>NW_027361840.1:1350000-1950000 GCF_039654945.1 Dendrobates tinctorius
CCCAGTGTATTTTATAAACCGTTGTTGATTATTGTATAAATAGTTTATCCGCTTTGCATTCTTATTTACGGGGATGGTGGGTTTAAACACAACTATTGTCTCGTTCTTGACTCTGAATTTGTCAGGTGCTCCCTGTGTGCCCCCACTGGTATCTATGCTTCTTAGCCAAAATTTACCTTTTGTGTCACCATTTTCCCTCCCAAGTTTAGTACTTGAGCCTAGTACATATAACCCTTGCTCATTCTCTGAGGGGTTCTCAATGGTGAGGTACAGAACTATGCATCCCTCCTTGGGGCAGTGAGTGGCAGTGACAGGGAGTATTGAATCTGGAAGGCCACTCTGACCCTTAAAATGGGCTTTGGACAGGGTCATGCGACTTAATAGGCTTATTCCCCATTTGTCCCTTCGCTGTAGGGCCTGGGCTGGTTGATGTCTCTAGTCACTTTCACCAGTGTGCCACCCAACAAGAGACTAATCCTCCCAGTTTGAACCTTCCCCTATTTCAGCAGTAGTGACACAGATGAATTGTGTATTAAACCTGATATGAAACTGTGCCATGGGGCCTGGACATTCTTATTGTGAGACAATAGTCAAATTGATATGTTACTCTTGGGGTGGAGACATTATACCAGAAAGTCAGTATGCCCTTCTCATGAGTGACTACCCCTTGGTGACTGACTACCCCTTGAGCTAGGAAAAGGATAAGTGCCAGATGGATGAAGAGTGGCAGCCGCTACTGGACTCTGGATCCGGCATCTCCTTGCAGTGGGAAGCGAGGACCCATGGACTGCTGCGATAGTTGACAGGACTTGGAACAGGCTGTCATCTCTAGGTTCAAGGGTATGTCTGATGAACCTCTAGGTGATGAGGACTCAGTCACCGGGCAGGATCTGGTGGGCTCCTATGTCCTCAGGTTCTGGGATGGATGAAAAGACTCGAAAATGCATTTTAGTCACATGTTTTTAAACTTAGTCTACATATAGGCAATTATACTTGTGCGTGTATGTGACCCAAGGGAAAGACTAAACTCTTATGCTATGACTTCCCTGTTTCCTGTATAGCATCAAATATGTAGAGTTTTGTTCTAGGCCTTAAATTTTCCTTGTTCATCCTTAGGCATATTTCATCCTGTATAACTTCATCTTAGGTCCATTTCTTCTTTTCTTCCTTGGATACTTGTTTCTGGAGTGTCAGAACATCTTTTTCCAGGGTTATTCCTTTTCCTCTGTTTCCGTGTCAACCGGTATTACTGCTGCTTCTTTTGCTGTTACTTCAGCTAGTCTGTTGCCCACTGCTTCCCTTCAAGTGTCTCCAGTGTGTGTGCTTTTACTTTTACCACCACAACTCTTCCTGGCATCAACAAGGACTCCATTAATTCTTGTATGGCTTTGTGGTGTCTGACCGGCGTTCCGTTAGCCGTGATGAAGCCTCTTTCCCTCCAGATTGATCTTGACAGCTTCATGTTGAGTGGACCTCTCGTATGCTTCTGTCAAGGCCCGCAGTCCTGCCTTTGGATGTAGGCAGTGGTTTTGCTGGCAGCAAGTTACTTCTGTGGCTACTGCTATACCAGTGTGCGAACGGCCTTCTTGGTCTGCATACCTTGGTCTATCCACAAAGAGCATCAGGTCAGGATCTTCCAGGTGTTCTCTTGCCTCATGACAGCAAGACAATCGCGTTCAGCCATTTCAGAGTCGACTACCTCTTCCACTAATGTGTCAGAGATGTGGCTTTCATCCTCCATCTTCCTCCCCCCTTTGGCAGAGGTAGAAGAGTAGCTGGATTATGGACAGCACATCTGGAGATGGTGACGTTGTCCGGGAGCAGAGTAGGGCATTGCAGACAGAAATATCAGAAGCTTTATCCAGCACAGGTGGGTTGCAAACACGGTTCTCATGCAGGTTTGGACTTCACGAGTCACTTGGTCAGGTTTTGGAGAGTAGAAGCCAGGAGGGCATTGTCTTCCTCCGGGAAGCTGTGTTAGGACTCCATTTACATGGTCAGGCTTCTTCATGACAAACAGACAAAACAGTTCAGTATAGCGTGGCAGTCCTAGAGCTGTGAAAATGTGATTGCAATTTAGCATATAAAACACACCGATACCTTCTTTGGTTAACCTTAAAATAGTTATAAAAAAGGTTGTATGTGTAGAAGAGCAGTATTGGTTTGGCTGTCTTCAGTCAGGGTCGGAGGTCATCCATATGTATTGTAAAAAAAAAGTGGCTGTGGGATGTATCCTCTTCCAGGGCTCCAGGACCGTGGTCATGGCTCGGGTGAACATAGAGAGGCTATACTGTGCCCCTTGAGGCATCATAGTCCAAATATATTGCTGGCCCTCGTGTGAAAACAAGCAGGTACTGGCTTGCAGCATGTAGAAATAAACTGAAGAAAGCATTGGCCAGGTCAATCACCGTAAACCATAGAAAAATAAATAGAATTGATAAAAACAAAACATAGTGTGTGGGTTTGGTACCATAGATGTGTTCAGTACTATAACTTCATTGACAGCACATAAGTCATGTATTATCCATAACTTCATAGAAATAATTGCAAATTATGAAATGGAGGGTAAATATTGCAATTTCCTTGGCAGCTGGGCTACTGGCTTCTGCCCCACCTTTACAAACTGGATTTTCAGCCTGCCAATATTGAGTCTGGGATCAGTGCCATTAGTTCAACGCCCACATGATCTACAGATGTGTCCTGTAAAAAAAAAGAAAAGACTACATACTTCTTCAGCAAGTAGATCAATGTCCCTGATCAATCTTCTGATTGCATCGGGACCCACCAGGAATTTGAGAGGAGTATCCTCAACCTCTGTCTGGGTGAGAGATGTTGTTTCTCCATTGTATTTTTGTGGGGGGGGCTGCAAGAGTATACGTACTTTCATGGGTTGTGGACTCAGTATGCCATTACCCTATTAAAATCTGGAGCTCGATGTTGGTGGGTGTCAAGCTTCTTCCAACTGGGAACTAATTTGCATTTCAAATCTGAGATCCAGAAACTTTTTGTTACATCGGTGGAAGAAACTATCCACAGGTTCTCCTTTTCCCTGCATGACATCCTGGAGAATGGGGGGTCTGGCAAGCTGCTTACTAGGGTATCTGTCTCCTGGTATTTCCAGGAGTCCTTGTGTGGAGTAGATTGTGTACAAAAGAATGAGCTTTGAGGCTTAAAAGATGATGATGATGATGATGATGATGATGATGATGATGATGATGATAATTATGTCCCCTCACCATATAACGATAAATACTGTAGATTATCAGTCTGAGCTATTTATTTCCTGTCTCCTCCTGTTCTGTTTAATTATATACCTCCATGTCATATTCATCTTTTTCTTCATTATTCTTTTCATAAATTACATTAATTAATAAAACTATAATGGATGCTGGACAGGATGCAGCATAAGACGTGCCGTCTATATAAATAGTTGGAAAGAAGGTACGGCTCTTTGGGTTGCTCATCTGACAGTCAGAACAAGTCTCACGATATTCTGCGTTTGACGGCTGGCACACGTCCAGTCATCTGGAATGTATATAGAAGTATAAATGAATGTAATGCAGATATTGCAACTGACATCTTCCTGTGTAAATATTTGTTTTGCACAAAATTCAGCAATCTTGTTATATTCCTCTCCTCATCCCTTTTTTCCTAACTTCCTCTGCCTTCTTATAAAATGCTTCAGGGTCCTGTAACACCTCATAGTACCTGAGGCTGGGACGCTGCTCTCCACTCATTAACACATTCTTCTATCCCTTCTTATCTAATGCTCCTCCCCTCGTGATCGGAGGGTTTCTTAACGTACATTTTCTTTCTCACTCCACTATGGGTCATATCTGTCTTATAGATATCGACTGACCGCTCCCACCCATTCAATCATCTGAATTCTGAGTATATCTGAAAAACATGTGTATGTGGGCGTCTTAAAACAAATTCTCACGGGGTTATGAACAGTGGGATATGTGACTGTAAAAGCTGTATGTACTCCTTATGTCCGAGTAAAGGGGTCTTCAGTGAACATAGTGATGTCTAGCTATCTTGAACACAGTAATATAGGGAATTAACCAACAACTAACACCAGAGTATTTCACAAATCTCGTGTATCCAGAAACTGCGTAGTATAAAAATACCTTATAAATTGTTAAAATTTCTGTTTCCTCAAAACTTTCGCTCTAAAACCTTTCAAAGAAAACATCTCATAGAGAAATGTAGTAACATTAGTAAAACAATAACTAAAAAGTAACAATAGACCTCGGATCTCACAGAGATATCTGTACAAATCAAGCAATTACCATTCAAGTAATTCTCTTTCTACCTGAACAAATTTTTTTAACAACTAACCTTATAATTATAGTATGCAGAACAAAACCAGTTTATCCAATCCTCTAATTTCACAACATATATAGAGAGAGGCAAAGCAGATAAGGCAGACAATTAAACTTTTAGATTACCGTAATTATAAATATGCTTGAAGGGATATATATGTATACTATAAAACAACTTATTACATTTTATATTTTATATCCTCCGGACTGAATACAGATAATGTAGCGGGATTGTTAAACACTTTGGATTCAGGAAATGCAGCTGAAATAGCAGTCTAACCAGTATGGCAGTATATTCAATATGAGAGCTGCGGACAGGCGTGTCTCAACAATGCATCAATACTTCAAACATTAGAAAAAAAATCTATTATGAATGTATTCCTTATCCCTTTCACTGTTCTTTTGTTACCAAGGCAACTAGGGCTGGGCTTTTTGTCACTTTAGGTGTAGTAAATAGTGGTAATCACCTCTAGATAGGTGGTTGATATTTCAGCAGAGGGGGGAAAAATTAGTAATCACCTCTTTCCTTAAAAATATGTATATGCCGTGTCATTCACGTCACCGGGCCCAGTTTATACTGTGGGCGTATGGCCGGACGTGAGCACCTATATGTGTATATATATAATATATACATAACTTCTTCGACCGTCTAAGGTCGGAACCAGGGTGATAACCCAGTGTGAACACCCCCTTTGGACTCTGCTCTGTATGATTCTAGTAGCCCTAGTGCAGTATGAAATAGTTTTTATCAGATACTAGATGGATTCTAGATACACCCTCCGAATTGGTTAGACAGGACAATACACACAGACAATTAAGGAATTATATACCTGACCGGGTCCGTAGGCTCAGGACTTTCAAACGTGGTCAGTTTAAGGGTTCAGAGAAGACAGCCAACTATCTCCTCCCAGCCGGACGTGAATACAGAAGGGTAGGTAAGATGTTATATTTTCTCACCAGGTCTCGAGCTGCAGTCTCGTCCCGCTGGAAAGACGTCCGTCCTGGGGGGAGATTTTGTTGCGGCTGTGATCGTCTGGTATCGTCCTGAGCCCCACTGTTTGAGCGCCAACTGTTGATTCTGCCGCACTAAGGTGTGGCCCGTCTTAATTGTCTGTGGCCAAATTGGATCTTTGGTAGAGATTTTACGTGCACGGAGAAAAGAATACACAAGACAAGGTGTATCGTGTCAGTATGATTCTTCTCTGTCTTTAATCCAAAAATGAACAGCTTTTATACAGAGTTTGTGTTATTACATCATGGGTACATTTCCAGGTTACTATTTGTCGTTCCCATACCGCTACACAATCATTATGTACGTTTCCACCTTAATATTTACTGTTCTCATACTGTTCTCATATCGCTACACAATACTTATGTACATAAGTATTGTTTTCTAGCCCGATCCACCCTAATCCACCCAGTTCATTAAATATTAAATGAAGCTTAGGTGGGTGATATCATACAGAAACAATTAACAGAAAATCAGAAATATCTTAGAGAATCAGAAATATCTTAAAGCAACATGATCAGCAAAGCGTCCATATAGTGGTACAGTTTTGATTCTTGTATATATTCATATGCCGTATATTTTCCCCTTAACACTGTGATCCAGGAGACAACTCTCCTCACGGGACCTTCCGCTCTGGACCAACCAGGTCCCTGCATTCACCCTTGTGACCTACCCTGGCTACGTTATATGGTCCGTAGCCACGCCCACTGGGTCACATGGCTATGACCTCATCACAGGTCCTTCACACACATAGCTTTTTCCTATAGGTGTTATCAGACACACCCCTGGGTGGATTTGTAGGCAGCTAGAACCCGCCCATCTCTCCAGCTGCCTGAAGGCTTCTCCCTAACACAAAGGCACGAGAGATCAGCTCTGCTGATCAGCATATGACCAAGCCTTCATCTCAAAGCCACCCACTTTGAGATACACAATGGCCACTCAGTATTCTGCCACTCATCCTCTCTCTTGGGACATCCACACAGCGCCCCCTAGCGGACACAGTAGTCATTACACCACAATACATACTACATATATACCACATGCATGCAACATGCATACTACATATACACTACATATATACTACATGCATGCAACATACATATATACTACATACAATACATTCATACAATACATACATATAGACATACAGTACATATAACATAGAGTACATACTCACCATCACTTGTCACTTTGATCCCCGAAGCCATCTGTGGAATAAATATTAAAATAACAAACCACCAATATACTTACCCCTGATCCGCAGAAGTCCACAAGTGTCCCACGATGATCTTGCGTGGAGAACAGCAGCATCAGCTGATGCTACCATTCTCTACGGGCTCCAGGAATCCAAAGACAGGAGGTAGGTATCCTTCCGCACTGTATTCCTCCGCCACTGTAAAAAAAAAGTCCCTAGTCTCACTTCATGGCAAAAGCTGCGTGGGAAATTTCTCACATATATGTAGTATATATGTAGTATGCATGTTGCATGCATGTGGTATACATGTAGTATATATGTATGTTGCATGCATGTAGTATATATGTAGTATATATGTTGTATGCATGTTGCATGCATGTAGTATATATGTTGTAATATGTATGTATGTTGCATACATGTAGTATATATGTAGTATGCATGTTGCATGCATGTGGTATATATGTAGTATATATGAATGTTGCATGCATGTAGTATATATGTAGTATATATGTAGTATGCATGTCGCATGCATGTGGTATATATGTAGTATGTATGTTGCATGTAGTATATATGTAGTATATATGTATGATGCATGCATGTAGTATATATGGTATATATGTAGTATGCATGTTGCATGCATGTAGTATATATGTTGTATATATGTATGTTGCATGCATGTGGTATATATGTAGTATGCATGTAGTATATATGTGGTATATGTAGTATGCATGTTGCATGCATGTAGTATATATGTTGTATGTATGTTGCATGCATGTAGTATATATGTAGTATATATGTTGCATGCATGTAGTATATATATGTAGTATATATGTTGTATGTATGTAGCATGTATGTAGTATGTATGTTGCATGTATGTAGCATGTATGTAGTATGTATGTAGCATTTAGTATGTATGTAGTATGTAATTTATTTATTTTTTTTTACATTCAACACATTAGCCGGATGATGGGACTACTACTGTCCCATCATTGTCAATCACCGTCATGGTAGCAGGCATCGCCCGATGGGACTTGTAGTCCCATCGGATGATGCCTGCACAGACCCCTGCAGCCTGCACAGACCCCTGGACAGTCGGCACAGACCACCGGCAGGCCGGCACAGCCCCCCCGGCAGGCCGGTACAGACCCCCGGGCAGGCCTGTACAGACCCCCGCAGCCTGCACAGAGCCCCGGACAGTCGGCACAGACCACTGGCAGGCCGGCACAGCCCCCCGGCAGGCCGGTACAGACCCCTGGGCAGGCCGGTACAGACCCCCGGGCAGTCGGCACAGACCCCCCGGAAGGCCCGAACTGATGGCGCATCATGATGCGCACAGACTGCGCATCATGATGACGTCATTTCGGCAGCCAATCAGAGCCTCTTTGCATTATGGCAACTTCCGATTCCAATATCCGATATTGAAAAAATATCGGTACTCGGTATCGGAATTCCGATACAGAGAATATCGGCCGATATCCGATATTTGCAGTATCGGAATGCTCAACACTACTACAGGGTTCTCAACGCCATCACCACCTCTGATGCCCACCCGATGCTGCGCATCGAGGATCTGTCTGAGCGGCTGGCAAAAGCAAGGTACATATCCATCATGGATTTGAGTCGGGGATACTGGCAGATTCCCCTGAGCCCTGAGGCGCAGGAGAAATCCTCCTTTATCACCCCCTTTGGACTGTACGAGTCCACAGTCATGCCCTTCGGCATGAAGAATGCCCCTGCCACTTTCCAGCGGCTGGTCAACCACCTGCTTCGGGGACTGGAGGAGTACGCGGTGGCATACTTAGACGATATTGCCATCTTCAGCTCCAGCTGGGAGGAACACCTTCAGCATCTCCAGGAGGTGCTCAAGCGTCTTCACCAGGCAGGCCTGACTATCAAGCCGGGAAAATGCCAGATGGGCATGCGCGAGGTCCACTGCCTGGGGCACCGGGTAGGTGGGGGTTTCATGAGTCTGGAGCCAGGAAAAGTGGACGCAATCATGTCCTGGCCCACCCCCAGGACCAAGAAACAGGTGAAGTCCTTCTTGGGCACTGCAGGTACTATAGGCAGTTCGTACAGGACTATAGCAACCTTGCAAAACCCTTGACTGACCTCACCAAGCAGAGGCTACCCCAAACAGTCAACTGGACAGATGACTGTGAGGCAGCTTTCCAAGCTTTGAAAGCAGCCCTGTGCAGCTCTCCAGTGTTGAGAGCAGTCGACAGTAGTCACCCATTTCTGGTACAGACCGACGCCAGCGAGTTTGGCCTTGGTGCTGTGCTCAGCCAGGTCGACTCGGGAAACCAGGAACACCCCGTGTTGTACCTGAGCCGGAAACTTTTGCCGAGGGAAGTGGCATACTCCACCATCGAGAAGGAGTGTCTGGCCATGGTGTGGGCACTGTCTGGCCATGGTGTGGGCACTGCAGCGTTTGCAGCCCTACCTGTAAGGGCGCGCTATCACGGTGGTAACCGACCAAAACCCTCTGAGCTGGTTACACACAGTGTCTGGAACCAATGGAAGATTGCTCCGCTGGAGCCTTGCCCTTCAACAGTACCACTTTACTGTAAACACAGGAAGGGCAGTGAAAACGGCAATGCTGATGGTTTGTCCCGCTGGTGCGAACCCGCTGAGGTGCGCATGGCCGATTACGGACAGGTAATTCTTCCGTAGCGCCCTCTTAAGGGGGGAGGTGTGATATACTATGTCTGAGACGTATGAGGGTTTTTCTGTAAAAGATGTTTCTAGAACGCTAAAAAATCCTCCATTCATGACAATGTAGACTGCCAGCTTCGCAGCAGCACCAGCAAACCCCCCTTCTCTTCACATACACCAGTGTCTTTACATGAAGCTCTGTGAAACCTGAAACCGGCAACTTCCTCTCGAAGTAAGTGTGGAATTTTCCCTCCCCCTGCCTGCACAGCACAGGAAATCTTTTGTTCAGGACATGTGAATGAGTAAAACTTTAAGAGACTGCACTGCGAAAACCATACATAGCAGAGACAGAACAATCATATTTTTGTGATCTGAGCGGTCCCAGCTTCGCTGCGGTGGCTTTTGCGAGGTCCTCGGGCCTTTAAAACCTGAGATATGGGTTCCTTCTAAACGGTGTATTAGAACTACTGCATATTTGGGCTTGAATTATTGTACTCAACAAACCACAAACAATGATGCCATATATCTGTTTGTGCGGGCTTCCCTCGCTAAGTTATGATTATTATAAGTTTTAGTAAGATTTTTACCTAGAGAGTAAGGGAGGTGGGACTTTCCCAGACCGCCCATTTCGTGAGGTCACAAGACCCTGGACAATAGGTGCTCCCTGTGATATCCCAGTTAGTTGGAGCTACAGCATCCGAGCTGACAGAACCAAGATGAGTGGAGACGTGTGGCTCCGCCTTCTCCCTCCCACACACCGCATGGGCTGCCTAAGGAACAATATGCAACTGTGAGTGTAATTTCTTTTTGTTCCATCCACTTTGTTTTATACTTGTCTATTGTACATATTTTATGTCTCAATTGTATAGCACCTTTTATCTGTATAACCACTGCCCTACTTTTTTCGGGGAATAAATGATTTAATATTTAGTCTCTCTCTATGCTCTAAGAAACGAACTAAGCGCCTCTTTTAGATAATCGCTACTAATTCAAGGGGTTTGCCACGGGCCATCTTAATTAACTCTGTGAATTAAGTAAACCGTGACTGGTGGCAGCGCGTTGTGTACGGCTGTGAGGCTAGTTGGCAGTCCAGAAGGGTCTTATATTGCTGAATGAGGGGCTGCGGCCACAGCATTGATAATTCCCTTACTGCAGTAGCCTAACCGATGGTCCACAACAAGCAGCCCGTCCGGCGACTAATTAATTGAGTGTGAGTGTAAAAAGCAATATATTGGGAGAACTACACAGCCACTACACCTAAGGGTTAACTCATATAGACATAATATTAAAAAAGGCTTTTTGCAGCATGGTCTTTCTAGACACTTTGCTATGAAGCATAATAAAAATTACAATGGGTTTAAAATAAGCCCAATTGAACATTTTCCTAGTGACCATCCTGACAGAATAGGGCAACTAAATCGGAAATAGGTCTTCTGGATATATAGATTAAATGCTCTCAAACCTAATGGACTAAACGAAATCACTGAGGTCTTTTTATAATTGGATATATAATCAATATATTTAGTTTCTAATAATTTTTTAGTATATGTCCAGATGGATCATATTTTAATTTCTTTTGCATTTTTATTCAAGCGATTTTATAATATTGTGTGATAATTAATGTTTATCATTTCTGATTTTTTAGTGATTTTTTATTGGTTATTTCCTAAAAAAATGTGTTGGTGTTGAATTGTGGTTTCTTCTTTTTCACTTGATGCGGGAGGCGATCTTGTCCTTCTCCGATATTGCTGAGATGGTCTTGTTGTGGGGCCGTGTCTTTAGACTGATACCTATAACTGTGCCTGATACTTTCACTTTTTAGATACTGAAAAAACCTCCGATTGATTATCAAATGATTAAATGATAAAATGACAAGTACATTTTTTATATACATATATTTTATTTTTTCATCATCCATTTTAAACATTTTTATTAAAAGATACATTTTTATTATAACCATATTTTTTATATACTGCATGACTTTTTTAAGAAAAAATTCTTTCTTTCCAATATAAATTATCTTCTGGCGTGGTGGTATAGATGTTGGACCTCAGATCCTTTCTTTTCCAAAAATGTGAGTTCGTTTTTCTTTTTACATATATATATTTTTTTCTTTCCTTTTTAATATAACTTCTTTTTTTCCTGTAATAAAATTTAAAAGGAAAAGTGATTTTACTAAATGAGGATAAAATAACATGTTTTTTATAGTTCTAATTATATGAACTTTGACATTTTCGTTGCATCACGTTACTATTGGCGCCAAATTTTAAACACTGGATGTATATAACTGGAGATAGTTGTATTTGTTCACTTATGTCATCCCCTGAGGAAGAAGTATGATGTACTTCGAAACGCATCAGGTGTTGGCGATAGCAGATCCTTTGTGGATTCCAACCGCGGTGAAGTGAGCAGCAGGCTGTGAGGTGTCGAGCCACTGCTGAAAGTTAATCCGGTGATGCACTCTGCTGCCTGGTGACTGCAGCAGAGAAAGATAAGTGTTTTGGTGTTTTCCCCTTTTTCCTTCGTGTGTGTTAGTACAGCGGTGGGACCAGTGTTCACATCACCGAGCTCCCTAGAAAGGGATAGGTGCAGGGTGAGTTAGGGACTCAGGTATCCTGCTCGGCGACAGGTGAGAAGCCTGTATAGGGAACGCTAGGAGTGCTTAGGGACACTGCCTCAGGGGAGTGCAGGAGGTCTCCATGTCACCGTCCCCTATTGCAGGGCCCACCGTTGAAACTGTTTCCCCTTCCCCATTGTCTTGTTGTTCCAGTTACCGATCTGAGGGTCGGGTCACACAGGACAGGTACACATGCCAGGTTATCACCAACCTATTCATTTCCTCTGGTGAGCCATGGGCCAAGTGCAGACCTGTGATCAATTGCTGCTGGTCCTCACTGAGGAGAGTGAGGAGCTGAATGGTGAGTTGGAGCAGCAGTAGTTATGGTTACTGGTCTGGGGCCTCCCTTCTGGCTCAACCAGAACCCCAATGTGCGGCTTTGGCGAATGTGCCCCCTGTAGTCCCTGCAGGGGAGCGGGACTTGCTCATACACGCGGACGCACCCAGGCAGGTGGGAGGAGTTGGTGTCCCCATGGTGCTGCCTGGTATTCCCCGAGGTAAAGGGGTACGTCCCTGTAGTGAGCAGACTGATGATTTAGTTCGCTGGGCTCACGCCGAAACTTCTACACCGTCGAAGAAGCCGCCCCCTCCTGATCGTGTGGAGGAAGACGACCAGGGAGATTATATTTGCTCCATTTTCCCGTCCCCTTCTCCAGTAGTGGCAGCAGGGGTGCTGCCAGGGAGTAGGGGTAAGTCGCAACCCTCACCACAAGCTACCCCTCAGAGTCGGAGTCCTCTTAGGAGGGGGGGTCAGAGAGGAGTGGTTACCTCTGACCCTTGTGGGGGTGTGAGTGTTACGACACGGGGGACGCCTCTGTTGTCGGTTCTGTGAGTTCACCATCTAGTGGCAAGAGAGTAAATGACAATAAACGTTCAGGTCCGGACCTGGGTGTGTACGTGTTTGTATGAGTGTCTGAGTTACCCTTTGTTATACCCAGGCCTAGCTCATTCCCCAGTTCGGCACTCTGGAGATTTGTGGTACCTCTGGAGCATACATCGTCACCTCCATCTGCCCTCTCTTGCCATGACCCGGAGTGTCAGATGATGGCTGAAGTGAACTCTGGTGGAACAAGGCGTCTGCACTCTAGGTGGTATGCAGTGTCGTGTTGAGGGTCCAGAGGCCCCTCATTGAGGGAGGGGTACAGTCACAGTCTAATTCTTGGATCTGTGTCAGATTCTGGGTTCCCTCATTAAAACCTTTATTTTCAGGCTTCTGGGGGCTTAACATGGGTTTTTGCCCCCAGTGGCCAGAAGTGTCATTACATTATGATAGTTTTTTGCTTACCTTTTGCCCCCGGTGGTCACTGGGGTTATTACATGTTTTTGGCCCCTGCTGATGTGACCGCTCACCCTTTGTTATTTAAAGGGACCCTGTCACCCCCCGCAGGCGTTTTTATTTAGCGTCTATTCCACCGCCAAAATAATCGTTTTTAAAATTGGTCAGACATGCCTGATATTTGTCAGGGGGGCAGGGCTTTCCACCCTGGACACATAGCCTCACACATGTCAGTCATGTCCAGCTTCTGAATTTGGCGCCGCCTCCTCAGCGTTCATTTCTTTTTCTCGTGCCTCTGGTCACATATCTCCAACATTTTGTCTCGGTCAGGCAGGCTGACTGGACACCCTTGTTGCCGTGGGCAGAGTTCGCCTTGAACAACACTGTGGCCGATTCCACCGGCCAGACCCTATTCCTCCTTAACTATGGCCAACATCCTCGTGTCCCTGTGCCCATGCCCGTGTCATCCACCAACTCTAGGGTGGCAGACTGGGTGGTGGAGACACGTGATATTTGAGACCGCACCCAGGATGCTATTCGGGCCTCTAAGGAGAGAATGAGGGTCTCCGCGGACGCACACTGGTGTCCCACCTTCTCCCCTGGCGACTTAGTGTGGCTCTCCGCCCGTAACATCAGGCTGCGAGTCGAGTCCACTTAGTTCGCTCCTCGTTACATTGGTCACTTTAAGGTCCTCGAACAGATCAGCTCGGTGGTCTATCGTCTGGCCCTTCCACCACACTTGGCTATCTCTGACACCTTCCACGTGTCCCTCCTTAAACCTGTTCACATGTCCCGGTTCTCCGAGTCATCTGCCGGGACATCAGACCTGTCTTCGGACGAGTTTGAGGTCAATGCCATTGTGGGATGCAGGGTGGTGCGTGGTAAAAAGGTTTATTTGGTGGACTGGAAGAGTCATGGTCCAGAGGCTTGGACCTGGGAACCAGTGGAGAACATCCATGCTCCGCTCCTTATTGCGGCATTTGAGCATAGTGAGGCTCAGAGGGGAGGGGGCCCTAGGAGGGGGGTAATGTTAGGCGTCGGGTTCCTGTCGCTGCACAGCAAGAATCCCGAGCCTTGCATCTAGCAGTCTCCCATTCCACAAAATTACCTTCCATAAAGCCTTTGAACAACACATAGTGATGGTGAACGGCAATCTCAATAAATTTGCAAAAAATGGTCCAGATGGATATCTCTATTTCCCTAAAGTTTTCTTAAGTCATTATATTTGATGAGTTGCATTTAGTGCCTTTGTAGTTATGGAATTTATTGAAATGTTTTTAAAATCTGACCTGTTATTTTCCTACCATTTGGGTTTCAAGGACTACATGGTCCTCTCTCCCGCTATGTCTTTTCCCTCCCCCTTTCCCCCTTTATTTTTATAAAACACTAATAAAAGTTTTGGAAAAGGAAAAATCAAGATGTACCACGTCCAGTGACTCACCTTGGCCCAGTCTATAGCTTACCTCTTCATAAAAGCTGATTAGATTGGTGTGACAGGAGCGATTCCTCATAAACCCATGCTGATGTGGAGTTACACAGTTATTCTCATTGAGATAATCCAGAAAAAAATCCCTCAGGAACCCTTCAGATATTTTACCAACAATAGAGGTTAGACTAAGGGTATGTGTCCAGGGGGCATATTGGCAGTGCTTTGGACACAGCGGATACCCTGCTCTGCCCAAAGCGCTGCCCCCATTGATATGCGCGGTGATTCCGCATGTGTTCTTTGAACACATGTTGAATCACCGCATCCTATTCACAGACTGAGTTATTTATCTTGCGGAGTCTGAGCGTCTCCGCAAGATAGACATGCTGCGGTCTATAAAGACGCGCCGCATGTCCGGTTACGCAGGTCTGCCACCTGCGTCTTTGTACGCATAGTGGAGATGGGATTTCATAAAATTCGCTCCACTATGCTGTAACATCTGGTTGCTGCGGATTGGATGCTGCAGCTGTATGCAGCGTCCAATCCGCAGCAAACACTGATGGAATACGCCCCGTAGGAACATGCCCTTACTGGCCTATAATTTTCTGGTTCACTTTTAGAGCCTTTTTGAATATTGGTACCATGTCATTATAGAGTCCCTAAATATAAGAAATAATGGTTTGTCTATTACATTACTTAGTTCTGTTAGTACTCATGGGTAGAGTTGAGCGAAACGGGTCGACAAATTTCAAAAGTCGCCGACTTTTGGCAAAGTCGGGTTTCATGAAACGAAACCCGACCCTAGGATGAGGTCGGCCACGAGGTCGGCAACTTACGCGCCAAAGTTGCGTTTCAAAAGCTTGTTTTGCGCTCTTTTTCAGCCAATCAGGATCCACGGACACTGTGGGCAACGTGATGACGTAGGCAGGGGTCACCACCATCTTGCAATCATGCAAGTGATTGGCTTGCTTTGTGGGGCGTCACAGGGGGTATAAAAGGGCGGGGGCGCCGACCACCATGTTACTCATGCTGATCTCAGACTAGGGAGAGCTGCTGCTGAGGAAGATTCTGTAGGGAGAGCGTTAGGCAGGGAAGAAGATACCAAAAACTGCTTCTACTGCTAGTGATTTTGCCTGTACAACACACCAGTCACTGTGCAGTGCAAGGGGAGGCTATATTTTGTTGGATCAGCGGTGTTGGTTGTTAGGCTGCCTTCTAAGGCTTCCTGACGGCTGCATTGCTGTTTACCCACTGCTCTGCAAACTGCTTTTTTAAAAGCAATCCCAATTTTTTTTTTGTCCTGCTGAGGTACTGAGCGTGCATTTTTCACACCATACAGCGGTGCACACTCCTCACACAGTACCGTGTAACGGCTGTTATCACAGCCACAGTGAAGCTATCTGTGTGTCACTCTGTGAGAATAAGTCGAGGACATGTTCCGTTCTTACAGACCTGCACCTTCTAGTTTTGTCTAGCTTTCAAACAGTTAAATATATTTGCTGTTTGATCACATTCAAAACTATAGAGAGACAGCGTGTGTCAGTCCGTATACTTAAAAAACACGGAGCTTGACAATTTTACGTACACCGGACAGCCGTGTACGTGCACGCTCCTCTCAGTACCGTGTAACGGCTGTTATCACGGCCACAGTGAAGCTATCTGTGTGTCACTGTGGAAGGATAAGTGGAGGACTTGTTCCGTTCTTACAGACCTACACTCTAGGGAGATTCCTATTCTGCCCAATTCTATATACACCTTGTAGTTTGTGATACACTAGCCAATTTCTGCCTGTGACAAAGCGCTCTGATATTCAGTGGGCCTCACACAATCCATAAGTGTCCAGTGTCCACAAGTGTGTGCAGAACTTCAAAATCTCCGTGATCCTGTAGTCACTTTTTTCACACCTGTGCCATCGAGCCTGTGACATAGAGCTCTGATATTCAGTGGGCCTCACACAATCCATAAGTGTCCAGTGTCCACAAGTGTGTGCAGAAATTCAAAATCTCCGTGATCCTGTAGTCACTTTTTTCACACCTGTGCCATCGAGCCTGTGACATAGAGCTCTGATATTCAGTGGGCCTCACACAATCCATAAGTGTCCAGTGTCCACAAGTGTGTGCAGAAATTCAAAATCTCCCCTGTCCTATAGACACCTTGTACCTTGTTTTACATTACTATATAGTTTGTTGGATTTTGTCTACATTTCTACCAAAAATGAGGAAGGCTGGTGGAAGAGGCCGTGGAATTGGGCAGGGGTTGGCAGCTGGTAATGATGTTGTTGGTGGTGGATCTGATGGTAGTGGCAAAAGCAAAATAGGACCGAATGCAGGAGGTGTTGAGCCTGCGTCATCATCTGGCTCCACAAGGCCTCGAAGGCTTACTTTTCTAGGAGTTGGCAAACCGCTTTTAAAGCCAGAGCTGCAGGAAAAAGTTTTGGCTTACATTGCTGACTCAGCCTCCAGCTCTATCGCCTCCTCTTCTGAAGTTGTAAAAAGTAAAAGCACTGAGTCATCATTGGAGGCTCATGTTCATGAACCACACCTTTCCTTGTGTCCTTCACCCCAACCAAGATTGAAGGATGACGCAGGCCATACTACTGATTACTCCATGGAGCTGTTTTCACATACCATGCCTGGATTATCAAGTGAAATGGTGAATTACCCAGGCCAAGATGAATCTGACATGTAGTGCACTGATGCACAGCCACTGATAGATGATTCTGCTGGTACATTCACTCAGAGCACTACATTGTCCTCGCAGTGTAAAGAGTCTGATTCTGACCCTGATGAGACTCAGAGGAAGGTGCACATGACATTGAAGAGGAGGTGATGGATGACCCAGTTGTTGACCCAGATTGGCATCCATTGGGGGAAGAGGGTGCTGCTTCCAATAGCTCAGATGAGGAGCATCCACAGCAGACATCGACATCGCAACAGCTGTTATCTGGCAGGCACGGAGCACTCCAAAGACAGTTTCCAAAAATCAAAAGAGTTGCTGGACAGCTTGTCCAGAGGGTCAAAATATCACAGCGTGCTAGGCCGCAAAATGTCTGCCAAAGTAGGAAGAGTGCAGTGTGGCACTTTTTTGAACAAAATCCTCATGATCAGGCCAAGGTTATCTGTAAGAAGTGCGCAAAGACCTTTAGCCGAGGGAAAAATCTGAAAAATTTGAATACCAGTTGCATGCTTAGACATTTAACCACCATGCACTTGCAAGCGTGGACACAACACCAAATCTCAAGTACCACATGTGCAACTGATCACAACGAAGGTAGTCAGCAACGCTACATTGTTTCCCCCACTGTAAGCCCACCGGTCAGCACAGCAGCAAATGTTGAGGTGTCGTTGCAAGGCCACAGCAGTCAGGGAATCCCACTGTTATATCAACGAAATACTGAATCTAGGCCATCAGAAAGAACACCAACTCCATCACCATCATCAACCCTCTCTCAGTCCGCCCTGTCCACCGCTACTTCCACCATATGCAGCTCTCAAGTCCAGCTCACCCTCCCAGACACTATGAGTAGGTCAAGAAAGTACTCAGTCTCTCATCCGCGTACACTGGGTTTGAACGCCCACATTGCCAAACTAATCTCGTTTGAGATGATGCCCTATCGGTTGGTGGAAAGCGCAGCTTTCCGCGAACTCATGGCCTATGCAGTACCACGCTATGACCTAACCAGTCGCCACTTCTTCTCTCGCAAAGCCATCCCAGCCCTCCACCATCATGTGAAAGACCGCATTGTCCATGCACTCAAGCAGTCAGTGAGTGGAAAGGTGCACCTCACAACTGATGCATGGTCCAGTCGGCATGGCCAGGGCCGTTACGTGTCTATCACTGCGCACTGGGTTAATGTGGTGGATGCAGGGTCCACAGGGGACAGCGGTGGTGGGACAGTGCTGCCTAGCCCACGGTATAGGAAACAGTTGGCTGTAGGCGTTCGACCCTCCTCCTCCTCCTCCTCCAGAAGCGAAAGCTCGTCCACAGAGCGCAGTCGTACGAGCACTCCATCTGCAGCTGCCACTGTTGCACACGAGGTGTCCCCCTATCGAGCAGCTAGTGGAAAGCGTCAGCAGGCTGTGTTGCAGATGATGTGTTTGGGCGACAGACACACCGCCGAGGTGCTGGCCGAGTACTTTCAGCGACAAACTGAGTCATGGCTGGGCAGTGTACATCTTGAGGTAAGCAAGGTAGTTAGTGTTAACGGCCGTAATTTTGTGGCAGCCATAGCCCTTCCAAAACTCAGCCACATACCTTGCTTGGCTCACACCTTGAACCTGGTGGTGCAGTGCTTCCTCAAAAATTATCCGGAGTTAACAGCCCTGCTCCAGAAGGTGCGAAGACTGTGCGCGCACATCCGCCGGTCGCCTGTACACTCCATTCGTATGCAGAAGCTGCAGCGATTGCTCCACCTTCCCAACCACCGCCTCATTATCGACATTGCAACAAGGTGGAACTCCACCCTGCACATGGTTGAGCGGCTGTGCGAGCAGAGGCAGGCCATAATGCATTTGTGGGAGGATACACGGCCAGGCACTTTGAGAGCAGACATGGAGTTGACAGGTGTGCAGTGGTCGAAGCTGAAAGACCTCTGTTAAGTCCTTCAGTGTTTTGAGGAATGCACACGGCTGGTAAGCGCAGACGACGCCATCATAAGCATGAGCATCCCACTTATGCGTCTGCTCATGCAAACTTTGACGCACCTTAAGGAGCAGACGTCTGCAGCCAATGTTGACGAGGAGGGAATCCTTGATGACATTCAGCCATTGTCTGCTCAGGGACCTCTTCTGGACGAGGTGGAGGAAGAAGAGGAGGAGGAGGATGATTATGGGGATGATTACTTTGGGGAGGAGGATGTATCTCGTGGGGCAAGTGAAAATGTTGGCATGGCAAGGTCTGGTACAGGGTTTGTGCGTGACTGGAGGGATGTGGATTTGCCAGAAAGTGCTCCTCCAACCAGCACTCGCAGTGCATCATTGACACCGGGAACATTGGCCCACATGTCAGATTATGCCTTGCAGATCCTAAAAAGGGCCCCCCGCATTGCCAAAATGATGAACGATGACGACTACTGGTTGGCCAGCATCCTGGATCCACGCTATAAAGGCAAATTACAAAACATCATGCCACAGGAGAACCTTGACCTAATATTGGCTAATAAACAAGCAACTCTGGTAAATCGGTTGCTTGAGGCATTCCCAGCACACAGCAGCGGTGATGGTTCTCACACGAGCCGTACGGGCCGGGGGCAGCTTGGCAGAGTTGTTCGTGGTGCACACAGCAGAAGTGGCATTGGAGACAGGGGTTTCATGACAATGTTGTGGACTGATTTTTCAAGTACCGCTCACACAACTGGTAATACTGCATCGATGGAAAGTGACAGGAGACAGTAGTTGTCAACTATGGTTACAAACTACTTTTCCTCCCATATCGATGTTCTCCCACACAGGTCATTCCCCTTTGACTATTGGGCCGCTAAACTGGACACCTGGCCTGAATTGGCACAATATGCCTTACAGGAGCTCGCTTGCCCTGCTGCAAGTGTGCTATCGGAAAGAGTCTTCAGTGCTGCTGGTTCAATACTGACAGAAAAAAGGACCCGTCTGTCGACCCAAAATGTGGATGATCTAACCTTCATTAAAATGAACCATGCATGGGTTTCCAAGGATTTTGTCCCACCTTCCCCTGATGACACATAGGTTGACAGAAAGATGGCTTGCTTTGGTCCTCCGCTTCCTGGGACTTGACCAATTTCGCCTTTTGCATCAGCTGAATGTCCAACATCAACATATGCCCTTGTGTAAACCTCCCTAACTGGGCTGCCCCCCCCCCATGGTCGGGTTCACCAGCTAGCGCACGCAACCGTGCGAGTGCCGTTGCCCTTGACAGGTGGGTAGGCCGACTCTTGGGCGCGGGCACTGGCACAGGGTCCCTCATAGTGCAATCAAGTGTCTCTGACGGTGGTGGTGCACACCCACCGTCAGACACACCGCCGTACTATGAGGGGCCCAGTGCCAGTACCGACGCCCACGAGTGGGCCACCCGTGCTTGGCCAGGGCCCCAGCATTTGCAATCTTTACCTCTCCCTGCTCCTCCGCTGTGTAGTCTGGGCTGTCAAATCCATACTGGGCCTGACACCGTCTGAGCCTGCCTCCTGATGTATAGACATATATTTTTAATGTGTAAACTATGCTATCCATACATGTTATCCGGTGATATGGGTACCCTTTCTCACCTTTGTACAATCACGTGTAATCCATACTGTGCCTGAGAACGGCTGGCGAGCTGTTATGCAAGCTACAGCACCTGTGGTTTGCACACATAAGTTTTTCCCTTTTTCAGGAATGACGGTTAGGCCTAATTCCGGAACAGCGGTTGACCTGCACTTACTGGGAAATCATCGTTCGCGGGTAATAATTGTAATCCCAGATCCCCATCACTAATGATGTTCAGCGGCTTATCTGCACCTGTAAGCGACACACGCTGGCCCTTTCGGTGTAGCGCGCATGCAGCCACGGACATGTTAGGCCTTGACACACCAGTTATTGGCCAATCTCGCGTGCCAGAGCCTCGCGTGTCCCTCTAGTAAGCTGGACACGGACCGCGTGGGCAGGACGGAGTCTCGTTCGTTAACAGAATTAAGCTTGCAATGCGTGCATCTTTTCGGTTGCTGGATGGTTGAGGTTGCCCGTGTTGAGTCCAATTACGCCGCAGGCTCCACTCCTGGTGGTGCCCTTCTGGACATTCCTTTAAGGTTCAGCTTTGCAACCATACTGCCCACGTCAAACTACAATTTTGCCTTCATGGACGCTGTTTGGAGGGTCGTGAGTCGTGGGAATCATGCCGCCCAATCAGTTAACCTGCTAGAGACATCCTTCGTTCGTTGCTCCCAAGCATGACATCACACTCCCTAGGAGGAAGGTAATGCCACTGTGGCGACCATACTCCTGTGGGCGCCACAAGTGCACTGATGCCCAGCCACTGCTCAATGATTCTGCTGGTACATTGACCCAGACCACTACATTCCCCTCCCACTCTACACAGCCTGAATCTGACCCTGATGAAACTCAGGTTACCCTTGACATATAATTTTCCACCTTACACGCTGACAAAGAGGACGCTGCAGTACAGGTTCGGCCCACCTGCCGTCAGACACACCGCCGTACTATGAGGGGCCCTGTGCCAGTGCCGTCGCCAACGAGTGGGCCCCCCCTGCTTGCTCAGGATCACAGCACTTGCAAGGTTGAAATACTTACCTCTCCCTGCTCCACCGCCATGACGTCTTCCGCGTTTCCTGACACTGATATTCTGATCAGAGAGCGCAATGACATCACGTCTGTACGTCCTCTGCCTAAACAGCCAAGTGCAGTGGGATGGAAGATGGGGACGACAAGGAGTCCTGACTAGTACAGGGATTCCATAGCGAGGAGACTTATTTCATTGTTTTCAATGTTGGGACTGCTATTTTTGGGAAGCACTATACTCTGGAGAATGATAGATGGGGCCCACCATACACTGGAACATTCCAAAGGTGGACATCAGACACTGGAGCAGCATGTACAGGGCCCATTATACACTAGAGCATTAGAAATAGGGTCCATTATGTATGGAGCATTATTTGGGCCCATAAGACAGTGGAGCTTCATCCATGGGGACCAACATATACTGTAGCATTATGTGGAGCTCATCATATACAGTTTCAAACATTATATGGGAATGGGATCAATGATTCTGTAGGGAGAAATAGATGGGCCTCATTACGCTGTATAGCGCACTATGCGGTGGCCATAATACTGTATGGAGTAATATACTGTCCGTTTTTGGAGCTATTGGAGAATTTTAAATGGATATCAGTCATGAGATGTAAAAAGTGAAGTATTTTTCATTGTACTATACCACTATTTCTCTGCCGTATCAGAGCATCATGAGTTGTGGTATGTGTTAAAGGGGCGCTCTTTGGCCCAGGGCACATGAAAACCTGGAGCCAGCCCTCCCCCACTCAAATTTAGCCAAATAACCCCCATTTTTCATTGCGTAGCTTGTATTATTAAGTAAATAAAGGGTGACAAGCTTCAGGAATAAGAATTTATGGTTTTGGCATTCAAATGGGCACTGTAAGTGTGTTTCCTGTCCTCTTCTCACTCCCGACTTTTCTTCCCCATTGACTTACATTGGGTTTCGTGTTTCGGTCTGAACGAAACCCGACTTTTTCCGTTAGTCGGAAGATCTCACTCGACCCGACTTTTGAGAAAGTCGGGTTTCGCGAAACCCGACTCGACCCGAAAAAAGGCAAAGTCGCTTAGCTCTACTCGTGGGTGTATGCCATCCAGATCCGGAGATTTATCTATTTTAATCTCAGTTTCCTTTTTGGCAGCTATAATTAGTTTTTTAGATAAAGTATTTTTCTCCCTATAGTTGTTAGATCTTCAGCGGGGCCGTCCTGCTTTAGTAGTGTAAATGCTTTCTTGTTACTTGTAATCGCCCCTCTTACTTCTTTGTTTGGCCACATTGGGTTTTTCCTATTTCTCGTCCTTTTATTCCCACAAGGTATAAACCGCTTACAGCGCCTATTTAGGATGTTCTTACACATTTCCCATTTATTATCTGTATTCTTATTTCTGAGAACATTGTCCCAGTCACCCAGATTAAGGCATCTCTAAGCTGGTCAGACTTTGCCTTCCTAAAGTTCAGTGTTTTTGTGACATCCTGACAAGTCCCCCTAGCGAAACACAAGTGACACTGTACAATATGGTGGTCGCTATTTCCTAGATGCCGACGACCTGCAGATCTGTTATTCTGTCAGGTCTATTAGATATGAAGCAACAAAAAAAGCAGTCTATAGGAGCGCTAAAGGAGAGGCAGAAATCAGAAAAAAAGTTATAAAAACTCAGCTTCTATTCTTCCTCCAATACCCACAACGCGTTTCTACGGTCACAGCCGTCTTCCTCAGGTGGAATGCAGGTGTGACGGCTGTGACCGTAGAAACGCCTTGTGGGTATTGGAGGAAGAATAAAAGCTGAGTTTTTTCTGGTTTCTGCCTCTCCTTTAGCGCTCCTATAGACCGCTTTTTTTGTTGCTTCACATGGAATTTTCCTCTCTGAGGATTAGCGGCAGGAGCAGCTTGGAGGGCAGCTGTTTGTGGGAGAACCTGCGATTGCTGGGCGGTGCTGGGAAGCTCTGGGACCCTTGGTGTTCACTTACGGCTGGGATTGGTCTCAACATCACGTCCGGAAGCCTGTGAGAGATGGACTGACCAGGAGGGCAGAGATTGCTGACAGCCACGTGCAGTGCCCTTCTGGGCTGCGAGGATACACTCCCCAACTACCATTCACGTTCACACCGTGGTTGTGCCAGGGTGGCACAACCCTGTAAGGTGAGCACCCTGTTGATTCAGTTAGGGAATTTAATTCTAACACAGGTACACTCATTGCGCCTCTCTTTGCATTTTATTTTTCAGGTCTATTAGATAGTATTAGGTGTAAAGTGCTGCTCCTCTGGTTGGATTCTGCACCAATAGTGAGAGATAATTCTTCTTGGTTATTAGCAGAAACCTGTCACCTTTATGGGTTTCGCTGGTCTCTGTTTCCCAGTTAATATCCGGGTAGTTAAAGTCGCCCATAACAAGGACCTCATTATGGGTTGCAGCTTCATCTATCTGCCTTAGTAACACAGATAATATCTATCTGCCTTAGTAGTAGACTTTCCATGATTTATGTTATATTTGGGGGGGTGTAACAGACCCCAATGAAAATGTTGTTACTATTTTTCCCTCCATGTATTTTGACCCATATGGACTCGACTTCCTCATTCCCTTCGCTAATATCCTCCCTTACAGTGGACTTTAGATAAGACTTTACATAAAGTCAAACCCCTCCTCCTCTCCAATTTTTCCAATCCTTTCTAAACAGACTGTACCCCTGTAAGGTAACTGCCCAGTCATAGCGTTCATCTCACCATGTCTCTGTTATTCCCACTATGTCATAGTTACCTGTAGATGTTTCTGCTTCTAGTTCTTCCATCTTGTTTGTCAGGCTTCTGGCGTTTGCGAGCATGCAGTTTAGAGGATTTTGTTTTGTTCCAATCTAATACCCTGTAGAGTGTTTTAGAAATTTTCTTTCCTCCCTACGGACTATGTTGTCTTGCATCTTCTTTGCCACACCTCATATCCTTCATTAGTATATTTTCTGGCTTCATGTTCGTGTCTAACGCTTTTCTTCCCGTCCTCTCTTCTTCAAGTTTAACGCCCTCCTGATGAGTGTAGCGTGTCTTCTGGCGAATGTGTGTTTCCTAGGTTTCTTGAGGTGTAGTCCGTCTCTGGTGAGGAGTCCGTCATACAGATA
This sequence comes from Dendrobates tinctorius, assembly GCF_039654945.1. Taxonomy (NCBI): domain Eukaryota; kingdom Metazoa; phylum Chordata; class Amphibia; order Anura; family Dendrobatidae; genus Dendrobates; species Dendrobates tinctorius. The sequence goes on from NW_027361840.1 coordinate 1,374,841, forward strand.
ATTCACACCGTGGTCCAGGAATCCAAATCCTTGTTGTCTGCACCATCGTCTTAGCCAGTTGTTCGCATCAAAATCATTGCAGATTGTTGGTAGGTCCTTCCTTGCCGTGTCATTGGTGCCAACATGTATCAGAAGATATGGGTGGATGTCCTTGGAACTGATGAGCTTTGGTATCCTATCAGTCACATCCTTGGATCTTTAAACCTGGGAGGCAGCATAATTTTCTTGCGGCTATGTTCGATCTGCAGATGGCTGCTTCTGTGACTCAGTAGTGAGTCTTCCACCACCACCTTTCTTCTTCGCTTCTTGGCTGTACTTTTTGTTGTCACTTCTGGGTGTTGCTGTGTGCCCTTTTCTTCTTTGCTTCACCCTTGGTTTGCCATCTTCATCCTCAACAAGGCCTTGGTATCAGTTTCTCAGTTGTGTGGTTGGTGATGTCTCTATGATCTTCTTGCTTATTTTGGTCACATGCTTCCACTCATCTGCTTTTGGAGGTTCTCTGACACTTTCCTCACCTTCTGTCTCCAGTAGAGCTGCTTCTGTTCTGTCTAGGAAGTCTTCATTTTCTTTGCTGAGTTTCAAAGTTGCAATTCTTTTTTCTAGACCCCACACCTTTTCTTCTAAAAGGGCCAGTAGTGTACACTACTGGCAGGTGAAGTTGGATTCTTCTTTTGGTCCATCTGTGAACATGTACCACATGTTATAGCTCGCCATGTAGGTTGTCACATCTGCCATGCTGCTCCTAGATCCTGCTGACTTGCTGTGTCTCTTCCTTCTTGTGTAATCTATTCAACCATGTGAGGAACAGCTCGCCGCTGTTCGCCAAAGCGCGACGGACAGCGGACCCTGTGTCACCACTATGTCACAATCCCACCACTGACACGGGTGTATCAGCGGATGGAGGGACGCGACACACTGCCGGCACACGGCTATCACAGGCACATTGGGGGCTTATCTTAGTTATCCCACCACTGGCACCATGTGACAAAAATATCCAGCAAGCTAATCTCGCTCTAACAATTTGCCGCAGGGGGGTATTTTGGTGCCCCACCACTGCTATCAATCTTCTATGAACTGCGGGGATTTATGTATATCCCACTTTCTCAGTTCCACTTTGGAACTCGCAGCTCTCCGGCACCCCCCTTACCCTCAGGTCAGTCAGGGAACTGCACCTAGGATAATTAGTCACCGGACGGGCTGCTTGTTGTGGACCGGCGGTTAGGCTACTGCAGTGAGGGAATTATCAATGCTGTGGCCGCAGCCCCTCATTCAGCAATATAAGACACTTCTGGACTGCCAACTAGCCACAACAACCATACACAACGCGCTGCCATCAGTCACGGTTTACTTAATTCACAGAGTTAATTAAGAGGGTCTGTGGCAAACCCGTTGAATTAGTAGCGATTATCTAAAAGAGGCGCTTAGTTCGTTTCTTAGAGCATGGAGACAAACTGAATAATTTTATCATTTATTTCCCAAAAGGGGCAGTGATTACAGATAAAAGTTACTATAAAGTTGAGACATTACATATGTACAGTTACAAATATGAAACAAAAGAATGGATGAAAGCAAAAAGTACACTCACGGTTGTTCATGACTAGAGTTGAGCAATACCGTCCGATACTTCAAAATATCGGATCGGAATGGATCGGCCGATCTTTAAAAAAAGTATCGGTATCGCCGATGCCAATACCGGAAGTCCCATTCAAGTCTATGAGACTTCCGGTATCGGAATTGGAAAAATGATGATGGGACAGTAGTAGTCCCATCATCCAGCTAATGTGTTAAATGTAAAAAAAAAAAAAAAAAAAAAAAAATACTACATACATACTACATGCTACATACATAGTACATATATACTACATGCATGCTACATACATACTACATGCTACATACATACTACATACTTACTACATGCATGCTACATACATACTACATGCATGCTACATACATACTACATGCATGCTACATACATACTACATGCATGCTACATACATACTACATGCATGCTACATGCATGCTACATACATACTACATGCTACATACATACTACATGCATGCTACATACATACTACATGCATGCTACATACATACTACATACATACTACATATATGCATCATACATACTACATGCTACATGCATACTACATACATACTACATATATGCATCATACATACTACATGCTACATACATACTACATACTACATATATGCATCATACATACTACATACATACTACATATATACTACATGCATGCTACATACATACTGCATGCATGCTACATACATACTACATGCATGCTATATACATACTACATGCTACATACATACTACATACATACTACATATATACTACATGCATGCTACATACATACTGCATGCATGCTACATACATACTACATGCTACATACATACTACATACATACTACATATATACTACATGCATGCTACATACATACTACATGCTACATACATACTACATACATACTACATGCATGCTACATACATACTACATACTACATATATACTACATGCATGCTACATACATACTACATGCTACATACATACTACATATATACTACATGCATGCTACATACATACTACATGCTACATACATACTACATACATACTACATGCATGCTACATACATACTACATGCTACATACATACTACATACATGCTACATACATACTACATACAGACTACATGCATGCTACATACAATACATTCATACAATACATACATAGACATACAGTACATATAACATAGAGTAACATACTTACCAATACTTGTCACATTGTTCCCCGAAGCCATTGTCTTTTACGGAATAAATATTAACATAACAAACCACAAAAATACTCACCCATGATCCGAAGCAGTCCACGAGTGTGTCCCACGATGATCTTGGGTAGAGAACTGCAGCATCAGCTGATGCTGCCTCTCTCTACGGGATGCAGGAATCCAATGACGGAAGGTAGGTATCCTTCCGCACTGTATTCCTCCGCCACTTAAAAAAAAAAAGTCCCTAGTCTCACTTTATGGTAAAAGCTGTGTGGGATAAAGTGAGACTAGGGACATGATGCGCCGTCATTTCGGGCCTTCCGGGGGTCTCTGCTGGCCTGCCGGGGGGCTGTGTGGACTGCCCGGGGTCTGTACCGGCCTGCCGAGGGGCTGTGCCGGCCTGCCGGTGGTCTGTGCACCCTGTGGGGGTCTGTACCGGCCTGCCGGGGGGTTGTGCCGGCCTGCCGGGGGGCTGTGCCGGCCTGCCGGGGGGCTGTGCTGATGTCCGGGGGTCTGTGCAGGCATCGTCCGATGGGGCTACAAGTCCCATCTGGCGATGCCTGCTACCATGACAGTGGTTGACACATTAGCCAATGATGGGACAGTAGTAGTCCCATCATCCGGCTAATGTGTTAAATGTTAAAAAAAAAAAAATACTACATACATACTACATACATACTACATGCATGCTACATACATACTACATGCTACATACATACCACATATATAATACATGCATGCTACATACATACTACATGCTACATACATACTACATGCATACTACATACATACTACATGCATGCTACATACATACTACATGCTACATACATACTACATATATACTGCATGCATGCTACATACATACTACATGCTACATACATACTACATACATACTACATGCATGCTACATACTTACTACATGCTACATACATACTACATACATACTACATGCATCCTACATACATACTACATACATACTACATGCATGCTACATACATACGCCACCACGTACTCCTCCAGGCCCCAAAGCAGGTGGTTGACCATCCGCTGGAAAGTGGCAGGGGCATTTTTCATGCCGAAGGGCATGACTGTGGACTCGTACAGTCCAAAGGGGGTGATAAAGGCGGATTTCTCCTGCGCCTCAGGGCTCAGGGGAATCTGCCAGTATCCCCGACTCAAATCCATGATGGATATGTACCTTGCTTTTGCCAGCCGCTCAAGCAGATCCTCGATGCGCAGCATCGGGTGGGCATCAGAGGTTGTGATGGCGTTGAGCCCCCTGTAGTCCATGCAGAACCAGGTGGTTCGATCCTTTTTAGGCACGAGGACTACAGGTGAAGCCCACGTGCTTTTTGACCGTCGAATCACCCCCAGCCCTAACATCTCATCCATCTATTGGCGCATGACCTGTTGCACCGCCTCAGAGATCCGATAAGGTGTTTGCCGTAATGCGGCATGATTCCCGGTGTCCACCTCATGAACCGCTAACTCTGTCCTCCCAGGTCGGTTGGTGAACACGTCCCGGAAGGGTTCCAGGATTTCCATCAACTGCGACCGCTGGGATACGGTTAGCAAACCACTTATCTCCATGTCCTCAAGAGACCCATTGGCCTTGGCTTGGGCCAGCATGTCCAGCAGGGGATCTTCCTCCCCATCTTCGGGCAGGTTGCAGACCGGTAGGATGCAAGCTTCACGTTCGTAGTGCGCCTTCAGCATACTGATGTGAAAGGCCATGCGCCTACCCCGAGCATGGTCAAGCGTGACCACGTAGGTGACCGGGTTGAGCTGTTGGTGGACGACGTATGGGCCTTCCCAGGCTGCCTGAAGCTTATCTGTTGGTATGGGGATCAGCACCCACACCTTTTGACCCACCTGGTAGGTCCACTCCCGGGCATTCTGGTCATACCAGTGATTCTGGTCAGCCTGAGCCTGCGTCATTTTGTCATGCACCAACTGCGTCAAGGTCTGCATCTTGTCACGGAAGCGCATGACATAATCCATGATGGACACTTCTGTAGGGTTTGGCTCATCTTCCCAGGATTCTCTTATCAACCTAAGGGGTCCCTGGACTAGCCTGCCGTACAGGAGCTCGAAGGGGGAGAACCCGGTCGAGGCCTGCGGAACTTAAGCGAACAGCAGGTGTGGGAGGTACCGCTCCCAGTCGCGCCCTTGGGTCTCAACCAGCATGCTGAGCATCTGCGTTCACACAAACCATTAGTCTGTGGGTGATACGCACTCGATACCAGGTGCTTCTCCTGCATTTTCTCACAGAGAGCCTCCATTAGGCGAGACATGAATTGGGTCCCTTGATCGGTAAGCATCTCCCTGGGAAATCCTACCCTTGAAAAGATGGTCACCAGTGCATCAGCCACCTTATCTGCCCTGGTTGAAGACAGAGCTACTGCCTCTGGGTACCGGGTAGCGTAGTCTACCACGGTGAGAATGTATTGCTTTCCAGAGCTGCTGGGGACAGCCAGCGGGCCTACAATGTCCACCGCAATCCTCTGGAAAGGCTCCTCTATCACCGGCAAAGGAATAAGGGGAGCCTTAAGAGCAGGCCCCGCCTTACCCACTTTTTGACAGGTGTTACAGGAACGGCAGTATTGTGTCACATCTGTCCCCATCTTGGGCCAATAGAAGTGTTGAGACAGCCGAGCCTTTGTTTTGCTGATCCCCAAGTGTCCAGCGAGTGGAATCTCATGGGCAATCCGCAACAACTCAGTTCTGAACTGTAGGGGAATGACTAGCTGTCTTTCCCTCAACCACTCCTTTTGGGAATCTCCGGGTACTGTCTCCTGGTACAACCTTCCTCGTTCCCAGAACATACTCTCCTTATCAGATTCGGAGGTGGGCATCTTGGCGAGACCTCTCAATTTCTCCAGACTCGCATCTGAGTGCAGATCAGCCTGGAACTCCTTGCTGGAGGCTGCCAGAAGTGATGTCAGGGTACCTTCCTTACTGGGACCCTCTGGAACCAGCTCTGGGTTCACCTCTGGTTCAGTCTCTCCTGTAGCAGAAGAGGGTCCAGAAGACAGTGCGCTACCTGCGATCTGGGCATTCTGACTGCGTGTGACAGCTGCTATGTATGCTGCCTCCCTGGGGATTTTTACAGACCCACCAATCGGTGCTGCCATGGGCCCTACCTCCCCATCCACCCCCAACACTTCAGGAGCAGTGCTACTTATGGGCCAGTTACCTTCCTCGGTGGCACTGGTCAGCTGCATGGCATTACCTTCCTCATGGTCCCCATGCACCTCTTTTATGAATGAGTCACCGGAGGAGGAGAAAACAAAAATACAAGCTAAGTCCAGAAAACCTGAGAAGTTGGTAACTAGCGGATTGCAGACCCCTGATCCTATTCACCACAACTAGCAGTAGCCGTGGGGGGTTCCTACGGTGGTCCTAGACCCCTCGTCACAGCCGGAGAGCTAAATAAGCCTAAAGAAAGAAAGGGGGAATCTAAACTTCCCCAGAGCAGACCCCAAAGCAATAGACAGCCCAACATGTATTGTTGGTGAAAAACAGATGAAAGCACAAACGCAGACAGAAAGACAGACTGAGCAAACGATGGGGCCCAACTAGCTAGATAGGACAGGACAGAAAAGATGCTGGCTGCAATCCGCAAAAACCCTACAAAAAATGTCCCAACAGTCTGATAGGAAAAAAGTCCCTGAAGTCGCTAGACTTCAAAAACTCTATATCAGCACTCAGGTATATTCTGAAAACAGCGCAAAGAGATAAACTGATCAGAGACAAAAATGGAATTCAGCCAGTCCCAGCAAGGGCTGGCTGAACGCAAACACTAAGTAAACCAGACAAAATCTCATGGAATAGTAGCAGGGCAATAACTTAGCTTTTAGTAGACAGGAACTAAACTGGATGCCAGAGCTCTGAGCAGAAAGGATCACCAGCAAAAAAGCAGGGCGTCGGCTGCCTTATATCCACTCAGAGATTCCGGATGTCCAATCACACTCCACCTGTTCAGATGACAGGTTCTTCCCATTCAACTCAATTTCACTACCTCCCTTCACCAGCAGAGGGAGCTCATCAGACATCACAAGTGAAGGGGAAAATGAACTCACAACACACCTCCCCATTTCCTTGAGCACCGTTGCTTGCTCCTGCCAGGGGTTCCTCAGCCGTCTCACTCCGCAGAGTGACGTGGCTGAGCACTTCGGTACCTGTGGACACATCTATCGTTTCAAAGAAATGGTTAACAGGTTCAGTCGGCACAGATACATCATCATCATCATCATCATTATCACCATTCCTAGGACAAGAATGGATATCAGATTGCTTTGGTACATTCACATCACCATCAGCATCATACCTGGGGAAAGAATGGTTGTTAGTTGCATCACTACTCATCAAGGCATTAGCAGGTAACACATTCAGTTTCCCATCATCATCATCATCATCATCATCAGGGTTAATGTTACCCTTATTATCAGATTGGGGAAGGGTGTCAGGGACATAATATGCAACCATCCGCCCCAAGTCAGTCCCCAATAAAACATCAGTGGGCAGGTTTTCAGACACTCCCACCTCCCTCAACCCGCTCTCAGCACCCCAATCAAGAAAAACCTGGGCCACTGGCAAGGGACAACGGGTGCCTCCAATCCCGGTGACAGTCAGGGTTTTCCCCTCAACAAACTCTTCAGGGGCCACCAGTCCAGGACAGATGAGGGTTCGTTCAGCCCTGGTGTCCTTGAGGCCTGTAGCAAGACGGGCCCCCACCTGAACAGGTTGAACGTTTTCGTCAGCCCTCCCAACCACACCTCGCACCAAAAGAACAGAGGCGTTGGGCCCAGAGGCCTTGGCTGGGGGGTTCTTCAGCCTATCCAGACAGCTGTAGAAGAGGTGACCAGGCTGCTGGCAGTGGTGACACAGGCGACGGTCAGTAGTAGGCCTGGTGTTGGCAACAGGGACAGGGCCTCCGGAGAGACAGCTATCTGGGGAACTGGGGTTGGTTGCAGGCTTACCCCCTCTCCAGCTGGTGGTGACTGGCCTCCGCGTCTCTGGCTTCCGGTTGGCCTCGTAGTTGTCGGCGATCTGCGCCGCTTTGTCCGCATTTGTTGGTTCACGGTCCAGGATGAACTGTCGGACCTCAGCTGGGCAGAGATGCAGGAACTGGTCTTTGATCATCAGGTCGCGTAGCTGCTCAAAGGATTCAACGGACAGTCCATGGATCCACTGGTCAAAGTGGGTCCTGAGTCCTTGCATCACATCGCTATAGCTATCGTGTGGGCCACGTTGGAGGTGCTGGAACTTCTTTCGGTATACCTCAGGTGTCAGCCGATATTTGGCGATCAGAGCCTGCTTTATGGCATCATAGTCGTCATCGGCTTCTGGTGGAAGAGAAGCAAACGCCTCCAGGGCTTTGCCTTTTAGCCCTGTGGTCAAGTACCTGGCCCATTGTTCAGGGGGCAGCCGGTACTGTCTGCAGGCTTTCTCAAAGGCTCGCAGAAACGTGTCCAAGTCCCCGTCCTTTTCCATCATGGGAAAATGCTCTGGCCGGGGTTTAGGAGTCTGGACGCTGCTGGGCTCACTGCTCCGGGCTATGGAGGACGTTCCCCCTTGTCGGAGCATCTTTAGTTCATGGGCCCTCTGAGCCTGGCGCTCGGCTCTCAGCCTCTGCTTGACGCTCAGCTCTCTCCTGTGCATGCTGGATCAGCTTCACCCGTGCCTCACAGTCTTCGGCAGGGATTGCGTCCAAGGCCATTTGCAGATAGGGGTCCACCACGCTCTGGTTGAATGTGGGGCCAGCGCTCATGAGTGGAGCCTCTGCTGCAGCCCCATTGTCACTTGGGCCAATTTCTGCGTCCGCTGAACCCTGGGTGTTGTCCAGCTGCACCAGAGCCGTGATCATTTGATCTCTGGTTCTGCTTGCGGCGTCAATGCCTCGGTACGTGCATACTGCAGCAAGGGCTTCCTTCTTCTGATGCTTATACCACTCCACTCTCACTGCCGCCATGGTTGCCAAATAAAAAATAGAAAAGAAAAATGAAGAAACGGGAGGGGATACTTGCACGTACACACAAATGTCTCAGGACTAGTAACCACTGAGTGTTTTCCAAAACCTATGATGCAGGATTCCCACAGGACCGTGCAGGTTTTTAGTGAGAGGAATGATTGCTCAAACCAAATCACTAATGCTCTAGGATTATCCCACCGCTTTGCCAATATGTGAGGAACAGCCCGCCGCTGTTCGCCAATATGTGACGAACGGGGGTCCCGCTGCCACCAAAATGCGACGGACAGCGGACCCTGTGTCACCACTATGTCACAATCCCACCACTGACACGGGTGTATCAGCGGACGGAGGGACGCAGCACACTGCCGGCACACGGCTATCACAGGCACAGTGGGGCTTATCTTAGTTATCCCACCACTGGCACCATGTGACAAAAATATCCAGCAAGCTAATCTCGCTCTAACAATTTGCCGCAGGGGGGTATTTTGGGTGCCCCACCACTGCTATCAATCTTCTACGAACTGCGGGGATTTATGTATATCCCACTTTCTCAGTTCCACTTTGGAACTCGCAGCTCTCCGGCGCCCCCCTTACCTTCAGGTCAGTCAGGGAACTGCACCTAGGATAATTAGTCACCGGATGGGCTGCTTGTTGTGGACCGGCGGTTAGGCTACTGCAGTGAGGGAATTATCAATGCTGTGGCCGCAGCCCCTCATTCAGCAATATAAGACCCTTCTGGACTGCCAACTAGCCACAACAACCGTACACAATGCGCTGCCACCAGTTTACTTAATTCACAGAGTTAATTAAGAGGGTCCTTGGCAAACCCCTTGAATTAGTAGCGATTATCTAAAAGAGGCGCTTAGTTCGTTTCTTAGAGCATGGAGACAAACTGAATAATTTTATCATTTATTTCCCAAAAGGGGCAGTGATTACAGATAAAAGTTACTATAAAGTTGAGACATTACATATGTACAGTTACAAATATGAAACAAAAGAATGTATGAAAGCAGAAAGTACACTCATGGTTGTTCATGACTCTTTAGGCAAAACCATGTGGCTGAGTGGGGGAGGGGCGGCTTACCAAACGTCACCGCTCATCTGCATGTCTCTTTGGCACCAGGATTTGAGCTGCTCTGCCCTCCCTGTACGGGAGCAGTACCTTATAGCCCCTGGTGTGTGACATCACCGAAAGGGGCAGTCTGGAGAGAGCCCACCTCTCCCTCTTCAAGTTATGATTTGGCTACCAACTTTAGAATAACCATAACTTAGTGAGAGGAGCTTGCACAAACAAATATTTGGTATCATTGGTTGTAATTAACCGAATAGAATCCGAAAACACCAAACATGCCATAACTGGGACATTCTATTTGGGTGCAATCCATATCTCAGTCTCTGGACGTCCGAGGACTACGCAAAAGGCACCGTAGCGAAGCTGGGACTGCTCAGATCACAAAAATATGATTATTCTGTCTCTGCTTTGTATGGTTTTTGCAATGTGGTCTCTTAAAGTTCTACTCCTACACATGTCTTAAACAAAGGGACATCTTTTCCACTCAGCTAATTAACATTCCTAGCTCACAGGAAATGCTGGTTTCAAGTTTCACAGGGCTCTGCACATGAAGACACTGGTGTGTGTGAAGAGAAGGGGGGTGCTGCAAAGCTGGCAGTCTACATTGTCATAGGATGGAGGATTTCTAGGGTTCTAGAAACATCTTTTACAGAAAAAAAAACTCATAATTCTCAGACATTGTATCTCACAAACCAGCCAAGCTTTCTTGCAATAATGTCCGCAAGGTGCGCGGTTTGGCGATGCTTTCCAAGCAGCTGGTCCCGGCTGTACCCAACGATCTTCTTGCTGAGGGAGACTCTTTGCTTTTCCCAGAAGGCACCTGGAATATGCAAATTGACCTCCTCAAGCTTCAATCCCCAATTTGGTGATGCTTTCCAAGCAGCTGGTCCTGGCTGTACCCAACAATCTTCTTGCTGAGGGAGACTCTTCGTTTTTCCCAGAAGGCACATGGAATATGCAAATTGTCCTCAAACGTCAATCCCCGTTTAGGTGCTGTTGCATTCCCACACCCTGGCACGCCACAAAGGAAAGACAAAGTCCCGTCTGTTGTGTGTGATATGTACCAAATAGAACACTCATATTAGACCCCAGGGTTTCTTTTGATTCTGTAATCTCAGCTTCAGTTAAACGGTTCACACAAAAAAGTCCAGACTCCATGTTCATACTCAACAGTTCAACTTTACTTGAAAGCAGGGTTCTTGATACAGCCATAACACAGTTCACATACATTGGCATTCCTTGAGCTTTTCCTGCCTTCTCTGACAACTTCCTTCCTGAAGACACTTGTATCCCTGTCTCTTCCAACAATCTCTGTCCCGCATATACTTCTTTCTCGTTTGCAGCGTCCGTGCCCCTAGGTCCACCATCTTGCTCCCATTCCCTTTTCTGAGGTACACTCAGCTCTGCCTAGTCCCGGCCATTAGCCCCTGATCCCCTTTGGAATGGTTGCTTCAATAGATGCTGACCACTCGCACGCTGCTCAGCCTGGGGTCCCTCATTGCCTCAGCAATCTTCACCCCCAGGGCTATCTATTTGCCCTCTCTCACTGCTACATCAGTAGTCCTCACTAAATACGAAGTTTCACACTATCATTCACTGCTCTTTATTACACCCATCTCTAACTCCTCCTAAACTGGAACCCCTTATTCAACTAAGCTTATCCTGGCATTTCCATTTCCTACCTTTATTGTGCCCCACTAATCTGTTCCCAATATTGTCCTATCCTACTGCTACCCTTCTATTCTATCTTTTATATCTTTCACTACTCCTATACCAAGTAAATGTAAAGTACATACACAATATAATAACGTAAACATTCATAAAACTCTATGAAGCAGCTCATATTCCATTTTCCAAATAACTTTATTAAAATTTTAAGAAATAACAGTAATATTTCACATTGATCATTAAATGCAGAAGTTACATTTTTATGTAAGACAAGGGGAAGGGAAGGATAAGGGGTTCAGAATAGGTTTTTAAGTTGCTTTATTAAGACATACAAAGGGCAAAACAAAAGGAAGGGAAGGGGAAATATAAACTAAACTAACAATGTCATGTCTCTTCGATATATTTGGGGATTGAATAACCCCATAAGGAAAAGACAAGACACTAAACTAACAATATTATTTCTCTGCAATATTTGCCAACACTGTGTTACGGTACTGCGGCACAGGACTAGGGTAGGAAGGGGAGAACTGACCCTGCACTGCGACTAGGCTTACACCCTACGATGGAGTGGGCGACCCATTCCTTGTGAATAGACCCACCGACGATCCTAGGCTAATCTTAAGAGAAGACAAATAGATCGGGGGAAGGGGGTCTCTGAAATATCTAAGGACTGGGTACAAAAATGGGTCACCTCCTAATAGAAAACAAAGAGGAGACTGCAGAAACAAACTGAAAACGGAAACTAAGACTAGCAGAACCAGAGGTCCCAGAACTGCACCAAATAAACACACAGAGAGCAAGGCTCCAAGCCAGACTTCAAGGAGATTAACACTGATTTCCAGCAAGGAATGGGAGACAGGTGCAGGTTAATAAAGGGTGATACAATCACCTGACTCAAGACAAACTCAGCACCAGGGAAAAAAGACCAGCAGCCAGAACACTACAAGAAAATGGCGGATAGTCACAAACTGAACAGATTCTAACACACTGTATATAGGCGGGAGGCATATGGCGGCCTCTGTCACCCCCTTAAAGTCGGACAACACAGCAGCAAATATAAAAAATAAAAAAACAATTGTGTTGTTCCTCTAAATGTATCAATAAGGCGCAATGTGCCAGCAGCATATGGAAGTACACAATGAATCAGGGGTAAATAATAGAATAGAACACCGGCACCAACCACACATCTGCTGTTTGATCCCCATCCACAGCTCCTGTGCGGTGTGGGATTAGTCCCCCAAGCAGGAGTTTAAGAATAGCTTGCTGCTGTTTCCCCCTGGCTGTGCTGAAGATGGTGGTGCAGGTCTTCCTGTGACCAAATGAGGAGGCGGTGGAGGAAGTGAAGGTATGAGTAGGAGGCAACCTGGAGAGATAAACATCCAGCAATACTGGGTGGTGATAGGATGTCAGGTAGAACGCCTTCCGCCTCTGTCCCAGCCACCACTACATTTACCTAGTAGGCAGTTAGGGAGATGTAACGTCCCTGACTGAGCTTACTGGTCCACGTATCAGTGCAGAGTACACACAGAAGCTTAATGGAATGCACTCCCACAGACAGGGGAATGTACAGTACACAGAGCAGGTTAAGGCTGTGTGCCCACGTTGCATTTTTGTAAGCGTTTCCGCAGCGCTTGAGCCGGATCAGACGCTGCAGAAATGCTTAAAAGAAGCTTCTCATTAAATTTAATGCATTTTTGGCTTTTTATGCCAATGCATGCGTTTTTTTCCGCTGAGGAAATACTTAGCGGCTAAAAATGCAGCATGCTCATTAATTTCCGCATTGCTCCATGTTTTTAGCTGTTTTCAATGTTCCCAGAAAACGCGCAGAAAAAAATGCATCAAAAACGCGCGTTTTCTGGGAAGGAGTCCTGGTTTCTGAGCGTTTAAAAACGCTAACGTGGGCACATGGCCTAAAGGACTGTACTCCCAAAGGCAGGAGGGTGAAGAGTACACACAGCGTCTTAAATAACAGAGCTCTCATAGGAAGGGAGTTGCAGAGTACACATGACAGCATAAAGGACAGTGATCCCACAGATATGGGTGCAGAGTACACACGGCGGCTTAAAGGACAGTACTCTCACAGATAGGAGAGTGTAGAGTGCACACAGCAGCTTAAAGAACAGGACTCTCACAGACAGGAGATTTCAGAGTACACACAGGGGCTTAAAGGACAGTACTCCCACAGATATAGGTGCAGAGTACGCAGAGCAGCTTTTAGCACAATATTCCCACAGGCAATGGGTGCAGAGTACACAGAGCGGCTTTTAGCACAGTACTCCCACAGGTGGGGGATGCAGGGTACACAGAGTGGCTTTTAGCACAGTACTCCCAGAGGCGGGGGTGCAGAGTTCACAGAGAAGCTTTTAGTACAGTATTACCCCAGATATGGGTGCAGAGTACACAGAGTGGCTTTTAGCACAGTACTCCCAGAGGCGGGGGTGCAGAGTTCACAGAGAAGCTTTTAGTACAGTATTACCCCAGATATGGGTGCAGAGTACACAGAGTGGCTTTTAGTACAGTACTACCCCAGATATGGGTGCAGAGTGCACAGAGCGGCTTTTAGCACAGTACTCCCAGAGGTGGGGGTGCAGAGTTCACAGAGAAGCTTTTAGTACAGTATTACCCCAGATATGGGTGCAGAGTACACAGAGTGGCTTTTAGTACAGTATTACCCCAGATATGGGTGCAGAGTACACAGAGTGGCTTTTAGTACAGTGCTACCCCAGATATGGGTTGCAGAGTACACAGAGTGTTGTTGCAGAGTGCGCAGTCACTATCTGTCCCTCACTCCAGCTGCATCCTATCTCTACACTAATCAGAACAGAATGGCGGCTGACTCGTGATCTGGCCTTTATACAGGCCTGGTCACATGCTACGCCAGCAAATTACAGCTATGTCAATACTTGGAATTGCTGTGATGGCTTTGGAAGTGCCCACAGTCTAAAGGCTTGCTGATTGGCTGTGCTATAGCCTTTCAACAAGCTTTATTAGACAAAAAGAGTAGTATACAGAGGTATGGATGTCAAATGGGATACTATAAATAATAACATACCAAGCAAATTGTAGATATTATCCCACATTAATAAAAATACAATAGACTGTAAAGGGACCAATTGTCAAAATTCACAAAGAAAGGGGAGGAAGAAAAACTTCCAAGACAACTCAAGGTCATAATATAAAATTGCTTTATTGGATTACAGGGGAAGGAACAATAAAACATGCTAAAATGCTGATAACTTATCAAAAAACATAAGGACACGATGGACCCTGTACTTGCTTGCTTGCACTTGCGCTCATCAGGTAATTTGGGACACGTGTTGTTACTGTGCGGGTATATGTGCCTTCTTTTTCTATGGCCTATGTGCAGGATTTGGTTACCGGTTTAATTATTTGGTCAGTGACATGGCAGTTTACCGCTTACCTACTTGTGTCCTTCTCATATCTTCTATGATTATTATAACATAAGCAGCAATTATGGTCCATCGTGTCCTTATGTTTTTAGACAAGTTATCAGCTTTTTAGTATGTTTTATTGTTCCTTGCCCTATAATCCAATAATGCAATTTTATATTATGACCTTGAGTTGATTTCTTGGAAGTTTTTCTTCCTCCCCTTTCTTCAATAAGCTTTATTAGACTGGCAAACCCAAACAGGAAACTGGACAGACAGTAAAAACACCGTGTTCGGCATTCGGTACCGCACACTAGGTGCCCAATACGAACCTCAGACTTTCCAGTTCGGGTTCACTCATCTCTAATGTCCAAGTCACTTTCATAGTATATGGGGGGAACGGTGCATTCCTTGCTCAGGGGTCATGTGCAGTCTGTGTCCTCCCATGATCCAGCCTGCTGACAGCCCACTCGATGGCATGTAGAGGCCGGATGCATTGGCACATCTCAGGGACATATGCTTCACCATCTAGAAATCCATAGAAAATCCAGGATGTGGGCACGTCTGACAAAGACTATTCAAACCACTGTGAGACAGTAAAGCTTCCTTTATTGGCAGTAAGTGGCTACAAGATTCAGTATATATCGTGTTGGTGTCTTCCCCGAGCCACAAAGAGTAACAAATAGGGGAAAAGGACATCAGGAAGAGAAGCCTCCTATGTAACGTGCTCATAATCAATAATGATGAAGACAGAAGAGCAGAACACAGAAAAGCAACACAAATTGTAAGTTCTCAGTCACAGGAACGAGATTTCATGAGAACAATTATCAATAGTGAGAAAGTGAAATGTGAGTAATGTGTCTGGTGCCTGGAGGTTACATGAGATGGACGGGACTTCTGTACATGAGAAGAGGCGCCATCACTCTCCTGCTTATGGTGGATTACCACCAGTGTGGAGCCGCGACCAAAGAGATATTCAAACTATGGGGGAAAGCAGAATAATGAAATATAGGCACGTTCCCCATATTATATTTTATGATAGTGACCACCGCTTGTGTAACTATGATGGGCAGCTTGTCGCCAAAGGGTTTAAGAGCAAGAGCATCGCTCCAGGAAGGTAATAGGACAATAGGAACCCAAGGTCTCAAGACGCCATGTTTGTTTGTAATAATGTGACTATAAAATGGCTACTTCTGTGTGAATGTGCTTATGTTTGTAAAGAGATGATCTCTAAGTAAAACATTTCCCACATTCTGAACATGAGTACGGATTTTCTCCCGTGTGACACCTTTGATGATTAGTAAGAGCTGATTTATGTGCAAAACATTCCCCTCATTCTGAACATGAATATGGCTTCTCTCTTGTGTGAATTCTCTCATGTATTAGAAGATAAGATTTAGTTGTAAAGCATTTCCCACATTCTGAACATGAATATGGCTTCTCTCCTGTGTGAACTTTTTCATGTGCAAGAAGATTTGATTTCTTTGAAAAACATTTCCCACATTCTGAACATGAATATGGCTTCTCTCCTGTGTGAACTTTTTCATGTGCAAGAAGATTTGATTTCTGTGCAAAACATTCCCCTCATTCTGAACATGAATATGGCTTCTCTCTTGTGTGAATTCTCTCATGTATTAGAAGATATGATTTAGTTGTAAAGCATTTCCCACATTCTGAACATGAATATGGCTTCTCTCCTGTGTGAACTTTTTCATGTGCAAGAAGATTTGATTTCTTTGAAAAACATTTCCCACATTCTGAACATGAATATGGCTTCTCTCCGGTGTGAACTTTTTCATGTGCAACAAGATTTATTTTCTGTGAAAAACATTTCCCACATTCTGAACATGAATATGGCTTCTCTCCGGTGTGAACTTTTTCATGTGCAACAAGATTTATTTTCTGTGAAAAACATTTCCCACATTCTGAACATGAATATGGCTTCTCTCCGGTGTGAACTTTTTCATGTGCAACAAGATTTATTTTCTGTGAAAAACATTTCCCACATTCTGAACATGAATATGGCTTCTCTCCTGTGTGAACTTTTTCATGTGCAACAAGATGTGATTTCCTTGAAAAACATTTCCCACATTCTGAACATGAATATGGCTTCTCTCCTGTGTGAACTTTTTCATGTGCAACAAGACTTGATTTCATTGAAAAACATTTCCCACATTCTGAACATGAATATGGCTTCTCTCCTGTGTGAACTTTTTCATGTGCAACAAGACTTGATTTCCTTGAAAAACATTTCCCACATTCTGAACATGAATATGGCTTCTCTCCTGTGTGAACTTTTTCATGTGCAACAAGACTTGATTTCATTGAAAAACATTTCCCACATTCTGAACATGAATATGGCTTCTCTCCTGTGTGAACTTTTTCATGTGCAACAAGACTTGATTTCATTGAAAAACATTTCCCACATTCTGAACATGAATATGGCTTCTCTCCTGTGTGAACTTTTTCATGTGCAACAAGATTTGATTTCTGTGAAAAACATTTCCCACATTCTGAACATGAATATGGCTTCTCTCCTGTGTGCATTATTTCATGACAACTAAGCTGTGATTTATTTACAAAACATTTCCCACATTCTGAACATGAATATGGCGTCTCTCCTGTGTGAACTTTTTCATGTGCAACAAGATTTGATTTCTGTGAAAAACATTTCCCACATTCTGAACATGAATATGGCTTCTCTCCTGTGTGCATTCTTTCATGACGACTAAGCTGTGATTTATTTACAAAACATTTCCCACATTCTGAACATGAATATGGCTTCTCCCCTGTTAGTGGGCTTTTATCTTCAGCATTTCTTCTGTGACTTTTGTTTTGTTTAACAGTCTGTGATGAATTTGGAGATAATTGTTCATTAAAATAAGATGATCGGTCTCTGCTGTGAACAGCTGGGGGTATATCTGAGATGTCTTCATGCTGTGTACAAGTATCTTGTGTGATACTAGAATCTTCTGAATTAAACTCTAAAGATATCAGATGTCCCTTGAAGCTCCTGGTACAGTCATCTGTCAAGAATAAAATGTATGTTATTATTTTTAAATAACATAACCTAAAATATTATGTTTGCATTTCCTGATGAAGATGAAGAGAATTTTCAACTTTCATCACGACAACGACCCTAAACAACCTTGAAGTCACCATAAGAACGGCTTCACCACGAGAAGATGAAAGTTTTGGAATAGCCAAACCACAGCCCAAAACTGAATGCAAATTCTGTGGGGACCTGAAGAAGGCACTGTACACAGGAGACACCCCAGCAATCTGACAGATATGGAGCGTTTGCACTGAAGAGCGGGCAAAGATCGCCAATTGTAGATGTCTCTTGAGATAGATCCAGACCCATATAGACTGAATTCTGCCAGAAATTCAAAGTTGACTGCAACAAATTATCAGTGTAAGGCATCTTTCACATTTTCACATGTCCTGGACTCCTGATTTTTCCCATTTCGGAACTAACAGTACCGGTGCTATCAGTGTCCACATGTAAAATCCGTGTGGCGTCCTTGTGCACCATCAGTGTGACACGTACTGGAATAGAATGCAGAACAGAAATGACAAACGTTTAGGTGTTAGATGTGCAAACAGAGGATAGACAGCTAGAGAAATAGATAAAAGCTATATAATAGATACAGTTGAAACCAGAAGTTTCCATCCACTATATATAAAGACACATATGCATGTGTTTCTCAATATCTGACATTAAATCAGAATAAACCTTTCCCATCTTAAGACAATTAGGATTACCATAATTATTAATATTTGCCAGAATAATGAGAGAATATTTTAAAGGGAATCTGTCAGTCTATTTTCCACCTATCAGGTGCCGGCACCGCCATCAGGGGCTTATCTACAGCATTTTTTAATGCTGTAGATAAGCCCCCGATGAAGCCTCATACCCCAAGATCGGACAACAGAGAAGGTGGAGGTGTTGGTCTGCTCCTATCACCCAAATGTACCTTTCAGGTTATCCCTCAAGTACCCCTCACTTGTCTTCCCTTCTTTTGAGGGCCATGCTGTCAGACTCTACATCCCCTTCTCCATGCGACTGGCGGTGGTGTATCATCCTCCGGGCCCCTCGCATCAATTCCTGGATCACTTTGCCACGTGGTTTCCACATTTTTTTCTCATTTGATTTCCTCATCCTCATGAGAGACTTCAACATCCCTATTGCTCTCCCCCTCTCCATATCGGTTACTCACCTTTTATCTTTAACCTCCTTCTTTGGCCTTTCTGCAGCTTACTAGCTCTAATACGCATGAAGACGGAAACTCCCTCGACTTGGTCTTCTCCCAGCATTGCTCTATGGTTGATTTCACAAACTCCCCTCTCCCACTCTGTGACCACAACCTTCTTTCATTCTCGGCTTATAACTGCCATTCCGCTCAGGTCACCCCCCGCTTTCCACACTTCTAGAAATATACAGGCCAACACCCAGAAACATATGAAGAACTTGCAGTCATCATTGACTCCTATCTCCTCCCTCTCTTGTCCTGATTCTTCACTGAAGCATTATAATGAGACATTGCCTGGATGAAGCTGCACCTCCTATAAATAGAACAACTCAGCACAGATGGCGACAACCCTGGCACATGCTGCAAACATGTTTCCTACAGTGGTGCTCCAGGTGTGCCGTACGTCTGTGGAGAAAATCCAATCTACCTGAAGATTTCATCCATTATAAGTTTATGCTTAAAACATACAACACTTCCCTTCACCTATTTGAGCACCCTCATCACCTCACTATCAATAACCTGAAACATCTCTTTAATACTTTTCATTCCCTATTCAACCCAAAAGTGCAAGCCCCAACCACGGATCTCCATGTTGATGATCTGGCCAATTACTTCAAAGAAAAAATTTACCATATCCGACAGGAAATTTTCTCTCAACCCCCTCACACCATGCGCTGTCCTTCATCCCCCACTGCATCTATCTCACTCTCTTATTTTGAACCAGTCAGAGAAGAAAAAGTGATCAGGTTCCTTGTATCTTCTCGGCCTTCTACTTGCACCAGTGACCCTATTCCGTCACATCTCCTCCAGTCCCTTTCCCCTGCTGTCACCACTCACCTAACTAAAATATTCAACCTCTCTCTCTTCCGGTATCTTTCCCTCCTCATTTAAGCATGCTATCATATATCCACTGCTTAAAAAACTATCCCTTGACCAAAATTGTACTGCTAACTATAGACCTGTCTCTAATCTTCCCTTCATCTCTAAACTCCTGGAACGCCTGATCCACTCCCATGTTATCCGCTATTTCTCAGATAACTCTCTTCTCGACCCTCTACAATCTGGTTTTCGCTCTTTATACTCTACTGAAGCTGCCCTCACTAAAGTCTCTAATGATCTACTAACAGCTAAATCTAATGGTCACTGCTCCATGCTAATTCTCCTGGACCTCTCTGCAGCATTCAACACTGTGGATCATCAGCTCCTCCTCACTATGCTCCGCTCCATTGGCCTCAAGGACACCGTTCTCTCCTGGTTCTCCTTCTATCTCTCTGACCGCTCCTTTACTGTATCTTTTACTGGTTCCTCCTCCACTCATCTTCCCCTTACTGTTGGGGTTCCTCAATGATCGGTCCTAGACCCCCTCCTCTTCTCTTTGTATACAATCAGTAGATTTGGTTTCCAGTACCATCTCTATGCTGATGAAACCCAATTATCCACCTCCTCTCCTGACAGCACACCTGCCTCTTTAGAAAACACCAGTGATTGTCTTACCGCTGTCTCCACTATCATGTCCTCCCGCTATCTGAAACTGAACCTGTCAAAAACTGAACTCCTTGTGTTTCCTCCCTCTACTAACCTACCTATGCCTGACATTGCCATTTCCGTGTGTGGTTCTACCATTATTTCCCAGCAACATGCCTGCTGTCTTGGGGTCATGATTGATTCAGATCTTTCATTCATCCCCCACATCCGATCACTGGCTAGAACTTGTTATCTGCACCTCAAAAACATTTCTAGAATTCAACCCTTTCTTACTTTCGACTCTGCAAAAACTCTTATTGTTTCTCTTATTCATTCTCGTTTGGACTATTGTAACTCTCTTCTAATCGGTCTCCCTCTTACCAAACTCTCCCCTCTCCAATCCGTCCTTAATGCTGCAGCCAGGATCATATTCCTCACCAACCATTACACCGATACCACTACCTTGTGCCAGTCATTACACTGGTTACCCATCCACTCCAGAACTCAGTATAAACTTATTACCCTCACCCACAAAGTGCTCCATGGCTCAGCACCACCCTACATCTTCTCCCTCATCTCAGTTTACCCTACCCATGCCCTCCATTCTGCTAATGATCTGAAGTTAATGTCCTCAATCAGAACCTCCCACTCCTGTCTCCAAGACTTTTCACGTGCTGCACCAATTTTTTGGAATGCACTACCCAGGTTAAGTCAATTAATCCGTAATACCCACAGTTTTAAGCGTGCCCTAAAAACACATTTCTACAGTCTCGCCTAACGTCTCAGTACATTAATCTAATTATCCCTGTGTGGCCCATTCAATATTTTTACCATAACCAGGTTCTTCATATCATGTTCTCACACGCTTTATGCATTTAATAGCCCTCTGTGTATATACTGCTACTTATTCTGGCTGATAACTGGTTCATGCAGCATTACATGAACACCTGATTTCTTAAATTATGGCTGGTCTGAACAATGAAGGCAATTGTTGACATCCACTTTTCGTGTCTCCCCTATTTCCTCATAGACTGTAAGCTTGCGAGCAGCGGGGCCCTCATTCCTCTTGGAATCTGTTGATTTATGTGATTATTGTAATGCTGTAATGTCTTTTGTCTGTGGAATATGTTGGCGCTATAGGAATAAAGTATTATTATTACTAATAATAATAAATAATAATTATGGTAATCCTAATTTACTTAAAATGGGAAAAGTTTATTCTGATTTCGTGTCAGATATTGAGAAAAACATGTAGATCTGTCTTTTTATATAGTGGATGGAAACATCAAGTTTCAACTGTAGATAGATAGATAGATAGATAGATAGATAGATAGATAGAAATATGTCAGTGAGATATATAATCAGTGCCTTGTGTGTGTAGTTTTCTGAATTGTATTTCACTAATAAATAAGGTAAGGTTACTGCAGTTGAAAGCCTCCAGGTCACATGGGGGCAGCACTGGCAGTTGTGTACTGGGATAACCTTACTGACCTCACCGCTCGTCACGGCAGCCGGGTTCTCCCGGAGTGCAGCGTTACAACCAGTAGCGACTGTTGCGCCAGTCTATTGAGCTTTGTTCTCTGAACGGGGCTCCATACACTGGACAAAGAAGACATGGATCGTCATGGGACTTCCATTTGTGTTATGGCAGACTGGTGTGGATTATTTTTTATTAAATAAATGTGCTAAAGAGGGAATTTGTCAGAGAGTGATTTTTACAAATGAAACACTTTTTTGTGTGTGTTAAATAGTTTAGACTTAGGGGTCAGTAATGGGGGTGTCTGACAGATGCCTCTCCGTTACTAACCCATAGGTTTGATGTCACCTGACATTACACAGCTGACATCAACCCCATAAACCATTACCCCGATTACCACCTCACAATGGCAGCTGGAAAGAGCTGATCTTAAGCGTCAGAATTGGCATATCTAATGGATGTGCCATTTCTGGTGCGGCTGTTATGGCCTTCCTGGAAATCATGGGGTACTACATTAGGCTAATTCCAAACTTTGCCACGGTGGCCAAACCCGTGATCAACCTCACTAAGGGGATAAAATTAGGCGTGGCCAAATGGACATCGGAGGCGGAAAAGGCCTTTCAAAAACTGAAAGTGGCTCTGTGTCGTGAAGAAATTTGTATTCCAAAAGGATGTTAGATTAGGAGAGTTCCTCTCAGGAGATACACGGAGAGGAGAATCCTGTTCTCTAGCTGAGTAGGAATCTGTAAGCATGTGAGAAAAATGATTCCATTGGAGAAAAGGAATGCCTGTCCATAAAGTGGGCGATGGACACATTGCGATACTATCTCTTAGGGTGAGAATTTAAATTAGTGTCAGACCATGGTCCACTCAGGTGGATGAGAAAGAATAAGAGGAAAAATGCTTGTGCTACCCACTAATTTCTAGCCCTGCAGGATGTCCGCTTTCAAGTAAAACATAGAGTCGGGAGTTACATGGTAATGCCAATGCCCTCTTGAGAATCCTGTGTCTGAAAGATGTCAAGCCCATGGCTTTAGGCAGAGGGGGAGGTATGTAAGGATGCTTGTTAAACACAGTGGATGGGAGATAAACCTGGAGTAACCTGGCCATGAGAGGTTCATTATGAGCAGGTGAACGGCTGCTCACCATATCGCAACCCCTGGGTGTGGTTCACTTGGTAAAATGACACCTGTTTGCCTCACACATTGTAGCATGTGTGGAGGTGTGTAGATTGAGTGCCTCTGCTGAAAGACTATGAAGCTAGACTATTGTATGGATGGACTGTTTGCTTTATCTTGTACTTTGAGCCGGACAAGGGCTGTATTTGAGTTTCCTGTGATGTGGTTTATGAGACTTTTAAATAGAAACATTTCCTGTGATACCTCATATCACTCCCAAGTGAGTAGCACTGTTATATTTGGTGTTATAAATGTGGGCAGTGTTCCCAGGGAACATGTGTGACTGCTACAGCGGTAGCTGTGACTGCAATACAGACTGATAATAAAAGTGTTAGTCTTGGACATGTTAGTGTCCAAGGTGGATGTAGGGAAAACCTGCTTTGAATGTTGTGTGTGAAGCAGACTGCAAGATAGTAGTTTGTATAAAAAAACTGGAGTCTGTAATGAGAAAGTAAGTTAATGTGTATGCACAATGTAAATGCATATTAGCACACGACTTTTACACAGAGAAAACAAAAGCAAAAACACAAATATCCTAAAATAAAAAAATAAACTGCAAAAAATGCATGAAGGTAGTAATAATAATAAAGGTACTTAGAAAACATAGTTTTGATCAAAGGAATGTACAAGCCATCCCGCCACATCAAGCCTTGTGGGACAGTCCTAATTCTTGTATTAAAACCTTTCCACTTGTCAAGTGACGTAAATGTGAACAAAGATCGTGGGACTGAACCACCAGTAAAAGCATAGGCCAGACAGGATGGATTTTCCAGCTCAGAAACAGGGTGTTCACATCCTTATATGCACAGGATGCACATTGAACTGAATAAAAAACTGGAGTCTGAACTGAAAAAGTAAGTTAATGTGTATGCACAATGTAAATGCATATTAACACACGACTTTTGATCAAAACTATGTTTACTAAAAACCCTTTCTACCTTCATGCATTTTTCTTTTAGGATATTTGTGTTTTGTTTTCTCTGTGTAATGGTTGTGTGTCGTGACTGCAGACAAAAGGGGGCTGTAAGTGAGAGACATTGGCATGGCATGCAGTCACCCATGGAAACTGGAAAAGGTGAAGTCCGGCATGTTTAGGGGACTGTGATACAAAGCTGTGTCCTATGAAGTGATATTGACTGGTGTGAACTGAACACTAATATTATTTGCACTTGTGTAAATTGGACTTTAATGCTGTTAGGAAACACATCAAAGGGACTTTGTGTTTGAACTTTGTGGGTCACTGCCTCTTCACTGCGTAATGCTGCTACCGCTGCCTTACATATGGTGGAGAATACAGGCAGTGTGAACTGAGGCATACCCCAGAGAGTGCTGCAGATCATTGTACAGGTCTGCTGGAGAAATAGAGGAACTTTTAGAGCATTTTGCGCTCAGTCAGCATTCGCAGCAAGAGGCTCTGAAGTTTTAGCGGTCACAGCAAAAGGTTCTGCAGCAGCAGGTGCTGCAGTTGCAGCTGGAGCAGCAAGAGGCACTGCAATGGAATCTCCCACAGCTTCAGCTGAGTAAAAAGGAGAACCCTAAGGTAAGGGGTGATCATTGGGTGTACCAGTGGTCCTATGTAGTATCGGCCCGCCAGGTCTCATGCAAATGACTTACTGCAGTTGGTGGAGGAGTGGCTCCAGTCTGAGTTTTTTTCTCCAATCGAGATGGAGAGTTGTGGTTGATCGGATTGTGCGGGCTCTGCCAGCCGCCATACATCATTGGGTTGGGCAAAGGGACCTGGGCAATCTGGACCTGCTGGTAGGATTGATTGAGCGCTATAAATCCACTCAGGACGGGGTACCAGAGCCTGGAAATGGGGCTAGTAACTGTTCTGTGCCATCTGAGCCCATTGACTGCAGGTATACGCACCATGTCTCGATATATGCCCAGCCAGTCTGTAACACCACTGCAAGCACTGCCAGCAGCGTGCAGCGACTGTGCCAGGTGCTTGTGAATGGGTGCCGCACAGATGCTCTCCTGGACACGGGGAGCAGAGTGACTTTGGTCCATAGGTCCCTTGCTGCTGGGGACAACTCCAAAGGATGGAAGGTGAAGGTGGTGGATATCCATGGGGAAATCCGGGAGTACCCAACCGCTGAGGTCAATTTTTCTACACAATGTGGGGACATTAAACATGTGGTGGGAGTGACGAAGAGTCTTCCATATGGGACTGTGTTGGGTTGAGACTTGCCCCTATTTTGGTCACTGTGGGAGACCAGGGTCAACCCTCTCATGGTAAAGGTTGTGCCAGGAATAGAACCCGGAGATGTTGAGATACCTGCCATAGGGATCGCAAACCTAGGGACAGAGTGTAATCACGATAGGCTCCCCCAAAGGTATTGGCAGGGCAGGATGAAAATGTTTCGGGTGCAGAACCTGAAGATGTCAAGTCAGAGATATCTGCCACAGGGGTCACCAACTTAGGGTCAGAGTGTAACCCCAACAAGCTTCCCCTAGAGCAAGGATCCCCAACCTGTAGCTCGGGAGCCACATGTGGCTCGCGGTCCCATGAATTGTAGCTCGCGACTGTCTGCCAGCTTGGTGCATTAGGTCCAGGTCTAGCAAACAGGTGTGAAGAGTAGATCTCAAAATGGTGAATGTTGTGAATAGCCCTGCACAGAAGAGCAGATGTGGATGCACATTTACTGGTCTTAGGGGTTTAGAGATGTTTTAAGTATGGTACGCTGGAGGATGGTAACAACTGTTAGAGGAGGTGCTCAAAGCTGGATGTGACTGTGTTGGGAGTCCTTGATGAGAGAATACTGAAAGGGGGTATTGTGGGAACCCCTGGATCTCAGTGTACTGCTTTGGAGTGATTTCTGTGGAAAAGCTTTGGTTATCATTATACCTGTAATGGGGGCTTTGGTTGACACTACTTTGAAGGAGATGGGAGCTGGATGTGGGTCACGCCCCTCTCTCAGTGCTGAATGTGGCTCGAGACCCCCTCTCTAAGGTGAATGTGGCTCTCAAGATCAGAAAGGTTGGGGACCACTGCCCTAGAGGTTGTGTCAGTAGAGGGCATGGAGACTCCACTGAACCCAGAGCTGGAAATGTCCCCTGGTAAGTTCGGGGCAGCTCAGTTCCAGGGTCCCACGCAGAGAAACTGGTGTGTGTAAAAACTGCAGGTTTAAAAAGAACGCCGGGAAGAACCGGGAGTGTGTGGTCGCAGAGGCGAATGGGGACGTGCGCACGAGGAATCTTCTTACAACGGCCAATGATGTGGCCTCGGGTCAGAGTGAAATAGATAGAGTGCTCGTTAGACAGCAGTGTCGGGAAACTCAGGTTTGGGTGCGACGTAATAAAGATGGATGCTCGGATTTGATGGGTCAAACCACGGCGTTTCAGCATGATATAGTCACCGAGGCATGGGTAAGGGTACGGAAGAAACGATAGCAAAGGCCCGAAGGTGAGTACTTAGGTGACAGGATGAGATGCGGGGTTACTGAATCCAAAATAAACACGGTCGAGGCCACCCAAAACCGGTCCAAATATACAGTTAAACGTGAAAGTGAGCGTGGCATCTGCATAGGAGAATGGAAAAGTGGGTCGTCCCATAATGAAGTATGGAAGAGAAATGCAAAGGGGAGGGATGCATGTATTGTTCGACTGTTCCGGACCCTACTTTGGTTTCAAAGTGCAGTGCCGGGCGGGGATGTCACAGGGGCATGCGGATGCCCTGGCTCGTGCCCATGTGGGGTGTCAAGTATTCAACCTCAAAGGTTTGAACAGTAGAGGGGTATATGTGAGGCAGTGACCCCTGTTACAGCTAGGGGGTGCTGTATGTTCTCCCCAGGATACGCACGGAGGCATATTGAGGCTATGGGAATGCATTGCGGTCACAGGCGTAGCTGGGATTGCAATAGTGAAGCAGTGACTGATGTCACAGGTAGGGGTCACTGTGCAGTCTCCTCAGGATATGCACGGAGGTGTATGAAGGCCATAGGTGTCCATGGCAGTCACAGGCATAGCTGTGACTGCAATACAGACTGATAACAGAAGTGTTAGTCTTGAACATGTTAGTGTCCAAGGTGGATGTAGGGAAAACCTGCTCTGGATGCTGTGTGTGAAACAGACTGCAAGATAGTAGTTTGTGCAGTGTTTTTATTCCGGACCCAGGTTTTCCATGTGGCTGGTAGCCACACTTTGCTATGTTAAAAACCCTGAAGGAAAGGGTTAGGTGTTGCTTAGTGAGTCTCAGGTGTGTCAGGGCCAGAGAGAGGCCTGACAACCCACAGCATACACAGTGGTTCTGCCGTCCATGATGACTGGTCACAGATGTGGACAGGTCTTGTGCCCAGATGTGAACCGGAGGTAGACTTCCTGTGCCTGAAGGAAGGACTGGCGTGTGTCACAGCTACAGACAGGAGGATGTCAAGGTCTGTGTATGGCTGTGAAGAGAGACTGTGATAGTGGTGCACGACACCCATGTGAACTAGTCAGAGGTGGGGTAGCGGGTGTCGTGACTGCAGACCAAAGGGGGCTGTAAGTGAGAGACATGGCATGGCAAGCAGTCACCCATGGAAACTGGACAAGGTGAAATCCAGCATGTTTAGGGACTGTGATACAAAGCCGTGTCCTATGAAGTGCTATTGACTGGTGTGAACTGAACACTAATATTATTTGCACTTGTGTAAATTGGACTTTAATGCTGTGAGGAAACACATCAAAGGGACTTTTGTGTTTGTAGGTCACTGCCTCTTCACTGCGTACCATGCTACCGCTGTCTCACAAGGTGTAGTGATGATTTTGACTCCATGGGTGTTTTCCAGAAACAAGCAGCAGGGTATGTTGCTGATTGAAAATAGCATATCTTCCATTGTAGTGCCCATTAAATTGTAGTGCCCAGACATTGTGCCCAGATAATACTTCTGGACACATGTACCCTCATTGCTATAGAAATGCTAAACATGTGGACACTAAATGTGGTTTAGACACACTGTGGGGCTCAGAAGGGAATGGGACATTTGGATTTAGGAGCTCAGAATTTGCTGGATTTTTGGGGAGAGGTGAGGAGCCATAGTGCTTTTCCAGATCCTTTGTGCTACCTGTAATGTGGAAGCCCCCTATATTTAAGGACACTGCCCTCTCCTGGTTCTCACTATCTTTCTGACCACTCCTTCAGTGTTTTGTTCATTGGTTCCACTTCATCTCCTCTTCCTCTCACTGTTGGGGTACCTCAGGGCTCAGTCCTTGGCCTCCTTCTCTTATCTCTCTACACGGCCCCAATTGGACAGACCATCAGCAGATTTGGCTTTCAGTACCATCTTTATGCTGATGGCACACAACTATACACGTCATCCCCTGACCTTACCCCCGCTGTACTACAATGCCAGTGACTTTCTGTCCGCAGTCTCCAACATCATGTCCATCTGGCTAATCATTACTCGACGCGTCCGCTCTTTGCCAGTCCTTACACTGGCTGCCCATTCATTATAGGATCCAATTCAAAGTACTTGTTCTCACCCACAAAGCTCTTCACAGTGCGGCACCTGCTCCCTCTTTTCTGTTTATCGGCCTAGCCAGTCGCTGCGCTCTGCAAACGACTTTTGACTAACCTCTACACTAATCTGTACCTCCCACTCCCGACTCCCAAGACTTCACCCACGCTGCGCCAATCATCTGAAATGCTCTATCCGGACTATCCACAATTTGCATAGTTTTAGGCACTCCCTCAAAACACATTTGATCAGAGCAGCCTATCATGTTGCCTAATCAAAGTAATTTTATGTGTAAGTGAGCATATGTAGCCCATTCAATATCTCCATCCATCCCTCACTCCCTCAAGACGGCTGGACCATCATTGTATATACACCATTGTAAATACTCACTTGTACTCTGTATCTCCCCCACCTCATTGTAGAGTGTAAGCTCTCACCAGCAGGGTCGTCTTATTTTGCTTTAATTATTGTATTGTTAACGTTGTTACTTATTACTTGTGTTTTGAAATTTTTAAACTGTAAAGCGCTGCGGAATATGTTGGCGCTATATATATAAAAAGATTATTATTATATTTCCGTTAAAAGATGACAAACCTTAGTAAGGGTTTTTTTTGCGGATTGAGTTGAAGCTTTTATCAGGAACATTTTATATTACATTTTGGATCACCTTAATCCTGCGCTCTACGCTGAACACTTACTTTGGGGTTTCTATCTAAATCACTGAGTGACGTGATTCAGATGAAACTCCAGAGGGATTTATTCACTATAATTCAGCAGCAGATTACTCTGGACTCCGTATCGCCAAAGTTCAGCAGTGTCCTTCTTTTCAGAGGTGCACAAAACTGTGGCCGACTGTGATTTTTTACACGCTTAAAAAACCAGACACTGCCAGATCACAGGTCAAACTGCGTCCACAGTGTTTCCATCTGCCTCATTACAGGGAATCTTCCACCAAAGATTTAGACAAAAACTCTGATGTAAGTGCTCAGCACAGAGCACAGGATAAATGTGTGCCGAGCCTTACTACATGTAAGGATTCCGGACTTTCCTTTGTGCCTGTTTGCCCTCATCCGAGTTGGAGTCTTGTCTCTCACCCTGTCATGGAACTTCCTGTCTGTCCTGTTATTTAAGTCAGGGTCGTGTGTTCCTCCTTGCCTTAGTATTTTGTGCTGTTGGTTCCAGAGCTCCTGCCCGTTGTGCTGGTGAACTCCCTGCTACTTCTGCTGGTTAATTGGTGGTCTGCCTCGCCTCATTCAGCTGCCTTCCATTTTCTGTGTGCTCCTGGATCCTGATCGGGGTTGCCTATTGATCGGAATACTTGGGTGCTGCCCTTCGCCTCAGAAGCTGCTGCGCTCAGTAAGAAGTGCAACTTCATATCTTCTGGACTACGTCTGTTGGGCTGTGGTGCGGGACTTGAGCGAGACTTGACAGCCCTTCAAGGTACCTTTAGAGACATTCCCCTGTCTAAGCTTCTTCTATGTATTGTTGGACTCTCACAAGCAAATGCCGTACGGACGTGTGATCAAGATATTGCTGGGAGACTCCCTTGTTTAAGTACTGTGTGCATTGAACGACCCCCTTTCTGGATAACCACGTTTAAGTACTGTATGCATACCCACTGATATCTTTAATGGTCTTCCTTATTTAAGTGTCTTGCGCACTCCTGCATCATATCCTTGCTGGACTGGTTCGTATTAGCGGTCGCGTCCCGCTATTCAGCTTGCTGTGATTTACTATATTGTGCTGAGCACCTCGTTTCAATTGCAAGAATATCTGTTAGTTCTGTTTACATTCCTGTTTTATTTAAATACATCTTTTTGCTGCAGCTTTGTTCTCAGACTGATTTTATCCCACGCTATCAGATTCCTTAGTACCTACATAATTGTTACAGGATACTCAGGACAATTAGGAATCTGCTGGGGTAATGTCGACTGAGTCAAAGTTGGATCATTTGTTTTCTATGATCAACTCCTTACAAGGGGACGTAGTAGCTCTGAAAAACAAGGTGGCTAGCTGGGAGGCCCATTTCAGGCAGGCGCTGCAGGATTTAAGTAATCAAATAACAGCATGGGCGCCTCCACCCCTGGGGCAGCTACTGCCAACTAGTCCTCCCAAGTTACCGCCGATTAGATTTAATGGTGAACGCTACAAATTTTGTGGGTTTATAAATCAATGCATTTTGTATTTTGATGTACATGCTGCCCATTTGTCTTGTGTATAATCATGTTACTTACCTCCCGAGCTCTTGCGTGGGCAAATCTGCTGATTGAGACTCGTGACCCTCACTTGAATAACCATGATGATTTTCTGCAATGTCTATGATGTTTGATGATCCAAATCGTCGCACTACAGCTGAAACTGCACTGTTGTCATTACGTCAGGGTAAGCGCTCTGTTGTTGAATATGCCACTGAATATAGACGGTTGGCGGTGGATACGGTTTGGGATTGTTATGCTCAATTACCCATTTTTAAGAGGGGACTTTCTAGTAAGATTAAGGACAAATTAGCCCAAGCAGATTCTCCTCAGGAGTTGGAGGCGTTCATACAGCACTGCGTGCGCATTGACATACGTATTACTGAACGTAGACAGGGGAAATTTGCAGCCTTTAGCCGTGTCTCTAACTCTCCCCTTCCTTCTAAAGAACTTGCAGGCAAAGACTCTTGGGAAGCAGAACCAGTCCCTATGCAAGTGGATGCTTTACAGCGGCGTGAGAGAGTAACGAGCGCAGGGAGCATCACTTTCATGAGAGTTTATGTTTTTACTGCGGTCAGTCTGACCATTTCCTTATAAACTGTTCTAAGCGGCCTCGCAAGGTACTAGCCGCTGTAGGGGAACATAATAATCAGGATGAATCTGTTACTTCTGAGTCCAGCTTTGCTGTGAATGCTGTGTTTCATTCCCTAGCAATGACTGCTGCTCCCAAGACACGGAAGGATAAGGATGCACATTGTTCCTCATTAAGATCTTATTGTCGGGCCAATGGATCTCATGGGCGGCTATGGGGGATTCTAGAGTTGGGGGTAACTTTATGGACATCACTTTTGTCAAGGAACATGGCATACAGATTCCACAGAGAACCACCCCAGTAGGCATGGAAACGGTGGATGGTTCTCCCCTAGTTTCTAGACCGGTGGATCAGGAGACGGCACCCCTGGAGATTTACATGGAACCCAATCGTCGAAAAGTGCTTTCATTTATGCTAATTTCTTCACCACATTTTCCTTTAATTCTAGGAATTCCCTGGCTTCAGGCACAGAACCCAATCATCAACTGGGAGACCAAGGAGATCACATTTCAACCAAGGGATACACCAGTAACAGGTCAGGTAAATTCTCGGGATGCGGAATGTATCACTGGAGTATCAATGTTACCACCCATTTACAACGAATTTTCTGATGTCTGTGACAAGAAAATGGCAGATCAGCTTCCTCCTCATAGACCCTATGGTTGTCCTACCAAGCTCCTTCCGGTGGAGGCTATTCCATTTAAAAATTGTTTACCCACTAGCAGCTCCCACAAGCCTTGAAAGAATACATTGATGAGAATCTGTCTAAGGGTTTCATTCACCCCTCCTCATCACTGGCAGGAGCACCCATCTTTTTCGGAAAAAAGAAGGAACTCTTAGACCCTGTATTGACTACCGGGAGCTCAACAAGGTAACCATTTGGAACCATTATCCTTTATCATTAATCCCCGAATTGCTGGAGTACGACACGCCGACATTTTTTCTAAGTTGGATCTTCGAGGAGCTTATAACCTAGCTCGGATCCGCTCTGGGGATGAATGGAAGATGGCATTTAGATGTCGTTATGGGCACTTTGATTACCTTGTGATGCCTTTTGGACTCTGCAACGCTCCGGCAACCTTTCAACATTTGGCTAATGACGTCTTTAGAGATTTGCTAGATCATTTTGTTGCAATCTATCTGGATGATATTTTGATTTTCTCCGATTCTTTGCAGGAGCATCAAGAACATGTTAAGACAGTTTTAAGACGTCTGAAAGAGAATCATCCCTACATCTAGCTTGAGAATTGTGCGTTCCACTGCACTAAGATTCAATTTTTAGGCTACGTCATCTCGCCACAGTGGCTTAACATGGAGGTAAGATTCTGGCTATTCTTGATTGGCCCGCACCAAAAAATGTTAAGGAGGTACAACGCTTTATCTGGTTCACTAACATTTATAGACGGTTCATCCGTAATTTCTCTGAGATTGTGCGACTTATTTCGCAACTAACCAAGAAGGAAAAAACTTTCTTGTGGTCTACACAGGCTCATGAGGCTTTTGACTGTCTTAAGTCCCATATTACATCTGCTCCGCTGTTGATCCATCCTAACCCAGCTGTTAGGGACAGCGGAACGCAACAAATATAAATAATAGGAGGTGCGTTCGCCGCCCGGGGTCCACCGTGCGGTAGGTGACAAGACCGCTGCTGGACAATGGCAGACTCTCTAGCTGGCGAAGTGCTGCACTCGGGTTAACGTCACCCGAGGAGTGAAGGCGGACTCTGTTAAGCCACAGAGATGCCCTAATATAAATTAGAAATGAGAACTGGGCCTGTTATCTCCACAGGACCAACTGGCGTGTGGCACCGCAGCCGCGAACGCCAATAAATGCTGCTACAGCAGCGCGGCGGTAACTATAGCCGCTAGACGACGGCGCCGGGAAGCCGGACACCGTTGGACGCTAGTGTACAGTGCGGGAAGTACAGTGGAGCATATCTTGCCACTAACTGGAGCTGACTATAACCAACACTCTGTCACCATTCGTATTATCAGAGGGAAGGGGGTTTCAAATAAGTCAGTCACCAGACACATGCATCCATCACCTTTCACACACAGCATAATAGTCTACACTAGCGCATGGCCGAGCCGCCATGCGGGCTTTTTATAGCCATGCGCTTCCGGGACCTTCCAGTACTCTGTGAAGGACGAATCAGATCTGACGCAGGACCTGAGCATGTGGCCCCTGCTCTCCACTGAGAGGTCAACTTGCTGGCATGCCCAGTAGCGCGGCAAGAGGACTTAGCCTCTGGAGCGGTTCCCTGCAAAGCAGGTTGCGCTACCATTGCTGCACCAGAGGTGGCAGCAACATCCAGAGTGACAGAGCGAGTCTGAGCAGCATGCCTGGATCGCCGGGATTGCTGAGCAGGTCCCTGAGCGGTCGGGGAGGAATGGGAGACCGCTGGATGTACAGCTCTGGATTCCTGCTGTGCAGTGTCAGGAATCCGACGCCTAACACCAGCATGGGGAAGAGTCTTGAGGAGATCATTTGCATATTCCCAGTGCCTTCTGGGATAAGTGAAGAGTCTCTGCGAGCGCAACGATCACTGGGCTTTGGCCGTTGCAGCTGAAAAGAGGAAATCGGAAAACCAGGGGAAGAGTCTTGAGGAGATCATTTGCATATTCCCAGTGCATTCTGGGATAAGAGTCTCCGCGAGCTCAACGATCACTGGGTTTTGGCCGTTGCAGCTGAAAAGAGGAAATCGGAAAACCAGGGGAAGAGTCTTGAGGAGATCATTTGCATATTCCCAGTGCATTCTGGGATAAGTGAAGAGTCTCCGCGAGCTCAACGATCACTGGGTTTTGGCCGTTGCAGCTGAAAAGAGGAAATCGGAAAACTGCGCGCCGATAATTTTGGCTCATCTTTCATAGTTTTTAAGAAATCTCAATATGGAAGAGGCCAGGAGCCATTTGGTGAGCTGCATTTCTTGCTACATGTTCACAGACTTACCAGTGGAAAAGCCAAACTTCACATGCCACAAATGCAAGCTTGTGTCCCTGTTGGAGGAAAAGTTGCAAAATCTCGAAGAGAGGTTAGCTACATTGAAGATCATTAAGGAAGGTGAAGAGTTCTTAGACAGAGCAGAATTATCTCTTCATGTTACAAAAAGAGAAGAAATTCGAAGTGCACCTGAAGAAACAAAGGAATGGAAGCATGTGACCCAGAGAAGCAGGAGGATCGGGAGGCAGTCAGCACCCATACTTCTCAGGAACCAGTACCAGGCTCTCACGCAGGAAAACGATGAAGAAATACATCAGGATAAGACTTTGCCCACAAACAGCAACCCTGTACGCCTTCAGAGTCCTCCTGGATGGAGAAAGAAAAATGTTGTAAATAAGAAACGGAGAGTGGTGGTCATGGGGGATTCCCTGTTGACAGGAACAGAGGCCGCTATCTGCAGACCGGATATAGCTTCAAGAGAAATGTGCTGTCTTCCAGGTGCAAAAATTAAAGATGTGTCTGACAGGATATCAGGATTCTTCAGACCTACAGATGACCACCCATTCCTGCTACTACATGTGGGGACAAATGACACCGCAAGAAACGACCTGGAAACCATCTGCAGAGACTTTGAAGACTTAGGCAAGAAAGTGAAAGAACTGGGAGCACAGGTGGTCTTCCATCCTCCCAGTGGATGGCCATGGAACAAGGAGGTGGAATAAGATTCTGCAGGTGAACAACTGGCTACGTCGATGGTGCCGTCAGCAACGATTTGGATTTATGGATCACGGAGTGAATTACCTTTACGATGGACTACTTGCTAGAGATGGGGTACACCTTACGAAGACTGGAAAGCATGTATTTGGAAGTCGCCTTGCTACACTTGTAAGGAGAGCTTTAAACTAGAACAACATGGGAAGGGAAGCAAAAGACCAGAAAAAGCCATACACCTGACAAATGCTATTGAGAACTCTGCTATTAGAAGTGGAAAGGAAGAACAAAGACAAAAGAATCTAATTAATAAAAATATTGGAGAAAGAGAAACCAATCACAAACTAAAATGTTTCTATACTAATGCACAAAGCATGGGCAACAAACAAGGAGAATTGGAACTACTAACACAGGAAAAGAAATATGATGTCATTGGAATCACTGAAACTTGGTGGGACAATACACATGATTGGAATACAAGACTAAAAGGATACAACTTATTTGCAAGAAACAGACTTGATAAACGAGGAGGAGGTGTCGCATTGTACGTTAGAAACGCTTATATCTGCACAGAGATTGAAGCTTCAGAGACTGGGAGTTCTGTGGAAACTGTTTGGGTAAGAATACAAGGACAGAACAATGGAAAGGACACCATTGTAGGCATTTACTACAGGCCGCCTGTGCAAGCTGAAGATATGGATGAACTCTTTATGCATCAAATGGCCAAGTTCTCCAAAAATATGACATAGTTGTCATGGGAGATTTCAACTATCCAGACATTTTTTGGGAATCTCTCTCAGGCAAAACTAACAGGTCAAGGAAATTCTTATCCTCTCTTGCTGACAACTTTATCTTCCAAAAGGTAGGGGAGAAAACAAGCGGAACTGCTACCTTGGATCTAATCCTTATAAACAGGGAGGAAATGGTTGAGGAGGTAGCGACCATGCTATTTTAGAATTTTGGATAACTAGAGGAGGAAGACCTGTGAAGACTCAGACGTCAAGGTTAGATTTCAGAAAGGCAGATTTTAAGGGATTCAGAAAGAGAATTGGTGGGATCCAATGGCTGGATATCCTTAAAGACAAAAATGTCCAGGAAGGATGGGAAACCTTGAAAAATGAAATTCTCAAAAGCACAATTGTTAACAATTCCGAAAAGAGGGAAGAATAGGAAGCATTTAAGGAAGAACACAGAATGGATGGATGAACACAGAACTTAAGCACATGCTAAAAAGGAAGAAAAAAATGTTTATAAAATGGAAAGAGGGAGGCATATCTAAAGCAGAATATAATGCTGTCTGCAGAACCTGCAGGGCACAAATCAGATTATCTAAAGCTGACAATGAATTGAGGCTTGCAAGAGATGTCAAAAGAAATAATAAAGGATTTTGGGGATATGTCAAAAGTAAAAGAAAAGTCAAAGATGCTATAGGATTTTTACAGGATGAAAATGATGAAATGGTAAGACAGGATGTTGAGAAGACCGAACTTTTAAATTCCTATTTTGCATCTGTTTTCTCTCAGAAAGGAAATGTAACATCAACTGTTCTTCACTGTCCTATTAAGGGAATAGAAGAATCCAGGATATCTATAAACAGAAAGATAGTGAGGAAACACTTAGCTAACCTAAATGAATTCAAGTCTTCAGGTCCAGATGAATTACACCCCAGAGTACTGAAGGAGATAGCAGAAGAAATTTTTGAACCCCTCTCCATAATCTTTGAAAATTCTTGGAGAACAGGAGAAGTCCCAGAAGACTGGAGAAAAGCAAATGTTGTTCCTATCTTCAAAAAGGGGAA
This sequence comes from Dendrobates tinctorius, assembly GCF_039654945.1. Taxonomy (NCBI): domain Eukaryota; kingdom Metazoa; phylum Chordata; class Amphibia; order Anura; family Dendrobatidae; genus Dendrobates; species Dendrobates tinctorius. The sequence goes on from NW_027361840.1 coordinate 1,411,771, forward strand.
GGTGGTGGACCCAGGCAACTATAGGCCGGTGAGTCTGACTTCTATACCAGGAAAGATCTTTGAACAAATTATTAAACAACATGTATGTCAGTATCTGGATAAGAATGAAGTGATTAAACAGAGTCAGCATGGGTTTGTAACTAATAAGTCATGTCAGACTAACTTAATTTCCTTCTATGATGGAATCACTGACTGGGTGGATCAATGAAATGCTGTAGATATAGTATATCTTGACTTCAGCAAAGCATTTGACAAAGTATCTCATACAATCCTTATTGAAAACATGACTAAGTATGGAATGGACAAGGCAACTGTTAGGTGGATTCATAACTGGCTTAGTGATCAGACCCAAAGAGTGGTCGTAAATGGCTGCACATCCAGTTGGAAGAATGTCTCAAGTGGGGTACCACAGGGCTCTGTCCTGGGCCCTGTATTGTTCAACATCTTTATCAACGATTTAGATGAAGGAATTGAGGGTAAACTGATTAAATTTGCTGATGACACAAAGCTAGGAGGGATAGCTAATACTAGAGAAGAGAGAGAGAGGATTCAAAAAGATATAAATAAACTGGAGAAGTGAGCAGCATCTAACAGAATGGTTTTTAACAGGGAAAAATGCAAAGTACTACATCTGGGCAATAAAAAGGAAAAAAGCATATACAGAATGGGAGGAATAGGGCTAAGCAACAGCACATGTGAAAAAGACTTGGGTATACTAATAGATCACAGACTGAATATGAGTCAACAGTGTGATGCAGCAGCAAAAAAGGCAAATGCAATTCTAGCTTGTATTAACAGAAGCATACAGTCTAGATCACGTGAAGTCATTATTTCCCTCTACTCCTCTTTGGTCAGACCTCATCTGGAATATTGTGTCCAGTTTTGGGCACCACATTTTAAAAAAAACATCAACAAACTGGAGCAAGTTCAGAAAAGAGCGACCAGAATGGTGACCTGTCTGCAAACCCTGTCTTATGAGGAAAGGTTGCAGGATTTGGGAATGTTTAGTTTGCAAAAGAGAAGACTGAGAGGAGACTTAATAGCTGTCTACAAATATCTAAAGGGCTGTCACATTGTGGAAGGATCAACTTTATTCTCATTTGCACAAGGAAAGACTAGAAGCAATGGGATGAAACTGAATGGGAGGAGACACAGATTAGATATTAGAAAAAACTTTTTGACAGTTAAGAGTGATCAATGAGTGGAACAAGCTGCCACGAGAAGTGGTGAGTTCTTCAATGGAAGTCTTCAAACAGAGGCTGGACAGACATCTGTCTGGGATGATTTAGCGAATCCTGCTTTGAGCAGGTGGTTGGACAAGATGGCCCAGTAGGTCCCTTCCAACTCTACAATTCTATGATTCTATGATTTCCTTTCATCGTGGAGGTGGACGCTTAGTATTGTGCATTGGGGGCCATACTTTCGCAAAGAACAGAGGAGAAAGGTCTGTTAAATCCATGTGCTTTTTCTCCCGTAAACTTTCTGCTGCAGAAAATAATTATGATGTGGGAGATAAAGAGCTCCTTGCCATAATCGCTGCATTTAAAAAATGGAGACACCATCTGCAGAGGGCAGCACAACAAGTTATTGTGCTCACGGATCATCGTAACCTAGAATTTTTTATGTCTTTCTCCACATCAGGCTCGTGGGAGTTTGTTTTTGAATCAACTTCATTTTGTCATTTCGTACTGCCCAGGCTCACGTAAAGGGAAAGTGGATGCTTTGTCTCAAATCTATGCCACGGATTCCGTACCTGGGTCCCCTTGCAAGACCATTGTAACAACCCTGCTGGCATCACTGCATGGCATCCCATCCCCCGCACACCAACTTACTTACTGCTTCAAGCCATGCTGTGAATTCTGTCTGTTGCCAGTCCTGTGCCTCTGCTCTCCATGTTTCCTGACTGTGTGTATAGGGGGGTGGCGCCTGAACTCTCTGGTTCTTATGTAGTCAGGGTGCTCCTGGCTAATGGGTCCCTGACCAATTACCTAGAGCCCTGGACTATTTAACCCTGCCCCATCCACTGGAACATTGCCTGTGCAATGTCTAATCTCAGTTAGTATCTTGCTGCTGAGGAAGCCAGGCCCTGTCCAGTGTATTTCCTCCTTCTCTGGAGGAATACTTCTTGTCTTGCTTTGTACCTTGTCTGCCTGCCAGGAGGCTGAATATCCTGACCCTTGAGTCTTGGTCCCAGTACCTTGTCTGTACTCTGTCCTACCTTAGTCTCTCTTTCTCCTTGTCTGTGGCTTCCTTCCTTTCTGTCTTTCCTTGTGTCCTCCGTCTGTGCACCTGCACCCTAGCAGCTCCGTCTGTGCATCTGCACCCTAGCAGCTCCATCTGTGCATCTGCACCCTAGCAGCTCCGTCTGTGCATCTGCACCCTAGCAGCTCCGTCTGTGCATCTGCACCCTAGCAGCTCCGTCTGTGCATCTGCACCCTAGCAGCTCCGTCTGTGCTTCTGCACCCTAGCCGCTCCGTCTGTGCTTCTGCACCCTAGCCACTCCGTCTGTGCTTCTGCACCCTAGCCGCTCCGTCTGTGCATCTGTACCCTAGCCGCTCCGTCTGTGCATCTGCACCCTTGCCGCTCCATCTGTGCATCTGCACCTGTTGTGAGCTCATGTGTTCATTCACCTTTTGTGTCCGAGGATCTCCCTCTTCTGGTGAAGGATGGTAGTGAGGTTGATTTGGATGAAAGAAACCAAACACCTGATCTGGTAGATTGTGACTGGGTAACAGGAACTGCAGACTGGATATAAGGCAGCCGACGCCCTTCTGAGTGGCTGGTGATTTCTCTGCTGGATTCTTGGAGACCAGTCTGATTCCTGCTTCCCAAAGATAAGTTTTTGCTCTGCTATAGAACTTATTAGTTTTGGTTTTGTTTACCTTGTTTTTTGAGTTCAGCCATCCCCGGCCGGGGGTGTGCTGGATTCTTATTCCTTGATCAGTGTTCTCTTTTGCTCTGCTTTCAGAATATTCTGAGTGCTGATATAGGGTTTGAAGTCTAGTGACTTCAGGGTCCTTTTTGCTTATCAGTTGTGTTGGGAAAATTTTTAGCAGGGTTTTCTCGGATTGCAGACAGCAGCTTTTCTGTCCTGTCCTTTTTAGCTAGCTTGGGCCCCATCGTTTGCTCAACCTATCTTTCTATATGTGTTAGTGTTTTCATCTTGTTTCACCGTCATTATATGTTGGGGGCTGCCTATTGCTTTGGGGTCTACTCTGGGGCAGTCAGTTTTTCCTTTTTCTCTCTTTAGGCTTATTTAGTTCTCCGGCTGTGACGAGGTGTCTAGGATCACCGTAGGAACACTCCACGGCTACTGCTAGTTGTGTGATAGGATTAGGGGTCTACAATCCGCTAGTTTCCAACCTCTCTGATTTTCTGGGCTGAGCTTGTGTTTTGTTTTTTCCTCCTCGGTGACTCAATCATAACAGAGTCACCAGCCATACCGCAGATTCTAGGATACTCAAAAGCAGGAAGGAATTGTTAAGAAAAAAAAAAAAAAAGTGTGTCAGAATTTTTTTTTTGTGTATATTTCTTCCTCTTTTTCTCTGAGGCCGTAGGAGGAATATATATATTTTTTTCTGATGGAGTTTAAGCAATTGTCTGATCGTGTGGAGCAGCTTGCTGCTGAAGTGCGAGGAATTTCCACCTATCTTGCTCATTCACACGCTGCTGAACCAAAAATTCCTATTCCTGATGTGTTTTTTGGGGATCGGTCTAAATTTTTGAATTTTAAGAATAATTGTAAATTATTTCTTGCCTTGAAGCCTAACTCATCGGGGAGCTCTGCGCAGCAGGTTAAAATTGTCATCTCCTTGCTGCGCGGCGATCCCCAGGATTGGGCGTTTTCTTTAGTACCAGATGATCCTATTCTAACTAATGTGGATGCATTTTTTCAGGCCTTGGGGTTGTATGATGAACCTAATGCGATTGATCAGGCTGAAAAAACTCTGTTGGCATTGAGCCAGGGTCAAGATTCTGCAGAACTGTACTGTCAAAAATTCCAAAAGTGGGCGTTCCTCACCACTTGGAAAGATGGTGCCTTGGCAGCTCTCTTTCGGAAGGGTTTGTCAGAAACCGTAAAAGATACTATGGTGGGATTTCCTGTTCCCTCTGGTCTTGACAATTCTATGTCATTAGCCATTCAGGTTGATCGGCGTTTACGTGAACGTAAAATTACACAGGAAATGCTGCCACCTGTTGAACAAATGTCTGAACCTATGCAATGTGATAGAGTTTTGTCTAGGGCACAATGTCAGGAGTTTAGAAGGCGTAATAAACTGTGTTTTTTCTGTGGAGATGCCTCTCATATTATTTCTGTCTGCCCTAAACGAGAGAAACGTTTTGCACACACATTTGCTGTAGGTGGTGTACAACCTAAGTTTCTTCTGGCAATTACTCTGATCTGCTCCCTGTCCACATTTTCTGCTAAAGCCTTTGTGGATTAAGGAGCGGCCTTGAACCTAATGGATTTGGATTTTGCCAAACGTTGTGGTTTCCCTATCACACCTGCTATGATTGAGTCACCGAGGAGGAAAAACAAAACACAAGCTCAGCCCAGAAAATCAGAGTGGTTGGAAACTAGCGGATTGCAGACCCCTATTCCTATCACACAACTAGCAGTAGACGTGGAGTGTTCCTACGGTGATCCTAGACACCTCGTCACAGCCGGAGATCTAAATAAGCCTAAAGAGAGAAAAGGGAAAAACTGACTGCCCCAGAGCAGACCCAAAAGCAATAGGCAGCCCCCCACATATAATGACGGTGAAAAAGATGAAAACACCAACACAGATAGAAAGATAGGCTGAGCAAACGATGGGGCCCAAGCTAACTAAAAAGGACAGGACAGAAAAGCTGCTGTCTGCAATTCGAGAAAAACCCTGCTAAAAATATTAACCAACACAACTGATAAGCAAAAAGGACCCTGAAGTCACTAGACTTCAAACCCTATATCAGCACTCAGAATATTCTGAAAGCAGAGCAAAAGAGAACACTGATCAAGGAATAAGAATCCAGCCTACCCCCGGCCAGGGATGGCTGAACTCAAAAAACAAGGTAAACAAAACCAAAACTAATAAGTTCAATAGCAGAGCAAAAGCTTATCTTTGGGAAGCAGGAACCACACTGGTCTCCAAGAATCCAGCAGAGAAATCACCAGCCACTCAGAAGGGCGTCGGCTGCCTTATATCCAGTCTGCAGTTCCTGTTACCCAGTCACAATCTACCAGATCAGGTGTTTGGTTTCTTTCATCCAAATCAACCTCACTACCTTCCTTCACCAGAAGAGGGAGATCCTCGGACACAAAAGGTGAATGAACACATGAGCTCACAACAGACACCCCTGCGGACGCCTATTCCTTTGAGGGGTATTGATGCTACTCCTTTGGCGAAGAATAAACCTCAGTTTTGGACCCAGGTGATAATGCGGGTCACCCCAGACCATCAAGAAAATTGCAGATTTTTGGTGTTGCATAATTTGCATGATACCATCGTGCTGGGGTTCCCCTGGTTGCAAATCCATAATCCAGTTTTGGATTGGAAATCTGTGTCTGTGTTGAGTTGGGGTTGTCGGTGTGCTCTTAGTGACACTCCTATTTTCTCCACCTCTCCCCAGTCGCATGAGGTTCCTGACTATTTGGCTGATTTTTATGATGTGTTTAGTGAGAGTAAGTCTGCGTCTTTGCCTCCTCATAGGAGTTATGACTGTGCAATTGAGCTAAGTCCGGGGTGTAAATTTCCCAAGGGTCGACTTTTTAATTTATCTGTACCCGAACATGAGGCTATGTGTTCTTATATTAAGGAGTCGTTGGAGAAGGGTCATATTAGATCATCCTCTTCACCCTTGGGTGCTGGGTTTTTTTTTGTGGCCAAGAAGGATGGTTCATTAAGGCCCTGTATTGACTATCGCTCCCTTAACAAAATTACTGTTAAATATCAGTATCCGTTACCCCTGATTTCTGACCTATTTTCTAGAGTTGAAGGTGCTTGCTGGTTTACCAAGCTTGACCTCAGGGGGGCGTATAATCTTATTCGCATTAAGCATGGGGATGAATGGAAGACAGCGTTTAATACTCCGGAGGGACATTTTGAGTACCTGGTGATGCCTTTTGGGCTCAGTAACGCCCCTTCTGTCTTCCAGTTCTTCATGAATGATATTTTCCAGGACTTTGTGGATAAGTTTCTGATCTTCTATTTGGATGATATTTTGATCTTTTCCAGGCATTGGGACTCTCATGTGGAACATGTTCGGACTGTGTTCTGGATTTTGAGGGAAATCTCCCTGTATGTTAAGGGATCGAAATGTCTTTTTGGTGTACAGAGGATTTCATTTTTGGGATTTATTTTGTCTCCGTCAACTATTGAAATGGACCCGGCCAAGATACAGGCCATTTGTGATTGGGTTCAGCCCACTTCTTTGAAGGCTCTCCAGAAGTTTTTGGGTTTTGCTAATTTTTATCGTAAGTTTATAGCCAATTTTTCTGTTATTGCCAAACCATTGACTGATTTGACTAAGAAGGGCGCTGATTTGCTGAATTGGTCTCCAGAGGCTGTTTCTTCTTTTCAGGAGCTGAAGCGGAGGTTCACTTCTCTGGTTTTGCGACAACCCAATGTCTCACTTCCATTTCAGGTGGAGGTGGATGCTTCAGAGACTGGTGCAGGAGCTGTTTTGTCCCCAAAAGATCATGTAACATCTAAAATGAACCCCTGTGCCTTCTTTTCCCGAAAGTTCTCTCCTTCGGAATGCAACTATGATGTGGGGAATCGAGAACTGTTGGCCATGAAGTGGGCATTTGAGGAGTGGAGACATTGGTTGGAGGGAGCTAGACATCAAGTTGTGGTCCTCACTGACCACAAGAATTTGATCTACCTTGAGTCGGCTAAACGCTTGAATCCGAGACAGGCCAGGTGGGCCTTGTTTTTCACACGTTTTGATTTTGTGGTCTCCTTTCTTCCGGGCACTAAGAACATTAAGGCTGATGCCCTCGCTAGGAGTTTTTTGGCTGATTCTCCTATTGTGACCAAGCCTGCTACCATCTTAGGTGAGGGGGTGGTTCTTTCTGCCACCTCGCCTGATTTGAGACATGCTCTGGAGAAGTTTCAGGAGGATAAGCCTGAGCGTTGTCCCAGTGGTAGGTTGTATGTTCCTGACCAGTGGAGGAGGAAAGTGATGTCTGAGGTTCATTGCTCCACGCTGGCTGGTCATCCAGGTATTTTTGGTACTAGAGATTTGGTGAGTCTGTCTTTTTGGTGGCCTGCCTTGTCTTGTGATGTCAGAAATTTTGTGCAGTCCTGTGGGACTTGCTCCCGATCTAAGCCTTGTTCTCATTCTAGTGGGTTGTTGATGCCTTTGCCGGTGCCCAGGAGGCCATGGACCCATATTTCAATGGATTTTATTTCTGATCTGCCTGTCTCTCAGAGGATGACTGTTATCTGGGTGATTTGTGATAGATTCTCTAAGATGGTCCATCTTGTACCACTCCCTAAGTTGCCATCTTCCTCAGAGTTGGTGCCCTTGTTTTTGCAACAGGTGGTTTGCTTGCACGGGATTCCTGAGAACATTGTATCGGACAGAGGAGTTCAGTTTGTCTCTAGATTCTGGAGGACCTTTTGTTCCAAGTTGGGAATTCAGTTGTCCTCCTCTGCATTTCACCCTCAGACCAATGGGCAGACGGAGAGAACAAACCAGACTTTGGAGGCTTATTTGAGATGTTTTATATCTGCTAATCAGGATGATTGGGTCTCATTTTTACCCTTGGCCGAATTTCCTTTAAATAATAGAACTAGTTCTGCCACTTGGATGTCACCCTTTTTCTGTAACTTTGGGTTTCATCCTCGATTTTCTTCAGGGCAGGTGGAGTCTTCTGCCTGTCAAGGGGTTGACACTGTGGTGGAAAGAATGCAGCAGATTTGGGACCAAGTGGTGGATAAGTTGTCTCTTTCCCAGGAAAAGGCCCAGCGGTTTTCTAAGCGGCATAGGACCATTGGTCCCCGGTTTAAGGTGGGTGATATGGTCTGGTTGTCATCAAAGAATATCTCTATAAAAGTGGCTTCTCCAAAGTTTAAACCTAGATTTATTGGACCTCACAAGATTTTGGAGATTATTAATCCGGTCTCTTTTCTGTTGGCTCTTCCTGTCACATTTAAGATTCATAATGTGTTTCATAAGTCCTTGTTGAAGAGGTTTGTTGAACCAGTGGTTCCTATGGCGGCACCTCCTGACCCTGTGTTGGTTGAAGGTAACATGGAATATGAGGTACAGAAGATACTGGATTCCCATCTAGCTAGAAGGAGACTCCAGTATTTGGTTAAGTGGAAGGGTTATGGTCAGGAGGATAATTCCTGGGTCTCTGCCTCTGATATTCATGCCGAAAGATTGGTGCGTGCTTTTCATCGGGCTCATCCTGATTGTCCTGGAGGCTTGGATGAGGGTTCGGTGACCCCTCCTCAAGGGGGAGGTACTGTTGTGAGCTCATCTGTTCACGTTTTGTGTCCGAGGATCTCCCTCTTCTGGTGAAGGAAGGTACTGAGGCTGATTTGGATGAAAGAAACCAAACACCTGACCAGGTGGATTGTGACTGGGAAACGGAAACTTCAGACTGGATATAAGGCAGCCGACGCCTTGCTGAGTTGCTGGTGATTTCTCTGCTGGATTCTTGGAGACTAGACTGATTCCTGCTTCCCAAAGATAAGTTTTTGTTCTGCTATAGAACTTATTAGTTTTGGTTTTGTTTACCTTGTTTTTTGAGTTCAGCCATCCCCGGCCGGGGATGTGCTTGATTCTTATTCCTTGATCAGTGTTCTCTTTTGCTCTGCTTTCAGAATATTCTGAGTGCTGATATAGGGTTTGAAGTCTAGTGACTTCAGGGTCCTTTTTGCTTATCAGTTGTGTTGGGAAAATTTTTAGCAGGGTTTTCTCGGATTGCAGACAGCAGCTTTTCTGTCCTGTCATTTTTAGTTAGCTTGGGCCCCATCGTTGGCTCAACCTATCTTTCTATCTGTGTTAGTGTTTTCATCTTGTTTCACCGTTATTATATGTTGGGGGCTGCCTATTGCTTTGGGGTCTGCACTGGGGCAGTCAGTTTTCCTTTTTCTCTCTTTAGGCTTATTTAGATCTCCGGCTGTGACGAGGTGTCAAGGATCACCGTAGGAACACTCCACGGCTACTGCTAGTTGTGTGATAGGATTAGGGGTCTGCAATCCGCTAGTTTCAAACCTCTCTGATTTTCTGGGCTGATCTTGTGTTTTGTTTTTTCCTCCTCGGTGACTCAATCATAACATGCACCCTTGCCGCTCCGTCTGTACATCTGCACCATTGCTTCTCTGTCTGTGCATCTGCACCCTTGCCGCTCTGTCTGTGCATCTGCACCCTTGCCGCTCTGTCTTCTCTGTTGTTGCAGAACTTCTTGCTGCAGTTTCTCCACAGACCTTGTGGTTCAGCTCTACTCCGCAGTCCTGCAGCTCCGCCTACTCCGCACTCCTGCGGCTCCACCTACTCCACACTCCTGCCTATAACCATACCTGCACCTCCTGTGTGAACAGGTCCAAATCCTGTTCCAAAATACACCACTCCCTCCTGCCTACACCTGCACCTGCTGTGTGAACAGGTCCCTACCTGTCCCTTCTCATATCACGCCAGTCTGCCATGTGCCTCAAGCCGTGCCCACCTGTCCTGTGTCTCAAAGCTGTGCCCGCTTGCCCTGTGTCTCCAAGCCATTCCCGCTTGCCTGTGTCTCCAAGCTGTGCCCGCTTGCCCTGTGTCTCCAAGCCGTACCTGCTTGCCCAGTGTCTCAGCCGTGCCTGTCGTGTCTACCTGCCTGCCTGTCTATAGCTTCTGTCAAGGTGACTTGCCCCGAGTGGGACCAGCAGCCATAGCCAGACACCACCCTGGAGTGGCACCCGACAGCTATCTGCCGCACAAGCCTGACCTCACCATCAGAGGCTCCAGTGAAGACCGAGGTAGCTGTCGTAGTCACGCCCCTTCCAGGGTAGTCTGCTTTGTGGCACAGTGGGGTCACAAACCCCCTGGCTCGTGCCATTCAGCCAAGGCGCAAGCGTGACAACCATTTTGTCTGAGTCAACTTTGTCAGAGTCATCCAGAAAAAGGACTTATGGAAGACTATTAAGGAGGACTATGACGCAGATCCATTCCTTGCTAACCCTACTGATGATGTTAACCTGGTTCTCAAGAACTATATGTGGGTTCGGGATCAACATTTATACATTCCAGAGTTCGTAAGGCTGCTGTTCCTCAAGTTTGTCCATGACTCTAAGTTGGCTGGTATTTTTTGGTGGCCTACCTATCTGAAGGACATGAAGAGCTACGTTCTCTCTTGTGAAGTATGTGCAAGCTTTAAGACTCCTCGTGTATCACCTACGGGATTGCTGCAACCACTACCCGTTCCCTCTCACCCTTGGGGGTCTATTTCGATGGACTTTATAGTGGAATTACCACCTATGGGGGAAAGAATTTTGTTTTGGAGGTGGTAGATCGCCTTACAAAGGCTGCTCACTTCATTCTTTGCACTGGTCTTCCCTCTTAGCTAAGGAGATGATTGAGCTAGTCATTCAGAATGTGTTCCACCTGCATGGAGTTCCAGACAAGATCTCTGATCGGGGAGTGCAGTTTACCTCCAGATTCTGGAAAGGATTCTGTTCTGCACTTGGTATCAACGTCTGTCTGTCCTCAGCATATTACCTGCAGACCAATGGGCAGACGGAGTGGACTAATCAGACTTTGGAGCAGTACCTTCGGTGTTATATCAACCAAACGCAGGATGACTGAAGTTGCTTCCTTTAGCAGAGTTGTCCTATAATAACTCGCAGAATGCATCCACTAAGGTTACACCCTTCTTTGCCAATTTGGGTTTTCATCCTAGTATTCTTCCCAGACCCTGATTGATGCTCCAGTGCCTGCAGTAGAGGAGAGGGTGGCAAGGATGAGACAAAATCTGGAAACTCTGATAGAATCGCTATCTACAGCACAGGAGCGATACAGGAGATCTGCCGATAAGTTCCGGAGACCTGCACCTATGTTTAATGTAGGAGACTCTGTGTGGTTATCCACAAAGAATTTAAAACTGAATGTTCCGTCACAGAAGCTGGGACAAAAATTCATTGGTCCTTTCAAGATCTCTGGGATCGTGAGCTCTGTTGCCTGCCGTCTGAAGTTGCTAAGGACTATGAAGGTACATCCTGTGTTCTATGTCTCCTTATTAAAACCTGTGTCTCTGTGACGGGGTATACGACAGAGCAAGAAGGGCCAACAGGCCGAGGGATGATCCAACGAGATTTATTAAGGCAGGGAGCATACAACATCAAATATCCATAATGTCCTTGGAGTCCATGAGAAGTCCACAATATGTCCACACAATGGAAACAAATCCGGGCACCTCACGATAGTCCTTGTGCCAGATACGATGACAATAATCCTTGCAATAGTCCACAGGATTCCACCCAATCCCACGGACGTCACGAGCTGGCCTCAACTCAGTTCGTGATTTCTTCGATGTCCGCACTCAAATCACAACTGATCTTAAAACAAGAGTGTATTGTCAGGGCTCTTGGGATCAGCCCATCTGAAGGGGGGTAGGAGTCACACCTACTATTCAATGGTTTGGTCCATCAGAAGATTCTAGAAATGTAAGGGCTCCACTTAGTCTACAGGATGTGTATTGTAGGTTATCTTCTGCTTAGCAAAACAATAGCCAAAGTTCCACTAGCTGTTGACACAAGCCTAAATTAGATTATGGTCCAGATACATCACAAGACATTGCAAAGTATTGGGGGAAGGAGACATGGTTAATTTACAGCAAATACAACCAGAGAAAATTTAAATGACATATTATACAAAATACAGGACAGGGCAAAACTACAAATCATGACAGTCTCCCTGTGTCAGGGTCTTATTGCACCTCCTCCTCAGCCTATGTTAATGGATGGACATGAACAATTTGTTTTGGAGAAGATCCTGGACTCCAGGATCCGCAGGAATCAGCTGCAGTACCTCATCAAGTGGCAAGGAAATCCACGAGAGAGCGTGACGTCATCTCAGGCCATTCGCACAAAGCATCAATGGGACCGGAAGATGCTGGCAGTGTGGTGAGAGGCGGGAAGGACTCCGTGGGCAGCCGGAGGGTAAGAATTAAAATAAAAAATAGGGATATACTATTTTTTACAGGATTATGGTACCCAGGGCATGGAGGAGAGTCTCCTCTCCTCCAGACCCTGGTACCATCCGCACATGAAGCGCTCACTTTACGCATCGTGGGCATAGCCACATGTGCAAAGTGAGCATTTCAATGCAATCCTATGGGTGCTGAATCGCCAAGATTCTGCACAAAGAATGTACATGCTGCGTATTTTTCCGCTATGCGATTCCGCAGCGGAAAAATCCGCAGCATTAGCACATCAATGCGGAATCCCATAGGATTGCATGGGGTGCATTTTCATAGTGTCTTTGCGGTGTTTCCGCAGTGGAAAAACGCTGCGAAAACGCTAAAAAGATGCAACGTGTGCACACAGCCTAACACTACGTTCTTTGGGAAGCAGAATTAACAAATCAACAGCAGGTGAAGAATTGGTTTTATTTAATTTTTTTTCATGCCTTTCCTCGTGTGGTATAAGTGATTATACTACTTTATTCTTCGGGTCGGTGCGTTTACAGCGATACCAGATTTAGACTTTTTTTTATGTTTGGCTGTTGTCACACTAAAAGATACTTATTTTGCAAAGCAAGTTTTTGCATCACAACATTTTGAGAGCTATAATTTTTCTATATTTCTGCTGACAAAGTCATGTGAGGGCTTGTGTTTTGCAAGACGAGTTGACGTTTTTATTGGTACCATTTTCGGGCGAATTACATTTTTGACCACTTTCTATTCTGATTTTTGTTAGGCAGAATGTACAAAAAAAGAGGTATACCGGAATTGTTTTTTTGTCAGTACGATTACAGCGATACCACATTTATATATTGTTTTATGTTTTGCCGCTTTTACACAATATAAATTATTTTATAGAAAATGGTGGGTAAACAACTCTTCGTTTCAAGTATGTGATGCTCGTTCAAACTCACCAGTGGAAAGTGACAGGTGAGGGCAATATGAAAATCACACCTGAAAGCAGCTAAAAAGGGGAAAAATTGACACAATCTTTGCATTGTGTGTCTGTGTGTGCCACACTGAGCATGAAGAACAGTAAGAGAACTGTCTGAGGACTTGAGAACCAAAATTGTTGTACAATATCAACAATCTCAAGGTTACACGTCCATCTGCAGAGATCTTCATGTTCCTTTGTCCACAGTGCGTAACATAATCAAGAAGTTTACAACCCATGGCACTGTAGCTAATCTCCCTGCATGTGGACGGCAGAGAGAGATTGATGAAAGGTTTTAATGCAGTAAATAGTCCGGATGGTGGAAAACCTCCAATCAAGGTCAAAAGTAGTTCAAGCTTTCCTGCAGGCTCAAGGTCTCAATGTGCACATGTGCCGCCTTCGGCGACCATTTTCCCAAAGCCCACATCAAGTTAATTTGGAAACAAAATGGGGGCCATATAGGGGTGGGGGGGTGGATTGCATGAAAGGGGTTGTCCAGGCTTGACACAAAAGTCTGCAGTCAGTCATTCTATAGTCTGTAGACTGCTGAATTGTGACGGCATGCAGTGTGCATGATTAAAGATGAGCGACTTTGCCTTTTTTCGGGTCGAGTCGGGTTTCATGAAACCCGACTTTCTAAAAAGTCGGGTCGAACTAAATCGGCCGACTATAGGGAAAAGTCGGGGTCCAACTGAAACACGAAACCCAATGCAAGTCAATGGGGAAGCAAAGTTAGCAGGGATTGGAGGACGGTAAACACACCTACAGTGCCCATTTCAATGCCAACGACATCAATTCTTATTACTTAAGCTTGTCAACCTTAATTTACTTTATAATAATAGTTATGCATCGAAAACTGGTGGTTATTTGGCTAAAGTTGTGGGGGGTTGGGCTGGCTCCAGGTTTTTGTGTGCCCAGGGCCAAAGAGTGTCAGTGCGCCCTTTAAGACATACCACAATTCATGATGCTCCGATACAGCACAGAAATATAGGTATAGTACAATGAAAAATACTTCACTGCTTACATGACATGACTGATATCTATTTTAAATTCTACAATAGCTCAAAAAACGGACAGTATATTACTCCATACAGTATTATGGCCACCACATTGTGCGCCATACAGAATAATGAGCCCCATATATTTCTCCATACAGAATAATTGGTTCCATACAGCATATGAGGAGCTCCACATAATGCTACAGTATATGTTGGTCCCCATGGATGATGCTCCGTCTTATGGGCCCAAATAATGCTCCATAGAGTCCATATATAATGGGCCCCATTTCTAATGCTCCAGTGTATAATGGGCCACGTAAATGCTGCTCCAGTGTCTGATGTCCCACATTTGGAATACTCCAGTATATGATGGGCCAAATGGATGATGCTCCAGTGTATGATGGGCCCCATAAAGAATTCTCCAGTGTGTATTGCTCCCCAAAAAATGCTCCGAACATTTTAAAAAATTAAATACCTCTCCTCGCTGGGCACTGCTCTACTCTGGATTCCTCAGCATTGCCATTTTAAAGCTCTCTGCACTTGTACTGTTTCGGTAGAGGGCATACAGATGTGATGTCATTACGCTCTGTAACCTGAATGTCACTGTCAGGAAAGGCGGAAGACATCATGGCAGTGGAGCAGGGAGAGGTAAGTATTGCAAGTGCTGTGCCCCTGAGCAAGCAGGGGGGACCCACTCGTGGGCGCCGGTACTGGCACAGGGCCCCTCATAGTACGCCAGTGTTCCTGACGGCGAGTGGGCCCCCCCACCATCAGAGACACTTTATTGTACTATGAGAGGCCCTGTGCCAGTCCTGTCGCCCAAGGGTGGGGCCACATACCTGTTCAGGGCAACAGCACTTGCCCGGGTGCGGCAGGTGTTGACCCCGGGCCTGGGGTAGGGGGGGGCAGCCCATTTCGGGTGGTTTAAAAAATGGCATATGTTGATGTGTAGGCTTGACTTTCAGCTGCTGCAAATGGAGGAATTGGAGAAGTCAGAGGAAGAGGAGGACAAAAGCGAGCCTTTTTTCTGGCAACCTATGTGTTATCAGGGGAAGGTGGGACAAAATCTTTTAAACCCATGCATGGTTCATTTTAATGAAGGTTAGATCATCATTTTGGGTTGACAGACAGGTCCTTTTTTCTGTCAGGATTGAGCCAGCAGCACTGAAGACTCTTTCAGATAACACACTACCAGCAGGGCAAGCGAGCTCCTGTAAGGCATATTGTGCCAATTAAGGCCAGGTGTCCAGTTTAGCGGCCCAATAGTCAAATGGGAATGACCTGTGAGGGAGAACCTCGATATGGGAGGTGAAGTAGTTTGTAACCATAGTTGACAACTGCTGTCTCCTGTCACTTGCAATAGATTCTGTATTAGCTGTCGTGTGCACGGGACTTGAGAAATCATTCCACAACATGGTCAGGAAACCCCTGTCTCCAATGCCAGTTTGGCTGGGTGCACCACGAACACCTCTTCTATTTTGCCCACTACGGCTCGTGGGAGAACCAGCTCCACTGCTGTGTGCTGGGAATGCCTCAAACAACTTGTTTACCAGAGCTGCTTGTTTCTTAGCCAATATTAGCTCTAAGTTCTCCTGTGGCATGATGTTGTGTAATTTGCCTTTATAGTGTGGATCGAGGATGCTGGCCAACCAGTAGTCGTCATCCCTCATCTGTAACGTCCGTCTGCAGTCTGGCCTGCAGCCAGACAACACCCCGAGAAACACTGATACCCTTTACCCCTATACAGGAATCTGGATTTATAGCAGAGCCCAGGAGGTGCTGTCTGAATAGGAGCAGTGGCCAGAGCAGGACGGTCGCCAGAAAGGGAGTTCCAATACAGGACAAAAACGTGGTAGTATCCGGGTCTAAACCAGTCGGGCAGCAAGGTATAAAAACGTTAGGCAGAAGCAGAGTCAGAAGTCCAGGCCAAGGTCAGAGTCATAAACCAGGAGGGCAGCAGAAGTACAGAATCGTTAGGCAGAAGCAGAGTCAAAGTCAGAATCAACTATAGTATCACAAAGTAGCATGCAGGGGAACCAAGACTATATCCGGCGGCTTGCAAGACCAGTCCCAAGGTATTTGAGGGATCAGGTCACCCCTCACAGGTTCCTGGGCTGATGATGTCATCAGTACCGCCCCCAGGACCAGGCCAGATGATGATGTAGTAACCTTCTGATGACTGACAGAGGGGCGGAGCGTGAGTCCACCAGATGCCTGCGCAGGTGCCCTTATTCTGTCAGCACCATAACTCACGGGTGAGCCATGGCGCCTCCTAGTGACCGCAACCGGAACAGCAGACCACGAATTTAAAGGCAACGTGACAGACCGGCGCCCCCTAGAGGCTAAAGCCGGGACAGTAGGCCCTGAGTCTGATGTGACGGAACCACGGCCCCTCCCAGTGGCCAAGGCAGGAACAGCCGTCCCTGAGTCTGACGACGAAGTGGCGGTCCAGCGCCTCTTAGTGGCCGCGACCAGAACAGCAGGCCCCAAGTCTGGTGGCGACGTGACAGTACCCCCCCTCCAAGAGGGGCCTCCGGACCCTCAAAACCCGGTTTGTCAGGGTGAAGGAGGTGAAACCTTCTAATCAACCCTTTTCCATGGATGTCACTAGCGGGGACCCAGGACCTCTCCTCTGGGCCGTAGCCCTTCCAATGCACCAAATATTGTACAGACTTTCTTACTAAACGGGAATCAAGGATACCCTGGACTTCGTACTCCAAGGCACCCTTGACCAAAACTGGAGGAGGAGGGGACTGGATAGGATGAATTGGGGAGCGGTACACCTTGAGGAGGGATTTATGGAAAACATTAGGTATTTTAAACGACTGCGGGAGCTTTAAACGAAAGGCTACCGGATTAATTACCTCTAAAATCTCTTACGGACCAATAAACCTGGGGCCCAGTTTGGCAGATGGCACCTTAAGCTTAATGTTTTTGGTAGACAGCCAAACTCTGTCCCCAACTCCTAGGTGCGGCCCCGTGGACCTCCGTTTATTTGTGGCCGAAGCCTTCCCTCTCCTGGGACCCTTTCAAGTTAGTGTTCACCTCTGACCAGATTGTCCTTAAGTGACGTATGGAATTCTCTACTCCCGGGAGCTCCGACATCTTGGCCGAAAATGAACCAAAACGTGGGTGCAAACCATGATTGCAGAAGAATGGGGTGGTTTTGATAGATTCCTGGTATTGGTTGTTTAGAGCGAATTCAGCTAATGGGAGATGTTCCGCCCAATCGGACTGATGTTCCGAGACATAGCAGCGAAGATATTGCTCTAGAGCCTGGTTGATACGCTCCGTTTGACCATTGGTCTCAGGGTGGTAAGCGGAGGAGAAGGATAATTCAATACCAATCCGTTTGCAGAATGCCCTCCAGAATTTAGAAACAAACTGGGCACCTCGGTCGGACACGATATTCTCTGGAGTGCCATGCAGTCGTATTACATGAACAATAAACAGCTTACTCACGGTTTCTGAATTAGGTAAACCAGAGAGGGGAACGAAATGACATTGCTTACTGAACCTGTCCACCACAACCCAGATACATGTCTTCCCTTCTGAGGGTGGTAAGTCGGTAATGAAGTCCATGGAGATGTGGGTCCATGGACTTTCTGGAGCGGGCAAGGACTGGAGCCAGCCGGCAGGCCGATTATGAGGGGACTTGGCGCGAGCACAGATTTCACAAGCTAGTACATAATCCTTACAGTCCTTAACTACCGTTGGCCACCAAAAATTCCTAGTCACAAGTCTGGCGGTATTATTGACCCCAGGATGGCCTGCCAGGACAGAGTCGTGCGACTCTTTCAAAACTTGTAGGCGAAATGGCGCTGGGACAAACAATTTCTGGGGGGGGCGTCGAATCAGGGGCTGGTTCTGGGGATCTACGGATCTCCTCCAGAAGGTCCAGAGACACGGCCGACACAACAATCCCATTGGCCAGTATTGGAACTGGCTCCGAGTCCTCAGCCTGTGAGGGGCAGAAACTTCGAGAGAGGGCATCAGCCCTCACATTTTTAGTACCAGGACGAAAGGTGATTAAAAAATTAAACCTAGAGAAGAACAAGGCCCACCTCGCTTGTCTAGGATTTAATCTTTTAGCTGACTCCAGGTAAGTCAGATTCTTGTGATCTGTAATCACAGTGACCTTATGTTTTGCGCCTTCAAGGAAGTGGCACTATTCCTCGAAGGCCCATTTGATCGCCAATAATTCCCGATTACCTATATCGTAATTTTTCTCAGTGGCAGAGAATTTGCGGGAGAAAAAGGCACATGGGGGAAGCTGAGTGAGTGATGCAGTGCCTTGCAACAGCACTGCTCCCACTCCGACCTCAGAGGCATCCACCTCTACGATAAACGGGCGGTCCAGATCAGGTTGAACCAAAACTGGGTTGGCTACAAAGCACTCTTTTAACGTAGCAAAAGCCTGAATGCCTCTGGGTTCCAATTGGTCACGTTTGCCCCTTTTCGGGTCAAATCCGTGAGTGGTTTAGCAATTTCAGAGAAACCCCTGATAAATTTTCGGTAATAGTTTGCAAACCCTAAAAATCGCTGCAGCGCTTTTAGCGACTTGGGTTGCACCCAAGCTTTAATAGGTTGGATCTTGGCAGGATCCATACGGAAGCCTTTGCTTGAAACCATGTATCCTAAAAATTGTACCTCCTCTGCAAAAAAAACACATTTCTCCAGTTTAGCAAACAGGGAGTGTTCTCGCAGTCTCTGCAGTACAGAGCGAACATGCTGAGCATGTGTCACAGGGTCAGCAGAGTAAATCAAAATGTCATCTAAATACATGACGACATACACCCCACAAATGTCCCTGAAAATGTCATTTACAAAGTGCTGGAACACGGCAGGTGTGTTACTGAGTCCGAACGGCATTACAAGGTACTCAAAGTGGCCAAGAGGTGTATTAAAGGCCGTTTTCCACTCATCACCGTTTCTTATGCGGACTAGATTGTATGCTCCCTGGAGGTCAAGCTTAGTAAACCATCGGGCTCCCATTAACTGATTAAAAAGATCAGGGATGAGTGGAAGCGGATACTGGTTCTTTATGGTGATTGCATTCAACTCCCGGTAATCAATGCAGGGTCTGAGACCACCATCTTTCTTTTCTACAAAGAAGAACCCAGCTCCAACTGGTGAAATGGACGGTCTAATAAACCCTTTTTTTAAGCTGTCCGCTATATACTCATTCATAGCCTGACGCGCTGGACCTGAGAGATTAAATATTCTCCCTTTCGGGAGATGGGCATCTGAAATCAGGTCTATAGGGCAATCATACTCTCTGTGAGGGGGTAGCTTTTCAGATTCTGCAATAGAAAAGACATCCTCAAAATCTCTGAAGGCAAATGGTATGTGGGGGGTTTTAACCTTAACTTGGTTTACTGCTAAGGATATGCAATTTTCCTGACACTGTGGACTCCAGCGTACAACGTCACCCAAGTGCCAGTCGATGACAGGATTATGCTGGCGTAGCCACGGCATACCCAGAATAACTGCAGAGGATAAATTGTCCATCACAAAAAATGACAAGCTCAGTGTGTAATGCTCCCACAGACATAGCAACTTGTGCAGTAACAAACTTAACCCCCTCCTGAATGATAGATGTGCCATTAATTGCCGTGGTTTTAATAGGGGCATTAAGTTTTAGTAATGGTACACCCAGATCCCTAGCAGTCAAAGAATCCATAAAATTTCCTTCTGAGCCACTATCCACATACGCGTTTAAACAGAGAGTTTTCTGACCATATAAAACTGAGATAGGTAATAAAACTTTCGCTGCATCTGCGGGCAATACCTGAGCCTCTGGACAACCATAGCCAGAGTGGTTGCCCAGAGGGCGACGTCCCAGGAGCATGGATCTCTGACGTATAGCTCTCTCCCTGAAGATTCCAGACAGCAGCATGCTTGTGCAGGAGAATGAGAGTGATCTTCCAAGCAGTGCAGTGCAACAGGTGTTCAGGCCAACAATCAGCTCAGTCAGGAGAAAGGAAAAAAAAAGTTCAGGGAAACTGCCTTCACATATGTTAGAAATATACATAAGAAGCAGTTTTATTTTTGGGCCGGATATAATGTAACGTCCGTCTGCGGTCTGGGCTGCAGCCAGACAACACCCCGAGAAACACTGATACCCTTTACCCCTATACAGGGATCTGGATTTATAGCAGAGCCCAGGACGTGCTGTCTAAATAGGAGCAGTGGCCAGAGCAGGACGGTCGCCAGAAAGGGAGTTCCAATACAGGACAAAAACGTGGTAGTATCCGGGTCTAAACCAGTCGGGCAGCAAGGTAAAAAAACGTTAGGCAGAAGCAGAGTCAGAAGTCCAGGCCAAGGTCAGAGTCATAAACCAGGAGGGCAGCAGAGGTACAGAATCGTTAGGCAGAAGCAGAGTCAAAGTCAGAATCAACTATAGTATCACAAAGTAGCATGCAGGGGAACCAAGACTATATCCGGCGGCTTGCAAGACCAGTCCCAAGGTATTTGAGGGATCAGGTCACCCCTCACAGGTTCCTGGGCTGATGATGTCATCAGTACCGCCCCCAGGACCAGGCCGGATGGTGATGTAGTAACATTCTGATGACTGACAGAGGGGCGGAGCTTGCGTCCACCAGATGCCTGCGCAGGTGCCCTTACTCTGTCAGCACCATAACTCACGGGCGAGCCATGGCGCCTCCTAGTGACCGCAACCAGAACAGCAGACCCCGAATTTAAAGGCGTGACAGACCGGCGCCCCCTAGAGGCTAAAGCCGGGACAGTAGGCCCTGAGTCTGATGTGACGGAACCACGGCCCCTCCCAGTGGCCAAGGCAGGAACAGCCGTCCCTGAGTCTGACGATGAAGTGGCGGTCTGGCGCCTCCTAGTGGCCGCGACCGGAACAGCAGGCCCCAAGTCTGGCGGCGACGTGACATCATCATTTTGGCAATGCGGGGGTCCCTTTTTAGGATCCGCAAGGCATAGTCACACATGTGGGCCAATGTTCCAGGTGTCAATGCTGCACTGCCAGTGGTGGGTGAAGGAGCACTTTCTGGCAAATCCACATCCCTCCAGTCACGCACAAACCCTGTACCTGACCTTGGCACGCCCACATGTTCTCTTGCCCCCTGAGAAGCATCCTCCTCCCCAAAATAATCATCCCCCTCATCCTCCTCCTCATCTTCCTCCACCTCGTTCATGCCAGTTCCCTGACCAGACAATGGCTGACTGTCATCGAGGCTTCCATCCTCCTCCTCCTGTTGCTCCTCAGCTGCGGACACCTGATCCTTAATGTGTGTCAAAGTCTGCATGAGCAGACGCATAAGTGGTATGCTCATGCTTATGATGGCATCGTCTGCGCTTACCAGCCATGTGCATTACTCAAAACACTGAAGGACTTTACAGAGGTCTTTCAGCTTTGACCACTGCACACCCGACAATTCCATGGCTGCCCTCAAACTGCCTGCCCGTGTATCCTTCCACAAATGCATTACAGCCTTCCTCTGTTCGCACAGCCTCTCAACCATGTGCATGGTGGAGTTCCATCTTGTAGCAAGGTCTATGATAAGGGGGTGCTTGGGGAGGTTGAGTGATCGCTGCAGCTTCTGCATACGACTGGAGTAGACGTTTGAGCGACGGATGTGCAAGCACAGTCTTCGCACCTTATGGAGCAGGGCTGTTAACTCCGGATAATTATTTAGGAAGCACTGCACCACCAGGTTCAAGGTGTGAGCCAGGCAAGGTATGTGTGTGAGTTTTGAAAGGGCTATGGCTACCACAGAATTCCGCCCATTATCACTGACTACCTTGCCTGGATCAAGATGTAGACTGCCCAGCAATGACTCAGTTTGTCGATGCAAGTAGTCGGCCAGTACCTCCGCGGTGTGTCTACTGTCGCCCAAAGACATCATTTTTAAAACAGCCTGCTACCGCTTACCACTAGCTGTTCGATAGTGGGACACCTCGTGTGCAACACTGACAGATGTGGATGGAGTGCTCATGGGACTGCGCTCTGTCAACGAGCTTTCGCTTCTGGAGAAGGAGGAGGGTCGAACACCTACAGCCAACTGTTTCCTATACCATGGGCTAGGCAGCACTGTTCCACCGCCGCTGTCCCCTGTGGAGCCTGCATCCACCACATTAACCCAGTGCGCAGTGATGGACACGTAACGGCCCTGGCCATGCCTACTGGTCCATGCATCCATTGTGAGGTGCACCTTTCCACTCACTGATTGTTTTAGTGCATGAACAATGTGGTCTTTCACATGTCGGTGGAGGGCAGGGATGGCTTTTCGAGAAAAGTGCCGACTGGGTACGTCATAGCATGGGACAGTGTAGGCCATGAGCTCTCGGGAAAGCTTCACTTTCTACCAGGCGGAAGGGCATCATCTCTAATGAGATCAGTTTGGCAATGTAGGCGTTCAAAGCCAGTGTACGCGGATGAGAGGATGAGTACTTTCTTGTCCTACTCAGAGTGTCTGGTAGGGTGAGCTGGACTTGAGAGCTGCATATGGGGGAACTAGCATTGGACATGATGGAGTGAGAAGGGGTTTGTGATGGTGAGGGTGTTGATGGCCTAGATTCAGTGTTTCCTCACGAAAATATTGTGATTGCCTGACTGGTTTGGCCTAGCGACGACACCTCAACATTTCATGATGGTGGTGTGCTTAGCGGTGGCCTTACAGTGGGGGAAGCGTTGGAGCTTTGCCGGCTAACTTGTCGGAGCAGGTGCACATGTGCTACCTGAGCTTTTGTAGTCCGTCCACGCTTGCAAGTGCATGTTGGTTAAATGTCTAAGCATGCAACTGGTATTCAAATTTCTTAGATTTTTCCCTCTGCTAAAGGTCCTTTGGCACTTCTTACAGATAACCTTTGCGTCATCAGTAGGATTTTGTTCAAAAAAGTGCAACACTGCACTCTTCCTACTATGGTACAAATTTTCAGGGCTTGCACGCTGTGCTAATTTGACCGTCTAGCCAAGCTGTCCTGCAACTCTTTTAGTTTTCTTGCCAAGTGTTTTGACAGCTACGGGCCTGCCGGATAACCGCTGCTGCGATGACGATGCCTATTGCGGATCCTTCTCCTGTTCTGACCTATTGTCACCAGCACCCTCTTCCCCCAATGGACGCCAATCCGGGTCAACAACTGGGTCATCCATGACCTTGTCTTCAATGTCATCTGCACCTTCCTCTGTGTCACCGTGTAAGCTGGCAGAGTATGCGGGAAGGGGCACCTGAGTTTCATCAGGGTCTGATTCGGGCTCAGTAGACTGCGAGGGCAATGTAGTGCTGTGGGTGAATGTACCAGCAGATTCATCTAGCAGTGGCTGTGCATCAGTGCACTCCATGTCAGATTCATCGTGTACTGGGGAATTCAGGATTTGACTTCATAACCTAGGCATGGTATGTGAAAAGAGCTCCATAGAGTAATCTGAAGAGTGTGCTGCAGCATCCTTCACTTTTGGTGTTGGTGAAGGACACAACGAAAGGTGTTGTTACTGACCAGAGGCCTGCACTGACTCTGTGCTAGCAGTTTTTGTAACTTCAGAAGAGGAGGCAATAGAGTTGGAGGCTGTTTCGGCAATGTAAGCCAAAACCTGTTCCTGATGCTCCGGCTTTAAAAGCAGTTTACCTACTCACAGAAAAGGGAACCTTAAAGGCCTTCTTGGGCCAGACGATGACGCAGGCTCAACACCTCCTGCCTTAGCTGCTAATGTGCTTTTGCCAGAACCAGCCGATGCACCACCACCATCAGTACCAGCTGCGCCCCCCTGCCCACGTCCGTGGCCTCTTCCACCATACTACCTCATGTTTGGGAAAATGTACCAAAAATACCAGAAGAGAGATGGTACTGTATGAGGAGCGTACAGCTG
Organism: Dendrobates tinctorius; assembly: GCF_039654945.1. Lineage (NCBI taxonomy): Eukaryota > Metazoa > Chordata > Amphibia > Anura > Dendrobatidae > Dendrobates > Dendrobates tinctorius. The sequence goes on from NW_027361840.1 coordinate 1,435,695, forward strand.
TGTAAGATGTATTAAAAAAATTAAATCTCCATATATATTTTGTTAGTCACAGACGCTCTACCAGTATGTATTTGACCGTAATCCAACAAGCAGCTATATGGTATCAGAAGTGTACAGCTGTATACGTTTTTAGTGAAACTAACAATCTCCGTATATGTATTTACGGAGTGTCATACACACACGCTGACTCTGTATAGATGTGACTAATGCGAACAGCAGATATACAATACTGTTTGAGAATCGGACAGCTCAATACGGTGTATGGAGAAATGGAAATGTCCGTATATGTATTTACGGAGTGTCACACACACGCTGACTCTGTATAGATGTGACCGTAATGCGAACGGCAGATATACACAATACTGTTTGAAAAGCAGACAGCTCTATACTGTGTAGGTCTGGAAAAATGGAAAATCTCTTTTTTTTTTTAACAGAGTCACACACAGATAGCTGGTATTTGTCCGTGATACCATCCGGTACATGGTAGTGTGTGAAAAAATGAACGCTCGGTAACTGAGCAGAACAAAATAATAAAAGTTATGGGTGGCACGGTTGCTCAGTGGTTAGCGCTGCAGCCTTGCAGCACTGGGGTCCTGGGTTCGAATCCCACCAAGGACTACATCTGCAAGGAGTTTGTATGTTCTCCCCGTGTTTGCGTGGGTTTCCTCTGGGTACTCTGGTTTCCTCCCACATTTTAAAGACATACTGATAGGGAATTTAGATTGTGAGCCCCATCGGGGACAGTGATGATAATATGTGCAAATTGTAAAGTTCTGCGGAATATGTTAGCGCTATATAAAAATAAAGATTATTATTATAATAAAAGTTGGAGTGCTTTGAAAAAAGCAGTTTGAACAGCAGTGTGCACACAGCAATGCAGCTAGCAGGTAGCCTTATAAGGCAGCCTAATCACCACCAGCGCTGCTGCACACAACAAAAATCCTCCCCTTTCACTGCACACTAACTTAGAGTGAAAAGCGCTATCAGCAGAAGCTATTTTTTTTCTTCTTCCCTGCCTAACGCTGTTCAGAATTAGCAGCAGCACCTCTCCCTGTTCTAAGATCGGCAGAAGTAAGATGGCGGTCGGCGGTGACGGCCTTTTTGTAGGCACTGTGATGCCACACAAAGCCAGCCAATCACTTGCATGCCCTTATCTAAGGGCAGTTTCACACGTCAGTGGCTCCGGTACGTGCAGTGACAGTTTTCTCACGTACCGGAGACACTGACACACTCTAATGAATGTGTCTATGCAGATGTCAGCATGTTTTCATGGACCGTGTGTCCGTGTGTAAAACACGCTGACATGTCCGTTTTTGTGCAACAGCACGGATCACACAGACCCATACAAGTCAATGGGTCCGTGTAAACACGTACCGCACACGGATGCTGTCCGTGTGCTGTTCGTGTGCGATCCATGTGCGTTTTTAAAAGTCAAAGGGTTAACATTGAAACTAATTTTTCCAATACACGGACACACGGACAGCACACGGATGGTACACACGGACATAGGGATAGCACACAGATGTCACACGGATAGCCTACATATCCACACGGACACGGATAGCTCCGGTACCGGTTTTTCCGGTACCGGAATTATCTGGATGTGTGAAACTACCCTAACATGGTGGGGGCCGCTGCCGACGTAATCGCGTTGCCCACAGTGTGCGTCCTTGATGATTGGCAGAGAAAAGGCACTGGAAGCATTATTTGAAACGCGATTTTGGCGCTCAAGTCGGCGACCTCATGGCCGACCTCACGCTATGATCGGGTTTCGATCGGTGAAACCCGACTTTAGCAAAAGTCAGCGGATTCTGAATTTGGCCGACCCGTTTCGCTCAACTCTATGCATGATGTCAGTGTTTCCTAGAAGTCACAGAGCAAACGGACGCTCATGCGCTGACTAGACAAGCTCCGCTTCTCTCATCAGAAGTGCAGTCAGGGAAGCTAGATATATTTAGTCAGCACAAGACAGCAAGTATGTGGATCACCCTCCCAGGGCTGTGGGGTACTCGGTACCGGGCCGGTGTCAGGGGGATGTGTCACAGCGGTGGCGGTGACCCGGTCCGTGGCCCTGGGCGCCCAAATATCAATGGTGGTTTGTGGTTAATAGTTCGTGACGCCACCTGTGGTGCTTAGCAAGTAAGATGGTAAGCCAACGCTGCTTGCAGATCCGCTGGGACTGATGGTGTGGTGCAGCAAAGATGGTGTAGCTCCCCACAGGTGGAGCTGTAGTCCCAGGGCAGTGTAGGTGCAATAGATGAGGAGAGGCACAGAATGGTGGGGATGTTGGTACCCAGATGTAGCGGTGCTGAAGGTGTTAGCGATGAATGAATGGAGGACACCAGGGCTTGCAGTTTAAAAGCTTTACTCACAGTTCGTGGTACCCACTGGTGCTTGCCTCCGTGCCGTGTCCTCCGGGGTAGAGACTCAATCAACCTCCCGGGCAAGTCAGGGCTCTCCTCTCCAACACTCCGCCAACATGTACCTTCCTGAACGACTCCGCCAATGCGCCTTGTGGTGTGAAGCACTCCAGTACTTAGTTACCCTGGAATACCTCCTTACTAGATGTTCCTAGAACTCTACTTGTATGACAGACAGCTGTAGCCTGCTCGGGGATGCTCCTGGATCCCGGCTCTCTATCCGTGTTGCTGTTGTGTCCCAAGTCTTGGATGGGAGTAGTGCATTTACAGCCAACTACTCCACCGGTGTCTGCTGCAGAACCATAAGTGTCCAACCAACCTTGGGGACCAGGCCCCGGCCTTGCGCTGAGAAACCTATAGGCAGGGTTCCTATCCAACCCACGCCTCCTCTCTGTTCTCTTTACTCCTTCGTTCCGTACTTGTCTTTCTTTCCTATGGAAGCTTTAGGTTTCAGTTCTACGTCTTTCTCCTTTTTTCCATTCCTGTGCCAGCTGGCTCAGGTCACTGAGGCAGCTGCAGCACTCCTTCTTCCATCCCTTCTTCCAGGGACCTCTGGGACTCACCCCAGACTGACCTCCCGTCAGACTGACCTCTCTGGGACTCACCCCAGACTGATCTCCTGTCAGACTGACCTCTCTGGGACTCACCCCAGACTGATCTCCTGTCAGACTGACCTCTCTGGGACTCACCCCAGACTGATCTGTAATTCTAAACCTTCCCTTTCTTTTATATGAATCTAAACTCCACCCACCTCCCAGCACATCTCGTGTTACGAAGCAAGGACCCACGAAAGGTGCTCTGCTACCCTCTAAGCATGGAGCTGCAATCTGGTCCTTTGCTGAACTATCCTGTGTGTGGGTGCAGGTGTTGAAGTGTGGAAAGGAGTTCCCAACTTACCAGGATGGTGGGGTACCACACCTCAAGAGGAAAAGGTGCAGTAACTATGTGGCGACTGAGCCTCAGGGGCGCCACATATGCGCGTCGTGTGATATATAGGATATAATATTATGTGTAGGTGTCATTTACATGTCTGTAATTCTGCAAGTTGACACGGACATGATGAATCCTAAAGGTGTGTAACATGCGCTATGCCAGGATTTTGCGGCCGTCAGGTGATGGTTCGATTTGCAGACTTGTGCTCCGGCTGACGTCTCCTCCTGCTTCTCTTATTGTTCTGTTTTTCATTTGACAGAAGCCGGAGACGCTCGATCCAGCAGCATTACACACCGACCTCAGTGTCATGGATGACAGCGGAGAAATCTCGCAGATCGCACCGCTGCCACCAGTTTGTCAGAGGAAGCAATTCTGCTGCCTCCAATCACCAGGACAAAACGCAGCTGTCTGACGAGTGATGGACGAGGCCGCCGCTGCCTCCACTACTGCGCCGGATATTGGGACCTCACAGTGACGGTACGGTATATACACTTCCGATTCCAGCGCCTAGAATATATATATATGTGTGTATGTGTGTACATAAATATATCTACTATATAACAGCCAATCGGCTCTGTCACAGCTTCCGGCGATTGCGTCGCTATCCCACAATCCACCGCGGCCGGAAGCAGTGACAGAGCCGACCGCCATATTGCAACACCCAAGCAGGGGCCATCTACCGCGGAGCTGCAGCCGCTGCCAGGCTGCTATTGGCTTGAAGCGATGGCTGCTCTGTGTGCACAGGGCCTGTGATGAGGTCACAGGAGGGGAGGAGTCAGGGGTCACATGATCAGGGGCCTCAGTGTGTGGAGGACTCTGCTGTGCTGGTTGTCATGCTGCTGGATGAGGGGAAGTTTGTGTGCACGTTGAGGAGGGGTTTACAGGGTGTACGGAGCGGAGCCGTGTGTGTACCAGTTGTACGTAGCAGAGCCGCGTGTGTATGGGGTGTGCGGAGCAGAGTTGTGCATGTACGACGTGTACGGAGCGCAGCCGCGTGTGTACGAAATGTACGGAGCGGAGCCGCGTGTGTATGGGGTGTGCAGAGCAGAGTTGTTCATGTACGAAATGTACGGAGCGGAGCCGCGCGTGTACGAGGTGTACGGAGCGGAGCCGCGCGTGTACGAGGTGTACGGAGCGGAGCCGCGCGTGTACGACGTGTACGGAGCGGAGCCGCGCGTGTACGACGTGTACGGAGCGGAGCCGAGCGTGTACGACGTGTACGGAGCGGAGCCGCGCGTGTACGACGTGTACGGAGCGGAGCCGCGCGTGTACGACGTGTACGGAGCGGAGCCGCGCGTGTACGACGTGTACGGAGCGGAGCCGCGCGTGTACGACGTGTACGGAGCGGAGCCGCGCGTGTACGAGGTGTACGGAGTGGAGCCGCGTGTGTACGAGGTGTACGGAGCGGAGCCGCGCATGTTCGAAGAGAATGCCAAGAGTGTGCAAAGCAGTAATCAAAGCAAAAGGTGGCTACTTTGAAGAACCTAGAATATAAGACATATTTTCAGTTGTTTCACACTTTTTTGCTAATTATATAATTCCACATGTGATAATTCATAGTTTTGATGCCTTCAGGGTGAATCTACAATCTTCATAATCATGAAAATAAAGAAAACTCTTTGAATGAGAAGGTGTGTCCAAACTTTTGGTTTGTACTGTATATATATATCTAATATATAAAGCTCAAAGTGTGTATGTATGTATGTGTGTATGTATGTGTATGTGTGTCCGGGATAGGCATCCGCACCGTCGCAGCTACAGCCACAAAATTTGGCACAGTCACACGTCTGAACCCCGAGAGCGTCCTAAGCTATGTTGTGAGGCGAAGTTTTAACTCCGCGCGTTCCAATTCACCAAGCAATTTTGCCCCTATCTACATACTGGGGAAAAAGTGTGTGCGCGTCAAGCCCCGCCCCTCATTATGATGTCATAATGGTTGACTATGGGATGGAGGTTGTGTGATGGGTATATGGGCACTGGACTATGGGATGGAGGATATGTATGACAGGCATATGGGCACGGGACTATGGGATGGCAGATATGTATGACGGGTATATGGGCACAGGACTGTGGGATGGCGGATATGTATGATGGGTATATGGGCACGGGACTATGGGATGGAGGATATGTATGATGGGTATATGGGCACCGGACTATGAGATGAAGGATGTGTGATGGGTATATGGGCACTCGACTATGGGATGGCGGATATGTATGATGGGTATATGGGCACGGGACTATGGGATGGAGGATATGTATGATGGGTATATGGGCATGGGACTATGAGATGAATGATGTGATGGGTATATGGGCATGGGACTATGGGATGGAGGATGTGTGATGGGTATATGGGCAATCGACTATGGGATGGAGGATATGTATGATGGGTATATGGGCATGGGACTATGAGATGAAGGATGTGTGATGGGTATATGGGCACTCGACTATGGGATGGCGGATATGTATGATGGGAATATGGGCACGGGACTATGGGATGGAGGATATGTATGATGGGTATATGGGCATGGGACTATGAGATGAAGGATGTGTGATGGGTATATGGGCACTCGACTATGGGATGGCGGATATGTATGATGGGAATATGGGCACGGGACTATGGGATGGAGGATATGTATGATGGGTATATGGGCATGGGACTATGAGATGAAGGATGTGTGATGGGTATATGGGCACTCGACTATGGGATGGCGGATATGTATGATGGGAATATGGGCACGGGACTATGGGATGGCGGATATGTATGATGGGAATATGGGCACGGGACTATGGGATGGAGGATATGTATGATGGGTATATGGGCATGGGACTATGGGATGGAGGATGTGTGATGGGTATATGGGCAATCGACTATGGGATGGAGGATATGTATGATGGGTATATGGGCACCGGACTATGAGATGAAGGATGTGTGATGGGTATATGGGCACTCGACTATGGGATGGCGGATATGTATGATGGGAATATGGGCACGGGACTATGGGATGGAGGATATGTATGATGGGTATATGGGCATGGGACTATGAGATGAAGGATGTGTGATGGGTATATGGGCATGGGACTATGGGATGGAGGATATGTATGATGGGTATATGGGCACGGGCCTATGGGATGGTGGATATGTATGATGGGTATATGGGCACGGGACTATGGGATGGAGGATAATTATAATTTGTTATAACTATCCACAGTTATTTACTATGCCCGGGCAGCGCCGGGCTCTTCAGCTAGTATATATATACACACACACCTCGGTATAGTCACTGCTCAACAGAAAACAAAAAGAACAACTAGCTTCCATCACCAATCACTTATACAGGCTGATTGGACGCCCGTTATAGGTTGCGTATGGCTTCAGGGTGTGGTTTACAGAGGGAAAGGAACAAAGCTATTACATTTTATATACCATATATACTCAAGTATAAGCCGACCCGAGTATAAGTCGAGGCACCTAATTTTGCCACGAAAAACTGGGTAAGCTTATTGACTCGAGCTGGGTATGCATTGTCCCCTCATCCCTGTCCTGCTATGTGTGGCTCCCCCTGTCCTGTCCTGCTCTGTGTGGGTCCCCCTGTTGTATGCTTGGCTCCCCTCCTGTTGTATGCATGGCTCCCCCAGTCCCCTCGTTGTATGCATGGCTCCCCCGGTCCCCTGTCCCATCTTGTATGCGTAGCTTGGCTTCCCCATCCCATCCTTTTATGCATGGTTTCGCTCAGCTAGCCCCGTACTCCCCCGTCCTCCTCCATCCTCCCCAGTCCTCCTTGCGCCGTTGCTGCATGTCCCTGCATCTTCGTTGTCCCGGCGCGGCAGCTCTTCCTGTGTTCATTGGTCACGTGGTACCGCTCATTAAAGTAATGAATATGTGCTCCACGCCTATGGGAGTGGAGACGCATGCATATTCATTACCTTAATGAGCGGAACCACGTGACCGCTGAACACAGGAAGAGCTGCTGTGCTGGGACAACAGAGATGCAAGGAGTTCAGCGAGGGCGGGAGGAAGGCGAGTATGATGTCACAGCCGCCAGCTCCTGCCGCTGCTCCACCGCTACCCTCCTCCTCCACCGCTGGCTTTCTGGACAATGACTCATGTATAAGCCAAGGGGGGTGTTTTCAGCACAAATACATGTGCTGAAAATCTTGGCTTGTACACGAGTATATACGGTATTTAATCTGGAAATATAGGCAGTGTTTATAAAAATATACAAAATGTGAGCAAAACAATATATATACAATTGCATAAAATGAAAAGGCATAACGAAAGAGTAAGTACTATAAACCTGGCCACAGAGATGGCTCAGAGCTTGGCGGAGGGAGGTACTCTGTAGGAAAATGGACCTTACTGTGATGTGAGTTATATTCGTCCCTCTACCACAATGCCGAAAATATATCTCCCATAACTATCAGATCGATGCAAACCTCAATATTCATCACTGGCTAGTGGCTGCGTCTCAGACAAGCCTTTTGAACAGAGGAAGCTCTTGCATTGGAAGTGTACGTCTCCACCTCTGTGCAATTAAATCCCAGTCTAGGCGGCTGGTTCCCAGAACAGATTCCTGTTTAACTACCTGGTCCCCACAGGAGGTCCTTACTTCAATAAAGGCTGAAGTGTCAGCTCTCTCTCACTTCCCCAATTCTAATTAATCTCATATGTTCAATGTGACGGTGATATGTCTCCTCTCCAGAGATTTCTTTATGGATTTTTACATTTTCTCTACGACATTTAGGATGCGGCATCTCAACGTCAACTTTCAGAACTGCACACAGGGGACACCTGTCAGTGTAGGGCAGCAGAGCAGAGAGAAGCCGCTGGGGATGGACACTTGGGCTAGTCATCCTGGTCACATCTTCCCCAGCCGGATATTAAATGTAGGTTTCCTCTGAAATGTCGCAATGTCGGAGTAAATCATCCACGGCTGTCAGATCCCTACTCTTGTGGCAAAACAACACTGGAAGCCGTATACGTTACACGCCGTCACTGCTCTCTGCACATCACACGTCAGTGATCAATGCGGAAATAGAAGCCGTTCTGTCAATGTAAGGCAACGATAGCAGCTGAGGTATATTATGAGGTTCTGCAGCAGCTGAGATACATTATGAGGTTCTGCAGCAGCTGAGGTGTGTATGATGATGTTCTGCAGCAGCTGAGATACATTATGAGGTTCTGCTGCAGTTGAGGTGTGTATGATGATGTTCTGCAGCAGCTGAGATACATTATGAGGTTCTGCAGCAGCTGAGGTGTTTATTATCAGGTTCTGCAGCAGCTGAGGTGTGTATGATGACGTTCAGCAGCAGCTGAGATATATTATGAGGTTCTGCAGCAGCTGAGGTGTGTATGATGATGTGCTGCAGCAGCTGGGATATATTTTGAAATTCTGCAGCAGAAGAGGTGTGTATGATGATGTTCTGCAGCAGCTGAGATATATTAAGAGGTTCTGCAGCAGTTGAGCTGTGTATTAGCAGGTTCTGCAGCAGCTGAAGTGTGTATTAGGTTCTGCAGCAGCTGAGATACATTATGAGGTTCTGCAGCAGGATAGGTGTGTATGATGATGTTCTGCAGCAGCTGAGGTGTATAATGAGGTATTGCAGCAGCTGAGGTGTATATTATCAGGTTCTGCAGCAGCTGAGGTGTATTGTGAGGTTCTGCAGCAGATAAGGTGTGTATGATGATGTTCTGCAGCAGTTGAGGTGTATCATGAGGTTCCACAGTAGATGAAGTGTGTATGATGATGTTCTGCAGCAGCTGAGGTGTATTATGAGGTTCTACAGCAGGTAAGGTGTGTATTATGTCCGGTGAATGAGAAAATCATGACTCTTCTTTGTATTATTTAGTGGTAGTTCCTCACCGGGCCGGTTACTTGTAGAGACGTCCTCCGTGCACCGCTCACCACCCCGGACATCACTTTCTTCTTCCATTATGGCGGCAGCAATAAGGTTCCTCAGATCTTTACCCGGATTTCAGAGCTCTGAAAGAAATAATGGAAATGTCACAGATAGAAGGAAAAGTCAGGAGGAAAGTTGTAGCGGAGCGGAGGAGATGAGCACAGAGGAGCCGTCCGCTCTCCGGACAATATTTATATCCCGCCTGATCTCTGGTTCTGGAGCTTCTCTCCTGACATCTCTGCGCTGCACCGTTCCTCTGCTGTTCCTCCTGATAATGTATGACTATAGAGACAGCTGGGTGTTACCGGGGGTCACGGCACGGACCCTCTGATAATGGGAATGGACAGCCCAGCTGTCAGTGGATTCAGAGCAGAGGACCCCGTGGATGTGCCGTTAGGTCGGGCATTTTGGCATTGTGCGGTAAATATGATCTGGAATCATGATCGGCCACGACAATCCCATTACCGCGATGACAAACATGAATCTTTTTTTATTTATATGATGAAGAAAATTCAGAATATTCCAGAAATGTCTCCAGGTTTGTGCAGCAACCTCCTGAGAACAGGAGAACCTTCTTTTTCTGTTGCTGGGGCTGAGCGGGGGCTTGTTTTTTGGTTTCCCGGCAGTGACGCCAATTCAGCACATACAAAGCTTTGTTGATTATTTTACACTTTAGGATCGTGAGATAAATAAACAAAAAAAAATTCAAATGGGGCAAAACTAAATATGAATTTTTATTTTTCTTTACTTTTAACTACATAAATTGTAATAAATTAAAAAATTATAGAGTTGGCCCCCTTAAAAATAGTCTGGGCGAAATGGTGGATGAGGAAAAAGCCAATATGCTAAATGACTTTATCAACAGTATTTACACAAGAAAATCCCATGACGGATAACATGATCAGGGATAAAAATTCTCCTTTAAATGTCACCTGCTTAATCCAGCAGGAAGTACGACGGCGTCTAAAAATCACTAAAATTGACAAATCCCCGGGCCCGGATGGGATACACCCCCGAGGACTGCAGGAATTAAGCACAGTCATAGATAGACCATTATTTTTAATTTTTAAAGATTCCATAATAACAGGGTCTGTACCACAGGACTGGCGCACAGCAAATGTGGTGCCAATATTCAAAACTTGGAAATTATAGGCCAGTGAGCTTAACCTCAACTGTGGGTAAAATCCTGGAGGGTTTTCTAAGAGATACTATACTGGAGTGTAACGGGGTCTAATCAAGCTGGGGTACCTCTTTCAGTACTACCCCGTGTTTTCGGAGGTCCGCTCTGCGTTGGCTGGAGTCTGAATGAATGACGCTGGCTGGAATTCCTTGGTTACATGGGCGCATATAAAAGATCACTGCTTCTCCACGTATTTCCAGTCTGACAACACTTTACTTACAGGACACAGAATATATCACACAGATACAGAGGGCAGGCCAATAGAAAAGCGGCAGGCCAGACATGCATTACAAAAGCCGCAGGTGGCCGGAGCCTGCCGAAGTTTACTGTGGGAATTACAAAGGAGGGGGGAGGGCGGATAAAAGGAGAATATCGTGTCCCCTCTGCCCAGGGGCGCAGCCTGTGGGCTGATGCATTAGGGACATGCATCTCACATAGAACCTATTATACATACATATAACTGCACAACATATTCTGGGTGCTGAGTGGTTCTGTAACACGGCTCCCCTTTTCAGCGACGCGATCGGCATACACAGTCTGATCCTCAACGGATCGGTTTAGGGATGACCGAAGTTTATGGGGTTGGTACAAGTTCCGTTTGTCGACTTAGTCCATCGGTGTTACCATTTTGTTTGCCGGGTCTGTGGTGGATGGTGAAGTCCAGAGGTTGTAGGGCTAAACTCCACCGCAACAATCTGGCGTTGTCTCCGGAGACCCGATTAAACCAGACTAGGGGATTATGGTCCGTTAGGAGGGAAAACTATCGTCCATACAAATATGGTTGCAACTTCTTGAGTGCCCATACTACCGCCAGGCACTCCTTCTCAATGGCCGCATAGCTTACTTCACGGGGCAGTAGTTTCCGACTCAGGTAAGCTACCGGGTGTTCTTGGCCGTCCGGCCTGACTTGGCTCAGCACTGCCCCCAATCCAAACATAGAAGCGTCTGTGTGAACCAGGAAACGTTTAGTTGGATCAGGTGCGGCCAATACCGGGGTATTTGTGAGGCCGTCCTTTAGCTGGCGGAAGGCTTACTCACACTCGGGGGGTCCAGGTTACCTGGCGGGGGAGGTTCTTACGAGTCACATCAGTGAGGGGCTTGGCTACGCTGCTGTAATTGGGGACAAATTTCCTATAATACCCTGCTGTCCCTAGAAACGCCATGACCTGGGTTTTAGTGCGTGGGGTGGGCCATTTGGCTATGGCCTCAATCTTGGCTGGTTCTGGTCACTGTTTCCCACTTCCCACCCAATGCCCTAAATACTGAACCTCTGCTTTGCCCACGTGACACTTGTTTGGGTTCAGGGTGATTCCGGCCTGGTGGATCCTGTCCAATACTGTCTCTAGGTGATTTAGATGCTCTTCCCATGTCGCACTGTAGATGGCGATGTCGTCCAGGTAGGCACAAGCATAGTCCTGGAGACCATCCAGAAGCCGGTCAGCCAGCCTCTGGAACGTCGCCGGGGCATTCTTCATCCCGAATGGCATAACTCGGAACTGGAATAAGCCGAACGGGGTGACAAATGCCGACTTGGGAATAGCGTCAGGACTAAGGGGAATCTGCCAGTAGCCTTTGCATAGATCGATGATGGTCAAATACTTTGCCCCCGCCAGCCGGTCTAACAACTCATCCACACGCGGCATGGGGTATGCATCCGTCACTGTTTTCTCATTGAGCTTACGATAGTCTACACAAAACCGTGTAGTCCCATCCTTCTTGGGCACTAACACTACGGGGGATGCCCAGGGACTGACTCTTCATGACCCCTAAACGCAACATCTCTTGTATCTCTTGTCGCATCCCCTCTCGTACAGACTCAGGGACGCGGAAAGGGTTTTGTCACAGGGGGGTCTGATCCTGGGTCTCAACCTTGTGTTGTGCCAGGTGAGTGTACCCCGGTCTGTCTGAAAACATCCTATGTCGCAGCCTCAACAACGCCTCCGCCTGCTGTCTCTCCCGGGGGCCTAGGTCTTCACCCAAGTGTACCTGGTCCCATGTTTCAGACTGAGTCCTTTCCCCTAAGACATCTGGCAAGGGAAGTCCGGCTACATGCTCTGCTTCAGGTGCACAGACGGCCACTACCTCTTCAGGGTGCTCCCGGTAGGGCTACAGCATATTCACGTGGAACATGCGGATAACCCTGGGGTCGTCACAATTGGCGACATTATAGGTTGTGCCGGCTATTTTCCCCATTACCTGGTAGGGCCCCTGCCATGCAGCTTGAAACTTATTCTGCTTAGTGGGCTCTAACACCAGGACCTTCTGTCCTAATTCCAAAGTGCACTCTCTGGCCCTCCGATCGTACCATATGCGCTGGCGCCGCTGTGTCGCCTGCAGGTTCTCACGTACAACCTGGGTCAGCTCCTGTAGGCGGTCCCGGAATTCCAGCACATAGGGTACAATAGGTACCCCTTCTATGAGGCCCTCCCCTTCCCAGTGTTCCAGAACTAAGTCTAGGGGTCCCCTTACCCGTCTCCCGTATACCAGCTCGAACGGGAAGAACCCCGTGGATTCTTGGGGCACCTCCCGATAGGCAAACAGGAGGTGTGGCAAGAATTTCTCCCAGTCCCTGTAGGTCCTGGTAAAAGTCCCAATGAGCTGTTTTAATGTCCCGTTAAAGCGTTCACACAACCCATTGGTTTGCGGGTGGTACGGGGTGCTTCTAATGGACTTTACGCCGCACAGCTTCCACAGTTGGTTGGTCACCTCTGCTGTAAACTGGGTACCCTGGTCCGAGATAATCTCCCGGGGAAATCCAACCCGTGAGAAAACCTGGAGCAGGGCGGCCGCCACCGTCTCTGCGAGTATGTTAGGTAACGCAACCGCCTCTGGATACCGTGTGGCATAATCTACCACTGTCAATATATACTTTTTCCCGGACGGACTGGGTTTGGCTAACGGCCCTATCAGATCAACCGCTACTTGGTTAAATGGTTCCTCCACAATGGGGAGGGGGCGTAATTTGGCCTTGCATCGATCCCCCCTCTTGCCAATGCGCTGACAACTGTCACAGGTCTGGCAGTACTGACGAACATCATAGGTTACCCCCGGCCAAAAGAAGTTGTGGGTCAGACGATGCCTGGTGCGACTGACGCCGAAGTGCCCGGCCAAGGGTATATCATGAGAGAATCGCAGTAACTCCTGCCTATACTTCTTGGGAACTACCAGCTGTTTTTTTATAGTGGGGCTCGTCCCTGTGTGGTGCTGCTCTGTGATCTGGTAGAGGAGTCCCTGCTTCCATACAAACTGTTCCCCTTCCAGTACTCCTCTCCCCTCCTGTGCCTTCCCACGATATCCCTCTAATGAAGGATCCTTAAGTAACTCCCTCTTAAATTCATCTGGGGTGGCCCAAGAAATGTGTCTGGCTATGGGGATACATACAGGGCTGGGATGTCTTACCTGGGACTCCTCTGAGTATGATTCCGCCTCCGCAGCTCGAGCTCGTCTCCGGGTGGTCACAGGATAGGTCTCAGCCAGAGGGGCCACTGAGAATGCAGACAACATGGGCCCCAAGTCATTTCCCAGCAAGACGCCTGCAGGCAAATACTCCATCAAGCCGACCTCAACAAGGCCATCCCCGACTCCCCAGTTCAGGTGAATCCTGGCAGTGGGTAGTCGATGTATAGCTCCCCCTGCTACACGGACTGCCACTGTCCGGTGTGTCTTCTCTTGGTCCCGGACGAGATGAGGCTTCACAAGGGTCAAAGTTGCCCAGGAATCTCTTAGTCCCTGCATACGTTTCCCATTAACCCACACGACCTGTCGATGCTGCTGTCGATTATCTGCCCGGGCTGCCTGCACGGGGTCTACTTCATGCAGCACTTCCTCCATCTCTTCCACCCATTGGTTAGTCGTAGCCCCCAATGCCGGGTCAGCTTCGCCTTGGTAGCAGTGTACAGCAGCCCGGCTGAAGGTAGCTGTTCCCGCCTTTGGCCACTGGGTATGCTGAGTCCGGTTGGGGCATTGTCTTTGCAGGTGGCCCAGCTGACGACAGGTGTGGCATCGCGCCCCAGGGGGACTGTGGTAGGCCAGGTTTCTAGCTGGTCCCCCTACAATCTTCGGTGGTTTGGGGCCCTCCAGGTCCATGGGCGGGCCCCTAGTGACCACCTTTGATCCGGACAACTGCGGCCTCCTGGCATCATGATGTTCATCGGCCAGACGAGCGGCTTCCTCAAGAGTCGTTGGCCGCCTGTTCCGAAGCCATTCCTGTGTCTCGGGGTTTAGTCCATTAAAGAATCGTTCTAACAGGAAGAGCTGGAGGACGTCCTCCTTAGTAGTTGCTTGGCTCCCTTGTACCCACTGTAGCAGTGACCGCCGTAATTTACAGGCCCATTCAGCGTGGGTATCGGTTACGCGTTTTATAAGTCCGCGGAACTTTTGGCGGTAGGCCTCTGGTGTCAGAGCATACCGGGCCAAGATCACTTCTTTGATCCGCTCATAGTCCATACAGTCCTCATCAGGTACCGTGCGATAGGTGTCCGCTGCCCGGCCTGTCAGCTTGCTGGCCAGAATCTGAACCCGTTCCTCCGGCTTCACTTGATGAAGGGCACACTGCAGCTCAAAGTCCTGCAGAAAGCCATCAATGTCTTCCTCTGCCTCCTCAAACTGTCGGAAGGCATTATACTGGATCTTTTTGCGGCTTACTGTTGAAGGTACCTAGTCGAAGGCCAGAGCTCCCCCTGCTCGCTGACTCTCCTCTCTCCGCTCTGCCATCTCCATCTTGGCCAGCTCCACTTTGGTTCGCTCGGCCATCTTTTCCTTCAGATCAGTACACACATCAGCCATCACCTCTCGTATGATCTCTACTGCAGGGTTTAGGCCATAGAACGCCAGTCTGCTCTTTACCTCCCTCTGGAATTCGGTCTCCTCCACATTCACATTGGGGGGGCGCTGCACTGTCGTGTTCCATGATGGCTGCTATCAAATCCGCTTTTGTTTTGTTGCTGGCGATCAACCCTCGGGCTTCCACCAGATCTTTTAATGTAGTCCTCTTTAACTTCTGTTGGTTATTTTCCATTCATTCCTTTCCTCCTGTAGAAGGGGTATCAAATCCCGTTGTCTGCCACCAGTGTAATGGGGTCTAACCAAGCTGGGGTACCTCTTTCAGTACCACCCCGTGTTTTCGGAGGTCCGCTCTGCGTTGGCTGGAGTCTGAATGAATGACGCTGGCTGGAATTCCTTGGTTACATGGGCGCATATAAAAGATCACTGCTTCTCCACGTATTTCCAGTCTGACAACACTTTACTCACAGGACACAGAATATATCACACAGATACAGAGGGCAGGCCAATAGAAAAGCGGCAGGCCAGACATGCATTACAAAAGCCGCAGGTGGCCGGAGCCTGCCGAACTTTACTGTGGGAATTACAAAGGTGGGTGGAAGGGCGGACAAAAGGAGAATATCGTGGCCCCTCTGCCCAGGGGCGCAGCCTGTGAGCTGATGCATTAGGGACATGCATCTCACATAGAACCTATTATACATACATATAACTGCACAACATATTCTGGGTGCTGAGTGGTTCTGTAACACGTAACATGGAGTATATGAAGAAGAACCTCATGACCCAATATCAACATGGGTTTATGAGGGACCGTTCCTGTCAGACTAATCTGGTGAGCTTTTATGAAGAGGTAAGTTCCGGACTGGACCAAGGGAATGCAGTGGACGTGGTATACATGGACTGTTCAAAAGCTTTTGATACGGTGCCACACAAAAGGTTGATACATAAAATGAGAACAATGGGGATAGGGGAAAATATGTGTAAGTGGGTAAAGAGCTGGCTCAAGGATAGGAAACAAAGGGTGGTTATTAATGGAGCACACTCGGACTGGGTCACGGTTAGCAGTGGGGTACCACAGGGGTCAGTATAGGGGTACCACAGGGGTCACTATTGGGTACCGCAGGGGTCAGTATTGTGCCCGCTTCTTTTCAACATATTCATTGATGACCTTGTAGGGGGCATAGAGAGTAGAATTTCAATATTTGCAGATGACACTAAACTCTGCAGGGTAATCAATACAGAGGAGGACAATTTTATATTACAGGAGGATTTAAGTAAACTAGAAGCTTGGGCTGATAAATGGCAAATGAGCTTTAATGGGAATAAATGTAAGGTTATGCACTTGGGTAGAACAAACAAAATGTATAATTATGTGCTTAATTGTAAAACATTGGGCAAAACTGTCACTGAAAAAGACCTGGGTGTATGGGTGGACGACAAACTCACATTTAGTGGCCAGGGTCAGGAAGCTGCTGCAAAGGCAAATAAAATAATGGGATGCATTAAAAGAGGCATAGATGCTCATGAGGAGAACATAATTTTACCTCTATATAAGTCACTAGTGCGACCACACTTAGAATACTGCGTACAGTTCTGGTCTCTGGTGTAGAAGAAAGACATAGCTGAACTGGAGCGGGTGCAGAGAAGAGCGACCAAGGTTATTAGGGAACTGGGGGGGTCTGCAATACCAAGACAGGTTATTACACTTGGGGTTATTTAGTTTGGAGAATCGAAGGCTTAGGGGTGATCTTATTACAATGTATAAATATATGTGGGGACAATACAAAGGCCTTTCTAATGATCTTTTTACTCTTAGACCTGTGACGGGGACAAGGGGGCATCCTCTACGTCTGGAGGAAAGAAGGTTTAAGCATACTCACAGACGCGGATTCTTTACTGTAAGAGCAGTGAGACTATGGAACTCTCTGCCGTATGATGTTGTAATGAGCGATTCCCTACTAAAATTTAGGAAGGGCCTGGATGCCTTTCCTGAAAAGTATAATATTACAGGGTATATACACTAGTTTCCTTAATATTGCGTTGATCCAGGGAGCTAGTCTGATTGCCGTATGTCGAGTCGGGAGGGAATTTTTTTCCCCAATGTGAAGCTTACTGTTTGCCACATGGGTTTTTTTTTGCCATCCCCGGATCAACATGTTAGAGCAGGATAGGATAGGATATGGGTTGAACGAGATGGACTTAAAGTCTCCCTTCAACCTTAATAACTATGTTACTAGGTTTAACGAGGAAAAGCTTCGGTGACCTCCACCTGCAATGCTCCTGAGGGACATAGTGAAGATGTCCGCCTACGGCTGAGGTTCACAGGAGGACGGGATGACAGTGACAGGACTAGGACAGTGGCGGTGGTCTTCAGCAGAGCCCCGACTGTCACAGTAACCCACAGGTCCCCAGTGATCGCACTGCAGGGGGCTGATGGGGGCTCCTCCACGTGGACACCACCATGCATTTCATTTACATGCTGCTGTCCTAGACTGAGACAGATGGCGGCTATATAATACAGCTGGTATCTGCCTCGTGTGGACGGAGCTCAGCTCCTGAGCCGCCTCCACCACCGACGACAAATTCCCAGGATGTGAATACTATGTCTTTTTGTAGGAAGGAGTTAATATCTCCATAATTTCCTTCCTATTTGTCTGATAATTTGTAATAAATGTGATTTTTTTCCTTGAGATTTCATGTTTTTCAAACTGGGAGTCTGAAGGTTGTTTTACAGTGTAAGAAGATGCACCGGACCGTAGGTAGCTCTCTTGTGCTGGTTCCGGGACTATGGGATGGAGGATATGTATGACGGGTATATGGGCATGGGACTATGGGATGGAGGATATGTATGACGGGTATATGGGCACGGGACTATGGGATGGAGGATATGTATGATGGGTATATGGGCACGGGACTATGGGATGGAGGATATGTATGACGGGTATATGGGCACGGGACTATGGGATGGCGGATATGCATGATGGGTATATGGGCACGGGACTATGGGATGGAGGATATGTATGACGGGTATATGGGCACGGGACTATGGGATGGAGGATATGTATGACGGGTATATGGGCACGGGACTATGGGATGGCGGATATGCATGATGGGTATATGGGCACGGGACTATGGGATGGAGGATATGTATGACGGGTATATGGGCACGGGACTATGGGATGGAGGATATGTATGACGGGTATATGGGCACGGGACTATGGGATGGCGGATATGCATGATGGGTATATGGGCACGGGACTATGGGATGGAGGATGTATGATGGGTATATGGGCACTGGACTTTGGGATGGAGGATGTGTATGATGGGTATATGGGCACGGGACTATGGGATGGAGGATATGTATGATGGGTATATGGGCACTGGACTATGGGATGGAGGATATGTATGATGGGTATATGGGCACGGGACTATGGGATGGAGGATGTGTGATGGGTATATGGGCACGGGACTATGGAATGGAGGATATGTATGACGAGTATATGGGCACGGGACTATGGGATGGAGGATGTGTGATGGGTATATGGGCACGGGACTATGGGATGGAGGATATGTATGACGGGTATATGGGCACGGGACTATGGGATGGCGGATATGCATGATGGGTATATGGGCACGGGACTATGGGATGGAGGATATGTATGACGGGTATATGGGCACGGGACTATGGGATGGCGGATATGCATGATGGGTATATGGGCACGGGACTATGGGATGGAGGATATGTATGACGGGTATATGGGCACGGGACTATGGGATGGAGGATATGTATGACGGGTATATGGGCACGGGACTATGGGATGGCGGATATGCATGATGGGTATATGGGCACGGGACTATGGGATGGAGGATATGTATGACGGGTATATGGGCACGGGACTATGGGATGGAGGATATGTATGACGGGTATATGGGCACGGGACTATGGGATGGCGGATATGCATGATGGGTATATGGGCACGGGACTATGGGATGGAGGATGTATGATGGGTATATGGGCACTGGACTTTGGGATGGAGGATGTGTATGATGGGTATATGGGCACGGGACTATGGGATGGAGGATATGTATGATGGGTATATGGGCACTGGACTATGGGATGGAGGATATGTATGATGGGTATATGGGCACGGGACTATGGGATGGAGGATGTGTGATGGGTATATGGGCACGGGACTATGGAATGGAGGATATGTATGACGAGTATATGGGCACGGGACTATGGGATGGAGGATGTGTGATGGGTATATGGGCACGGGACTATGGGATGGAGGATATGTATGACGGGTATATGGGCACGGGACTATGGGATGGAGGATATGTATGACGGGTATATGGGCACGGGACTATGGGATGGAGGATATGTATGACGGGTATATGGGCACGGGACTATGGGATGGAGGATATGTATGATGGGTATATGGGCACGGGACTATGGGATGGAGGATATGTATGATGAGTATATGGGTACGGGACTATGGTGATTATGTATGATGAGTATATGGGCACGGGACTGTGGGATGACGGATATGTATGATGGGTGTTAGGGCTAGCGGAATGCACCAAATAATAAAATAACAGTAAGGTGCGTTCGCAGCCCGGGGTCCACCGTGCAGGGATGGTAAACTGCTGCTATATATATATATACACATACATACTGCTTTGTGATTGGGGGCATAGTAATTAACTACGGTTAGTTATAACAATTTATAACGAATATCTCTCTCTCTCTATATATATATATATATATATATATATATATATATATATATATATATATAAATAAATTAGCTGAGTGTAGAGCCCCGCCCACTCCGCATAGCCACACCCACTGTACTATCCCACATCACCCCATCAGAGCCGCCAGACTACTACCACTAATATCCCACATCATCCCATCAGCCAGAGCCACCGGACTACTACCCCTAAAATCTCACATCATCCCATCAGTCAGAGCCACCGGACTACTACCCCTAATATCCCACATCATCCCATCAGCCAGAGCCACCGGACTACTACCCCTAATATCCCACATCATCCCATCAGCCAGAGCCACCGGACTACTACCACTAATATCCCACATCATCCCATCAGCCAGAGCCACCGGACTACTACCACTAATATCCCACATCATCCCGTCAGCCAGAGCCACCGGACTACTACCCCTAATATCCCACATCATCCCATCAGCGAGAGCCACCGGACTACTACCCCTAATATCCCACATCATCCCATCAGCCAGAGCCACCTGACAACTACCCCTCATATCCCACATCATCCCATCAGCCAGAGCCACCAGACTACTACCCCTAATATCACACATCATCCCGTCAGCCAGAGCTACCGGACTACTACCACTAATATCCCACATCATCCCGTCAGCCAGAGCCACCGGACTACTACCACTAATATCCCACATCATCCCGTCAGCCAGAGCCACCGGACTACTACCACTAATATCCCACATCATCCCGTCAGCCAGAGCCACCGGTCTACTACCGCTAATATCCCACATCATCCCATCAGCCAGAGCCACCGGACAACTACCCCTAATATCCCACATCATCCCGTCAGCCAGAGCCACCGGACAACTACCCCTAATATCCCACATCATCACGTCAGCCTGGCGTCAGAACCAGAGCGCTGAGTGGATTTGCCATGACTTCCATACCGGGGATCCCTTTAAGAAAGGCCTTGGGTCAGTACCAAAGCGCGGAGTGGATTTGCCCTAACTTCCATACCAGTAATCCCTTTAAGAGACCCTGGGGTCAGAACCACAGAGCTGAGTGGAACGGTCCTAACTTCCATACCGGGTATCCCTTTAAGAGAGGCCTGGGGTCAAAACCAAAGCGCTGGATGGATTTGCCCTGACTTCCATACCAATGATCCCTTTAATAGAATCTTGGTCAGTATCAGAGCGCTGAGGGATTTTCCCTGACTTCCATATTATTATTATTATTATTTATTTATATAGCACCATTGATTCCATGGTGCTGTACATGAGAAGGGGTTACATACAAATTACAAATATCACTTACAGTAAACAAACTAACAATCACAGACTGATACAGAGGGGAGAGAGGACCCTGCCCTTTCGGGCTTACATGCTACAGTATGGTGGGGAAGGAGACAGTAGGTTGGTGGGTTGCAGCAGTTCCGGTGTTGGTTGAGGTGATATCACCGGTAGTGGTGAGAGAGAAGGAGGTAGCGGGGTCATTGCAGGTTGTAGGCTTTCTTGAAGAGGCGGATTTTCAGGTTCCGTCTGAAGGATCCAAATGTGGTTTATAGTCGGACTTGTTGGGGCAAAGAATTCCAGAAAATAGGGGCTATTCGGGTGAAGTCTTGGAGGCGGTTGGGTGAGGAGCGAATAAGTGTGGAGGAGAGAAGGAGGTCTTGGGAGGACCGGAGATTACGTGAGGGAAGGTATCGGGAGATTAGATCAGAGACATATGGGGGAGACAGGTTATAGATGGCCTTGTAGGTCAGTATTAGTAATTTGATCTGGATACGCTGAGGGAATGGGAGCCAGTGAAGAGATCTGCAGAGGGGAGAAGCGGAGGAGTAGCGAGGAGAGAGATGAATTAGTCGGGCGGCAGAGTTAAGGATGGACTGGAGAGGTGCGAGGGTGTTAGCAAGGAGACCACAGAAAAGGATGTTGCAGTAGTCGAGGCGGGAGATGATGAGGGCGTGCACAAGCATTTTAGTAGATTGGGGGTTGAGGAAAGGACGGATTCTGGAAATATTTTTGAGCTGGAGGCGACAGGAGGTAGAAAGGGCTTGGATGTGCGGTTTGAAGGACAGGGCAGAGTCAAAGATTACTCCGAGGCATCGGACTTCCGGTACTGGGGAAAGCGTGATGTCATTAATTGTTATAGCTAGGTCGGGTAAGGAAGATCTGTGAGATGGAGGAAAGATGATGAGTTCAGATTTGTCTACATTGAGTTTGAGGAAGCAAGAGGAGAAGAAGGAGGATATGGCTGATAGACACACTGGGATTCTGGACAGAAGAGAGGTGACGTCTGGGCCAGAGAGGTAGATCTGAGTGTCATCAGCATAAAGGTGGTAGTGGAATCCGTGGGACTTTATGAGTTGCCCCAGACCAAGTGTA
Source organism: Dendrobates tinctorius (assembly GCF_039654945.1). Taxonomy (NCBI): domain Eukaryota; kingdom Metazoa; phylum Chordata; class Amphibia; order Anura; family Dendrobatidae; genus Dendrobates; species Dendrobates tinctorius. The sequence continues at coordinate 1,458,034 of NW_027361840.1, forward strand.
TAGATTGAGAAGAGTAGGGGTCCTAAAACAGAGCCTTGGGGGACTCCAACAGAGAGCGGGTGGGATGAGGAGGTGGTGTGGGAGTGGGAGACGCTGAATGTGCGGTTGGAAAGGTATGTGGAGATCCAGGATAGGGCAAGGCCTTTGATGCCGAAGGAGGAGAGGATCTGTAGTAGGAGGCAGTGGTCAACTGTGTCAAATGCAGAGGACAGGTCTAGAAGCAGGAGTATAGAGTATTGTCCTTTTGCTTTGGCTGTAAGTAGGTCGTTAGTAATTTTGGTCAGGGCTGTCTCAGTGGAGTGATGGGGACGGAAACCAGATTGTAGATTGTCAAAGAGCAAGTTAGATGATAGGTGGGAGGAAAGTTCAGCGTGGACGTGCTGTTCCAGGAGTTTGGAAGCGAATGGAAGCAACGATATTGGGCGATAGCTGGACATAGCGGTTGGGTCGAGGGTTGGTTTTTTAAAGGATAGGCGTGATTGTGGCATGTTTGAAAGCAGAAGGGAAGGTACCAGATGTTAGAGATAGGTTGAAGAGGTGGGTTAGGGATGGGATAAGTGTGGTGGTGAGGTTGGAGAGGAGGTGGGATGGGATGGGGTCGAGTGCACAGGTTGTGAGGTGCGATTTTGAGAAGAGACGATTAAGCTCCCCTTCAGTGATGTTGGAGAGTGAGGTTATGGGGTTTGGGCATTGGTCTGGTATACAATGGGGTTGTGGTGGTTGAGTGATGAAGACTTGCCTTGTTTGGTCAATCTTGTTTTTGAAGTGTGTGGCAAAGTCCTCGGCAGAGATGAGGGAGGTTGGAGGAGGCAGTGGTGGGCGGAGGAGGGAGCTAAAAGTTTTGAATAACTGTTTTTGGTTGTAAGATAGGGAAGATACGAGGGTTGTGAAGTAGGCCTGTTTAGCAGAGGTGAGGGCAGATTTGAAATTGAGTGTTGCCTGTTTGAATGTGATGAAGTCATCTTGCGAATTTGTTTTCTTCCAGCGCCTCTCTGCAATCCTGGACACTTGCCGGAGCTTTTTAGTGGTGTTATTGTGCCAGGGTTGTCTGTTGATACGTCGCATTCTGCCATGAACGAGAGAGGCAACCGCGTCAATAGCTGATGCGAGAGTGGCATTGTAGAAAGCAGTGGCACCGTCTGTGTCATGGAGTGAGGATATGGATGCCAGTGGTAGAATAGAGTCAGTGAGCACGTGGGTGTCTAGGTGTGCATGGTTTATGCGGGGGGGTGCGTGCTGCTGGACATGGGAGCCAGGTGAGGAGGACAGGGATGAGAAAGTGAGGAGATGATGGTCAGATGGTTCCATACCAATGATCCCTTTAAGAGGGAAGATGTGCCTCTGGGATGGAGGATGTGTGATGGGGATATGGGCAGGGAGGGGGGATTCATTTCTGTCATGTACACTCTGCTCCTTTCTGGGGGCAGACAATGGCTGGGAGCTTATGTTCCCAGGGATGCTAGATTTCTCCCACCGTGACAGTGTCTGCTCAGGTGTAGTCAAGTGGGAAAACTTGCTCATAGCAACCAATCACAGCTCAGCTTCTTTTGAACAGCTCTGGTGAAATGAAAGATGCTTCGTGATTGGTTGGTGATACACACACACAAACACACATTCAGTTTTATATATATATAGAGATATACATAAATATATATATGTGGGGTCTCCGGCAGTGACAGGTGCAGTTATTTATAAGTAGCTTGTTATGTGGCGGCCCCATATATCGGGGAGGGGACATCTGTCGGGGTCTATTGGACATTTTCTGGGGTGATTTTCCTCTGATGTCTCCTGACACAACTCTCCACCTCCTGCTCTCCTCGGAGATAATCGGCACTAGAGACGCTTTCCCACCGCTTCTCCCCTCCCCATACAGAACATGTGCCCATGTGTATGAGGGTCCGGAGAGATGCCCGCACTTTAACCCTAGAACTGCTGGATTCTACTAATCCTTTACCTCTGGTGTCTCCTCAGACACCATAGACCCCCCAACCCATCGTGTGAGCTCTGTAGCCCCCCGCACATAAAAGAGGGCACAGCACCATAATAAGAAAGGGCTCAGCGGCCACAATATGAATAAGTCCTCACCCCCAATCTCACATATTACTCACAATCCCAGGAGCCGGCAACTCTGGAGGTGGAAGAATGGAGACTTACCTGGACGGCAGACAGCGGGGTCCTGGAGAGGCTGCTTAGTGCTGGAGGACGGCAGACAGCGGGGTCCTGGAGAGGCTGCTTAGTGCCGGAGGACGGCAGACAGCGGGGTCCTGGAGAGGCTGCTTAGTGCCGAAGGACGGCAGACAGCGGGGTCCTGGAGAGGCTGCTTAGTGCTGGAGGACGACAGACAGCAGGGTCCTGGAGAGGCTGCTTAGTGCTGGAGGACGACAGACAGCAGGGTCCTGGAGAGGCTGCTTAGTGCTGGAGGATGGCAGACAGCGGGGTCCTGGAGAGGCTGCTTAGTGCTGGAGGATGGCAGACAGCGGGGTCCTGGAGAGGCTGCTTAGAGCTGTAGGACGGCAGACAGCGGGGTCCTGGAGAGGCTGCTTAGTGCTGGAGGACGGCAGACAGCGGGGTCCTGGAGAGGATGCTTAGTGCTGGAGGACGGCTTAGTGCTGGAGGACGGCAGACAGCGGGGTCCTGGAGAGGATGCTTAGTGCTGGAGGACGGCAGACAGCGGGGTCCTGGAGAGGCTGCTTAGTGCTGGAGGACGGCAGACAGCGGGGTCCTGGAGAGGCTGCTTAGTGCTGGAGGATGGCAGACAGCGGAACTGACTGCTTCTGAGTCCAGAGAAACCTCCTGAAGATTGGAGGGACGCTCCTCTTCTTGATTGACTCCTGACAGCTGCACAGGAATGGAGTCATATCGAGTATCCTGACAGCCACTGAGGACGATGAGGGTGATGGTGCAGCTGTCTGGAGCCGTCAGGTGGGGGCAGGGGGGATATTGTCAGTTGTGTGCAGGGGGCGAGAAATTAGGAGAGAAGGAACCCTTGTGACATGGAGACCATCCTCGTCCAGAAGTCAACGGTCCCCCAGTACAACAGAGAAAGGTCACCTGCCCCCCAGTACTATAGAGAGAGGTTACCTTCCCCCCAGTACTATAGAGAGATGTCACCAGCCCCCCAGTACTATAGAGAGAGGTCAACTGCCCTCCGTACTATAGAGGTCACCTGCTCCCCAGTACTAGAGCAGTCACCAGCTCCCCAGTACTATAGAGAGAGGTTACCAGCCCCCCAGTACTATAGAGAGAGGTCAAATGCCCTCCGTACTATAGAGGTCACCTGCTCCCCAGTACTAGAGCAGTCACCAGCTCCCCAGTACTATAGAGAGAGGTTACCTGCCCCCCAGTACTATAGAGAGAGGTCAAATGCCCTCCGTACTATAGAGGTCACCTGCTCCCCAGTACTAGAGCAGTCACCAGCTCCCCAGTACTATAGAGAGAGGTTACCTGCCCCCCAGTACTATAGAGAGAGGTCACCTGCTCGCTCCCCAGTACTATAGAGAGAGGTCACCTGCCCCCCAGTACTATAGAGAGAGGTCAACTGCCCCCCAGTACTATAGAGAGGTCACCTGCCCCCCAGTACTATAGAGGGAGGTCACCTGCCCCCCAGTACTATAGAGGTCACCTGCTCCCCAGTACTAGGGCAGTCACCAGCTCCCCAGTACCATAGAGAGAGGTTACCTGCCCCCCAGTACTATAGAGAGGTCACCAGCCCCCCAGTACTATAGAGAGAGGTCAACTGCCCTCCGTACTATAGAGAGAGGTCGCCTGCCCCCCCGTACTATAGAGGTCACCTGCTCCCCAGTACTAGAGCAGTCACCAGCTCCCCAGTACTATAGAGAGAGGTTACCTGCCCCCCAGTACTATAGAGAGAGGTCACCTGCTCCCCAGTACTATAGAGAGAGGTCACATGCCCCCCAGTACTATAGAGAGAGGTCACCTGCTCCCCAGTACTATAGAGCGGTCACCAGCTCCCCAGTACTATAGAGAGCGGTCACCTGCCCTCCGTACTATAGAGAGAGGTCACCAGCCCCCCAGTACTATAGAGAGAGGTTACCTTCCCCCCAGTACTATAGAGAGAGGTCACCTGCTCCCCAGTACTATAGAGAGAGGTCACCATCCTCCAGTACTATAGAGAGGTCACCTGCCCCCCAGTACTATAGAGATAGGTCACTTGCTCCCCAGTACTATAGAGATAGGTCACTTGCTCCCCAGTACTATAGAGAGGTCACCATCCTCCAGTACTATAGAGAGGTCACCATCCCCCAGTACTATAGAGACAGGTCACCTGCCCTCCGTACTATAGAGAGAGGTCACCTGCTCCCCAGTACTATAGAGAGAGGTCACCATCCCCCCAGGACTATAGAGAGGTCACCTGCCCCCCAGTACTATAGAGAGAGGTCACCTACCCCCCAGTACTATAGAGAGGTCACCTACCCCCCAGTTCTATAGAGAGGTCACCTGCCCCCCAGTACTATAGAGAGAGGTCACCTGCCCCCCAGTACTATAGAGAGAGGTCACCTGCCCCCCAGTACTATAGAGAGGTCACCTGCCCCCCAGTACTATAGAGAGGTCACCTGCCCCCCAGTACTATAGAGAGGTCACCTCCCCCCAGTACTATAGAGAGAGGTCACCTGCCCCCAGTACTATAGAGAGAGGTCACCTGCCCCCCAGTACTATAGAGAGGTCACCTGCCCCCCAGTACTATAGAGAGAGGTCACCAGCCCCCCAGTACTATAGAGAGAGGTCAGGAGAGGGAGGACTGGGAGCTTGCATGGCATCCAAATGAAAAACCACCCTGGGCTGAGTTCATTAATCCACAGATGGGTGCACGAATTCGCTGGTGAGCACAGCAGATATCCAAAAAGAGAAGAAAGTTTGTTCGGCACACCAGCATAAATGAAAAAACTTTATTAGGCTAATATGCCATATTTAAAATGCAGAAAATCACCTTAGCCTAATAAAGTTTTTTCATTTATGCTGGTGTGCCGAACGAACTTTCTTCTCTTTATAGAAAGAGGTCACCTGTGCTATAACTTGTGTTTATTTATGAAAAAAACAGAAATATGGCAAAAATTTTGCAATTTTCAAACTTTGAATTTGTATGCCCTTAAAACAGAGAAATATGTGACACAAAATAGTTACTAAATAACATTTCCCACATGTCTACTTTACATCAGCACAATTTGGGAAACAACATTTTTTTTGTTAGGAAGTTATAAGGGTTAAAATTTGACCAGCGATTTCTAATTTTTACAACAAAACTTACAAAACCATTTTTTTTAGGGACCACCTCACATTTGAAGTCACTTTGAGGGGTCTATATGGCAGAAAATACCCAAAAGTGACACCATTCTAAAAACTGCACCCCTGAAGCTACTCAAAACTACATTCAAGAAGATTATTAACCCTTCAGGTGCTTCACAGGAGCAGAAGCAACGTGGAAGGAAAAAATGAACATTTAACTTTTTAGTCACAAAAATAATATTTTAGCAACAATTTTTTTATTTTCCCAAGGGTAAAAGGAGAAATTGGACTCCAAAGGTTGTTGTCAAATTTGTCCTCAGTACGCTGATACCCAATATATGGGGGGGAAGCACTGTTTGGGCACATGGCAGGGCTCAGAAGGGAAGGAGCCCCGTTTGACTTTTTCAACCTAAAATTGGCTGGAATTGAGATCGGACGCCATGTCGCGTTTGACGAGCGTCTGATGTGCCTAAACAGTGGAAACCCCCCACAAGTGACCCCATTTTGGAAACTAGACCCCCTAAGGAACTTATCTAGATGTGTGGTGACCACTTTGAACCCCCAAGGGCTTCACAGAAGTTTATAACACCCGGGCGTGAAAATAAAAAATCATATTTTTTCCACAAACATGATCATTTAGTCCCCAATATTTTGTTTTCCCAAGGGTAACAGGAGAAATTGGACTCCAAAGGTTGTTGTCAAATTTGTCCTGAGTACGCTGATACCCAATATGTGGGGGGGAACCACTGTTTAGGCACATGGCAGGGCTCAGAAGGGAAGGAGCCCCGTTTGACTTTTTCAACCTAAAACTGGCTGGAATTGAGATCGAACGCCATGTCGCGTTTGACGAGCGTCTGATGTGCCTAAACAGTGGAAACCCCCCACAAGTGACCCCATTTTGGAAACTAGACCCCCTAAGGAACTTATCTAGATGTGTGGTGACCACTTTGAACCCCCAAGGGCTTCACAGAAGTTTATAACACCCGGGCGTGAAAATAAAAAATCATATTTTTTCCACAAACATGATCATTTAGTCCCCAATATTTTGTTTTCCCAAGGGTAACAGGAGAAATTGGACTCCAAAGGTTGTTGTCAAATTTGTCCTGAGTACGATGATACCCAATATGTGGGGGGGAACCACTGTTTGGGCACATGGCAGGGCTCAGAAGGGAAGGAGCCCCGTTTGACTTTTTCAACCTAAAATTGGCTGGAATTGAGATCGGACGCCATGTCGCGTTTGACGAGCGTCTGATGTGCCTAAACAGTGGAAACCCCCCACAAGTGACCCCATTTTGGAAACTAGACCCCCTAAGCAACTTATCTAGATGTGTGGTGACCACTTTGAACCCCCAAGGGCTTCACAGAAGTTTATAACACCCGGGCGTGAAAATAAAAAATCATATTTTTTCCACAAACATGATCATTTAGTCCCCAATATTTTGTTTTCCCAAGGGTAACAGGAGAAATTGGACCCCAAAGGTTGTTGTCAAATTTGTCCTGAGTACGCCGATACCCAATATGTGGGGGGGAACCACTGTTTAGGCACATGGCAGGGCTCAGAAGGGAAGGAGACCCGTTTGACTTTTTCAACCTAAAATTGGCTGGAATTGAGATCGGACGCCATGTCGCGTTTGATGAGCGTCTGATGTGCCTAAACAGTGGAAACCCCCCACAAGTGACCCCATTTTGGAAACTAGACCCCCTAAGGAACTTATTTAGATGTGTGGTGACCACTTTGAAACCCCAAGGGCTTCACAGAAGTTTATAACACCCGGGCGTGAAAATAAAAAATCATATTTTTTCTACAAACATGATCATTTAGTCCCCAATATTTTGTTTTCCCAAGGGTAACAGGAGAAATTGGACCCCAAAGGTTGTTGTCAAATTTGTGCTGAGTACGCCGATACCCAATATGTGGGGGGAACCACTGTTTAGGCACATGGCAGGGCTCAGAAGGAAAGGAGCCCCGTTTGACTTTTTCAACCTAAAATTGGCTGGAATTGAGATCGGACGCCATGTCACGTTTGACGAGCGTCTGATGTGCCTAAACAGTGGAAACCCCAACAAGTGACCCCATTTTGGAAACTAGACCCCTAAGGAACTTATCTAGATGTGTGGTGACCACTTTGAACCCCCAAGTGTTTCACTAAAGATTATAATGCCCAGGTGTGAAAATATAAAATCCTGTTTTGTTCCCACATAAATGATCATTTAGTCCCCAATATTTTGTTTTCCCAAGGGTTACAGGAGAAATTGGACCCCAAAGGTTGTTGTCAAATTTGTCCTGAGTACGCCGATACCCAATATGTGGGGGGGAACCACTGTTTAGGCACATGGCAGGGCTCAGAAGGGAAGGAGCCCCGTTTGACTTTTTCAACCTGAAATTGGCTGGAATTGAGATCGGACGCCATGTCATGTTTGACGAGCATCTGATGTGCCTAAACAGTGGAAACCCCCAACAAGTGACCCAATTTTGGAAACTAGACCCCCTAAGGAACTTATCTAGATGTGTGGTGAGCACTTTGAACCCCCAAGTGTTTCACTAAAGATTATAATGCCCTGGTGTGAAAATATAAAATCCTGTTTTGTTCCCACATAAATGATCATTTAGTCCCCAATTTTTAATTTTCCCAAGAGTAACAGGAGAAATTGGACCCCAAAAGTTGTTGTCCAATTTGTCCTGAGTACCCTGATACCCCACATGTGGGAGAAAACTACTGTTTGGGCACACGTCAGGGCTCGAAAGGGAAGTAATGACGTTTTGGAAAGCAGACTTTGATGGAATCGTCTGCGGGCGTCATGTTCCATTTGCAGAGCCCTTGATGTTCCTAAGCAGTAGAAACCCCCCATAAGTGACCCCATTTTGGAAACTAGACCCCCTAAGGAACTTATCTAGATGTGTGGTGAGCACTTTGAACCCCCAAGTGTTTCACTAAAGATTATAATGCCCAGGTGTGAAAATATAAAATCCTGTTTTGTTCCCACATAAATGATCATTTAGTCCCCAATTTTTAATTTTCCCAAGAGTAACAGGAGAAATTGGACCCTAAAAGTCGTTGTCCAATTTGTCCTGGGTACTCTGGTACCCCACATGTGGGAAAAAACTGTTTAGGCACATGTCGGGGCTCGAAAGGGAAGTAGTGTTGTTTTGGAATGCAGACTTTGATGGTCTGCTGGCGTCATGTTCCATTTGCAGAGTCCCTGATGTGCCTAAACAGGAAAAAAACCCACATATGACATCATTTTGGATACTAGACCCCCAAAGAACAAATCTAGATGTGCCCCCAACTAATCTAATGTAAATTAGTAGTGCATGGAGGTGTGGTACAATTTGAAGCAATCCTTCATGCACAGGCCAGGTTTTTCGGGGCAGGTGTCGCATTGATAAATGGTGTCCCTGCGTATTCCTTTTTTGTAACACACTCGACACCTTTTTTGCGGCTTACCTTTTCTTGGGGTTGGCGGGACCACCCCCGGAAAATGCTGACCTGGGACAATATGAGCACCTTCAGTTCCTGAAGTACTGGGGCCTGCTCCTTCCTGAGCGCCAAACATCAGGGCCTTAACCACTACCTCCTGGAACTGAAGGTACGTCGTATCGCTGGGGCATGCACATTGTGACAGCAGGAATGCGTTGAGCATTGCCATTTGGACGATGTGCACAGCCAGCTTTTTGTACCACACCTTGGCCTTCCTCAATGCATTGTACGGTTGGAGGAGTTGATCGGAGAGATCAACTCCCCCCATGTTTTTGTTGTACCCCACTACACGTCGGTTTGCGGACCTGTGTAGAGGTACCCCGTACAGTGCAGAGGGTACTGCCATCACCGTGTATGGTGGTCAAGAGATGGACATCTCTCTTGTCCTTGTACTTGACCACCAGCAGGTGATCGCTACATTGGGCTCTGCTCTCACCTTTTCGGAGCATCTGCCCAAGTAGCGTCTTCGGGAGGCCTCTCTGATTTTTGCGGACAGTACCGCAGGCTGCGGTACGTCGCTCAGAGAGGGATTTGTAGAGTGGGATGCTGGTGTAAAAGTTATCAGTGTAGAGGTGATAACCTTTATCCAGCAGTGGGTGCACCAAATCCCACACAATTTTCCCACTCACTCCCAGGACAGGAGGACACTCAGGGGGTTCAATCCGGGTGTCCTTCCCTTCGTAAACTCTAAACTTGTGGGTGTACCCTGAGGTACTCTCACACAACTTATAGAGTTTGATTCCGTACCTGGCCCTCTTACTGGGCAGGTATTGACGGAATCGCAGCCTTCCCTTGAAGTGAACCAAGGACTCATCCACGTAGATGTCCCTTTGGGGCACGTACACTTCAGCAAACTTTTTGTTGAAGTGTTTGATGACCGGCCGAACTTTGAACAGACGGTCAAAGTTGGGGTCATCTCGTGCGGGACACTCTGCATTATCAGTATAATGCAGAAACTTGTGGATGGCCTCAAAACGCGTCCGGGCCATGACCATTCGGAACACTGGAGTGTTGTATAAAATATCAACACTCCAATATTGCCGAATTTCCGGCTTCTTCAGTATCCCCATATGGAGGACCAGGCCCCAAAACTGCGTCATTTCAACTGCATCTACAGGAGACCAGTTTGAAAATGTTGAACGCGGGTTTTGCTCCAAAAATTGACGAGCGTACAAATTAGTTTGCCCCACCATGAGGTTAACAAAATCCTCAGAGAAAAAGACTTTGAAAAAGTCAATTTCTGTGAGGCCTGTGGTGTCAAACTTGATTCCTGATTCTGCCACAAAATCAGGAATCAGTGGCTCGTAATTTTCAGGGGGCGAGGTCCATACGGGGAGCACTGGGTCAGCTGCGGGCATGGTGGGCGCTGCCTCATCTTCTGTCCTGGAGCATCTGCGTGGCGGTTCCACAGGACCCGAGGAGGAAGATGAGGAGGGGGAAGAGGAAGAAGAAGAGGATGAAGAATCCGAAAAATAAAGAAAAGTCGGATCGGCATCCAAATCGCTATCAGTGTCGGAGGCAAGTATAGCATATGCCTCCTCCATTGTATAGCTCTGTTGGGATGAATTTGATGACATTTTTGTGTAAATATGGTGCTTGGGTGTACACTTTATTGAAAACTGTATGTGTACGTGAGGGGGGGGGAGTGATTGGTGTAAACTTTCTATAAATAAAAAGCTGTGGAAAAAAGTCTAAAACAGCAGGCCCTAGCTGATAAGTGTCACTTATCAAAACTGGGCTGCTGGATGTGCGCACTGGGTGGCGCAAGGGGGGGGGGGGTGGAAAAAAAAAGGAAAACGGCAGGCACAAACTCTGATAAGTGAACTGTGTCACTTATCCAAGTTTCGCAGCTGCGGGATGTGTGTACGGAGGGGCTAAGGAAAAAAAGCGAGCTCGAGTGTTGATCGGTGAACTGCGTCACCAATCAACGATCGGCGGCTGCGCACGGAGGTGGCGCAAAAGTGGGGTGGAGGGGGGTAAAAATAGGGGGATTGGGGTGGATGAAGAGAGATTGGGCAGGGATCAACAGTTAGGGTTGTAGTTAGGTGGCACAAAGGGGGTGAAAAAAATGAAAAACGGCAGGCACAAGCTTGGATAAGTGACGTGTGTCACTTATCCAACTTTTGTGGCTGCGGGATGTGTGTACGGAAGTGGCGCAAAGGGGGCTAAGGAAAAAAAAGCGAGCTCAAGTGTTGATCGGTGAACTGCGTCACCAATCAACGCTTGGCGGCTGCGCACGGAGGTGGCGCACAAGTAGGGTGGAGGGGGGTAAAAATTGGGGGAAGGGGGATGGGGGGATTGGGGTGGATGAAGAGAGATTGGGCAGGGATCAACAGTTAGGGTTGTAGTTAGGTGGCACAAAGGGGGGTGAACAAAATGAAAAACGGCAGGCACAATCTTGGATAAGTGACGTGTCACTTATCCAACTTTTGCGGCTGCGGGATGTGTGTACGGAAGTGGCGCAAAGGGGGCTAAGGAAAAAAAAGCGAGCTCGAGTGTTGATCGGTGAACTGCGTCACCAATCAATGCTCGGCGGCTGCGCACGGAGGTGGCGCAAAAGTGGGGTGGAGGGGGGTAAAAATTGGGGGAAGGGGGATGGGGGATTGGGGTGGATGAAGAGAGATTGGGCAGGGATCAACAGTTAGGGTTGTAGTTAGGTGGCACAAAGGGGGGTGAAAAAAATGAAAAACGGCAGGCACAAGCTTGGATAAGTGACATGTGTCACTTATCCAACTTTTGCGGCTGCGGGATGTGTGTACAGAAGTGGCGCAAAGGGGGCTAAGGAAAAAAAAGCGAGCTCGAGTGTTGATCGGTGAACTGCGTCACCAATCAACGCTCGGCGGCTGCGCACGGAGGTGGCGCAAAAGTGGGGTGGAGGGGGGTAAAAGGGGGGTGAAGGGGGGTAAGAGGGGGGGTGGAGGGGGGATGGGGGGATGAAGATAGATTGGGGGGGTGAAGATAGATTGGGCAGGGGATCAGGGATCAATTAACACTTACAATTGTAGTTTTCTTTCTTCTTCCTTCTTTCTTCTGCAGGGATTGTGATGCTACAAGCTGTGGCACCACAATACCCAGCACAGGAGCTCTTGCTGCGTCCGACCTCTCTGCAGGAATCCTCAGCTAGAGTGAGGACCCCTGCAGACAGGTCAGAGGCAGGTCAGGTGGCAGGTCACAGAGCGGTCACATCGCTGCTGTGACCTGTCATTGGTGGGATCGAATGATTACATCGATCCCACCAATCCGTGATCTGCCTGGTGACCATGGCAACTGCCTAGAATCGGAGCTCACAGCTCCGATTACTAGGCAGGTCATGCCCAGGTCACCAGCAGGGCACAGAGCGGTCACATGGTGACCGCAGCTGTGCCCTGTGGTTGGCGCGATCCTGGCCGGTACTGGCAGGGCACAGCGGCGATATAGCGCCGCTGTGCACTGCGATTGGCGCGATCGATCAGATCGGCAATCGCGCCAATCCGGGTGCTTTTTGCCGGTGCCTGGCGTTGCCAGGCACCGGCTCTAGGGTCGAGTACATCGGTACTCGATCCCAGCCTAGGACCTCATTGTTTCAGCCAAGCTGATTGGCTGAACCAATGAGAAACGCTGCGATTGGCTGTTCAGAATTGAACAGCCAATCACAGCGATCTGGATGCCGGGGGGGTGGGATCGTAGCCCGGGATGCCGACGCCATCTTTTCTAAGGTGAGATGGCGTCGGAATTTTAATGCGATCACCGCGACTTTAGTCGCGGTACCGCATTAAAGGGCCCGACGTACTATCCCGTCCACGGTCATACGGGCCCGGGTACCGTGGACGGGATAGTACGTCGGATGTCAGGAAGGGGTTAAGCCGCCACCATAACAGGGTAGACACTTTTGGCCAGGCCCTACTCTACTGTAACCTATTAAATATTTATTAAAATATGCAATACACTTTAGGTATATTTTTATTTATTTTTCAATTTTTAAAATGACCAATAATATCACATACAAGGAACAAATACTGCTACACCATGTCCAGACCACATATTACCACCACATAGTGACCTATAATACCACATACAAGGAACAAATACCGCCACACCATGACCAGACCACATATTACTACCATAGTGACCGAATAATATCACATACAAGGAACAAATACCACCGCACCATGCCCACACCACATATTACCACCAAAGTGACCAAATAATTGTACACCCAAGGGACAAATACCACCGCACCATGCCCAGACCACATATTACCACCACATGGTGACTGAATACTACAATACTGATCATTAATAAAAAAATGTAATACTATGACCATAAGTGGCATTATACACAGGAGATTTGTATTTAGTATGCAGTGTCTGTGTACAGGTAATATAGTGATCAATGACATTATACACAGGAGCTCTGTATATAATGCACAGGTAACACAGTGATCACTGGTGACATTATACACAGGACCCTTGTATATAGAGTATACAATGTATAGTGTCAATGTACAGGTAAAACACTAACTCACCAGTGACGTCTCTAGGTGAAGTCCTTCATCCTTGCTTTTCATTCATCCAGCACAGACCGCCATCACGTCTTCCAGCCAGGGCTCGTCTCTGCAGGAAATAACACGGTTATCTAGAGCTCCGCTTGCAGAACACATTACTTATTTTTTCCCAACTTCTACATTACATCACATGAAGAAAAAAAGGCAACATAGTGTCGCTCTACACAGTAACAGGACTGCCCCCCCATTTAAAACAGTAACCTCAAAAAATTAAATACATCACTGCAGTAATAATATCCCTTAATTAGCCCCTATGGTAATAATATCCCCCATCCTGACCCCCGTGTGTCTCATTCCTGGCTTCAGCCATATGTTCTCCCATCCCGCCCTCATGAGTATCCATTCTGCCCCCATATGATCTCCATCGTATCCATTCTGCCCCATGATCCTGTGCGATCTGTCTCCAATCATGCCCCGTATCTCCACTCTGCCCCCATGTTCAGCACTCTGCCCCCATGTTCAGCATTCTGCCCCCATGTTCAGCATTCTGCCCCCATGTTCAGCATTCTGCTCCCATATCCAGCATTCTGTCCCAGAGCCAGCATTCTGCCCCAGAGCCAGCATTCTGCCCCCAGTCCAGCATTCTGCCCCCAGTCCAGCATTCTGCCCCGTGTCCAGCATTCTGCCCCGTGTCCAGCATTCTTCCTCATAGCCAGCATTCTGCCCCATAGACAGCATTCTGCCCCAGTCCAGCATTCTGCCCCAGTGCCCAGCATTCTGCCCCCAAGTCCAGCACTCGGCCCCCGGGCCCCCTGGATCGCCGCTCAAAAAAAAAAAAAAAAGTTCTCCGTACCTGGCCGGCAGTGGCCGCGATCCAGCGGCAGGCAAGGCTCCCTCCACACTGCAGCGCGCTCTAGCCGGCGACTGACACTGACGTCAGACACCGGCGAGGTGCGCGCTGCGGTGACATCAGCTGCCAGCCTCCGATTGGCTGGCAGATGTTAACTATTGACGTGCGGGCCGCCGGGCCAGCATGTCAATAACGTTTAGCTGCCGCCTGCAGCGCCGCTAGACAGGGCCCGGTTTACCTGCCGGTAGGGGCCCGGTGAGCAGAGAGGAGACCGGGCCCGATGCGGGCCCCATACGCCCGCCGGGCCCCATACGCCAGTCAGGGCAGTAATGCCCTGATGGCGGCCCTGCTCCCCATACTATAGAGAGATGACACCAGCCCCTGCGTACTATAGAGAGGACAACAGCCCACTAGTATTATATTATTATAGAGGGAGGTCACCATCCACCCAGTACTATAGAGAGGACAACAGCCCACCAGTATTATAGAGAGAGGTCAGTATCCCCCCAGTACTACAGAGAGAGGTCACCCCCTCAGTACTATAGAGACGTCACCAGCCACATTACTATAGGGAAGTCACCAGTCCTCCAGTACAATAGAGAGAGGCAGGGCCGTCTCCAGGTTTTCATGGGCCCCGGGCAAAAGAGTCTCAGTGGGCCCCATTAACACATACCACAATTCATGAGGCACAGATATGGCAGAGAAATCTAGGTATAGCACAATGCCAAAGATTTCACTTACTTATACTGTATTACATGAGTGATATCTATTGTAAATTATACAATCGCTCAGAAACCGGACAGTATAGTCCTCCATACAGAATGAGCCCCATATAGTGCTCCATACAGAATAATGTGTCACACATAGCTCTCCATACAGAATAATGATTCACATATTAACATAGTAACATAGTTAGCAAGGCCGAAAAAAGACTTTTTTCAGCCTACATTCCGTCAGAATAAATCCCCAGATCTACGCCCTTCTAAAGAACCTAATCACTGTAAAATACAATATTGTTACGCTCCAGGAAGACATCCAGGCCTCTCCTGAACCCCTCGACTGAGTTCGCCATCACCAACTCCTCAGGCAGGGAATTCCAGATTCTCACTGCCCTAACAGTAAAGAATCCTCTTCTATGTTGGTGGAGAAACCTTTTCTTCTCCAGACGCAGAGAATGCCCCCTTGTGACCATCACCTTCCTTGGTATAAACAGATCCCCGGAGAGATATTTGTATTGTCCTCTTATATACTTATACATGGTTATTAGATCGCCCCTCAGTCGTCTTTTTTCTAGAGTAAATAATCCTAATTTTGCTAATCTCTCTTGGTATTGTAGTCCCCCATCCCCTTTATTAATTTTGTTGCCCTCCTTTGTGTGGCGCCCCTGAGGCTCAGTCGCCACAGAGGTACTGCACCTCCTCCTGAGGTGTGGTATCCCACCATCCAGGTAAGGTGGAGACTCCTGACCACGCTCCAACACCTGCACCCCCACACCAGAAAGTAGTGTAGCAAAGCACCTTCGGCGGCTCCCTGCTTGGAGTATAGCAAAGCACCCATTGGTGGCTCCCTGCTTGGAACACGAAACGTGCTGGGAGGTGGGTGGAGTTAGATGACATTTCAAGGAGCGGGAAGAGTTTAAGGCAGTCAGCAGTTGGAAGGAGAGAGAAGAAGATCCCTAGAAAGAAGGATAGATGGATGGAAGTGCTGCAGCAGATCCCAGTGACCTGGGTCTGCTGGCACGGGAAAGGGAGAACGAGAGCAACATAGACTGAAAGCCTGACTCTCCATAGAAAGCAAGGATTAGTACGGAACGTGAGGAGTAAAAGAACAGTGGACGTGGGTGAAAAGAGAACCCTTCCTAGAAGTTCTAAGTGCAAGGCCGGGGTCCGGTCCCCGAGCTTGTACGGATACTAACGGTCCTGCAGCAGACACCGGAGGAATAGGAAGCTGTAAATGCTTTATTCCCACACAAGACTTGGGGGCACAACAGCAACATATTAGTGAGCCGGGACTCAGCAGCAAGGAGTCCCCGAATCAGGCTACAGCTGTCTACCGTACAAGTAGAGATCATAGGAACATCAGACAAGAGGAACTCCAGTGTAACTCAGTACTAGGAGTACTTCATCTAAAGGCGCTGTAAGAGGAGACGTTCAGAAAGGCACAAGTTGGCGAAGTGTTGGAAAGGAGTATTCCATCTGGCCTGGGGGGGTTGACTGAGTCCCAGACCCGGAGGACACGGCACAGAAGCAGGCACCTGTGTGTACAACAGACTGTGAGTAAAGCTTTGGAACTACATGCCCTGGTGTCCTCCACTTATTCCTGCGTCAACCATCCCCTGCGCCTGACACTACACCATCTAAGTGTCACCATATCTACTCTGCCCTGGGACAACAGCCCTGCCTGTGGAGGGCTATACCATCACTGCTGCACCACACCATCTGTCCCAGAGGATCTGTCTGCGTCGGCCTAACATCTAGATTGCCGAACACCACAGGTGGCGTCACGAGTTATTCATTCACACTGAACATTTACAATAGGCGCCCAGGGCCACGGGCCGGGTCACAGCTACCGTGACAACTCCCATTGAGATCCACGGGCCCGGTACCGAGTACCGCACAGCCCTGGGTGTGAGGGCGACCCATTTGTACCTGCTCTAGTTCCATTATATCCTTCCTGAGCACCGGTGCCCAAAACTGCACACAGTACTCCCTGTGCGGTGTAACCACGGATTTGTACAGAGGCAGTATAATGGTCTCATCATGTGTATCCAGACTTCTTTTAATGCCCCCCATGATCCTGTTTGCCTTGGCAGCCGCTGCCTGGCACTGGCTGCTCCAGGTAAGTTTATCAGTAACTAGGATCCCCAAGTCCTTCTCCATGTCAGATTTACCCAGTGGTTTCGCGTTCAGTGTGTAATGGTGATATTGATTCCTTCCTCCCATGTGTATAACCTTACATTTATCATTGATAAACTGCATCTGCCACCTTTCCAGCCACCTTTCCGCCCAAGTTTCCAACTTATCCAGATCCATCTGTAGCAGAATACTATCTTCTCTTGTATTGACTGCTTTACATCGTTTTGTTTTGTGAGTTCGTTTTCCCCTTCACCATTGAGGTCTGATGAACTCCCTCTTCTAGTGAAGGAAGGTAGTGGTGCTGATTACAAAGCACCTGAGCAGAATGATGATGACTGGGTGACTGGGATTGCTGACTGCATATAAGGCTGCCGACGCCCTTCTGCCTTGCGGGTGATTCCTCTGAGGGATTCTTGGAGACCAGTCTGATTCCTGCTCCTCAAAAGCTAAGTTTTCTGCTCTACTTTTTGCCTTGTTTGTCTGGAATTCTGCCTCTCCCTGCTGGTGAGCTGAATTCCTTTTTGCTCTGTCTTCAGATAATACCAGAGTACTGATATAGTCTTTTTGAAGCCTAGAGTCTTCAGGGCTTTTTTCCCTATCAGTCTGTTGGCACCTGTTTTTGAGAGGGTTTTGGCGGATTGCAGACAGCAGCTTTCCTATTCTGTCCTGTTTAAGTTAGGCTGAGCAAAAGATGGGGCCCAAGCTATCTTTCTGTCAGTGTGAGTGTTTTTCCATCTCGCTTCACCGTCATTATATGTTGGGGGCTGCCTATTGCTTTGGGGTCTGCTCTGGGGCAGTTTAGATTTCCCTTTTCTGTCTTTAGGCTATGTAGTTCTCCGGCTGTGATCGAGGGGTCTAGGGCACCGTAGGAACCCCCCACAGCTACTGCTAGTTGTTGTTGTTAGCTTCAGGCGTCTGCAATCCGATAGCTGCCAACTTCTCTGGGTTTCTGGACTTCGCTATTATTTCTGTTTTTTGCCTCCTACGGTGACTCATTCATAACAGTTTTGTATCATCTGCAAATATCGATATTTTACTGTGTAAACCTTCTACCAGACCATTAATAAATATGTTGACGAGAAGAGGTCCCAACACCGACCCCTGCGGTCCCCACTGGTCACAGCGGCCCAGTTAGAGAATATACCATTTATAACCCCCCTCTGCTTTCTATCACTCAGCCAGTTACTTACCCATTTACACACATTTTCCCCCAGACCCAGCATTCTCATTTTGTGTACCAGCCTCTTGTGTGGCACGGGATCAAACGCTTTAGAAAAATCAAGATATGGGGAGTGGCTTAGGCAGCTGATGGAGTAGGTCACGCTGTCTGAGGGCTCTGAGGACTTCTCAATTAAATTGACGATAAAACCCGCTATTTAGCATATTTTTGGTGCCAAAACATTGGAGACTGTTCATAAGTGCATTACGGTCAACTTTTCTGTCAGTTTTCTGTCATAAAATCTTTTTTGGACCAATTTGGTCATTTTTCTTTTGAGGCCTGTCACAATCTGACTGGGCTGAAGCCTTGAGGCATTCACGCCTCGCCTATGCGGTGTTTCCCCGCAACACCTTTGGACCCACACAATCGGTCCTATTGCCTCCTACAAACTCAGTATCTCCACCAATTGTCCTCATTTTATTTTATTTCAGGTTAAGACTCCATTTTGGTTAATTACCAGAAGTGACCCCGGACAGTATCTGGTCACCGTCTGACGCCGATTAGGGATGAGCGAGTATACTAAAAGTGAACATATAATCCCTGTAAAAGCAACTTTTAATTCATAAAGTCCTAAAACCACCCGTTCCCAGTGAAATATTGGCAAATGCCACAATATAGACCTAAGCTGAGATGCTGCAAGGCCCTACAATAAACTCAACTGATACCTTCCTATCCGTGGAGGTTGGCACCCTAAGGATCCCGATTTTTTGGCGCCTCCACTCAGCGAGGACTGTCCCTTGCTGCCCTGTCAGTCCCTGGTAACACAGGTATGAAACCAATGACTGATAGTATAGAGATGAATAATAAGAGTGCCCTAGAGCTCATGCTAAAATCCCAGACAAATAAGCAAAAAAATACCACATCATGACATCAGGATCCACCATATTAGAAAACTGTGCCTTAGCAATGAGGCATAGATACAAGATAAGAAGTGGCCACTTATCATTGGTGGAGTCACCTCAACGCGTTTCCCCGCACCAGCGGTTCATCAGGAGGCAGAGCAGATGTAAAGAGTGTCCATCATGTCAGATACCAGGATGAGATGGCCCCGAGGGTCAGAGAGGCCAGCTTTATATCCCCAGATCACTGCTCAAATGAGTCACGCCCACACAATCGAGCGTTCACATCACAAGAAACTGTACATGTGGTTAATTCCACAGGTGTCGCAATTTATCACTCACATCTGCACACCAGACTTCCATGCCGTCGGGTCCCCGCGTGCGCTCCAGTGAGGAACGCAAACAAACATGGCCGCGACAGCGTCCGGTTTCAAATGAAAATCACCGGTCAATTGCGCATGTCCGGGAGCCAACCATGGAGTGTGAGGCCGGAAACCAAGATGGCCGCGATATACAGCCAATCAGGACTGCGCATGCTCCTATCTTAGCCACTGCGCGCGATACTCGCGCTAATCAAGTCCTGGAGCGCGTCATATATATACAGCGCAGTATGGTAAACAGAGACCAGTAACCAAAAATGGCCACGATATAGCAGCTATAACGGCGCATGCTCATAATATCAAACGCCGTATTCACACACATTTCCTCTATATAGCGCAATATAGCACCTCCAAAGAAAACCATTCAATGTAACACATACATAGGACCTGTCATACAGATCCACATAATGAATTTCAAGAATGGAATATACGTGGAACATAGATAAAGTATAAATTAATAATAAAGAAAAACAAGATATATTAATCAAAACAACAATATGGTACACGTAACAAAACGTGTTAAGACACGCCATTATGCTCCCCCATATATACTGGAACCGGAACATTTAACAAACCAGATGATATTGTATATTGTATATTAAATGAAACAGGTATAAGACCTACACTCTTTCATCCCATCTAGGGGTGAGCGCGTATACTCATTAGGATTCGGTACACGCCTCGCAATACTTGGCACAGCCCACACAGCCCAGCACAATCCCCGCACAGCCCGGCACAGTCCCCGCACAGCCCGCACAGTCCTCGCACAGCCCAGCACAATCCCCGCACAGCCCAGCACAATCCACGCACAGCCCAGCACAGTCCCACACAGGCCAGCACAGTCCCCGCACAGCCCGGCACAATCCCCGCACAGCCCAGCACAATCCACGCACAGGCCAGCACAGTCCCCGCACAGGCCAGCACAGTCCCCGCACAGCCCGGCACAATCCCCGCACAGCCCGGCACAATCCCTGCACAGCCCGGCACAATCCCCGCACAGCCCGGCACAGGCCAGCACAGTCCCCGCACAGGCCAGCACAGTCCCCACACAGGCCAGCACAGTCCCCACACAGGCCAGCACAGTCCCCACACAGGCCAGCACAGTCCCCACACAGGCCAGCACAGTCCCCACACAGGCCAGCACAGTCCCCGCACAGCCCAGCACAGTACCCGCACAGTACCGCACAGTACCCGCACAGTACCGCACAGTCCCACACAGCCCAGCACAGTCCCACACAGCCCAGCACAGTCCCACACAGCCCAGCACAGCCCCGCACAGCCCAGCACAGTCCCCGCACAGCGCAGCACAATCCACGCACAGCCCGGCACAGTCCCCGCACAGCCCGCACAGTCCTCGCACAGACGCGGCACAATCCCCGCACAGCCCGGCACAATCCCCGCACAGCCCGGCACAGTCCCCGCACAGCCCGGCACAGTCCCCGCACAGTCCCCACACAGGCCAGCACAGTCCCCACACAGGCCAGCACAGTCCCCACACAGGCCAGCACAGTCCCCACACAGGCCAGCACAGTCCCCACACAGGCCAGCACAGTCCCACACAGCCCGGCACAGTCCCCGCACAGTCCCACACAGTCCCCACACAGCCCAGCATAGTCCCACACAGCCCAGCATAGTCCCACACAGCCCAGCAAAGTCCCACACAGCCCAGCACAGTCCCCGCACAGCCCAGCACAGTCTTCGCACATGAAGGTACGTATACCGACTGGGGGGTGGTCCCAGGCCCGGATTGGTAATATACCAGGCCGCTTGCCAGCTGATGCAGCCACTGGCACTCCATTCTCGCCCTAGCATGAGACCTCCCCCGCCCCCCGCAGCCACTCACAGCGTCGCTTGCCTGATCTCTTCTCTGTACACAGGACCTTTGATGAGGTCACAAGAAGGGAGGAGTCAGGGATCATATGATCAGGAGCCATTGTCCAGACCCCTGATCATGTGACCCCGCTGACTCCGCCCCTCCTGTGACCTCATCACAGGTCCTGTGCGCACAGCCCTGCCTCTTGGTATCTGCAGGACTCGACTGTGCTGGTTGTCATGGTCCTGGGTGAGGTAAGTATGTGTGGGGTCAGGAGGGGTTTACAGGATAGATGTAGCAGAGCCGTGTGTGTACGAGGTGTACGGAGCGGAGCCGTGTGTGTACGAGGTGTACGGAGCGGAGCCGTGTGTGTACGAGGTGTACGGAGCGGAGCCGTGTGTGTACGAGGTGTACGGAGCGGAGCCGTGTGTGTACGAGGTGTACGGAGAGGAGCCACGTGTGTACGAGGTGTACGGAGCGGAGCCGCGCGTGTATGAGGTGTACGGAGCGGAGCCGCGCGTGTATGAGGTGTACGGATCGGAGCCGTGTGTGTACGAGGTGTACGGAGCGGAGCCGTGTGTGTACGAGGTGTACGGAGAGGAGCCGTGTGTGTATGAGGTGTACGGATCGGAGCCGTGTGTGTACGAGGTGTACGGAGCGGAGCCACGTGTGTACGAGGTGTACGGAGCGGAGCCGTGTGTGTACGAGGTGTACGGAGTGAAGCCGTGTGTACGAGGTGTACGGATCGGAGCCGTGTGTGTACGAGGTGTGCGGAGCGGAGCCGTGTGTGTACGAGGTGTACGGAGCGGAGCCGTGTGTGTACGAGGTGTACGGAGAGGAGCCACGTGTGTACGAGGTGTACGGAGCGGAGCCGCGTGTGTACGAGGTGTACGGAGCAGAGCAGCGTGTGTACGAGGTGTACGGAGCGGAGCCGTGTGTGTACGAGGTGTACGGAGCGGAGCAGCGTGTGTACGAGGTGTACGGAGCGGAGCAGCGTGTGTACGAGGTGTACGGAGAGGAGCCACGTGTGTACGAGGTGTACGGAGAGGAGCCACGTGTGTACGAGGTGTACGGAGCGGAGCCACGTGTGTACGAGGTGTACGGAGCGGAGCAGCGTGTGTACGAGGTGTACGGAGAGGAGCCACGTGTGTACGAGGTGTACGGAGCGGAGCCACGTGTGTACGAGGTGTACGGAGCGGAGCCGTGTGTGTACGAGGTGTACGGAGCGGAGCCGTGTGTGTACGAGGTGTACGGAGCGGAGCCGTGTGTGTACGAGGTGTACGGAGCGGAGCCACGTGTGTACGAGGTGTACGGAGAGGAGCCACGTGTGTACGAGGTGTACGGAGCGGAGCCGTGTGTGTACGAGGTGTACGGAGCGGAGCCGTGTGTGTGTACGAGGTGTACGGAGCGGGCGGGCCGTGTGTGTACGAGGTGTACGGAGCGGAGCCGTGTGTGTACGATGTGTACGGAGCGGAGCCGTGTGTGTACGAGGTGTACGGAGAGGAGCCACGTGTGTACGAGGTGTACGGAGCACTGTTATGGGGGATCTGTGGTGATGCACTGTTATGGGGGATCTGTGGATGACACACTGTTATGGGAGATCTGGGGATGACGCACTATTATGGGGGATCTGTGGATCACGCACTGTTATGGGGATCTGTGACTCACAGTACAGTGTGTGGTGTGTGTAGTACCATATATGACTACCACCCCCCTCATCAATAGGAATACACGCATGGACTGTATACATGGGTGTATTCTGAAAGATGAGGGAGGTGGTAGTCACAGTTGCAGTAAACACTTTGGGCACTATCCCTAATATGGCTACAACCCCCATCATCCATCAGAATACCCCCATTGATAGAGTATACGGTATTCTGAAGGATGATGGGGGTTGTACTTCCCTTCAATGTGTGCACTGCCTCACCTCTCCCAAGGATCTCGGAATAATGTGTGCACTGTGGTAAAGGAAATTGCTACTATACATTTTGCAGGGATAGATACCTGATTGGTGGAGGCAGCTCCGCAACAGTTCCCTCCACCAATCAATATCTATCCCTGCAAACGAGGAGGAGGAGAAACATGCTTCTCTCCCTCCTCTGCTTTAGGTCTCCGTGTGCAGCGGAGCCTCCTGTTCCTGCTGTCACAACTGCGGTGACTGAGCTCCATCTGTGCATGTGCCGGTTCGGCGGCCATTTTCTTGTAGTCCTGCAGACACAGGCTGTGATACCGGTATCTCATTGGAAACCGGAAACTCACAGCCTGTTCCCAGAAGTGTCATGGCGCCGCCCTGCACTATGCCGCCCGCGCACCGCCGGTTAACCGCAGCGATACCCCCAGCTCCAGGCCTGCTGCATTGCCCCACCGGAGACCCTGCCTTGTACCAGGCTGCTCAGCAGCCGCCACCATCGCTACCGCTGCCGCCACTGCCACCGCAACAGTCACTGCCACCGCAAAAGTAATTTTTTTCCCCCGATTTTTTTCACTATACGATTGTAAGACGCACCCCCATTTTCCCCACAATTTTGGGGAAACAAAAGTGCGTCTTACAATCCGAAAAATACGGTAAATACTGACCTCAAAACTTATTCTAAAGTTTTAGCTAATCGTCTTAATCTTATTCTGCCTAAATTAATTTCCACAGACCAGATTGGCTTTATCAAACACCGGCAGTCCATTGAAGGGACCAGACGGCTGATAAATATTATAAAGTTAGACAATTCCCAAAAACTTCCTTCTGCTCTAATTCCATTAGATGCAGAAAAAGCGTTTGATCGCTTGAATTGGACCTTTCTCTGATGCTCCCTACTAAAATTTGGATTTAATTTAGACTTTATCATCAAAATGATGGTCTTATATTCTGACCCTCAAGCAAAGATTTACATTAACAATCACTTTTCCTCCCCATTTCCAATGGCACCCGGCAGGGTTGTCCCCTCTCCCCATTGCTTTTTGCCCTTGCAATAGAACCGCTAGCCCAATTAATCAGAGATCGTTCCTCCATAGAGGGTGTTCGAACAGATGGTCAGGCGTTTAAGATCAGTCTATATGCTGATGATGTCCTCCCGCCTCACTAATCCCTGCTCCTCTATTCCACACTTACAATCCCTTCTTCAAAAATTTTCCCCCCTTTCCTATTTTAAGATTAATGAGTCCAAATCCAAAATTTTCCAATGTAACCTCAGCACTGCTCAAATCAGGAGTGTAAAGGCTGTCTCTTCTTGGGGTTGGGCGGAGAGGGAAATTGTTTATTTAGGTCTGCGGTTTTCTAGAAACCTTGGATCTCTGATTTCCACTAGATTCCCTAATCGCCTCCATTCCTAAAGGCCTTAATTTTTACACGGACAAAGAATTATCCTGGTGGGGAAAATGTCTAGTAGCCAAATCAATATTGCTTCCCAAAATCCTCTATGTGTTCAGATCCCTTCCCCTGCTTGTTTCCACTTCTTATTTAACTAGTCTGCAGACACGCCTTAATTTATTTATTTGGGGAAATAAAAAGCCCCGCATTGCTTCCAATCAGTTATACACACATGCGTTAGGTGGAGGTCTGGGACTGCCGAACATCTCAGCTTACTATTACTCTAATCTTATTAAGCAAAGTCCATGTTGGTGGTCCACCGGCCATATACCTTCATGGGCGGACTTGGAATTTCATTTTAATAAAAACTCCCCTCCTTGTTCTTATTTTGAATCTATTGACATCTAAGCATTGATCTCAGTCTCATCATCCAGTTTTTATGGCTGCTATTGTGGCTTGGAGGAGGTTTTTTACATTTAAGAGTGTTTTTTCTAGGATTCAGCTCCTGTTGAGGCTTCCTCTCTCTTTTCTGGCCTCTGTTTATTCATTCGATTTGCATTCTACTTGGGCTGACTGGGGGATTTCTAAATTAAATGACATCTTTGATGGTGATAAATTTGTATCTTTTTCTCATCTTAAGAGTAGGTTTGGGGTTCCCTCCTCTGCTTTTCTACCCTTTACTATGTTGAAAGAATTTTTGTCTCCACCGGTGACTCGCTGCCCTCCGCTATTGGAGCCAGCGGTCAATATTTTATGTAACTCAGGCCATAACATTTTTTGGTCCACTCGTTATATCTACCAGTGGTTCAACAACGATTCTGCATTTATAAAATCCCCATATATGCAAAAATGGGAATCGGTTTTGAATCTTTCTGTTACCCCAGATGTTTGGGAACTGACCATGTCTCTAACCTATTCTGCTGCCATGTCTATGGCTCTCCATGAGTCCTACTTTAAAATCATATCGAGATGGTACTATTCGCCATCTCGTCTAGCTTTTATCAACCCTCCCCTCTCTGTTGGAGGGATTGCGGGCATCATGGTAGCCTTACCCATTTATTTTGGCTTGGTCCACGTCTTCGGCATTTTTGGGACGACGTCTCCTCTCTTATTTCTCATATTTTAAATCAATCAGATTTTTCACTGGCTCCTCAGTTCGCCCTGCTCTCGTTGGATGCAAGTCGTTTGAATCCTTCTGTTAGGAAATTGGTTATTCATTTACTTTTGGTTTCTAAAAATGAAATTGCGTTTTATTGGAAATGCACTCGAGTGCCCTCTTCACTGAATATCATTGCAAAGCTGACTTTACATAAGTCATGTGAGCAAAAATTGACGTTGCTGAATGGCTGTCTTCCTTCCTTTATAAGGAAATGGTCTCGCTGGCTGGAAAGGTTTCCAGGAGTTCTTCTTATTATTATTTATAGTCTGGTTGTGGTTTTTTCTTTCATGTGTCATGAATGCCTCTTGATATTGCATTTATGTATGCTCTGATATAACATGTTAATAAAACTGTTTGGAAAAGGAATACACAAAGGAGCTGCACAGAGTAACCAGATGGTAATTAAAGTGCTTATATAAAAAACACAATCTGAAGATATACATTCTTCATATAGTACCCTGAGGATAGGGGATGTAATAGGGACAGCACCGCGCAGGATCTAAGTGCAATATTAAAAATGTCCCAAATAGAAATGCAAAGCTGATGCACTCACCAAGTTGAGGTTGAAGGAACAACGTATTGACCCTGGGGGAATGTCCCAAACCAAGGTCCTAATTAATCGGTTGTCATCTGCTGAGGCATGCTGAACCTTGTAGTGACTAATTTGCATGTAAGAACCTTTTTGTATTTATACCTACCTATAGGGTTATTTATTGTTCCTTCATGTCCGTGTTTACTTTATTTGCCGCAGCTTGTCCCCCTCTTTTTTGGAGGCCTGTTACCCTGTCTTTTGAATTTTCTAAATTTTTAATATATATAATAAAGAATAATTTTGTAACAATTTATATTTTCTGTTATCTTCACTTTTTTTCCACATGGCATATATCATTGTGGAGTATGTTGAGCTCAGTATTGAAGTGACTTTGCCTAAATGAAAGGACTATGAGATTTATTAACATTTCTGTGTTTTGCAAACAGATTGTCTGCACCTATTATATAATGGATATAAAAGCCAGGGAAAAATCCTGGCAAAGTAAGGCTTCTGACCTATTCAGACAGGGGGGCTCCAATGCTACCCAGAACACAACAGCTATGAATAAGGACTTAATTAGACAATACAGGAATGCCCTGTATAAAAAAAAAAACAAGATTATGGTGGAATATTATTATGCATTTATATAGCGCCATTTATTCCATAGCGCTTTACATGTAAAAAGGGGAAATATGGACTGTTACATGTTACAGAACCACTCAGCCCCCAGAATATGTTGTGCAGTTATATGTATATATAATAGGTTCCATGTGAGATGCATTTAGTAGAAAACACCGTGTGCACTACTGTAGTGGTGCCAAGTTAGGTTCCCAAACCATATACGATAAAATGAAAACCTGGCACTCAACTTAATGCTTGGTGAGGCAGTTTATTGTAGTACCAGAAAACGTTTCGGTCGATATAGACCTTCATCAGTTACGTGCTAGTATGTTTGAAAGTAGCTTGAAGGAGGGCGCTTTTTATGTTATTCACTGATAACGCCAGTAATCAAATGGTCAGAATGCTGCTGTAACGCAGGATAATCTTAATAGTTGAAAATATCAGCGCAGCCTGTTCCTCCTGGACGTGGTAAACACCACTTGACCATTTGATTACTGGCGTTATCAGTGAATAACATAAAAAGCGCCCTCCTTCAACCTACTTTCAAACATACTAGCACATAACTGATGAAGGTCTATATCGACCGAAACGTTTTCTGGTACTACAATAAACTGCCTCACCAAGCATTAAGTTGAGTGCCAAGTTTTCATTTTACCATGTGCGATGCATGTCCCTAATGTATCAGCAGTGTCCGCCCTCCCCCCACCTTTGTAATTCCCACAGTAAACATCCACAGGCTCTGGCCACCTGCGGCTTTTGTAATGCATGTCTGGCCTGACGCTTGTCTATTGGCCGGCCCTCTGTATCTGTGTGATATATTCTGTGTCCTGTGAGTAAAGTGTTGTCAGACTGGAAATACATGGAGAAGCAGTGATCTTTTATATGCGCCCATGCACTCAGAGGAATTCCAGCCAGCGTCATTCATTCAGACTCCAGCCAACGCAGAGCGGACCTCCGAAAACACGGGGTGGTACTGAAAGAGGTACCCCAGCTTGGAAGACCCCGTTACATAGACAAGTACAATAAACATGTGTAGGAAAAGGGACACACAAGTACATAAGGAGAGAGGACCCTGCCCGCGAGGGCTCACAGTCTACAGGGATGGGTGAGGATATGGTAGGAGAGGGTAGAGCAGGTCGTGCGGTGGTTAAGTAGACCGAGGATCATTGCAGGCTGTAGGCTTGTCGGAACAGGTGGGTCTTCAGGTTCTTCTTGAAGGTTTTCGTTGATGGTGAGAGTCTGATGTGTTGCGCCAAGGAGTTCCAGAGTATGGGGGAAGCACGGGAGAAGTCTTGTATGCGGTTGTAGGAAGAAGAGATAAGGGGGGAGTAGAGAAGGAGATCTTGAGAGGATCGGAAAGATCAGCTCTAGAGAACTATATGGACCATCAAATTATACCACGTGAGTTACGGGTACAACTATACCCATCATTTGAATTGGAGGATGATGTCTTAATCAAACGTTGGATTTCAGCAGCAACAACATGCACCTTTGGAATTTATCCAAATTATCATCGATAAGAATACAGCATCATTAAAAATTATCGATGATGACATTGATGAGCTTGAGAAACTCATACTAAAAGACATACCAGTAGAAAATTTTGACAATATTTTGGTTGACATCAATAAGAATGCTGACAAATGGGAGAACGAAGTGTGTCAGAATAAAATTAAGAAATTCCAAAGGGATCTTAATGATTATGACACCAATAAAATATATCGCTAGGAAAATAAAAAAACCAAGCAGCCCAACAAAGGTAATGGAGGAAAAGACAACTCAAGATCCACTCGCTATAAAAGTCCCTCTGAGAGTTCAACACCCTCAGTGTCAGACAACAACACATAAGCGATGGTGAAACCATCCATAGTGAGACATCCAGCATAAGACCTACACCACGGAATGACAAAAGACTTCCAGATATAGTTACAAGATCAAGTCATCATATACAAGGCAACCAATTTAAGGTAATCAATCTTTCTGAACATATATTAACTGATGTTCAGGTTGAGCTCCTGGGGAAGGGTCTGACTTTCTCACCTTCATGTCGCTTAGACACATTCACGACGGTGAGGGATCTACACCTATTCACCAGGAAGCTCATTCTTAAAAAAAATCCACCACAAAAACTGCCTTGGGGAAATCACGGGTACAAAAGAGGAAGAAGAAGCCGTAAGGAACTTGGAAGATTTATTACAGGAAAACACCGAGTTTAAGGTAAGTAATTTTCCACATAAGATCTTTAACAAATCTAAAAAATTTCCTCCAATGGGCACATGTTTAGCTGTTGAAATTTTTTACTAAGGTCCTTACTACGGAAATAGAAGCCCTTCAGCCAAAACCTTCATGGTCTTCGAACTTGAATAGGGAATAAAAACAGGCTCTCATCAATCTACAATCGCTACAAAATGTAGTATTTAAGCCGGCAGACAAAGGGGCAATGTAGTTATATGGCCTACAGTACTATATGAAAAACAAGCACACAAACTACTTAACGCCCCCCTATGCTATCGAAAACTTCCGTATAATCCTCTTTCAAAATATCAAGCCGAACTTCTCTCTATTGTTGAGAAAGCCTTTGAATCAGGTATTATACCCAAAAACATGGTTGAGACTATACGCAATCTTCGTCCAAAACTACTGACACTATATGTGCTTACCAAATTACACAAAGACCCGGTGAACCCTCCCGGAAGACCCATATCTGGAAATGGTAGCCTCTGTGAGATCGTTGCAAATTTTATTGACCATTACCTAAAGCCCTTGGTAGGCACACTTCCATCTAACATCCAGGACACAACAACAGCCTTACAAAAACTAAACCATGTATACCTCGAAGAACACATGATAATGGTAACTGCTGATGTTGAGGCATTGTATACCTCCATCAGGCACGAGGATGGCATTAAAGCTGTGTCCTGGTTTCTTAGAAATAGCAACATTGAATTGGACATGATTGAATGGATTTTATGCCTCCTTGATTTTGTGCTCAATCAATGTTTTTACATTTGATAAACAAATTTATCTACAAACACAAGGCACTGCAATGGAGGCTTCCTGTGCCCCATCATATGCTAACCTCTTCTTAGGGGCATGGGAAAGGGACATTTTCTAAAGTGATTTGATTCCTGGAATACATAATGTACAAGGGTGGTTGAGGTACATCGATGATGTATGGTTTATATGGGACGAAATAGCTGACACCCTCCATACCTTAATGAGCAAATTAAATGAAAACAGTCTTAACATCAAATTAATGTATAAATTTGGCAGAGAATTGGATTTCCTGGACCTAAAACTGTGAGTGTCTGTTGATGGGATGATTAATACAAATTTATGTAGGAAACCCACAGCCACCAATTCCCTGCTACATGCCACATCATCCCACCCACCTGCAACAGTCAGGGGTATACCAACCGGTCAATTCCTAAGAGCCAAACGTATCTGCTCCAAACCATCAGATTTTGAAGACCAAGCCGTGGATCTTACAAAAAGATTCCTAAACCGTGGTTATAGTAAAAGAAGCATTAAAGACGGATACAGGCGGGCAAAACAAGCGTCGAGGGAACATTTACTCTACTCGGCCTCAAAAGATTTCAATAAAAATGATAATCAATTGAGATTCATCTCCACTTTCAACAATCAGTGGGATGAAATCAAAAAACTATTACAAAAACATTGGAATATTTTACTAACAGATCCAGTTTTGCGCAAAATTCTTCCCTCTGGTCCTTCTGTCGTAGCCAGAAGAAGCCGTAATTTGGGAGACATTCTAGTCCATAGTCACTATGACCCCCACCCGCCAAGTCTCAAACGACCATTATCAAAAGGCTTCTTCCCGTGTGGCCTTTGCAAAGCCTGTGTTACTATGAAAAAAATCACATTCCTTCTCTAATGCTGATGGATCAAAAAATGTTGAAATTAGGAAACATCTCACCTGCGCATCCCAAGGTGTTATATATCACGCCACCTGCTCCTGTAATTTAATTTACATCGGTCTAACCACTCGGGAGCTAAAAATCCGGGTAAGAGAACACATTCAGGATATTGAGAAAGCCAAGTCAATAGATGATTATTCTCTCCTGAAAACTTTGCCCCGCCACTTTAAAAGTTACCACAATTCGAATCCCAAAAAATCTTGTCTTTAAGGGTATTGGTCAAATTAGTTTGGGAATACGTGGCGGTGATCTGGGCAAATCCCTGGCCCAGCTAGAAAGTGGATCTACCGGTCAGGCACCATCACCCCATATGGCCTTAATGAGAACTTTGGCTTTAATTCCTTCTTATAATCCAATAAAATATAGCATTTCTGGGTATGGAGCTTTTTAAGGTGTCTTTTTATGTCTTTTATGCATTTTTATGTTTTTTCTTTCCCACTTTTTCTTTTGCTTTATCCAAAAAATTGTGGTCTTACTCATTTTAATTCTTTATTTCATCCCAAGGTGCTCGGTTTCTATGTTGCCTCCTGATGACACCTTTCACCTACTCTTCTAAAAGCCATCATTTCAGGAGAAGATCATGATCCGGGACAGAGTGATAAAGAAGATGAAAATAATAATTGATTGTGGAAGAAAAAATATGGACACTTTTCTCACTTTTTTTTCATTCATTGCACATGTTCCCTATATTATTTTTTATTTACATGTGTATTTTCAGCCCCATGTCTTTCGTGTAATTTATGCTTTTTCTTTGGTATCATGTATACACATTTGTGTGTGTACATATATCATAATATTCTTTTTATATGTTATCCTTGCCTTGTGTCCAGCATGTAATGTTTTATGTATACACAGCTTTGTGTTCACACACGTTAGGTCTCCTTCACATTCACCTCATGCAGGTCATTTATGCTCATTTCCCTTTTTGGTATAGTAATATGCCTCTTCTATTCATAACTCGCCCCTAACAGGTCCTTCACGTACACACGCGGGTCCATTCCTCGTCATCCACACACACCGCCAGCTTCACTCCTCCTCAGTTCACTTCTCTCATTTACATATTTTTGTGTCCGGTCCCTTCCTACAAGTCCAGTCGAGTTTATATTTCTATTCCCAGTGTCTAATGCGCACACGTTAGCCCTGTTTCCTCCTACTGACCACCGGACGGGCTCTGAACAGTGACACGCAGTGTGCGTCACCTGCGCGCCACAGAGCGCATCTGCGGAAGTCCCCTTAGCAAAAGGAGGCGGGACTTCCTGACGTGCGCTACAACAGACCAATGGAAGCTCCTCCACACTCCTCCCCGGTATCTAGCACCTCGGCATAAATATTCCTCTGTCACCTCCTTATCTCCACGCCCCTGGAAGAAGCTACTTAGCGAAACGGCGCTCGTCGGGCGGGGGGAGATATCCTGCGGCAATTACCTTTCACTGGTGGATGCTGCACCTAACCCGGCCCACGTCTTACTATCCGGCACTAACCATCAGTCCTTTGCTTTATACATGAGCACATCCATTATAAACCTGTGACTCTGTGCGGCTCCATGGTGCATTCCTCCCCATTAACCCTACATTATACCCAGCTCTCTAACAGTCACATGTGCAATGCTGCTCCTTTTGCAGATACTCAGTAGTAACAAACAATGGTGATTATTGTCATCTGCTGAGGCATGCTGAACCTTGTAGTGACTAATTTGCATGTAAGAACCTTTTTGTATTTATACCTACCTATAGGGTTATTTATTGCTCCTTCATGTCCGTGTTTACTTTCTTTGCCGCAGCTTGTCCCCCTCTTATTTGGAGGCCTGTTACCCTGTCTTTTTAATTTTCTCATTTTTTAATATATTCAATAAAGAATAATTTTGTAACAATTTATATTTTCTGTTATCTTTACTTTCTTTCCACATGGCATATATCATTGTGGAGTATGCTGAGCTCAGTACTGAAGTGACCTTGCTTCAAAGAAAGGACTATGAGATTAAATTAATATTATGCAGAATTTAGGGTGATCCGAACCCAAAGGAGGAGACTTTCATACTAAAGTTAATTCATAATCTAATCACTTTTCTAATATATTTCACCTTTCCCTCTTTCCTCTGACCTCCTGTCTTCTTGGGGTTTTTTTTTTTTTTACTTCGAAATGACATTTGTTTGAGAATCCCAGTGCATTTTGGGGCACTCACACGGGACATCATTAGGGGGCAGAGGATGTGGTCAGTGCCACTGCTAAAGAGTAATAATTGGATATGTGTTTATATTTCTTATTACACTCAGTTCCGTACTGAACATTGCCGTCTGCTGACACTACATAGGTTATTTTTGTAAGTTTAGCTCAGGGTAAATGTCAACTCCATATATAGAGACCACGTGCTTTGAGGGATGTATATTTAAGGTGGGGGCTTACTCTAGAACAGGGCTCTTCTCCACTTCCACACTCGAGGGGACATCTTACTCGGACACTACGGACAGCTGGTATGTAATCTAATCACCATCCAGAAAAGCTGCGTTACTACAAGACAGACGCCTTTTTCAGAGTTCCAGGAAAGAAGGATTAATGAACAAATGGACCAGCTCTCTTTATAATCATTCACCTATTTTTATGTTTTTCTGTAATAATCTTTTCTCTGATGGAAGAATCCAAATAAACCACCACATTTTTTTTATAAGAACATTGTCATATTTTAGTGTATCACATCTGGTAAGAAGTCCTGAATAATATACAAGAATATGCATTTTTAACAGCCACAGCTGCTTTCCGCATCATGAAAAGAAGCGTCATCTCTTTCAGAAACTGGACTGGTCCCTGCCGGGTCATCTCTTCTCCTTAGAGCCAGCAAGGGAGCGCACTGTCACTGTGCATTCAAAGGAATATAGCACAGGGAGCTCACTGTCACTGTGCATTCAAAGGAATATAGCACAGGGAGCGCACTGTCACTGTGCATTCAAAGGAATATAGCACAGGGAGCTCACACTGAGGATGAGTCAGAATTTACGTACGACGCATTATCAGGTGAGCAGGACTAGCCGAGCCTCCAAAACAGACGTCACTGATGGTGCCTCATTTCAGAGAGGGGCAGAGACTGCAGCAGTGACCACAGCTTCTGCCGCCTGATGACGGCTCATTCGGGTATCCCAGCATGCACTGGTGAATCTCAAACAAAATGTCATGGGACGTTTAAAAAAAAAAAAAAAAAGGCAGGAAGTCAGAATGTAGAGGGTACGTTAGGGAATTTTTCATTGAAGTATATTAGAAAACAAGATGAGATTATTACACTGAATAGATATACATTTAATATGAAATTCACCTTTAGTTCTGGACCGCCCCTTTAAGTTCAGCCGATTGGTTCGGCCCTCCACAGCAGTGCCTCTTTCTCATGTGGCCCCTTGGGAAAATTAATTGCCCACCCCTAGGGCATTGAGTATGGGTCTCAATGGGGCCAGTGAGGTCTCTGGGGGGGGTTGACAATGGGCACAGGGAGTATGTGTCTCTATGGGGCAAGTGAGTGTGGGTCCCTGGGGGATGGCAATGGGGGCAGGGAGTATGTGTCTCTATGGGGCCAGTGAGTGTGCGTCCCTGGGGGGGTGACAATGGGCACAGGGAGACAGCTGGACTGCAGCTTCCTATGGAGGGGTCAGGATAGTAGCTGTTGGCTTTGTAGAATATTTGGCTGAAAACGCCCTTTTTGCCCACAGACCGCCATGCTACATTGCCGTAGTCGCCATTTCCCCCCCTCACTACCTCTTTCTTATGACACGATTTCTAGTTCGGCTCCCCGGGTTATTTCCTTTATGGCATATGGCGCCACTCCTGGTGACTGGAGCGCACTGCGGCTGGACTGTTCCACGGCCATTGAAGAAGCATTGCAAGGACTAGCGAGGGGGTCGCTCCCTTTCTGTAAAATGACTGACACCAGATCATCCCTTGTGGCCCGACACGCTTCTTGGACACCCTGGAGACAATCCAAATGTTACAGTGTTTTCCTGGGGGTCCGGGAGCTGGGTGAGAAGGGCAATGAGCTCATTGGGGGCACCAGGGCTGATGTTTCTATACCTGGGGTGGGATCATGTACCAGCAGGCACCCATGCTGTTATTTCTGGGTGTGAGCATCCAAAACTTGCTTTTTTTTAAGTTAAAGCTTTTTATTGGTTTACAGAAACACAGCGGGACACGTTCTGTCCCTGAGTGAGAAACTCAAGAAATATTTTGTGTTACTTTTTCCACTCACACCCAGAGCTGCACTCACAATTCTGCTTGCCCGTCACCGTTCAGGTTACAAGACCTTAAGTCTCCTCGCTGCCCCCTGCTGGTTCAGTGTCTGAGCGGGGTAGAGGATTTCTGCATGCCGCACACGCTATAGCACTCAGAATGCAGTACGACCACGGTCACATTTTCATCCTCTGTGCTCCCGTCATTGTATCACTCTCTCCAGCTCCGTCAGTAAGTCTTCGGGGCGGGGTTGTAATGTTTCTGTGTCCAGATTTTGGAAATCTTGGTTGTCCATTAATAAAACCAGAGTATCAGCAATCTTCCTGAGATCAAACTGTACATGTCGGGGCCCCGGGGCCATCACCTGGGGGCTCTGCAGGACGTTGTTCTCATGTCCTTCCCGTAAGACCTGAATTCTGTGCTCAGCAATGATCCTCAGGAAGGTGAAAAACTCTTTATAATCAATCCCAGAGCAGGATTTCAGGATGATCTGTGCAAAATATGAAAAGTACAAATGATTCCCACAGCAAGAAAATAACAGGGACGGGGCTCAGCACCATCGGGGAGAAAATGAACGGGGCTCAGCACCACCGGGGAGAAAATGAACGGGGCTCAGCACCACCAGGGAGAAAATGAACGGGGCTCAGCACCACCGGGGAGAAAATGAACGGGGCTCAGCACCACCGGGGAGAAAATGAACGGGACTCAGCACCACCAGGGAGAAAATGAACGGGGCTCAGCACCACCAGGGAGAAAATGAACGGGGCTCAGCACCACCAGGGAGAAAATGAACGGGGCTCAGCACCACCAGGGAGAAAATAAACGGGGCTCAGCACCACCAGGGAGAAAATGAACAGGGCTCAGCACCATCAGGGAGAACACGGATGGGGCTCAGCACCACCAGGAGAAAATAAACGGGGATCAGCACTATCCAGGAAAACATGGACAGGGCTCGGCATCACCCAAAGATCATGGATGGGGCTCAGCACCAATCCAGGAGAACAGGGGACAGGGCTCAGTACCACCTAGGAAACCATGAAGTGGCATGGTACCACAGGTAGAACAGAGATGGGGCTCGGTACGACAAGATACTCGGAACTGGGACAGGACTCAGCACAACATGGAAAACATGAACGGGGCTTGGCACCAGAGGGAGAATGGAGACGGGACTCGGCACCACCGAGGGCTAGGTATTATGAAGTGAAGGTCAGCGTTACAGGGTTTCCAGGATCTTAAATGATTAATGTTCTGTCACCTGACAGTGCTGCTCCCAGTCGTCCATCGTCTCCTTCCACTCACTGATCTCGCTCTTCACATCGCTCAGCTCCGCCTGCAGGAAGCTCCACATGACCAAGACGTTACACCCATTCACCCAGTTATGGTTGATGGAGATGGTGTCCTCCTGGAAGATCAGATTCATAATTCTTGATGTCAGAACTGTCTCCAGATTTTAATCCCTCCACCATATATGCTCTTATAGGGCTGTGACCTCGTCACCCGCGGGTCCTCTGACCACGTCACCCAGGGGTCCTCCGACCTCTCTCAGGTCTCATATCCATTTGAAAACTGTGGACCTTTCATTATGTGAAATAAACGCATAACCCAATTACAGGTGAAGGGGAATGTGGCGCAGCCTCTCACCAAATTGTACACCTGATGGTGCCAACCACTGGGTACAAAGATGATCTCCCCGGGCTCCTGTATGACCTCCAGGAATGGGGGGCAGACGTCGTGGAGCGAAGGTGCGGTCACATCGTATGGAAGGCGCCCGCTGCAATCACGAAGATTTTCCTCCTGGCCAGGCGGGAAGAGCAGCCACTTCTTACGACCACATATATTCGCTGACCAACTGTAGGATCGAAAGACGTCAGCGTGGAACGGAGTCCTGTCAGTGTGACATTATAGGAAAGGGATTATTATAATGTGGAGGGCATCCTGCAATCAAACACCACAGTAATGGTCGTCCGGCAGAATTAGCAGCAGTCGCCTCTTTGCCTTCCTCACATGCTAAACATTGCTGGAGAGCGACATGTCTACATAATTCAGTCAGGGGAAGGCTCTGCTCCATTGTACGACATCTGCTGCAGTGAGCGCTCTCAGCATAGCGACGTGCATGTGGGTGACAGCTGTGTGTACGGCTTGCCAGCTGCTGTGGATCTTTACTGCAGGTCAGCACACTGGGTACCGTGACAGGCAACATAAAAAAAAAGCCAGACTTAATTATGACTTGCTTCTCACAGCATCCTAGGGCGCCGCTGTGTGCCGCCATGCATCTGCATTGAGGTGTGATGTAGCAGCTGCACACAGCAATCCTTGGATGTGCCGCGGCCAAACACGCTGTGTAGCACCAGCGGAATGCTTCGCTCTGGCAGCCTAGGGAGACTGTGTATAGGGTAGTGTTCCTGATAGCAATGTGTCCCACCATGTCATCTTCATACTGATGGTGCAAGAGGACAGCGGCAGGCAAGGCAGTGTAGTCATTACACGGCGGCACGAGTCGCACTGTTCGCTCTCTTTCACGCTCAGCAGGTGCATAACGCTGGCGCGTCTTTCTGGGCCGGGTCCTCTCCTCCTCACTTCCGCTCATTGCCCTGACTGAGAATAAGTGACTGGAGCGTCGGAGTGGAGGCTGCAGCTGACCCCGAAAAAAGCGGAGCGGTCAGGACGAGGGCAACGGCAAGAGTGTCTCACAGTCCAGATACAAGAATGATAGAAGAAGAAACATGCAAAAAAAAAAAAAGCAAAACACGCCGACACCACCGAGCAAACGTCACCGACACTGCCGCACAAACGTCATCGCCGAGCAAACACCGCCGCCGAGCTAACATCACCAGCACTGCCGAGCAAACCCCACTGACATCGCCAAGCAAATGTCACTGATACCGCCGCACAAGCGTCATTGCCGAGCAAACACCGCCGAGCTAACACCGCCGAGCAAACGTCACCGACACTACCGAGCAAACACCACCGCTGAGCAAACCCCACCGACATTGCCAAGCAAACACCACCGCCGAGCTAACATCACCAGCACTGCCGAGTAAACCCCACCGACACCACCGAGCAAACGTCACCGACACTGCCGCACAAACGTCATCGCCGAGCTAACATCACCAGCACTGCCGAGCAAACCCCACTGACATCGCCGAGCAAATGTCACTGATACCGCCACACAAATGTCATTGCCGAGCAAACACCGCCGCCGCGCTAACACAGCCGAGCAAACGTCACCGACACTACCGAGCAAACCCCACCGCTGAGCAAACCCCACCGACATTGCCAAGCAAACACCGCCGCCGAGCTAACATCACCAGCACTGCCGAGTAAACCCCACCGACACCACCGAGCAAACGTCACCAACACTGCCACACAAACGTCATCACCGAGCAAACACCGCCGAGCAAACGTCACCGACACCACCGAGCAAACACCACCGCCGAGATAACATCACCAATGAGCAAACCCCACCAACATCGCCAAGCAAACCACCACCGCCGAGCAAACATCATCGACACCACCAAGCAAACGTTACCGATATCAGAACTTGCGGAGCAAAAACTGCGGTATTAAAATGAGGCGGAAGTGATACTGAGGCAGATATTATAATGAGGTAAATATGATAATGAGGTAAATATAAAGAGGTAAATATTATAATGAGGTGATTACAGAAGCTTTTTTGGTCATTACTAGAACAAAATAATTGTTTTACACCTCACACTTCATGTCTGCTGTTAATGGAACAATGATGGGCGTACAGACACACACTGCTGCCGTACATACCAGGAGCCGGCGGGGCCCATGTACACAAAGCGGTAATCGTCCACGCCGATGGCTTCCCAGTATTCATTCAACCAGTCAGAGGAGAAATAAAGTGGCGTCTCATACACGTCCTGATCCGGGAACGCCTTGCAGAGAGAAGCAGGGGTCACACAGAGAACACTGGGGGAGGAGAAATGGACAGACCTTACTATTGGAGAGAAGGGGACACCACACAGGAAGGAGGACAGACGCGACTCCCGGGGACGGGGAGGACAGACGCGACTCCCGGCGACGGGGAGGACAGACGCGACTCCCGGCGACGGGGAGGACAGACGCGACTCCCGGCGACGGGGAGGACAGACGCGACTCCCGGCGACGGGGAGGACAGACGCGACTCCCGGCGACGGGGAGGACAGACGCGTCTCCCGGCGACGGGGAGGACAGACGCGACTCCCGGCGACGGGGAGGACAGACGCGACTCCCGGCGACGGGGAGGACAGACGCGACTCCCGGCGATGACAGACGCGACTCCCGGCGACGGGGAGGACAGACGCGACTCCAGGCGACGGGGAGGACAGACGCGACTCCCGGCGACGGGGAGGACAGACGCGACTCCCGGCGACGGGGAGGACAGACGCGACTCCCGGCGACGGGGAGGACAGACGCGACTCCCGGCGACGGGGAGGACAGACGCGACTCCCGGCGACGGGGAGGACAGACGCGACTCCCGGGGAGGAGGAGGACAGACGCGACTCCCGGGGAGGAGGATATTGAAGAATAAGCATGTCATCTGTAGTGGGCAGTGCCGCCTCCTTGCACCTCCTCATGTGCCAGTCCTTCAGGTAGCGGCAGCCCAGGGCAGAGCGGTGGCCACTCTCGGTGTAGTCCCTCCAGTAGGCGATGTATTCTCGGAGGGGCTGGGGCTCCTTAGGATTGGAGTTGTATTCCTTCACATCACAATTTGCCACTGGAACGACGGCGTCTCCTGAAATAGAAGAAATATAGGAATCGTTCCATGTGATGACTAGTGTGAGCCGAACCCCGGGGAACGACTGGACAGAAATGGCACAAGGTGCTGGAGAATAAGGCGAAACATCTGCTCCCCCATGGACAATCCCCCACCCAGGCTCCATTAGGGGATGCGCTGGGGGCCGGCACCTGTCTCCATGCTACATGACGGTTGGTCTGATGGTCCTGTACCGTCTATGGGCGGCTGAGCCCCGCGGGACGTACCGAACACCTGCAGCAGGTGATCCCAGTTGGGCTTGTTATCGGCGGTGACCCAGGAGCGGCGGCTGCTCCACGTGCGGGAGAACTGGGCGGAGAGGAGGCACGGAGCGTTGGCGGCCATGTACTGATGGAAGAAATCATCATAGCTGAATGTGTCAGGGTCTCCTATGCGGTCAACGCGGCTCATGGTGGGGGAGGGGGGCTCACCATCTATTATATGTCTTATTATTACCGGGGGAGGGGCAACGGCACCATGACGATCAGACGTGACTATTATCACAAAGGGCCCCTGTGTTATCTTATTGGGGCCCCTCTGTTATATTATCGGGGCCCCTGGCTGCTTTCCTTCCCGGTCTCCTCCCGGGGCCCCTGTTATATAATTGGGGCTCCTCTGTTATATTATTGGGGCCCCTCTGTTATATTGTCGGGGCCCCTGGCTGCTTTCTTGCCCCCTGTCTCCTCCCGGGGCCCCTCTGGTCTATTATTGGGGCCCCTGGCTACTTTCTTGCCCCCTGTCTCCTCCCGGGGCCCCTCCAGTCACCCGCCGGCCGCTGTCCCTTCTCACAGTTCCGCCGTCGCCGCAGTTTCTGCTCGGTCGCTATTCCAGGCTGCACAGACTGGTCACGTGGTGCAGCTGATGACGTACAGGCGGTGTCACCAGGATCCCCATCCGTGCAGCTCCCGGTAACTGACGTTCCATGTATGAGGCGCGGCGGGCGGGAATGCTGGGAGTTGTGGTTCTCCGGCCACTGGGCGGCATGTGTTCACGGGGGGAGGTCATCTCTGGTCACATGGCATCACATCACGGAGGATGCTCTTTCCAGTGGGGGCGTGATCTGATTGGTTGCTGAGTGCAACTGCAGTAATGCCCCTCACGATTCCAGGCTGTTGTCACTAGCAACCGATCACGTCAGCCCTGGAAGATGAGAGCAGGAATTTGATTGGTTGTTGCTAATCAATCAGATAAGTTTTCTCATCTTTGGAGGATCTGATTGGCTCCTTCTGTGCAGCTCAACCAATCAGATCACTCCTGGTCGACAATCACTTCCCTGATGGCCAATCAGATTCCTTACATGATCAGGTCCTGCTGTCTGGATATTAGGCTTCTCCAACCCTGTGGCCACTGCCTGCGCGGATCACTGGTGTGCAGCGTCACTGTGGGTGATAGGAAATGCTGCAGGAGCGCAAATACAATATTCTGACGCTTTTATAATATTTTTACAGGATTTAGGACGTCCCTTTAATTTGCTCATTGAATCTTCAGACCAGAATCCTGACACTCCGGAGAGACTGTGATGGCGGCGAGTCAGTCCTGAGCATGAAGCCAATCACTGGACGCAGCACTGGGTGCATCACTGAGCGCAGCACTGCCAACATCTGATGTCAGGTATCATCTCCATGAGAAAAGTGACCGGACGAGGGGAAGCTATCCCAACGATGCAGCCTCAGGACCAGCTGACGGCCCCCTGTGCCCAGGATCGGTGGCCCTCCGCTGACCCTACGATCGGTGGCCCTCCGCTGGTCCTGTGATCGGTGGCCCTCCGCTGACCCTACGATCGGTGGCCCTCCGCTGGTCCTGCGATCGGTGGCCCTCCGCTGGTCCTGTGATCGGTGGCCCTCCGCTGGTCCTGCGATCGGTGGCCCTCCGCTGGTCCTGCGATCGGTGGCCCTCCGCTGGTCCTGCGATCGGTGGCCCTCCGCTGGTCCTGCGATCGGTGGCCCTCCGCTGGTCCTGCGATCGGTGGCCCTCCGCTGGTCCTGCGATCGCTGGCCCTCCGCTGGTCCTGCGATCGGTGGCCTTCCGCTCGTCCTGCGATCGGTGGCCTTCCGCTCGTCCTGCGATCGGTGGCCCTCCGCTGGTCCTGTGACCAGCGGCATTATGCAGGCACGCGCCAATGGTTCTATGTTACTTCTGTCCCATCGTATCCCGCTGTCCCAGTATCTGCCAGGATATAGAAGAATCAGAGAGGACCGGGGTATGAAGTGAGCCCTGGAGGCGGAATCCTGAAGGAACGAGGGAGCCAGGGTTTGGGAGTAGCTGGGATATGAGAGGATACAGGGGCCAGGGCTGACGCAAGAAAGGAACAGGAGGAATCAGATTTCGGTACCAGGGGTGGGAAACGAGAGGTGTGGGAGCCGAGATATGATGGGAAATGAAATATGGGAGGAGAGGGGGCAGCTGGGGCAAGGGAGGATCGGGGGAATTTGGGAGCGTATCATAGAATAGTAGAGTTGGAAGGGACCTGCTGGGCCATCGGGACCTCCTGGGTCATCGGGATCTCCTGGGCCATCTGGTCCAACCCCCTGCTCAAAGTAGGATTCGCTAAATCATCCCAGACAGATGTCTGTCCAGCCTCTGTGTGAAGAGAGAGAAAACCAAAGAGAAAAAATCCTCCAATAAATTATTAAAATAGAATTTTTATTGAACCATGTCTAAAAATGTACAGAGTCACCCAGAGTCCAACCTGTCCAACCTGCTGCAATGTGCCGCCTTCTGAGGAAAAGATCTCGAAACGCGCGTCAGGGGGCACATTGCAGCAGGCTGGACTCAGGGTTACTCTGTGCATTTAATTATCTATGTATATTATGTATTTTTACCTATTATGCATTTTCTATGATGTGCAAAGAAGTATTCTTACCACGCCAGCTCTCAGCATTGTCTTGTATTTAATATTTATGAACTCTATGAAGTTTTCTTCTATTGAATTATCTTCTCCCCAGTTTAGTCATAGAATCGTAGAGTTGGAAGGGACCTCCTGGGCCATCTGGTCCAACCCCCTGCTCAAAGCAGGATTCGCTAAATCATCCCAGACAGATGTCTGTCCAGCCTCTGTTTGAAGACTTCCATTGAAGGAGAACTCACCACCTCTCGTGGCAGCCTGTTCCACTCATTGATCACTCGGTCAAAATGTTTTTTCTAATATCTAATGTGCCTCCTCCCATTCAGTTTCATCCCATTGCTTCTAGTCTTTCCTTGTGCAAATGAGAATAAAGATGATCCTTCTACAATGTGACAGCCCTTTAGATATTTGTAGACAGCTATTAAGTCTCCTGTCAGTCTTCTCTTCTGCAAGCTAGACCTTCCCAAATCCTGCAACCTTTCCTCATAAGACAGGGTTTGCAGACCGGAAACCATTCTGGTCGCTCTTTTCTGAACTTGCTCCAGTTTCTTGATGTCTTTTGTTAAATGTGGTGCCCAAAACTGG
This sequence comes from Dendrobates tinctorius, assembly GCF_039654945.1. Classification (NCBI taxonomy): domain Eukaryota; kingdom Metazoa; phylum Chordata; class Amphibia; order Anura; family Dendrobatidae; genus Dendrobates; species Dendrobates tinctorius. The sequence continues at coordinate 1,501,145 of NW_027361840.1, forward strand.
ACACAATATTCCAGATGAGGTCTGACCAAAGAGGAGTAGAGGGAAATAATGACTTCACGTGATCTAGACTGTATGCTTCTGTTAATACATCCTAGAATTGCATTTGCCTTTTTTGCTGCTGCATCACACTGTTGACTCATATTCAGTCTGTGATCTATTAGTATACCCAAGTCTTTTTCACATGTGCTGTTGCTTAGCCCTTTTCCTCCCATTCTGTATATGCTTTTTTCATTTTTATTACCCAGATGTAGTACTTTGCATTTCTCCCTGTTAAAAACCATTCTGTTAGTTGCTGCCCACTGCTCCAGTTTATTTGTACCTTTTTGAATCCTCTCTCTCTCTTCTCTAGTATTAGCTATCCCTTCTAGCTTTGTGTCATCAACAAATTTAATCAGTTTACCCTCAATTCCTTCATCTAAATCGTTAATAAGATGTTGAACAATACAGGGCCCAGGACAGAGCCCTGTGGTACCCCACTTGAGACATTCTTCCAACTGGATGTGCAGCCATTTACGACCTCTCTTAGGGTCCGATCACTAAGCCAGTTATGAATCCACCTAACAGTTGCCTTGTCCATACCATAGATATAATATATCTACAGCATTTCCCTGATCCACCCAGTCAGTGATTCTGTCATAAAAGGAAATTAAGTTAGTCTGACATGACTTATTAGTTACAAACCCATGCTGACTCTGTTTAATCACTTCATTCTTATCCAGGTACTGACATACATGTTGTTTAATAATTTGTTCAAAGATCTTTCCTGGTATAGAAGTCAGACTCACCGGCCTATAGTTGCCTGGGTCCACCTTCTTACTCTTTTTGAAGATGGGAACAACATTTGCTCTTCTCCAGTCTTCTGGGACTTCTCCTGTTCTCCAAGAATTTTCAAAGATTATGGAGAGGGGTTCAAAAATTTCTTCTGCTATCTCCTTCAGTACTCTGGGGAGTAATTCATCTGAACCTGTAATTTGGAATTGGAAGGGATTTGGGTCAGAGTCAGAGGGCGAGGTATGAGAGAAGCGGCAGAGGCCGGGGTATGAGGAGAGCAGCACAGGCCGAGATGTGAGGGGAGCTGCAGAGGCCAGAGTATGAGGGGAGCAGCAGAGGCCGGGATGTGAGGGGAGCAGCAGAGGCCAGAGTATGAGGGGAGCGGCAGAGGCCAGGGTATGAGGAGGGCAGCAGAGGCCGGGATGTGAGGGGAGCGGCAGAGGCCAGAGTATGAGGGGAGCGGCAGAGGCCTGGATGTGTGGGGAGCGGCAGAGGCCTGGGTATGAGGGGATCGGCAGAGGCCGGGAATTGAGGGGAGCGGCAGAGACCGGGGTGTGAGAGGAGTGACAGAGGCCAGGGTGTGAGGGGGAGCGGCAGAGGCCAGGTACGATGATGGTGCTGCGGGTCGGTTGCTGTGTGGTGTCACTCCCCCTCCAGTATGATAATGATGATGCCGTGGGTCGGTGGCTGTGTGGTGTCCCCCCTTCCGGTATGATGATCATGATCATGCCGCGGGTCGGTGGCTGTGTGATGTCCTCCTCCCTCCGGTATGATGATGATCATGACGCGGGTCGGTGGCTGTGTGGTGTCCTCCCCCTACGGTATGATGGTGATGCCACGGGTCGGTGGGCTGTGTGGTGTCCTCCCCCTCCGGTATGATGATGATGATGTCGCGGGTCGGTGGCTGTGTGGCGTCCTCCCCCTCCGGTTTGATGATCATGCCGCGGGTCGGTGGCTGTGTGTTGTCCTCCTCCCTCCAGTATGATGATGATCATGCCGCGGGTCGGTGGCTGTGTGGTGTCCTCCCCCCTCCGGTATGATGATGATGCCGTAGGTCGGTGGCTGTGTGGTGTTCTCATCCCTCCGGTATGATGATGATGCCGCGGGTTGGTGGCTGTGTGGTGTCCTCCTCCCTCCGGTATGATGATGATGATGTCGCGGTTCGATGGCTGTGTGGTGTCCTCCCCCTCCGGTATGATGATGATCATGCCGCGGGTCGGTGGCTGTGTGTTGTCCTCCTCCCTCCGGTATGATGATGATCATGCCGCGGGTCGGTGGTTGTGTGGTGTCCTCCCCCCTCCGGTATGATGATGATGCTGTGGGTCGGTGGCTGTGTGGTGTCCTCGACCTCCGGTATGATGATGATGCCGCAGGTCGATGGCTGTGTGGTGTCCACCCCCTCCAGTATGGTGTTGATGCCGTGGGTCGGTGGCTGTGTGGTGTGTCCCCCCCCCTCCGGTATGATGATGATGCTGCGGGTTGGTGGCTGTGTGGTGTCCTCCCCTCTGGTATGATGATGATGCTGCGGGTCAGTGGCTGTGTGGTGTCTCCCCCCTCCGGTATGATGACGATGATGATGCTGCGGGTCGGTGGCTGTGTGGTGTCTCCCCCCTCCGGTATGATGATGATGATGATGATGCGGGTTGGTGGCTTTGTGGTGTCCTACCCCTCCGGTATGATGATGCCGCGGGTCGGTGGCTGTGTGGTGTCCTCCCCATTCGGTATGATGATGATGATGATGATGCGGGTGGTTGGCTGTGTGGTGTCCTCCCCCCTCCGGTATGATGACTGTGGTGGCTGTGTGGTGTCCTCCCCCCTCCGGTATGATGACTGTGGTGGCTGTGTGGTGTCCTCCCCCTCCAGAATGATGATGATGCCGCGGGTCAGTGGCTGTGTGGTGTCCACCCCCTCCAGTATGATGATGATGCCGTGGGTCGGTGGCTGTGTGGTGTCCCCCCCTCCGATATGATGATGATGCCGCGGGTCGGTGGCTGTGTGGTGTCCTCCCCCTCCGGTATGATGATGATGCTGCGGGTCGGTGGCTGTGTGGTGTTCTCCCCCTCCGGTATGATGATGGTGCTGCGGGTCGGTGGCTGTGTGATGTCCTCCCCCTCCGGTATGATGATGATGCCGCGGGTCGGTGGCTGTGTGGTGTCCTCCTCCGGTATGATGATGATGCTGCGGGTCGGTGGCTGTGTGTTGTCCTCCCCCTCCGGCAGTGCTGTGGAGTCGGTAAGCCAAAGCTGCGACTCCGACTCCTCAATTTCCCTTACACCGACCCCACGACTCCCACATATATTGCTTATATTTAAGTGAAAAATGTATTGTAGTACAATGTGAACATCAAACATTAAATCGTTTTTATGATACAATAATCAAGATATTTAGATAGAACATAATATATATTTATTGGAATACAACTTTAGAACACAAAAAATTGTAATCAATTGTAAATATGTAAAACACTTTGTAATATCGATTATTTTGGACACACCTCATTCAAAGAGTTTTCTTTGTTTTCATGACTATGAAAATTGTAAGCAGGCTCCTTGCATCTTCTCGCCCAACCACTTGCACCAGTGACCCTATTCCGTCACATCTCCTCCAGTCCCTTTCCTCTGCTGTCACCCCTCACCTAACTAAAATATTTAACCTCTCTCTGTCTTTTGGTATCTTTCCCTCCTCATTTAAGCATACCATCATACATCCACTACTTAAAAAACCATCCCTCGTCCAAAACTGTGCCGCTAACTATAGACCTGTCTCTAATCTTCCCTTCATCTCTAAACTCCTGGAACGCCTGGTCCACTCCCGTCTGATCCGCTACCTCTTTGATAACTCTCTTCTCGACCCACTCCAATCCGGTTTCTGCTCTTTACACTCTACTGAAACTGCCCTCACTAAAGTCTCTAATGATCTACTAACAGCTAAATTTAACGGTCACTATTCCATGCTAATTCTAACACTGTGGATAATCAGCTCCTCCTCACTATGCTCCGTTCCATTGGCCTCAAGGACACCGTTCTCTCCTGGTTCTCCTCCTATCTCTCTGACCGCTCCTTTACTGTATCTTTTGCTGGTTCCTCCTCCTCTCACCTTCCCCTTACTGTTGGGGTTCCTCAAGGATCGGTTCTAGGCCCCCTCCTCTGCTCCTTGTACACTGCCCCTATTGGTCAAACAATCAGTAGATTTGGTTTCCAGTACCATCTCTATGCTGATGACACCCAATTATACGCTTCTTCTCCTGACATCACGCCTGCCTTTCTAGAAAACACCGGCGATTGTCTAAACGCTGTGTCTAGCATCATGTCCTCACTATATCTGAAACTGAACCTGTCAAAGACTGAACTCCTGGTGTTTCCTCCCTCTACTAATGTACCTATACCCGACATTGCCATTTCTGTGTGTGGTTCCACTATTACTCCCCAGCAACATGCCCGCTGTCTTGGGGTTATACTTGACTCCGAGCTTTCCTTTGCCCCCCACATTCGATCACTGGCTCGCTCTTGTCATCTGCACCTCAAAAACATTTCTAGAATTCGACCTTTTCTTACTTTGGACTCTGCAAAAACTCTTACTGTTTCTCTTATTCATTCTCGTCTCGACTATTCTAACTCTCTTCTAATCGGTCTCCCTCTTACCAAACTCTCCCCTCTCCAATCTGTCTTGAATGCTGCAGCCAGGATCATATTCCTCACCAATCGTTACACCGATGCCTCTACCTTGTGCCAGTCATTACACTGGCTACCCATCCACTCCAGAATTCAGTATAAACTTATTACCCTCACACACAAAGCCCTCCATAGCTCAGCACCACCCTACATCTCCTCCCTTGTTTCAGTATACCACCCTACCCGCGCCCTCCGTTCTGCTGATGACCTGAGGTTAGTATCCTCAATAGTCAGAACCTCCCACTCCCGTCTCCAAGACTTTACACGTGCCGCGCCAATTCTTTGGAATGCACTTCCCAGGTCAATACGATTAGTCCCCAATCCCCACAATTTTAAGCGTGTCCTGAAAACGCATTTATTCAGACTGGCCTATCGCCTCAACACATTAACCTAATCTATCCCTGTGTGGCACAGCCAAAAGTTTTACCACAACCAGATTTCCCGCATCATGTTCCCACATGCTTTATGCATCCATTAGCCCTCTGTGTCTGTACTGTTACACACTTAACATTATGACTGGTCCATACAATCCGGGCAACTGTTACCACCCACCTTTCGTGTCTACCTCTTTCCTCATAGACTGTAAGCTTGCGAGCAGGGCCCTCACTCCTCTTGGTATTTGTTATAATCTACTGTATGTGATTATTGTTATGCTGTAATGTCTATTGTCTGTACAAATCCCCTCTGAAATGTAAAGTGCTGCGGAATATGTCGGCGCTATAGAAATAAAATTTTATTATTATTATTATTTGTTACTGCTCTCATCATGATCCCAGCGATTATTTGCTAGTGCTCCCAAGATCCCAGCAATCATTAGCCAGTGCTCCCAAGATCTCAGCAATTATTTGCTAGTGCGCCCAATATCTCAGCAATCATTTGTTAGTGCTCCCAAGATCCCAGCGATCATAAGCTATTGCTCCCAAGATCCTAGCAATCATTAGCCAGTGCTCCCAAGATCTCAGCAATAATTTGCTAGTGCTCCCAAGATCCCAGAGATCATTAGCTAGTGCTCCCAAGATCTCAACAATCATTTGCTAGTGCGCCCAATATCTCAGCAATCATTTGCTAGTGCTCTCAAGATCCCAGCGATCACTAGCTAGTGCTCCCAAGATCCCAGCGATCATTAACCAGTGCTCCCTAGATCTCAGCAATCATTTTCTAGTGCACTCAAGATCCCAGCGATCATTAGCCAGTGCTCCCAACAATCATTTGCTAGAGCTCCTAAGATCCCAGCGATCATTAGCTAGTGCTCCCCAGATCCCAGCAATCATTAGCCAGTGCTCCCAAGATCTCAGCAATCATTAGCTAATGCTCCTAAGATCCCAGCGATCGTTAGCTAGTGCGCCCATGATCCTAGCGATCATTAACTAGTGCTCCCAAGATCCCAGCGATCGTTAGCTAGTGCTCCCAAGATCCCAGCGATCGTTATCTAGTGCTCCCAAGATCTCAGCAATCATTTGCTAGTGCTCCCAAGATCTCAGCAATCATTTGTTACTGCTCTCATGATCCCAGCGATTATTTGCTAGTGCTCCCAAGATCCAAGCGATCATTAGCTATTGCTCCCAAGATCCCATCAATCATTAGCTAGTGCTCCCAAGATCTCAGCAATTATTTGCTAGTGCGCCCAATATCTCAGCAATCATTTGTTAGTGCTCCCAAGATCTCAGCAATAATTTGCTAGTGCTCCCAAGATCCCAGCAATCATTTTCTAGTGCTCCCAATATCTCAGCAATCATTTGCTAGTGCTCTCAAGATCCCAGCGATCACTAGCTAGTGCTCCCAAGATCCCAGCGATCATTAACCAGTGCTCCCTAGATCTCAGCAATCATTTGCTAGTGCTCTCAAGATCCCAGCGATCATTAGCCAGTGCTCCCAACAATCATTTGCTAAAGCTCCCAAGATCCCAGCGATCATTAGCTAGTGCTCCCCAGATCCCAGCAATCATTAGCCAGTGCTCCCAAGATCTCAGCAATCATTTGCTAGTGCTCCCAAGATCCCAGCAATCATTAGCTAATGCTCCTAAGATCCCAGCGATCGTTAGCTAGTGCGCCCATGATCCTAGCGATCATTAACTAGTGCTCCCGAGATCCCAGCGATCGTTAGCTAGTGCTCCCAAGATCCCAGCGATCGTTATCTAGTGCTCCCAAGATCTCAGCAATCATTAGCTATTGCTCCCAAGATCCCAGCAATCATTAGCTAGTGCTCCCAATATCTCAGCAATTATTTGCTAGTGCGCCCAATATCTCAGCAATCATTTGTTAGTGCTCCAAAGATCCCAGCAATCATTAGCTATTGCTCCCAAGATCCCAGCAATCATTAGCCAGTGCTCCCAAGATCTCAGCAATCATTTGCTAGTGCTCTCAAGATCCCAGTGATCATTAGCCAGTGCTCCCAAGATCTCAGCAATCATTTGCTAGTGCTCCCAAGATCCCAGCGATCATTCGCTAGTGTTCCCAAGATCTCAGCAATCATTTGCTAGTGCTCCCAAGATCCCAGCAATCATTAGCTAGTGCTCCCAAGATCTCAGCAATCATTTGCTAGTGCTCCCAAGATCCCAGCAATCGTTAGCTAGTGCTCCTAAGATCCCAGCGATCGTTAGCTAGTGCGCCCATGATCCTAGCGATCATTAGCTAGTGCTCCCAAGATCCCAGCGATCGTTAGTTAGTGCGCCCATGATCCTAGCGATCATTAGCTAGTGCTCCCAAGATCCCAGCGATCGTTAGCTAGTGCTCCCAAGATCCCAGCGATTGTTAGCTAGTGCTCCCAAGATCTCAGCAATCATTTGCTAGTGCTCCCAAGATCTCAGCAATCATTTGTTACTGCTCTCATGATCCCAGCGATTATTTGCTAGTGCTCCCAAGATCCCAGTGATCATTAGCTAGTGCTCCCAAGATCTCAGCAATCATTTGCTAGTGCTCCCAAGATCCCAGCAATCATTAGCTAGTGCTCCCAAGATCCCAGCGATTGTTAGCTAGTGCTCCCAAGATCTCAGCGATCATTAGCCAGTGCTCCCAAGATCTCATCAATAATTTGCTAGTGCTCTCAAGATCCCAGCGATCATTAGCCAGTGCTCCCAAGATCTCAGCAATAATTTGCTAGTGCTCTCAAGATCCCAGCGATCATTAGCTAGTGCTCCTAAGATCCCAGCGATCGTTAGCTAGTGCGCCCATGATCATAGCGATCATTAGCTAGTGCTCCCAAGATCCCAGCGATCGTTAACTAGTGCTCCCAAGATCTCAGCAATCATTAGCCAGTGCTCTCAAGATCCCAGCGATCATTAGCCAGTGCTCCCAAAATCTCAGCAATCATTTTCTAGTGCTCCCAAGATCCCAGCGATCATTAGCTAGTGCTCCCAAGATCTCAGCAATCATTTGCTACCACTCCCAAGATCTCAGCTATCATTTGCTAGTACTCCCAAGATCTCAGCTATCATTTGCCAGTGCTCTCAAGATCCCAGCGATCTCTAGCTAGTGCTCCCAAGATCCCAGCAATCATTAGCTAGTGCTCCCAAGATCCCAGCGATCATAAGCTATTGCTCCCAAGATCCCAGCAATCATTAGCCAGTGCTCCCAAGATCTCAGCAATAATTTGCTAGTGCTCTCAAGATCCCAGCGATCATTAGCCAGTGCTCCCAAGATCTCAGCAATAATTTGCTAGTGCTCTCAAGATCCCAGCGATCATTAGCTAGTGCTCCTAAGATCCCAGCGATCGTTAGCTAGTGCGCCCATGATCATAGCGATCATTAGCTAGTGCTCCCAAGATCCCAGCGATCGTTAACTAGTGCTCCCAAGATCTCAGCAATCATTAGCCAGTGCTCTCAAGATCCCAGCGATCATTAGCCAGTGCTCCCAAAATCTCAGCAATCATTTTCTAGTGCTCCCAAGATCCCAGCGATCATTAGCTAGTGCTCCCAAGATCTCAGCAATCATTTGCTAGTACTCCCAAGATCTCAGCTATCATTTGCTAGTACTCCCAAGATCTCAGCTATCATTTGCCAGTGCTCTCAAGATCCCAGCGATCTCTAGCTAGTGCTCCCAAGATCCCAGCAATCATTAGCTAGTGCTCCCAAGATCCCAGCGATCATAAGCTATTGCTCCCAAGATCCCAGCAATCATTAGCCAGTGCTCCCAAGATCTCAGCAATAATTTGCTAGTGCTCTCAAGATCCCAGCGATCATTAGCCAGTGCTCCCAAGATCTCAGCAATAATTTGCTAGTGCTCTCAAGATCCCAGCGATCATTAGCCAGTGCTCCCAAAATCTCAGCAATCATTTGCTAGTGCTCCCAAGATCTCAGCAATCATTTGCTAGTACTCCCAAGATCCCAGCGATCATTAGCTAGTGCTCCCAAGATCTCAGCAATCATTTGATAGTGCTCTCAAGATCCCAGCGATCCCTAGCTAGTGCTCCCAAGATCCCAGCAATCATTAGCTAGTGCTCCCAAGATCTCAGCAATCATTTGCTAGTGCTCTCAAGATCTCGGCAATCATTTGCTAGTGCTCCCAAGATCTCAGCAATCATTTGCTAGTGCTCTCACGATCTCAGCAATCATTTGCTAATGCTCTCACGATCTCAGCAATCATTTGCTAGTGCTCCCACGATCTCAGCAATCATTTGCTAGTGCTCTGAAGATCCCAGCGATCATTAGCTAGTGCTCTCAAGATCTCAGCAATCATTTGCTAGTGCTCTCAAGATCTCAGCAATCATTTGCTAGTGCTCCCAAGATCTCAGCAATCATTTGCTAGTGCTCTCACGATCTCAGCAATCATTTGCTAGTGCTCCCACGATCTCAGCAATCATTTGCAAGTGCTCTGAAGATCCCAGCGATCATTAGCTAGTTCTCCCAAGATCCCAGCTGGCCTCAGTGTAAAAGTGTACAGTATTACTAATTTATAGCAAATGTGCATGATTGGCCATCGCCACCACTTTAGGTTAGTAGTGGTGGCCAGCCCCCTGGACAATGAGCTGCAGGCAATACAACAGTGCAACATAGAAAAAGAAAGTAAATTGCAAACTTGCTTATTTTAAAGGGAATCTGTCACCCTTTTTTTGGCCTTGCAGCTGCCGGCATAGACATCGGGGGCTTATCTACAGCATTCTGTAATGCTGTAGATAAGCCCCCGATGTATTATTATTATTATTTATTATTATAGCGCCATTTATTCCATGGCGCTTTACATGTGAGGAGGGGTATACATAATACATACAAGTACAGTAATCTTAAACAATACAAGTCACGACTGGTACAGGATGAGAGAGGACCCTGCCCGCGAGGGCTCACAATCTACAACGGGATGGGTGAGGATACAGTAGGCGAGGGTAGAGCTGGTCGTGCAGCGGTTTGATGGATCGGTGGTTACTGCAAGTTGTAGGCTTGTCGGAAGAGGTAGGTCTTCAAGTTCTTTTTGAAGGTTTCCATGGTAGGCGAGAGTCTGATATGTTGTGGTAGAGTTCCAGAGTAGAGGGGATGTGCAGGAGAAATCTTGTATGCGATTGTGGGAAGAGGAGATAAGAGGGGAGTACAGAAGGAGATCTTGTGAGGATCGGATGTTTCGTGCAGGTAAGTACCGGGAGACTAGGTCACAGATGTACAGAGGACTCAGGTTGTGGATGGCTTTGTATGTCATGGTTAGGGTTTTGAACTGGAGTCTTTGGGTAATGGGGAGCCAGTGCAGGGATTGACAGAGGGGGGAGGCCGGGGAATAGCGGGGGGACAGGTGGATTAGTCGGGCAGCAGAGTTAAGAATAGATTGGAGGGGTGCGAGAGTGTTAGAAGGGAGGCCACAGAGCAGGAGGTTGCAGTGGTCAAGGCGGGAGATGATGAGGGCAAGGACTAGGGTTTTTGCAGATTCTTGGTTGAGGAATGTACGGATCCGTGAAATATTTTTGAGTTGAAGTCGGCAGGAAGCGGAAAGGGCTTGGATATGTGGTTTGAGAGATCAGTGTCAAGAATAACCCTGATGCAGCGAGCTTGTGGGACTGAAGAGAGTGGACAGCCATTTACTTTAATGGATAGGTCTGTTGGGGGGGTCACGTGAGATGGGCGAAAGATGATTAATTCTGTTTTGTCCATATTAAGTTTTAGAAATCTAGCGGAGAAGAAGGATGAAATAGCAAACAGACATTGAGGGATTCGGTTTAGTAGGGAGGTGATATCTGGTCCAGAGATGTAGATCTGTATGTCATCAGCATAGAGATGATACTGAAAGCCATGAGATTCTATGATCTGTCCAAGGCCGAAGGTGTAAACGGAGAAGAGCAGGGGCCCTAGGACTGAACCTTGTGGGACTCCGACGGATAGGGGGCGCAGAGAGGAGGTGGTGTGCGAATGGGAGACGCTGAATGTCCGGACTGCTATGTATGACGCAATCCAAGATAGGGCCAAGTCTGTGATACCAAGAGATGAGAGGGTCTGTAGTAATAGGGAATGGTCCACTGTGTCAAAGGCAGAGGACAGGTCCAGGAGGACAGAGTAGTGTCGCTTGGCTTTGGCGGCTAGTAGGTCATTGGTGACCTTAGTTAGGGCAGTTTCAGTGGAGTGGTGTGGCCGGAAGCTGGATTGCAAATGGTCAAGGAGGGAGCAAGAAGAGAGGTGGGAGGATAGTTCAAGATGGACGTGTTGTTACAGTAGTTTTGAGGCATAGGGGAGAAGTGATATAGGGCAATAGCTAGATACAGAGGATGGGTCAAGAGAGGGCTTTTTGAGGATAGGTGTGATTGAGGCTTGCTTAAAGCTTGAGGGGAAAACACCAAGGTTACTTACCGGTAGCCGTTTTTTCCGGAGCCTATGACGGCACACATGAGAGAGGGGATACGCCCAGTCAGGACAGGAACCCTACTGAAGATAAAAGGGGCGGTACCTCTCCCTCACTTCAGTTGGTTTACAGAGCATGAGAGGCCCCCCTGGGTTAGTACCTGAAAGAGAAGAAAAACACGTTATATTATACTCACCGAGGTGGGCGGTCCGGTCCAATGGGTGTCGCCGTCCCGTCCGGCGCCTCCCTTCTTCATGTGATGACTTCCTCTTCTCCCAGGTTACATCGGGGGCTGATCTACAGCATTACAGAATGCTATGCCGGCAGCTGCAAGGCCAAAAAAAGGGTGACCGATTCCCTTTACCAGCATCTTTCCCCCTATCCTAATTTTATAGCATGGGGATAACCCTGTAATAGATATACAAATCAGACAGCGGCTAATCATTGTTCAATGTGTCTTATCATTTTTTGTAACTGAACCATTTTTCCTGAGAATAACTCTAATAATGAATAATAGTGAAACGCTTGACTGACGGTGGAAAACGTATCGTCTTTATGACCAGCTTTAGATGTATGTAGCTAAAACTCTCATCGATGTAAGCGGAATGGTGTTCCTTGGCTCTCGCCAACTTGTTGAGTGGCGTTCATTTGACCTCTCTTTGATATTTCTTGCGCTGCCGGTCATTTCATTTTGTAGTTCACTGCTCCAATGATTTTGTGGCTCATTGGTTGATCGCTCTCTTGGCCAGTTCATACAATGCTTAAGTGCTTTGCTGGCTTCTCATTTCATTTTCTTCTACAAGTACATCATTCTTTTATTTGTGCTGCACTTTTTCCTGTTAAACGACTAAGGCTAAGTGCACACGTTGCAGAAAATTTCTGCACAAAAACCTGAATCCCTTCCCAGAAACCGCACCTATTTTTCCGCGGCGGTTTTTGTGCGTTTTTTGCGTGGTTTTGATGCGTTTTTTACCGCAGCGGTTTCTAAAAGCATGGGAGAAGCCTAAACCGCGGAAAAAACCACAAAATTAATGTGCATGCTGCGGTTTTTACCGCGATGCGTTTTTTTTGCGGTAAAAAACGCATCAATGTGCACAAAAAGTGCAAAATGCATAGAAATGACTGCACCTTATTTTTAGCGGTTTTATAGCGGTTTTATAGTGAAAACCGCGGTAAAAACCGCTAAAAAAACGCTGTGTGTGAACACAGCCTAAAAGATTAAAAACAGCATCTATTTTAGGATATTAATCGATAGCTTTATTTTCCATATCAGTCTTTCTGTTCATTTTTTCCTGATTATTTCCCTTGTTATTTTTCTCTGGTCACAAGATGGCAGGATAACACCAGTAATAGGCGTACTATATTCTATAGCTTTAGGACAATTCAACACTGGAATTCATGTAGATTACCAATAGGCAAATATTTGTGTGCATTATTAAAAGACCATCAAACCTAGCGATGGATTTAAAAAAAAGGCAAATAAAAATCCTGTTGGCTCCTGGAACAATCTGTGTAGTGATCTGGCAGATAAACAGGGTTTCCTCAGCAGTTGGCGCTATCCTCGTTTCAGCCGGCATGACGCAAGTGATGGTGCGTGCTGTAGCAATGGCTTCTTCCAGGAAAGTAGTTGGGGAAGTTACTTTTTTTTTGTGGACAGACGAGGCAGTGAAAGCCCACGATTTTTGCCTTTCTGATTATTCATGCTTTATAAATACAGAAAAGGGGAGCTACTGTATATAAAAGAAAAATACTTTTTTTCTAGTTTCGCTTTTTTTCAACCATATCGAGCACAAGTGGATAAATTTCCTACGATTGAACGGCTCTAGGTAATATTTCTGAAAATGAAAAAGTTATATATTTTGGAATTGTAAGTCAGAAATATATGATTTAAAAGGGTTTGCCAACACAATAGTTATCATCCAATGTTGAGTACCTCTCTGACGTGAGTCTTCGACGGTCACTGTCATTATTACAAACTTTATATAATATATCTTATAGAAATATGCTGTGTTTATTCTTCACTAATTAGCCACCTTTTTCCTCTCTTTAGCCCATGGTCAGTGTTTTACATAAGTATTTGTAAACCAAAATATCAGCCTGATGAAGGGACGTAAGCAGTCCCGAAAGCTTGCTTTGTAACAACATTCACTATTATTTGTTAGCCATTAAAAGGTATCATACCCACAAGATTCCTATTTTGTTTCTCTCACTGAGAGCACTTTATATATTTTTTTAAAATCAAAAGTATAAAAGAAACACATCACCACTTCTGTATTTATCACCCATTCCAGGATTTGTCTTTCAAATACTGATGTAAAACACTGACCAAATACTGAATGTGTGAATGTGGCCATAATCATACAATCTAGAAAACAGCAAAAATGTTGCTAAAAAAAGACTGGTGTATTAGAGTATAGCTGACTATTAAAATAAAAAAATCAATGGTGAGGGGAGGAATGAGAGCAGGCAGAGAGGCACAGATTTTATATTTCTACTTTTCATTGAGCATTTTATCTCATCTCAGTGCTGGATTCACAACTACACTGCTCAGTACTGCTGTATAAATGTCCCCCAGTACAGCTACTTCTAAATGTGATACATAGACACAGGAGAACAGGAATGCCTTATATATTTGTATACTATTCTGAAAATTAGAATTACAACCTACAGAAAACTGATGACAAATGTAAGATGCAAGTCATATAATAGCAAGAAATAGTTATGTTCCTCATACTACTCTACTTGAAATGACTCCCCACTATTACATCAATATTCCTTAGAAGAGCAAAAAAAATTAAACTAGCCGCTGCAATGAAATGCAAATATGATTCAGATAATCTATTTACAGTGGTCGCTCAAAATACACCGACGCCAGACACAACTGTGTATTATATTGACAGGTACAGCCTCCTTATCTGGGGCAAGATAATCAAGCTCAACAATTTCTTTTTAGCATTTTTGTACTTTTTCATAGAGAATCACTACAAAGAATTAAACATAACTGGAGATGGGAGGCGTCGCGATTAACCCATGTGCCCTGTAAGAGCATATTGACAGCTCCTAATTTCCGGCTATTAGATGGCATGCATTTAATGGTTGCCTACTCATTAAAGTTGAATCTGACTTTGGAATTTCACCCCCCAAATTATTTATATGCGAATGTTCCTCTTTCAAAGACAAGTCCAGCAATACTTTTACAAGGACAGGACAGTCCTTTGCTCCACTACTGAGCAATCAATGTTTGAATTGATATACAAAAGGGCAATCCATCAACCTAGAGAAGGCAGTTCTGGATGTGGAATAGATCTGGAGTGACAAAGGATTCAGATCTACAAATAGCTCTTCAGCCTCACTTGCAAATCAATTCAAATGCTGATTTCTCAGTAATGGAGTAAGGGCCCCGTCACACATAGCGACTCACCAGCGATCCCGACAACGATATCAACTTGTCAGGATCGCTGGTGAGTCGCTACATGATCGCTGGTGAGCTGTCAAACAGGCAGCTTCACCAGCGATCAGCACCAGCGACGCCGAGCGCGCTGCGTCGCTGTGTACTTTAGTTACCAGCGCGCTGATGCAGGGAGCTTGTAACTAAGGTACATATCGGGTTTCTAAGGGGCACGCATCACTTAGAAACCCAATGTGTACCTTGGTTACCAGCTCCCTGCATCAGCGCGCTGGTAACGAAGGTACACATCGGGTTTCTAAGCACCGCCCGGTGCCTAGAATCTCTGCGTTTACTTTAGTTACCAGCGCGCTGATCACTGGTCTCCCGCTTGTCACACGCAGCGATCCGTGCTGGCCAGCGGGAGACCAGCAATCAAAAAATTGTCCTGGCTATTCCAGGACGATCAGCGATACCCGGCAGGGGGGCCGGTCGCTGGTCAGTGTCACACACAGCGATCTCGCTGGTGAGATCGCTGCTGCATCACAAAACTTGTGACTCAGCAGCGATCTCGCTGGTGAGATCGCTGTGTGTGACGGGGGCTTAACGGTTGGCCATGTAAAGTGATTCCTGGACTTGTCTTTGAAAGAGTTGCATGCTTTTAGAATTAGTCTGTGATGTGAAATCCTGCTGACTGATTTTCTTTTAAAGGGGTTTTCTACCTTTAAAAAAAATATGTAAAACCCCTTTAATCCACCTCTGTGGGTAGGATGTCCGGTAGTTCTCACAGCAATATGGCGCAGTGCCTCCAGGAGAATCTTGCTGGGAGTTGTAGTGGGATGTAAGAAGGTCTTTTTCAGCTAGGGGGCGACTTGGGAAACCCCTGTCCACACTCTATACACACTCACCAAAGATGACGTTGAAACAATTAACAGGTTTTTTATTCCAGAGGAATAAATAGTGCTAAATTCAGAGGGCATAACAAGGAACATTTACATATAATATCACACAATTTTTGATACAGGTTCAAAATGTTCTTTGCAGTAGGTCTGAACATTAATGATGACACGTCTTCTTTAAGTGACTGCAGAGACACTCCTTCCTAATAACACCCAACGATGGCTGCGGCAATGCCAGTAACACCGTCCAACGACACCGTCCAACGATGGGACCCAGTTGCCGCGGTTGTTGGCGCACTTTGCAGAAGCCATTGGTGCACATAATACAATAGGAACAAAATCCCCTCAACAACCGTTCTTTTATTAACTCCTCAACAGTGAAACCACAAGTCTCAATAATAGCTACTCCTTGATGAAGCAGGTTTGGGAGTCACACAGAGATCTAGTTTGGGGTTGCAGGGTCCAGACTCCTTAGATACAAGGGGTGGATTGTAGACTCGTTCCCTAAGTTAAGTCAGGCGGTGGTGGACATTTCCTGGTAACCTGACTGGTCTGCAGATGTGGTTCAGCTTATACAAATCAAAAAACTGACCGTCACATCCAAACATGAATTAGGTGTGAACAGGTGCCTACCTAGAGTCGCCAACTCATATACAATCAAACAAACAAGGCAGCACTCTGTAGCACTATAACATGCAAACATGAAACATGAAAATTTAATTGCATTATTGCACTAGAAATATGAAAAATTGAGAATGCTTAGCACATAAATTGACCAACTCATGTGTACCTGGAAGCCACGGTAAGGCGATTCTCATATACCAGGACCTAACAAAGCCAATCCTCTCTTAGACAGTCTACAACTCTATAGGAACCTAATGTGAATTTTCTTCTAGACTAAAGTTTAATATTTCCGTGGAGGACATCTCCTGGTAACCTGACTGGTCTGCAGATGTGGTTCAGCTGCAGGATTATCTTCTCCCCTCACACATTGAGCAGTTGAGCGATTAGCACTCATTCTCTGCCTCTGTCTCCTTCTCTCCAGGATCAGACTCTCACATGTCTGACATGGAGGATTGCACACATTGCTCCCCCTGCTACTAGCTCAACCCTTCTTCGCCAACATGATGAAACAATCATTCCCTTCCTCTGCTGCTCCTCTTTCCCGATGATGCAGAGAAGAGCAATGTCTTCTGGGAGTCGTATTCCAGGGCAGTACAGCAAGAGAATCATTGTCTGCTGCTGTGAATGTTCAATCCCAGCAGCAGCAGCAGTCTCTGTACACATAGGACTCATTCTAGGTGTTACACACGCAACATAACAAACAGAGCAGATCCTCTCCCTCCACCATACCCAGCACCAGCTCAAATCATTGTTCCAACCTTAGTGCACTTGCTGCAGTGGTGATGTCACGTTGCTAACTCACACATCACCGCTGCAGTCACTCACTGAGCTCAGCAGCTCTGCTAATGTAGACGGCACAAGCGATCCAGCTCAGTGATTTTCCACAGCGGGTATTTGTGCTGTCGACATGACATCACTGCTATAGTAAAAACACTGAGAAGGGCAACAGTGGGAGACCAGCGCTATTTACTTGGGGATGGAGAACCTTCTCTGGTTGTTAAATTATGTAGATAAAAGCATTGGATGTACATTTTTATTTAAAAATGAAAACTGCCTTTAAATAGCTGCAACGTAACAGTACATTTTCCCTAATGTGTAGCTGCAAACAGGTTCTGCCATTATATTCACTGATGGCAAACTGCAAATCAAGTGATCAGATCATCAATACATTCGCCATGACTTAGAAAAGCGTTTACTCCAATGTGACAACCATTCAAAGAAAAAATAAATTCAATCCTATAGATAATCAGCAGCACAAAAGTCTTTTATCGATGGGTCTAGCTTCTGCACTTTATGATTGCCAGTCTCACAATCGCAAGAAATATGAAATCTTGGGAAATAATAGGATGCGCTCTATAGATTTGCGTTCTTGCTGTTTTATTATTACACATTTTTTCATAAGGTTTATTGTAATAAGAACCAATTTGGATATCAAGGAACTGAGCCCTGGTGAGTGATCAATCCGGGAAAACCTTTGGGTTACAGCTTTACCACCCAAGTTCAGGGGGCTTTATTTTACCCGGGTTATCATATAGTTGCTCAGGGTAGCATTTCTTGAAGCATGGCATTTAGAAATAATATGTTTTGTGCATAATATAATTTTCTAGACCAGCATAGAATAGAGCAAGGTTCCCCAACTCCAGTCCTCAAGGCCCACCAACAGGTCATGTGTTCAGGATTTCCTTACCATTGCTCAGGTGATAATTGCTTTACCTGTGCAATACAAAGGAAATCCTGAAAACATGACCTGTTGGTGGGCCTTGAGGACTGGAGTTGGGGAACCCTGGATTAGAGTAATCCTGTGTAAAGTGTATGTGTGCCTCTCTTTCCTAATTGTCTATGGCTTCAGGTCTTCAAAGATTGTATTACCTTGGCCATATTTTTATTGAAGGGATAACCGGATGTGTAGCGCGCTGAGCTCGTCCCGTTATGTGCTGATATGATCTGCATTACTCTATGTATTGATCGAAACACTAGGATATCGAGTCAGAGATATTTGCTTTGATGTCTGAAATAAATGAACGTCTGAGATACTTAAGGAATGTGTAAAATATCATATTTATCCAATTTCTATGATATTCATAGTAGTATAGATTTATTAGGTTCTTATGAAGTGACAATTATGAAATATGGCCTTGTAGCAATTCTGACTTCCAGGTGACGACTGTTTAATATCTGTGTATTGTATTGTTATAGCTGATATTTCACTCGATTCCTCCCATCATTTTGATTGAAATTGTCATCACTTTACAGTGATCGCAGTAGATGTCTTAATATTAGAATTATGGACTGTAGACGTGTATCACTTATAATCATAATGATTTATTCTGCTTTTCCAATGTGTCCTTAAAAATATAGCTGTCCTTGATTTTTTGAATAGCTGTTCAGAAAACCCAAAAAGTCAAGTTTGCAACTCTGCTCTGGAACCATACGTTCGATTTCATAAAAACATAAGTCAGCATACTCAAGGGGGCAGTGGGGATAAAGTAGAAGCAAAAACTAGCCACATTTGACCTGTTGACTTTCCTCCTTTAACCCATGTCCAGTGTAAGGGATCGGTAAACTGAGCAATATTATTGGGCAACTGCCTAACTGTAAAGAGAGATGCGCCTCTTATTAATATTATCTTTTCATGTCTCTTACTTGTAGTCTTGTCTAAAAGAAATGCCAAGGAAGAAAAGGAAGCTGAAGCTGAACATCTGGAGACAGCCTCTTATAATACTGAATTAATGAACAGGTGCACGTATGGAGTGGCCAATATACAAACATCCACATGGAAAGTTGAAGAAATGTCGGGCACATAAAGAGGTGAGTCCCTAGAGATTAGGGTCCGTCCTATGAGGTCACCTTGTCCCTGGTGAATGACTTACATGCGTTTTATACAGTTAGTGAAGTTGCTAATGTTTTACAGTGAAGGAAATAAGTATTTGATCCCTTGCTGATTTTGTAAGTTTACCCAGTGACAAAGACATGAACAGTCTATAATTTTAAGGGTAGGTTAATTTTAACATTGAGAGATAGAATATCAAAAATAAAATCCAAAAAATCACATTGTATAAATTGTATAAATTTATTTGCATTTTGCAGTGAGAAATAAGTATTTGATCCCCTACCAACCATTAAGAGTTCTGGCTCCTATAGACCAGTTAGACGCTGCTAATCAACTCGTTACCTGCATTAAAGACAGCTGTCTTACATAGTCCCCTTCATAAAAGACTCCTGTCCACAGACTCAATTAATCAGTCAGACTCTAACCTCTACAGCATGGGCAAGACCAAAGAGTTTTATAAGGATGACAGGGACAAGATCATAGACCTGCACAAAGCTGGAATGGGCTACAAAACCATAAGTAAGACGTTCGGTGAGAAGAAGGCAACTATTGGTGCAATAGTAAGAAAATGGAAGAAATACAAAATGACTGTCAATCGACATCAATCTGGATCTCTTACAAAAGCAGCAAGGAATCAAATAATTATTTCCTTCACTGTATATGTGTGTATAAATAGTGAAATTTATGTATTCATTGATCACAGTGTGCTCATAGGATATATATATATCCTATATAGGAAAAAAAGTATTTAGTCAGCCACCAATTGTGCAAGTTCTCCCACTTAGAAAGATGAGAGAGGCCTGTAATTGACATGAAAGGTAGACTACAACTATGAGAGACAAAATGAGAAAACAAATCCAGAAAATCACCTTTGTCTGATTTTGCAAATTATGGTGGAAAATAAGTATTTGGTCACCTAAAAATATGCAAGATTTCTGGCTCTCACAGACCTGCAACTTCTTTAAGAGCCTCCTCTGTCCCACACATTACCTGTAGTAATGGCACCTGTTTGAACTTATCAGTATAAAAGACACCTGTCCACAACCTCAAACAGTCACACTCCAAACTCCACTATGGTGAAGACCCAAGAGTGGTCGAAGGACACCAGAAACAAAATTGTAGCCCTGCACCAGGCTGGGAAGACTGAATCTGCAATAGCCAAGCAGCTTGGTGTGATTAAATCAACTGTGGGAGAAATAATAAGAAAATGGAAGACATAAAAGACCACTGATAATCTCCCTCAATCTGGGGCTCCACGCAAGATCTCACCATGTGGGGTCAAAATGATCACGTGAACGATGAACAAAAATCACAGACCCACACGAGGAGACCTAGTGAATGACCTGCATAGAGCTGGGACCACTGTAACAAAGGCTGCAATCAGTAACACACTTCGCCGCCAGGGACTCAGATGCTGCAGTGCCAGACGTGTCTCCCTGCTTAAGCCAGTACATGTCTGGGCCCATCTGAAGTTTGCTAGAGAGCATTTGGATTATCCAGAAGATTACTGGGAGAATGTCATATGGTCTGATGAAACCAAAGTAGAACTGTTTTTGGTAGAAACAAAACTCGTCGTGTTTGGAGGAGACAGATTGCTGAGTTGCATCCAAAGAACACCATACCTACTATGAAGCATGAGAGTGGAAACATCATGCTTTTGGGCTGTTTCTCTGGAAAGAGACCAGGACAACTGATCCGTGTACATGAAAGAATAATTAGGGCCATGTATCGTGAGATTTTGAGTGCAAACCTCCTTCTATCAGCAAGGGCATTGAAGATGAAATGTGGATGGGTCTTTCAGCATGATAATGATCCCAGGCACACCGCCAGGGCAACGAAGGAGTGACTTTGTAAGAAGCATATGAAGGTTCTGGCGTGCCCTAGCCAGTCTCCAGATCTCAGCCCCATAGAAAACCTTTGGAGGGATTTGAAAGTCCGTGTTGTCCAGCGACAGGCCCAAAACATCACTGCTCTAGAGATCTGCATGGAGGAATGGGCCAACATACCACCAACAGTGTGTGCCAACCTTGTGAAGACTTACAGAAAACATTTGACCTCTGTCATTGCCAGCAAAGGATATATAACAAAATATTGAGATGAACTTTTGTTAATGACCAAATACTTCTTTTCCACCATAATTTACAAAATAAATCTTGTCAAATCAGACAAGGTGATTTCCTGGATTTGTTTTCTATATATATATACTGATAGACTGATATAATACAGTGTTCTGCTTCCTGTTGGCCACCCTATTGATCAGTTCAACAAAATTGATCTGGCTCGCTAGACCTCAAGCAATCAACTCCTATGGATCAGATGGTAATGCTGGCTACTACTGTTTATTGATGTATAATTTGGGTACCGTATATAGGTAGCATAGTTTGTACAGTAAATAAAGGTATTGTTTTATCACTGTTTAGCAGTATTGTGTGGGCACTATAAGGAAAGGCTTTTATGATTTTTTTTAGCTGAAAAATTTTGGACAAATAATTTTGACTGTAATTATCATCATTTTGCAGTTTCCAGTGAATGCAGCTGATATGTTCATAGCGGAATTATGGGCTGTAGAAATAGATCACTGATAATGTAATAATTTATAATGGTTTTCTGATATGCCCTGTGAGGCAGTGACCGGTGTTATATGTGAGGGTCGCTATGTGTTCTCCAGGATGTGCACAGAAGCGTATTGAGGCCGCGGGAGTGCATTGCAGTCATAGATGTGATTGCAATGCAAAATATAAATGTTGGTTTTGGAGCAAGCTGTTTGTCCAAGGCAGATTTAAGAAAACCTACTCTGGGCTTTTATTTTTGAAACGGACTACAGGATGGTAGTGAGATAGTCCATTTCCTACCCGGCCAGGTTTTCCATGTGGCCTATGGCCACAGGTTCCTTATAAAAGGCCCTGAAGCAGAGGGTTGGGTGTGTCTGTTTTGCAAGCGTGTAGAGCAGAAGGCTCTGCAGAGCCCAACCTGTGTGAAGCAACACAGAGTCAAGAGGAGCCAACAGGCTTGGCACCCCTCAGCGGTGCAGTCTCCTACAGCAACAGGTCCCGGTTATGGACTATCTTGTTTCCTGGCTATGATCCGGAGGATACCATTAAACTACGTCTACTTTGAACTTTCCTGGGTCACTGCCTGTCTATCACACTGCACCAACCCCGCTGCACTACAGCCCGTAAAAAAATATTGTCTACCTGTGATTTTTTGATAAGCTGTCCAGAAAAAATAAAAACACAAGTTCACAATCCTGAGCTCCATGTCCTCTAATACAGGCTTTGGCATCACTGCCACTAGGCTCTGTATTTCTCTGGAAGAAATAGAACAGATCCCAACATGTAAACAGATTTATTATAGTTGTATTTGCTTTCATATGAACAAATGATAATAGGGATTTGCCTTGAGACATAAGATGAGGCAAATGATCCCAGTATGACAAGATAACTCTTGTGTGGGGTACATATCTTTCTTTGTGTGAACTAAGTCATTGGAATCACTGAGACTTGGTGGGACAATACACATGATTGGAATACAAGACTAGAAGGATACAACTTATTTGCAAGAAACAGACTTGATAAACGAGGAGGGGGTGTCGCATTGTATGTTAGAAACGCGTATATCTGCACAGAGATTGAAGCTTCAGAGACCGGGAGTTCTGTGGAAACTGTTTGGGTAAGAATACAAGGACAGAACAATGGAAAGGACACCATTGTAGGCATTTACTACAGGCCGCCTGTGCAAGCTGAAGATATGGATGAACTCATTATGCATCAAATGGCCAAGTTCTCCAAAAAATATGACATAGTTGTCATGGGAGATTTCAACTATCCAGACATTTGTTGGGAATCTCTCTCAGGCAAAACTAACAGGTCAAGGAAATTCTTATCCTCTCTTGCTGACAACTTTATCTTCCAAAAGGTAGGGGAGAAAACAAGGGGAACTGCTACCTTGGATCTTATCCTTATAAACAGGGAGGAAATGGTTGAGGAGGTAAAAGTGGCTGGGACCCTTGGAGGTAGCGACCATGCTATTTTAGAATTTTGGATAACTAGAGGCAAAAGACCTGTGAAGACTCAGACGTCAAGGTTAGATTTCAGAAAGGCAGATTTTAAGGGATTCAGAAAGAGAATTGGAGGGATCCAATGGCTGGATATCCTTAAAGACAAAAATGTCCAGGAAGGATGGGAAATCTTGAAAAATGAAATTCTCAAAGCACAGTTGTTAACAATTCCGAAAAGAGGGAAGAATAGGAAGCATTTAAGGAAACCAGGATGGATGAACACAGAACTTAAGCACATGCTAAAAAGGAAGAAAAAAATGTTTATAAAATGGAAAGAGGGAGGCATATCTAAAGAAAAATATAATGCTGTCTGCAGAATCTGCAGGGCACAAATCAGATTATCTAAAGCTGAAAATGAATTGAGGCTTGCAAGAGATGTCAAAAGCAATAATAAAGGATTTTGGGGATATGTCAAAAGTAAAAGAAAAGTCAAATATGCTATAGGATTTTTACAGGATGAAAATGATGAAATGGTAAGACAGGAAGTTGAGAAGGCTGAACTTTTAAATTCCTATTTTGCATCTGTTTTCTCTCAGAAAGGAAATGTAACATCAACTGTTATTCACTGTCCTATTAAGGGAATAGAAGAATCCAGGATATCTATAAACAGAAAGATAGTGAGGAAACACTTAGCTAACCTAAATGAATTCAAGTCTCCAGGTCCAGATGAATTACACCCCAGAGTACTGAAGGAGATAGCAGAAGAAATTTTTGAACCCCTCTACATAATCTTTGAAAATTCTTGGAGAACAGGAGAAGTGCCAGAAGACTGGAGAAGAGCAAATGTTGTTCCTATCTTCAAAAAGGGGAAGAAGGTGGACCCAGGCAACTATAGGCCAGTGAGTCTGACTTCTATACCAGGAAAGATCTTTGAACAAATTATTAAACAACATGTATGTCAGTACCTGGATAAGAATGAAGTGATTAAACAGAGTCAGCATGGGTTTGTAACTAATAAGTCATGTCAGACTAACTTAATTTCCTTCTATGACGGTATCACTGATTGGTTGGATCAAGGAAATGCTGTAGATATAGTATATCTTGACTTCAGCAAAGCATTTGACAAAGTATCTCACACAATCCTTATTGAAAAAATGACTAAGTATGGAATGGACAAGGCAACTGTTAGGTGGATTCATAACTGGCTTAGTGATCGGACCCAAAGAGTGGTCGTAAATGGCTGCACATCCAGTTGGAAGAATGTCTCAAGTGGGGTACCACAGGGCTCTGTCCTGGGCCCTGTATTGTTCAACATCTTTATCAACGATTTAGATGAAGGAATTGAGGGTAAACTGATTAAATTTGCTGATGACACAAAGCTAGGAGGGATAGCTAATACTAGAGAAGAGAGAGAGAGGATTCAAAAAGATTTAAATAAACTGGAGAAGTGGGCAGCAACTAACAGAATGGTTTTTAACAGGGAGAAATGCAAAGTACTACATCTGGGCAATAAAAATGAAAAAAGCATATACAGAATGGGAGGAATAGGGCTAAGTGACAGCACATGTGAAAAAGACTTGGGTATACTAATAGATCACAGACTGAATATGAGTCAACAGTGTGATGCAGCAGCAAAAAAGGCAAATGCAATTCTAGGATGTATTAACAGAAGCATACAGTCTAGATCACGTGAAGTCATTATTTCCCTCTACTCCTCTTTGGTCAGACCTCATCTGGAATATTGTGTCCAGTTTTGGGCACAACATTTTAAAAAAGACATCAACAAACTGGAGCAAGTTCAGAAAAGAGCGACCAGAATGGTGACCGGTCTGCAAACCCTGTCTTATGAGGAAAGGTTGCAGGATTTGGGAATGTTTAGTTTGCAAAAGAGAAGACTGAGAGGAGACTTAATAGCTGTCTACAAATATCTAAAGGGCTGTCACATTGTAGAAGGATCATCTTTATTCTCATTTGCACAAGGAAAGACTAGAAGCAATGGGATGAAACTGAATGGGAGGAGACACAGATTAGATATTAGAAAAAACTTTTTGACAGAGTGATCAATGAGTGGAACAGGCTGCCACGAGAAGTGGTGAGTTCTCCTTCAATGGAAGTCTTCAAACAGAGGCTGGACAGACATCTGACTGGGATGATTTAGCGAATCCTGCTTTGAGCAGGGGGTTGGACCAGATGGCCCAGGAGGTCCCTTCCAACTCTACGATTCTATGATTCTATGATTTACTGAAAATTGCTCCACGCCACTTGCTGGATCTGCATTGACACTTCATCTTTCTGTAGCAGCAGGCAAAGGTGGCAGAGTGCCAGATAGAGAGAAAATCTTCACATTCCCAATGTTAACCCCTTCCTGACATCAGACGTACTATCCCGTCCATGGGACCCGGTCCCCTATGCCCATGGACGGGATAGTACGTCTACCGCGATCAGCGGCGCCCACGTGGTGAGCGCCGCTGATCATGGCCGGGTGTCAGCTGATTATGACAGCTGACACCCGGCACAGTGTGTCAGGGGCGGTCACGGACCACCACCAACACGTTAACCCCTTGCACACCGCGATCAAACATGATTGCGGTGTACTGGGGGTTAAAGGGAAGCATCGGCAGGGAGGGGGCTCCCTCCGTGCTTCCCTGAGCCCCCCACGGCAGCGCAATGTGCAGCGCTGCTGCGGGGGGCTCCTTTCCTGCAGGCCCCCGAATCCAAGATGGTGACGGGGGCCTGCAGGAAGCTGGCTTCCTCAGTGCCTGCAAAGCGCAGGCATGAGGAAGCCTTCTGCACTGCCTGTGACAGATCGCTGATCTCTCACAGTGATCTGTGATGTGACAGATCAGCGATCTGTCACAGGACAGTGATGTCCCACCTGGGACTATTTAATAAAGTTAAAAAAAAAATTAAAAAAAGTGTTCAAATAAATTTAAAAAAATCGCCAAATAAATTAGAAAAAAAAAAATATTCCCCCAAATAAATCCATTTTTTGCAAATAAAAAAACCCAAAAACAATAAAAGTACACATATTAGGTATCGCCGCGTCCGTAACGACCCGCCCTATAAAACTGTCCCATTAGTTAACCCCTTTAGCGAACCCCTTAAAAAATAAAAATAAAAAACTAAGCAAAAAATAATGATTTATTATCATACCGCCAAATAAAAAGTGTAATAACGCGCGATCAAAAAGACGCATATAAGTATCCATGGTACCGCTGAAAACGTCATCTTGTCCCGCAAAAAACGAGCTGCCACACAGCATCATCAGCAAAAAAATAAAAAAGTTATAGGTCGCAGAATAAAGCGATGCAAAAATAATTATTTTTTATATAAAATTGTTTTCATTGCATAAAACCGACAAAACATAAAAAAACGACCTAAATGAGGTATCGCTGTAACCGTACCGACCCGAAGAATAAAACCGCTTTATCAATTTTATCGCACCCGGAACGGTGTAAACGCACCCCCCCAAAAGAAATTCATGAAACGCTGGTTTTTGTTCATTCTGCGTCCCAAAAATCGGAATAAAAAGCGATCAAAAAATGTCACGTGCCCGAAAATGGTACCAATAAAAACGTCAACTCGTCCCGCAAAAAATAAGACCTCACATGACTCGGTGGGTCAAAATACAGAAAAATTATAGCTCTCAATATGTGGTGATGCAAAAACTATTTTGACAATAAAAAGCGTCTTTTAGCGTGTGACAGCTGCCAAATATAAAAACCGCCATAAATAGTAAATCAAACCCCCCGTTATCACCCCCTTAGTTAGGGAAAAATAATAAAATAAAAAAAAGTATTTATTTCCATTTTTCCATTAGGGTTAGGGTTAGGGTAAGGTTAGGGCTAGGGTTAGGGCTAGGGTTAGGGCTAGGGTTAGGGTTAGGGCTGAGATTAGGGTTAGGGGTGTGTTGGGGTTCGGGTTGCAGTTAGAATTGGGGGTTTCCACTGTTTGGGCATATCAGGGGCTCTCCAAATGCAACATGGCATCTGATCTCAATTCCAGCCAATTCTGAGTTGAAAAAGTCAAATGGTGCTCCTTCCCTTCCAAGCTCTGCCATGCGCCCAAACAGTGTTTTACCCCCACATGTAGGGTATCAGCCTACTCAGGACAAATTGCAAAACAATTTTTGGGGTCCAATTTCTCCTGTTACCCTTAGGAAAATAAAAAATTGGGGGCAAAAATATCATTTTTGTGGAAAAAAATGATTTTTTTATTTTCACGTCCGAGCATTATAAACTTCTGTGAAGCACTTGGGGGTTCAAAGTGCTCACCACACATCTAGATAAGTTCCGTGGGGGGTCTAGTGTCCAAAATGGGGTCACTTGTGGGGAGTTTCAATAGTTTAGGTACATCAGGGGCTCTCCAAATGCACATGACACCCGCAAACCATTCCATCAAAGTCTGCATTCCAAAACGTCACTGCTTCCCTTCCGAGTCCCGACGTGTGTCCATACAGTAGTTTTCTCCCACATATGGGGCGTCAGCGTACTCATGACAAATTGGACAACAACTTTTGGGGTTCAATTTCTCCTGTTATCCTTGGGAAAATGAAAAAAATTGGGGACTAATTGATCATGTTTGTGGAAAAAATACGATTTTTTTATTTTCATGCCCGGGCATTATAAACTTCTGTGAAGCCCTTGGGGGTTCAAAGTGCTCACCACACATCTAGATAAGTTCCTTAGGGGGTCTAGTTTTCAAAATGGGGTCATTTCTGGGGGGTTTCCACTGTTTAGGTACATTAGGGGCTCTCCAAAGGCAACATGACACCCGCAGACCATTCCATCAATGTCTGCATTCCAAAACATCACTGCTTCCCTTCCGAGCCCCGACGTGTGTCCATACAGTAGTTTTCTCCCACATATGGGGCGTCAGCGTACTCAGGACAAATTGGACAACAACTTTTGGGGTTCAATTTCTCCTGTTACCCTTGAGAAAATAAAAAAATTGGGGACTAATTGATCATGTTTGTGGAAAAAATACGATTTTTTTATTTTCATGCCCGGGCATTATAAACTTCTGTGAATCCCTTGGGGGTTCAAAGTGCTCACCACACATCTAGATAAGTTCCTTAGGGGGTCTCGTTTCCAAAATGGGGTCATTTGTGGGTGTTTCCACTGTTTAGGTACATTAGGGGCTCTCCAAAGGCAACATGACACCCGCAGAACATTCCCTCAAAGTCTGCATTCCAAAACGTCACTACTTCCCTTCCGAGCCCTGACGTGTGTCCATACAGTAGTTTTCTCCCACATATGGGGTGTCAGCATACTCAGGACAAATTGGACAACAACTTTTGGGGTTCAATTTCTCCTGTTACCTTTGGGAAAATAAAAAAATTGTGGACTAATTGATCATGTTTGTGGAAAATATACGATTTTTTTATTTTCATGCCCTGGCATTATAAACTTCTGTGAAGCCCTTGGGGGTTCAAAGTGCTCACCACACATCTAGATAAGTTCCTTAGGGGGTCTAGTTTTCAAAATGGGGTCATTTGTGGGGGGTTTCCACTGTTTAGGTACATTAGGGGCTCTCCAAAGGCAACATGACACCCGCAGACCATTCCATCAATGTCTGCATTCCAAAACGTCACTACTTCCCTTCCGAGCCCCGACGTGTGCCCATACAGTAGTTTTCTCCCACATATGGGGTATCAGCATACTCAGGACAAATTGGACAACAACTTTTGGGGTCCAATTTCTCCTGGTACCCTTGGGAAAATAAAAAAATGGTGACTAAAAGATCATGTTTGTGGAAAAAATACGAATTTTTTATTTTCACGCCTGGGCGTTATAAACTTTTGTGAAGCACTGGGGTGGTTCAAAGTGCTCACCACACATCTAGATAAGTTCCTTGGGGGGTCTAGTTTACAAAATGGTGTCATTTGTGGGGGGTTTCCACTGTTTAGGTACATCAGGGGTTTTCCAATCGCGACATGGTGTCCGATCTCAATTCCAGCCAAAAACGTCAAATGGCGCTGCTTCCCTTCCGAGCTCTGTCATGCGCCCAAATAGTGGTTAACCCCCACATGTGGGGTATCAGCATACTCAGGACAAATTGCACAATAACTTTTAGGGTGCTGTTACCATTGGAAAAATAAGAATTGAGGGTGAAAAGATCATTTTTGTGGAAAAAATATGATTTTTTAATTGTACGGCTTTATGCTATAAACTTCTGTGAAGCCCTTGGGGTTCAAAGTTCTCACTAAACATCTAGATAAGTTCCTTAGGGGGTCTAGTTTCCCAAATGGTGTCATTTGTGGGGGGTTTCCACTGTTTTGGTACATCAGGGGTTTTCCAATCGCGACATGGTGTCTGATCTCAATTCCAGCCAAAAACATCAAATGGCGCTGCTTCCCTTCCGAGCTCTGCCATGCGCCCAAATAGTGGTTAACCCCCACATGTGGGGTATCAGCGTACTCAGGACAAATTGCACAATAACTTTTAGGGTCCTGATACCCTTGGGAAAATAAAAATTGGAGTGAAAAGATCATTTTTTGGAAAAAATATGATTTTTTAATTGTACCGCTGTATGTTATAAACTTCTGTAAAGCCCTTGTGGGTTCAAAGTTCTCACCACATATCTAGATAAGTTCCTTGGGGGGTCTAGTTTCCAAAATGGGGTCACTTGTAGGGGGTTTCCACTGTTTAGGTACATCATGGCGTCCGATCTGAATTCCAGCCAATTTTGCATTGAAAAAGTCAAACGGCGCCCCTTCCATTCTGAGCTCTGCCATGCGCCGAAACAGTCGTTCCCCCCCACAAGTCAGGTATCAGCGTACTCAGGACAAATTGCACAATAACTTTTGCAGTCCAATTTCTCCTGTTACCCTTGGTAAAATAAAAAAAATTGAACCTGAAGTATTTTTTTTGTGAAAAAAAGTTAGATGTTCATTTTTTTTTAAATATTCAAAAAAATTCCTGTGACGCACCTAAAGGGTTAATAAACTTCTTGAATGTGGTTTTGAGTACCTTAAGGGGTGCAGTTTTTAGAATGGTGTCACTTTTGGGTATTTTCTATCATATAGACCCCTCAAAGTGGCTTCAAATGTGATGTGGTCCTAAAAATAAAATGGTGTTGTAAAAATGAGAAATCGCTGGTCAACCTTTAACCCTTATAACTTCCTAACAAAAAAAATTTTGGTTCCAAAATTATGCTGATGTAAAGTAAACATGTGGGAAATGTTAGTTATCAAGTTTTTTGTGTGCCGTATCTCTGTGATTTAAGGGCATAAAAATTCAAAGTTGGAAAATTGCGAAATTTTCAAAATTTTTGCCAAATTTCCGTTTTTCTCTCAAATAAACGTAAGTTATTTGAATGAAATTTTACCACTAGCATGAAGTACAATATGTCACGAGAAAACAATGTCAGAATCACCGGGATCCATGGAAGCGTTCCAGAGTTATGACCTCATAAAGGTACAGTGGTCAGAATTGTAAAAATTGGCCCGGTCATGAACGTGCAAACCACCCTTGGGGGTGAAGGGGTTAAAGGATAGGAGGATACTCTCACAGATAGGAGATTTCAGAGTACAAACAGGGGCTTAAAGGACAGTACTCCCACAGGCAATGGGTGCAGAGTGCACAGAGCGGCTTTTAGCACAGTACTTCCAGAGGTGGGGGTGCAGAGTTCACAGAGAAGCTTTTAGTACAGTATTACCCCAGATATGGGTGCAGAGTACACAGAGTGGCTTTTAGCACAGTACTCCCAGAGGTGGGGGTGCAGAGTACACAGAGTGGCTTTTAGTACAGTGCTACCCCAGATATGGGTTGCAGAGTACACAGAGTGTTGTTGCAGAGTGCGCAGTCACTATCTGTCCCTCACTCCAGCTGCATCCTATCTCTACACTAATCAGAACAGAATGGCGGCTGACTCGTGATCTGGCCTTTATACAGGCCTGGTCACATGCTACGCCAGCAAATTACAGCTATGTCAATACTTGTAATTGCTGTGATGGCTTTGGAAGTGCCCACCGTCTAAAGGCTTGCTGATTGGCTGCGCTATAGCCTTTCAACAAGCTTTATTAGACAAAAAGAGTAGTACACAGAGGTATGGATGTCAAATGAGATACTATAAATAATAACATACCAAGCAAATTGTAGATATTATCCCACATTAATAAAAATACCATGGACTGTAAAGGGACCAATTGTCAAAATTCACAAAGAAAGGGGAGGAAGAAAAACTTCCAAGACAACAACTCAAGGTCATAATATAAAATTGCTTTATTGGATTACAGGGGAAGGAACAATAAAACATACTAAAATGCTGATAACTTATCAAAAAACATAAGGACACGATGGACCCTGTACTTGCTTGCTTGCACTTGCGCTCATCAGGTAATTTGGGACACGTGTTGTTACTCTGCGGGTATATGTGCCTTCTTTTTCTATGGCCTATGGGCAGGATTTGGTTACCGGTTTAATTATTTGTTCAGTGACATGGCAGTTTACCGCTTACCTACTTGTGTCCTTCTCATATCTTCTATGATTATTATAACATAAGCAGCAATTATGGTCCATCGTGTCCTTATGTTTTTTGACAAGTTATCAGCTTTTTAGTATGTTTTATTGTTCCTTGCCCTATAATCCAATAAAGCAATTTTATATTATGACCTTGAGTTGTTGTCTTGGAAGTTTTTCTTCCTCCCCTTTCTTTAACAAGCTTTATTAGACTGGCAAACCCAAACAGGAAACTGGACAGACAGTAAAAACACCATGTTCGGCATTCGGTACCGCACACTAGGTGTCCAATACGAACCTCAGACTTTCCAGTTCGGGTTCGCTCATCTCTAATGTCCAAGTCACTTTCATAGTATATGGGGGGAACGGTGCATTCCTTGCTCAGGGGTCATGTGCAGTCTGTGTCCTCCCATGATCCAGCCTACTGACAGCCCACTCGATGGCATGTAGAGGCCGGATGCATTGGCACATCTCAGGGACATATGCTTCACCATCTAGAAATCCATAGAAAATCCAGGATGTGGGCACGTCTGACAAGGACTATTCAAACCACTGTGAGACAGTAAAGCTTCCTTTATTGGCAGTAAGTGGCTACAAGATTCAGTATATATCGTGTTGGTATCTTCCCCTGAGCCACAAAGAGTAACAAATAGAAACAAGGGCACCAGGAAGAGAAACCTTCTATGCAACGTGCTCATAATCAATAATGATGAAGACAGAAGAGCAGAACACAGAAAAGCAACACAAATTGTAAGTTCTCAGTCACAGGAATGAGATTTCATGAGAACAATTATCAATAGTGAGAAAGTGAAATGTGAGTAATGTGTCTGGTGCCTGGAGGTTACATGAGATGGACGGGACTTCTGTACATGAGAAGAGGCGCCATCACTCTCCTGCTTATGGTGGATTACCACCAGTGTGGAGCCGCGACCAAAGAGATATTCAAACTATGGGGGAGAGCAGAATAATGAAATATAGGCACGTTCCCCATATTATATGCTATCATAGTGACCACCGCTTGTGTAACTAAGATGGGCAGCTTGTCGCCAAAGGGTTTAAGAGCAAGAGCATCACTCCAGGAAGGTAATGGGACCATAGGAACCCAAGGTCTCAAGACGCCATGTTTGTTTGTTATAATGTGACTATAAAATGGCTACTTCTGTGTGAATGTGCTTAATGTTTGTAAAGAGATGATCTCTAAATAAAACATTTCCCACATTCTAAACATGAATATGGCTTCTCTCTTGTGTGAATTCTCTCATGTAAAACAAGACTTAATTTGTGTGCAAAACATTCCCCTCATTTTGAACATGAATATGGCTTCTCTCCTGTGTGAACTTTTTCATGTGCAACAAGACTTGATTTCAATGAAAAACATTTCCCACATTCTGAACATGAATATGGCTTCTCTCCTGTGTGAATTCTCTCATGTACAACAAGATGTGATTTCAGTGAAAAACATTTCCCACATTCTGAACATGAATATGGCTTCTCTCCTGAGTGAACTTTTTCATGTGCAACAAGACTTGATTTCATTGAAAAACATTTCCCACATTCTGAACATGAATATGGCTTCTCTCCTGTGTGAACTTTTTCATGTGCAACAAGACTTGAGTTCACTGAAAAACATTTCCCACATTCTGAACATGAATATGGCTTCTCTCCTGTGTGAAATCTTTCATGACGACTAAACTGTGATTTATTTACAAAACATTTCCCACATTCTGAACATGAATATGGCTTCTCTCCTGTGTGAATTCTTTCATGACGACTAAACTGTGATTTATTTACAAAACATTTCCCACATTCTGAACATGAATATGGCTTCTCTCCTGTGTGAATTCTCTCATGTACAACAAGACTTGATTTCAGTGAAAAACATTTCCCACATTCTGAACATGAATATGGCTTCTCTCCTGTGTGAACTTTTTCATGTGCAACAAGACTTGAGTTCACTGAAAAACATTTCCCACATTCTGAACATGAATATGGCTTCTCTCCTGTGTGAAATCTTTCATGACGACTAAACTGTGATTTATTTACAAAACATTTCCCACATTCTGAACATGAATATGGCTTCTCTCCTGTGTGAATTCTTTCATGACGACTAAACTGTGATTTATTTACACAACATTTCCCACATTCTGAACATGAATATGGCTTCTCTCCTGTGTGAATTCTCTCATGTACAACAAGACTTGATTTCAGTGAAAAACATTTCCCATATTCTGAACATGAGTACGGATTTTCTCCCGTTTGACACCTTTGATGATTATTAGTAAGAGCTGATTTATGAGAAAACCATTTCCCACATTCTAAACATGAATATGGCTTCTCTCCTGTGTGAATTCTCTCATGTAAAACAAGACTTAATTTGTGTGCAAAACATTCCCCTCATTTTGAACATGAATATGGCTTCTCTCCTGTGTGAACTTTTTCATGTGCAACAAGACTTGATTTCAATGAAAAACATTTCCCACATTCTGAACATGAATATGGCTTCTCTCCTGTGTGAATTCTCTCATGTACAACAAGATGTGATTTCAGTGAAAAACATTTCCCACATTCTGAACATGAATATGGCTTCTCTCCTGAGTGAACTTTTTCATGTGCAACAAGACTTGATTTCATTGAAAAACATTTCCCACATTCTGAACATGAATATGGCTTCTCTCCTGTATGAACTTTTTCATGCTCAACAAGACTTGATTTCATTGAAAAACATTTCCCACATTCTGAACATGAATATGGCTTCTCTCCTGTGTGAACTTTTTCATGTGCAACAAGACTTGAGTTCACTGAAAAACATTTCCCACATTCTGAACATGAATATGGCTTCTCTCCTGTGTGAAATCTTTCATGACGACTAAACTGTGATTTATTTACAAAACATTTCCCACATTCTGAACATGAATATGGCTTCTCTCCTGTGTGAATTCTTTCATGACGACTAAACTGTGATTTATTTACAAAACATTTCCCACATTCTGAACATGAATATGGCTTCTCTCCTGTGTGAATTCTCTCATGTACAACAAGACTTGATTTCAGTGAAAAACATTTCCCACATTCTGAACATGAATATGGCTTCTCTCCTGTATGAATTCTCTCATGTGCAACAAGACTTGATTTAATTGAAAAACATTTCCCACATTCTGAACATGAATATGGCTTCTCTCCTGTGTGAACTTTTTCATGTGCAACAAGACTTGATTTCATTGAAAAACATTTCCCACATTCTGAACATGAATATGGCTTCTCTCCTGTATGAACTTTTTCATGTGCAACAAGACTTGATTTCATTGAAAAACATTTCCCACATTCTGAACATGAATATGGCTTCTCTCCTGTATGAACTTTTTCATGTGCAACAAGATTTGATTTCAGTGAAAAACATTTCCCACATTCTGAACATGAATATGGCTTCTCTCCTGTATGAACTTTTTCATGTGCAACAAGACTTGATTTCATTGAAAAACATTTCCCACATTCTGAACATGAATATGGCTTCTCTCCTGTGTGAATTCTTTCATGACGACTAAACTGTGATTTATTTACAAAACATTTCCCACATTCTGAACATGAATATGGCTTCTCTCCTGTGTGAATTCTCTCATGTACAACAAGATGTGATTTCAGTGAAAAACATTTCCCACATTCTGAACATGAATATGGCTTCTCTCCTGTATGAATTCTCTCATGTGCAACAAGACTTGATTTAATTGAAAAACATTTCCCACATTCTGAACATGAATATGGCTTCTCTCCTGTGTGAACTTTTTCATGTGCAACAAGACTTGATTTAATTGAAAAACATTTCCCACATTCTGAACATGAATATGGCTTCTCTCCTGTATGAACTTTTTCATGTGCAACAAGATTTGATTTCAGTGAAAAACATTTCCCACATTCTGAACATGAATATGGCTTCTCTCCTGTGTGAATTCTCTCATGTGTAACAAGACTTGATTTCATTGAAAAACATTTCCCACATTCTGAACATGAATATGGCTTCTCCCCTGTATGAACTTTTTCATGTGCAACAAGACTTGATTTCACTGAAAAACATTTCCCACATTCTGAACATGAATATGGCTTCTCTCCTGTGTGAATTTTCTCATGTGCAACAAGACTATGTTTAAATGAAAAACATTTTCCACATTTTGAACATGCAAATGGCTTCTCTCCTGTGTGAATTCCCTCATGTAAAACAAGACTTAATTTGTGTGCAAAACATTTCCCACATTCTGAACATGAAAATGGCTTCTCTCCTGTATGAATTCTCTCATGTGCAACAAGACTTGATTTCAATGAAAAACATTTCCCACATTCTGAGCATGAATATGGCTTCTCTCCTGTGTGAAATCTCTCATGTATTAGAAGATATGATTTAGTTGTAAAACATTTCCCACATTCTGAACATGAATATGGCTTCTCTCCTGTATGAACTTTTTCATGTGCAACAAGACTTGATTTCACTGAAAAACATTTCCCACATTCTGAACATGAATATGGCTTCTCTCCTGTGTGAACTTTTTCATGTGCAGCAAGATTTGATTTAATTGAAAAACATTTCCCACATTCTGAACATGAATATGGCTTCTCTCCTGTGTGAACTTTTTCATGTGCAACACAATGTGATTTCATTGAAAAACATTTCCCACATTCTGAACATGAATATGGCTTCTCTCCTGTGTGAACTTTTTCATGTGCAGCACGATGTGATTTCATTGAAAAACATTTCCTACATTCTGAACATGAATATGGCTTCTCCCCTGTTAGAGGGCTTTTATCTTCAGCATTTCTTCTGTGACTTTTGTTTTGTTTAACAGTCTGTGATGAATTTGGAGATAATTGTTCATTAAAATAAGATGATCGTTCTCTGCTGTGAACAGCTGGGGGTATATCTGAGATGTCTTCATGCTGTGTAGAGGTATCTTGTGTGATACTAGAATCTTCTGAATTAAACTCTAAAGATATCAGATGTCCCTTGAAGCTCCTGGTACAATCATCTGTCAAGAATAAAATGTATGTTATTATTTTTAAATAACATAACCTAAAATATTATATTTGTATTTCCTGATTAAGATGAAGAGAATTTTCAGCTTTCACCACGACAACGACCCTAAGCAACTTTTAAGTCACCATAAGAACGGCTTCACCAGGAGAAGATGGAAGTTTTGGAATAGCCAAACTACAGCCCAAAACTGAATGCAAATTCTGTTGTGACCTGAAGAAGGCACTGTACACAGGAGACACCCCAGCAATCTGACAGATATGGAGCTTTTGCACGGAAGAGCGGGCAAAGATCGCCAATTGTAGATGTCTCTTGAGATAGATCCAGACCCATATAGACTGAATTCTGCCAGAAATTCAAAGTTGACTGCAACAAAGTATCAGTGTAAGGCATCTTTCACATTTTCACATGTCCTGGATTCCTGATAGTTCCGAAACGGGAAAAAACAGTACCGGTGCTATCAGTGTCCACATGTAAAATCCGTGTGGCATCCTTGTGCACCATCAGTGTGACACGTACTGGAATAGAATGCAGAACAGAAATAACAAATGTTTAGGTGTTAGATGTGCAAACATAGAGGATAGACAGCTAGAGAAATAGATAAAAGCTATATAATAGAAAGATACAGTAGAAACCAGAAGTTTCCATCCACTATATATAAAGACACATCTGCATGTGCTTCTCAATATCTGACATTAAATCAGAATAAACCTTTCCCATTTTAAGACAAATAGGATTACCATAATTATTAATATTTGCCAGAATAATGAGAGAATGTTTTAAAGGGAATCTGTCAGCCTATTTTCCGCCTATCAGGTGCCGGCACCTCCATCAGGGGCTTATCTACAGCATTCTTTAATGCTGTAGCTAA
Organism: Dendrobates tinctorius; assembly: GCF_039654945.1. Taxonomy (NCBI): domain Eukaryota; kingdom Metazoa; phylum Chordata; class Amphibia; order Anura; family Dendrobatidae; genus Dendrobates; species Dendrobates tinctorius. The sequence goes on from NW_027361840.1 coordinate 1,538,424, forward strand.
GCCCCCGATGAAACCTCATACCCCAAGATCGGACATCAGAGAAGGTGGAGGTGTTGGTCTGCTTCTATCACCCAAATGTACCTTTCAGGTTATCCCTCAAGTACCCTCACTTGTCTTCCCTTCTTTTGAGGGCCATGCTGTCAGACTCTACATCCCCTTCTCCATGCGACTGGCGGTGGTGTATCATCCTCCGGGCCCCTCGCATCAATTCCTGGATCACTTTGCCACGTGGTTTCCACATTTTTCTCCTTTGACTTCCTCATCCTCATGAGAGACTTCAACATCCCTTTTGCTCTCCCTCTCTCCATATCGGTTACTCACCTTTTATCTTTAACCTCCTTCTTTGGCCTTTTTGCAGCTTACTAGCTCTCCTACGCATGAAGACGGAAACTCCCTCGACTTGGTCTTCTCCAAGCTTTGCTCAATGGTTGATTTCACAAACTCCCCTCTCCCACTCTGTGACCACAACCTTCTTTCATTCTCAGCTTAAAACTGCCATTCCGCTCAGGTCACCCCCACTTTCCACACTTATAGAAACATACAGGCCAACACCCAGAAACTTATGAAGAACTTGCAGTCATCATTGGCCCCTATCTCCTCCCTCTCTTGTCCTAATTCTTCACTGAAGCATTATAATGAGACACTGCCTGGATGAAGCTGCACCTCCTATAAATAGAACAACTCAGCACAGATGGAGAAAACCCTGGCACATGCTGCAAACATGTTTCCTACAGCGGTGCTCCAGGTGTGCCATACGTCTGTGGAGAAAATCCAATCTACCGGAAGATTTCATCCATTATAAGTTGATGCTTAAAACATACAACACTGCCTTTCACCTATTTGAACACCCTCATCACCTCACTATCAATAACCCGAAACATCTCTTTGATACTTTTCATTCCCTATTCACCCAAAAGTGCAGGCCCCAACCACGGATCTCCGCGTTGATGATCTGGCTAATTACTTCAAAGAAAAAATTGACCATATCCGACAGGAAATTTTCTCTCAACCCCCTCACACCATGCGCTGTCCTTCCTCCCTCCCTGCATCTAGCTCACTCTCTTATGTTGAACCAGTCAGAGAAGAAAAAGCTATCAGGTTCCTTGTATCTTCTTGGCCTTCTACTTGCACAAGTGACCCTATTCCATCACATCTCCTCCAGTCCCTTTCCCCTTCTGTCACCACTCACCTAACTAAAATATTCAACCTCTCTCTCTCTTCCGGTATCTTCCCCTCCTCATTTAAGCATGCCATTATATATCCACTGCTTAAAAAACTATCCCTTGACCAAAACTGTGCTGCTAACTATAGACCTGTCTCTAATCTTCCCTTCATCTCTAAACTCCTGGAACGCCTGATCCACTCCCATGTTATCCGCTATTTCTCAGATAACTCTCATCTCGACCCTCTACAATCCGGTTTTCACTCTTTATACTCTACTGAAACTGCCCTCACTAAAGTCTCTAATGATCTACTAACAGCTAAATCTAATGGTCACTACTCCGTGCTAATTCTCCTGGACCTCTCTGCAGTATTCAACACTGTGGATCATCAGCTCCTCCTCACTATGCTCCGCTCCATCGGCCTCAAGGACATCGTTCTCTCTTGGTTCTCCTCCTATCTCTCTGACCGCTCCTTTACTGTATCTTTTGCTGGTTCCTCCTCCACTCATCTTCCCCTTACTGTTGGGGTTCCTCAATGATCGGTCCTAGACCCCCTCCTCTTCTCTTTGTATACAATCAGTAGATTTGGTTTCCAGTACCATCTCTATGCTGATGAAACCCAATTATACACCTCCTCTCCTGACAGCACACCTGCCTCTTTAGAAAACACCAGTGATTGTCTTACCGCTGTCTTTACCATCATATTCTCCTGCTATCTGAAACTGAACCTGTCAAAAACTGAACTCCTTGTGTTTCCTCCCTCTACTAACCTACCTATGCCCGACATTGCCATTTCCATGTGTGGTTCTACCATTATTTCCCAGCAACATGCTCGCTGTCTTGGGGTCATGATTGATTCAGATCTTTCATTCACCCCCCACATCCGATCACTGGCTAGAACTTGTTATCTGCACCTCAAAAACATTTCTAGAATTCAACCCTTTCTTACTTTTGACTCCGCAAAAACTCTTATTGTTTCTCTTATTCATTCTCGTTTGGACTATTGTAACTCTCTTCTAATCGGTCTCCCTCTTACCAAACTCTCCCCTCTCCAATCCATCCTTAATGCTGTAGCCAGGATCATATTCCTCACCAACCATTACACCGATACCGCTACCTTGTGCCAGTCATTACACTGGTTACCCATCCACTTCAGAATTCAGTATAAACTTATTACCCTCACCCACAAAGTGCTCCATGGCTCAGCACCACCCTACATCTCCCTCATCTCAGTCTACCCTACCCATGCCCTCCATTCTGCTAATGATCTGAAGTTAATATCCTCAATCAGAACCTCCTGTCTCCAAGACTTTTCACGTGCTGCACCAATTTTTTGGAATGCACTACCCAGGTTAAGTCGATTAATCCGTAATACCCACAGTTTTAAGCGAGCACTAAAAACACATTTCTTCAGTCTCGCCTACAGTCTCAGTAAATTAATCTAATTATCCCTGTGTGGCCCATTCAATATTTTTACCATAACCAGGTTCTTCATATCATGTTCTCACACGCTTTAAGCATTTAATAGCCCTGTGTATATACTGCTACGTATTCTGGCTGATAACCGGTTCATGCAGCATTACATGAACACCTGATTTCTTAAATTATGGCTGGTCTGAACAATGAAGGCAATTGTTGACATCCACTTTTCGCGTCTCCCCTATTTCCTCATAGACTGTAAGCTTGCGAGCAGCGGAGCCCTCATTCCTCTTGGTATCTGTTGATTTATGTGATTATTGTAATGCTGTAATGTCTTTTGTCTGTGGAATATGTTGGCGCTATAGGAATAAAAGTATTATTATTAATAATAAATATTAATAATTATAGTAATCCTAATTTACTTAAAATGGGAAAAGTTTATTCTGATCTCATGTCAGATATTGAGAAAAACATGTTGATCTGTCTTTTTATATAGTGGATGGAAACATCAAGTTTCAACTGTAGATAGATAGATAGATAGAAATATGTCGGTGAGATATATAATCAGTGCCTTGTGTGTGTGTAGTTTTCTGAACTGTATTTCACTAATAAATAAGGTAAGGTTACTGCAGTTCAAAGCCTCCGGGTCACATGAGAGCAGCACTGGCAGTTGTGTACTGGGATAACCTTACTGACCTCACCGCTCGTCACGGCAGCCGGGTTCTCCCGGAGTGCAGCGTTACAACCAGCAGCAACTGTTGCGCCAGTCTATTGAGCTTTGTTCTCTGAACAGGGCTCCATACACTGGACCAAGAAGACATGGATCATTGTGGGACTTCCATTTGTGTTATGGCAGACTGGTGTGGATTATTTTTTATTAAATACATGTGCTAAAGAGGGAATTTGTCACAGAGTGATTTTTACAAATTAAACACTTTGTGTGTGTTAAATAGTTTAGACGTAGGGGTTAGTAATGGGGGTGTCTGACAGATGCCTCTACGTTACTAACCCATAGGTTTGATGTCACCTGACATTACACAGCTGACATCAACCCCATAAACCATTACCCCGATTGCCACCTCACAATGGCAGCTGGGAAGAGCCGATCTTAACCGTCAGAATACGCGTATCTAATGGATGTGCCATTTCTGGTGCGGCTGTTATGGCCTTCCTGGAAATCATGGGGTACTACATGAGGCTAATTCCAAACTTTGCCACGGTGGCCAAACCCTTGATCAACCTCACTAAGGGGATAAAATTAGGCGTGGCCAAATGGACGTTGGAGGCGGAAAAGGCCTTTCAAAAACTGAAAGTGGCTCTGTGTCGTGAAGAAATTTGTACTCCAAATGGATGTTAGATTAGGAGAGTTCCTCTCTCAGGAGATACACGGAGAGGAGAATCCTGTTCTCTACCTGAGTAGGAATCTGTAAGCATGTGAGAAAAATGGTTCCATTGGAGAAAAGGAATGCCTGTCCATAAAGTGGGCGATGGACACATTGCGATACTATCTCTTAGGGTGAGAATTTAAATTAGTGTCAGACCATGGTCCATTCAGGTGGATGAGAAAGAAAAAGAGGAAAAATGCTTGTGCTACCCACTAATTTCTAGCCCTGCAGGATGTCCGCTTTCAAGTAAAACATAGAGTCGGGAGTTACATGGTAATGCCAATGCCCTCTCGAGAATCCTGTGTCTGCAAGATGTCAAGCCCATGGCTTTAGGCAGAGGGGGAGGTATGTAAGGATGCTTGTTAAACACAGTGGATGGGAGATGAACCTGGAGTAACCTGGCCATGAAAGGTTCATTATGAGCAGGTGAATGGCTGCTCACCATATCGCAACCCCTGGGTGTGGTTCACTTGGTAAAATGAGACCTGTTTGCCTCATACAGTGTAGCATGTGTAGAGGTGTGTAGACTGAGTGCCTCTACTGAAAGACTAAGAAGCTAGACTATTGTATGGATGGACAAGGGCTGTATTTGAGTTTCCTGTGATGTGGTTTATGAGACTTTTAATTAGAAACATTTCCTGTGATACCTCATATCACTCCCAAGTGAGTAGCACTGTAATATTTGGTGTTATAAATGTGGGCATTGTTCCCAGGGAACATGTGTGACTGCTACAGCGGTAGCTGTGACTGCAATACAGACTGATAATAAAAGTGTTAGTCTTGGATATGTTAGTGTCCACGGTGGATGTAGGGAAAACCTGCTTTGAATGTTGTGTGTGAAGCAGACTGCAAGATAGTACAGTAGTTTGAATAAAAAACTGGAGTCTGTAATGAGAAAGTAAGTTAATGTGTATACACAATGTAAATGCATATTAACACACGACTAATACACAGAGAAAACAAAAACAAAACACAAATATCCTAAAATAAAAAAATAAACTGCAAAAAATGCATGAAGGTAGTAATAGTAATAAAGGTATTTAGTAAACATAGTTATGATCAAAAGAATGTACAAGCCATTCCGCCACGTCAAGCCTTGTGGGACAGTCCTAATTCTTGTATTAACACCTTTCCACTTGTCAAGTGACGTAAATGTGAACAAGGATCGAGGGACTGAACCACCAGTAAAAGCATAGGCCAGACAGGATGGATTTTCCAGCTCAGAAACAAGGCGTTCACACCCTTATATGCACAGGATGCACATTGATCTGAATAAAAAACTGGAGTCTGAACTGAAAAAGTAAGTTAATGTGTATGCACAATATAAATGCATATTAACACACGACTTTTGATCAAAATTATGTTTACTAAAAACCCTTTCTACCTTCATGCATTTTTTGCATTTTACTTTTTTATTTTAGGATATTTGTGTTTTGTTTTTCTCTGTGTAATGGTCGTGTGTCGTGACTGCAGACCAAAGGGGGCTGTAAGTGAGAGACATTGGCATGGCATGCAGTCACCCATGGAAACTGGAAAAGGTGAAGTCCGGCATGTTTAGGGGACTGTGATACAAAGCCGTGTCCTATGAAGTGCTATTGACTGGTGTGAACTGAACACTAATATTATTTGCACTTGTGTAAATTGGACTTTAATACTGTTAGGAAACACATTAAAGGGACTTTTGTGTTTGAACTTTGTGGGTCACTGCCTCTTCACTGCGTAATGCTGCTACCGCTGCCTTACATATGGTGGAGAATACGGGCAGTGTAAACTGAGGCATACCCCAGAGAGTGCTGCAGATCGTTGTACAGGTCTGCTGGAGAAATGGAGGAACTTTTAGAGCATTTTGTGCTCAGTCAGCAGTCGCAGCAAGAGGTTCTGCAGCAGCAGCAAGAGACACTGCAGTTTCAGCAGTCGCAGCAAGAGGTTCTGCAGCAGCAGGTGCTGCAGTTGCAGCTGAAGCAGCAAGAGATGCTGCAATGGAAGCTCCCACAGCTTCAGCTGAGTAAAAAGGAGAACCCTAAGGTAAGGGGTGATCATTGGGTGTACCAGTGTTCCTATGTAGTCTCAGCCCGCCAGGTCTCATGCAATTGACTTGCTGCAGTTGGTGGAGGAGTGGCTCCAGTCTGAGTTTTTTTCCCAAATCGAGATGATGGAGAGTTGTGGTTGATCGGATTGTGCGGCCTCTGCCGGCCGCCATGCAGCATTGGGTTGGGCAAAGGGAGCTGGGCAATCTGGACCTGCTGGTAGAATTGATTGAGCGGTATAAATCCACTCAGGACGTGGTACCAGAGCCTGGAAATGGGGCTAGTAACTGTTCTGTGCCATCTGAGCCCATTGACTGCAGATATACGCACCATGTCTCGATATATGCCCAGCCAGTCTGTATCATCACTGCAGGCACTGCCGACAGCGTGCAGCGACTGTGCCAGGTGCTTGTGAATGGGTGCCACACAGAGGCTCTCCTGGACACGGGGAGCAGAGTGACTTTGGTCCATAGGTCCCTTGCTGCTGGGGACAACTCCAAAGGATGGAAGGTGAAGGTGGTGGATATCCATGGGGAAATCCGGGAGTACCCGACCGCTGAGGTCAATTTTTCTACACAATGTGGGGACATTAAACATGTGGTGGGAGTGACGAAGATCCTTCCATATGGGACTGTGTTGGGGAGCGACTTGCCCCTGTTTTGGTCGCTGTGGGAGACCAGGGTCAACCCTCTCATGGTAATGGTTGTGCCAGGAATAGAACCCGGAGATGTTGAGATACCTGCCATAGGGGTCGCCAACCTAGGGACAGAGTGTAATCACGATAGGCTCCCCCTAGAGGTGGTGGAAGGAGAGGATGAAAATGTTGTGCCGGGTGCAGAAACCGAAGATGTTGAGATACCTGCCAAAGGGGTCGTCAACCTAGGGACAGAGTGTAATCACGATAGGCTCCCCCTAAAGGTATTGGCAGGGCAGGATGAAAATGTTGTTTCGGGTGCAGAACCCGAAGATATCAAGTCAGAGATATCTGCCACAGGGTTCGCCAACTTAGGGACAGAGTGTATCCCCAACAGGCTTCCCCTAGAGCAGGGATCCCTAACCTGTAGCTCGGGAGCCACATGTGGCTCGCTGTCCCATGAATTGTAGCTCGCGACTGTCTGCCAGCTTGGTGCATTAGGTCCAGGTCTATCAAACAGGTATGAAGAGTACATCTCAAAATGGTGAATGTTGTGAGTAGCCCTGCACAGAAGAGCAGATGTGGATGCACATTTACTGGTCTTAGGGGTTTAGAGATGTTTTAGGTATGGTACGCTGGAGGATGGCATTACCTGTTAGAGGAGGTGCTCAAAGCTGGATGTGACTGTGTTGGGAGTCCTTGATGAGAGAATACTGAATGGGGGTATTGTGGGAACCCCTGGATCTCAGTGTACTGCTTTGGAGTGATTTCTGTGGAAAAGCTTTGGTTATCATTATACCTGTAATGGGGGCTTTGGTTGACACTACTTTGAAGGAGATGGGAGCCGGATATGGCTCACGCCCCTCTCTCAGTGCTGAATGTGGCTCGAGACCCTCTCTCTAAGCTGAATTTGGCTCTCAAGGTCAGAAAGGTTGGGGACCACTGCCCTAGAGGTTGTGGCAGTAGAGGGCATGGAGACTCCACTGAACCCAGAGCTGGAAATGTCCCCTGGTAAGTTCGGGACAGCTCAATTCCAGGGTCACACGCAGAGAAACTGGTGTGTGAAAAAACTGCAGGTTTAAAAAGAACGCTGGGAAGAACCGGAAGTGTGTGGTCGCAGAGGCAACTGGGGACGTGCGCTCGAGGAATCTTCTGGCACCGGCCAACGATGTGGCCTGGGGTCAGAGTGAAATAGATAGAGTGCTCGTTAGACAGCAGTGTCGGGAAGCTCAGGTTTGGGTGCGACGTAATAAAGATGGATGCTCGGATTTCATGGGTCGAACCACGGCGTTTCAGCATGATATAGTCACCGAGGCACGGGTAAGGGTACGGAAGAAATTATACCAAAGGCCCGAAGGTGAGTACTGATGAGATGCGGGGTTACTGAATCCAAAATGAACAAAGTTCAGGCCACCCACAACCGGTCCAAATCTTAATTGACTGTTCCGGACCCTACTTTGGTTTCAAAGTGCATTGTCGGGTGGGGATGTCACAGAGGCATGAGGATGCCCTGTCTCGCGCCCATGTGGGGTGTCAAGTATTCAACCCCAAAGGTTTGAACAGTGGATGGGTATATGTGAGGTAGTGACCCCTATTACAGCTAGGGGGTGCTGTATGTTCTCCCCAGGATACGCACGGAGGCATATTGAGGCTATGGGAATGCATTGCGGTCACAGGCGTAGCTGGGATTGCAATGGTGAAGCAGTGACCAATGTCACAGGTAGGGGTTGCTGTGTAGTCTCCTCAGGATATACACGGAGGTGTATGAAGGCAATAGGTGTCCATGGCAGTCACAGGCGTAGCTGTGACGGCAATACAGACTGATAATAAAAGTGTTAGTCTTGAACATGTTAGTGTCCAAGGCAGATGTAGGGAAAACCTGCTCTGGATGTTGTGTGTGAAACAGACTGCAGGATAGTAGTTTGTGCAGTCTGTTCCATTCCGGACCCAGGTTTTCCATGTGGCTGGAAGCCACACTTTGCTATGTTAAAAACCCTGAAGGAAAGGGTTGTTGCTTAGTGAGTCTCAGGTGTGTCAGGACCAGAGAGAGACCTGACAACCCACAGCATACACAGTGGTTATGCCGTCCACGATGACTGGTCATGGATGTGGACAGGTCTTGTGCCCAGAACCGGAGGTAGACTTCCTGTGCCCGAAGGAAGGACTGTCATGTGTCACAGCTGCAGACACTAGGATGTCAAGGTCTGTGTACGGCTGTGAAGAGAGACTGTGATACAGTGGTGCACGACACCCATGTGAACTAGTCAGAGGTGAGGTAGCGGGTGTCATGACTGCAGACCAAAGGGAGCTGTAAGTTAGAGACATGGCATGGCAAGCAGTCACCCATGGAAACTGGACAAGGTGAAATCCGGCATGTTTAGGGACTGTGATACAAATCCGTGTCCTATGAAGTGCTATTGACTGGTGTGAACTAAACACTAATATTATTTGCACTTGTGTAAATTGGACTTTAATGCTGTGAGGAAACACATCAAAGGGACTTTTGTGTTTGTAGGTCACTGCCTCTTCACTGCGTACCATGCTACCGCTGCCTCACAAGGTGTAGTGATGATTTTGACTCCATGGGTGTTTTCCAGAAACAAGCAGCAGGGTATGTTGCTGATTGAAAATAGCAAATCTGCCATTGAAGTGCCCATTAAATTGTAGTGCCCAGACATTGTGCCCAGATAATACTTCTGGACACATGCACCCTCATTGCTATAGAAATGCCAAACATGTGGACACTAAATGTGGTTTAGGCACACTGTGGGGCTCAGAAGGGAATGGGGCATTTGGATTTGGGAGCTCAGAATTTGCTGGATTTTTGGGGAGAGGTGAGGAGCCATAGTGCTTTTTCAGATCCTTTGTACTACCTGTATTGTGGAAGCCCCCTATATGTAAAGACACTGCCCTCTCCTGGTTCTCTTACTATCTTTCTGACCACTCCTTCAGTGTTTTGTTCATTGGTTCCACTTCATCTCCTCTTCCTCTCACATTTGGAGTACCTCAGGGCTCAGTCCTTGGCCCCCTTCTCTTCTCTCTCTACACGGCCCCAAATGGACAGACCATCAGCAGATTTGGCTTTCAGTACCATCTTTATGCTGATGGCACACAACTATACACGTCATCCCCTGACCTTACTCCCACTGTACTAAAACGCCAGTGACTCTCTGTCCGCAGTCTCCAACATCATGTCCGCTCTCGGAAACTCAACTTCTCCAAAACGGAACTTCTTCTGCACTTCCAGTCTACTAACCTCCCTAAATCTGACATTTCCCTCTCCGTGGGTGGCACCATAATAACACCCCGGCAGAAGGGCCGCTATCTGGGTGTTACGTTTGACACCTGTAATAGGGTCTACCAAGCTGGGGTACCTCTTTCAGTACCACCCCGTGTTTTCGGAGGTCTGCTCTGCGTTGGCTGGAGTCTGAATGAATGACGCTGGCTGGAATTCCTTGGTTACATGGGCGCATATAAAAGATCACTGCTTCTCCATGTATTTCCAGTCTGACAACACTTTACTCACAGGACCCAGAATATATCACACAAATAGAGGGCCGGCCAATAGAAAAGCGGCAGGCAAGACATACATTACAAAAGCCGCAGGTGGCCGGAGCCTGCTGATGTTTACTGTGGGAATTACAAAGGTGGGGGGAGGGCGGACAAAAGGAGAATATCGTGTCCCCTCTGCCCAGGGGTGCAGCTTGTGAACTGATGCATTAGGGACATGCATCTCACATGGAACCTATTATACATACATGTAACTGCACAACATATTCTGGGTGCTGTGTGGTTCTGTAACACGTAACACGGCTCCCCTTTTCAGCGACGCGATCGGCATACACAGTCTGATCCTCAATGGATCGGTTTGGGGATGACCGAAGTTTATGGGGTTGGTACAAGTTCCGTTTGTCGACTTAGTCCATCGGCGTTACCGTTTTGTTTGCCGGGTCTGTGATGGATGGTGAACTCCAGTGGTTGTAGGGCTAAACTCCACCGCAGCAATCTGGCGTTGTCTCCGGAGACTCGATTAAGCCAAGCTAGGGGATTATGGTCCGTTAGGAGGGAAACCTGTCGTCCATACAAATATGGTTGCAACTTCTTGAGTGCCCATACTACCGCCAGGCACTCCTCGATGGCCGCATAGCTTACTTCACGGGGCAGTAGTTTCCGACTCAGGTAAGCTACCGGTTGTTCTTGGCCGTCTGGCCCGACTTGGCTCAGTACTGCCCCCAATCCAAACATAGAAGCATCTGTGTGAACAAGGAAACGTTAAGTTGGATCAGGTGCGGCCAATACAGGGGTATTGGTGAGGGCATCCTTTAGTTGGCGGAAGGCTTCCTCACACTCTGAGATCCAGGTTACCTGGCGGGGTTAGTTCTTACGGGTCAGATCAGTGAGGGGCTTGGTTATGCTGCTGTAATTGGGAACGAATTTCCTGTAATACCTCGCTGTCCCTAGAAACGCCATGACCTGGGTTTTAGTGCGTGGGGTGGGCCATTTGGCTATGGCCTCAATCTTGGCTGGTTCTGGTCGCTGTTTCCCACTTCCCACCCAATGCCCTAAATACTGAACCTCTGCTTTGCCCACGTGACACTTGTTTGGGTTCAGGGTGATTCCGGCCTGGTGGATCCTGTCCAGTACTGTCTCTAGGTGATTTAGATGCTCTTCCCATGTCGCACTGTAGATGGCGATGTCGTCCAGGTAGGCACAAGCATAGTCCTGGATACCATCCAGAAGCCGGTCAGCCAGCCATTGGAAGGTCGCCGGGGCATTCTTCATCCCGAATGGCCTAACTCGAAACTGGAATAAGCCAAACGGGGTGACAAATGCCGACTTGGGAATAGCGTCAGGACTAAGGGGAATCTGCCAGTAGCCTTTGCATAGATCGATGGTGGTCAAATACTTTGCCCCCGCCAGCCGGTCTAACAACTCATCCACACGCGGCATGGGGTATGCATCCGTCACTGTTTTCTCATTGATGCTACGATAGTCTACACAAAACCGTGTAGTCCCATCCTTCTTGGGCACTAACACTGCAGGGGATGCCCAGGGACTATCTGACTCTTCAATGACCCCTAAACGCAGCATCTCTTGTATCTCTTGTCGCATCCCCTCTTGTACAGACTCAGGGACGCGGAAGGGGTTTTGTCGCTGGGGGGTCTGATCCTGGGTCTCAACCTTGTGTTGTGCCAGGCGAGTGTAAATTGGTCTCCCTGAAAACATCCTCTGTCGCTGCCTCAACAACTCCTCCGCTTGCTGTCTCTCCCGGGGGCCTAGGTCTTCACCCAAGTGTACCTGGTCCCATGTTTTAGACTGAGTCCTTTCCCCTAAGACATCCGGCAAGCGAAGTCCGGCTAAATCCTCTGCTTCAGGTGCACAGATGGCCACTACCTCTTCAGGGCGCTCCCGGTAGGGCTTCAGCATATTCACGTGGAACATGCCGATAACCCTGGGGTCGTCAAAATCGGCGACATTATAGGTTGTGTCGGCTATTTTCCCCACTACCTGGTAGGGCCCCTGCCATGCAGCTTGAAACTTATTCTGCTTAGTGGGCTCTAACACCAGGACCTTCTGTCCTATTTCCAAGGTGCGCTCCCTGGCCCTCCGATCATACCATATGCGCTGGCGCCGCTGGGTCGCCTGCATGTTCTCACGTACAGCCTGAGTCAGCTCCTGTAGGCGGTCCCGGAATTCCAGCACATAGGGTACAATAGGTACCCCTTCTATGAGGCCCTCCCCTTCCCAGTGTTCCAGCACTAAGTCTAGGGGTCCCCTTACCCGTCTCCCGTATACCAGCTCAAACGGGGAGAACCCCGTGGATTCTTGGGGCACTTCCCGATAGGCAAACAGGAGGTATGGCAAGAATTTCTCCCAGTCCCTGTATGTCCTGGTAAAAGTACCAATGAGCTGTTTTAATGTCCCGTTAAAGCGTTCACACAACCCATTGGTTTGCGGGTGGTACGGGGTGCTTCTAATGGACTTTACGTCGCACAGCTTCCACAGTTGGTTGGTCACCTCTGCTGAAAACTGGGTACCCTCGTCCGAGATAATCTCCCGGGGAAATCCAACCCGTGAGAACACCTGGAGCAGGGCAGCCGCCACCGTCTCTGCCAGTATGTTAGGTAACGCAACAGCCTCTGGATACCGTGTGGCATAATCTACCACTGTCAATATATACTTTTTCCCTGACGGACTGGGTTTGGCTAACGGCCCTATCAAATCGACCGCTACTCGGCTAAATGGTTCCTCCACAATGAAGAGGGGGAGTAATTTGGCCTTGCATCGATCCCCCCTCTTGCCAATGCGCTTGCAACTGTCACAGGTCTGGCAGTACTGACGAACATCATAGGTTACCCCCGGCCAAAAGAAGTTTTGTGTCAGACGATGCCTGGTGCGACTGACGCTGAAGTGCCCGGCTAAGGGTATGTCATGAGAGATTCGCAGTAGCTCCTGCCTATACTTCTTGGGAACTACCAGCTGTCGTTTTATAGTGGGGCTCGTCCCTGTGTGGTGCTGCTCTGTGATCCGGTAGAGGAGTCCCTACTTCCATACAAACTGTTCCCCTTCCAGTACCCCTCTCCCCTCCTGTGCCTTCCCACAATATCCCTCTAATGAAGGATCCTCAAGTAACTCCCTCTTAAATTCATCTGGGGTGGCCCAAGAAATGTGTCTGGCTATGGGAATACGTGTAGGGCTGGGATGTCTTACCTGGGCCTCCTCTGAGTGTGATTCCGCCTCCGCAGCTCGAGCTTGTCTACGGGTGGTCACAGGATATGTCTCAGCCAGAGGGGCCACCGAGAATGCAGACAACTTGGGCCCCAAGTCATTTCCCAGCAAGACGTCTGCAGGCAAATCCTCCATCAAGCCGACCTCAACAAGGCCATCCCCGACTCCCCAGTTCAGGTGAATCCTGGCAGTGGGCAGTTGATGTATGGCTCCCCCTGCTACACGGACTGCCACTGTCCGGTCCATCTTTTCTTGGTCCCGGACAAGATGAAGCTTCACAAGGGTCAAAGTTGCTCCGGAATCTCTTAGTCCCTGCATACGTTTCCCATTAACCCACATGACCTGTCGATGCTGTTGTCGATTATCTGCCCGGGCTGCCTGCACGGGGTCTACTTCATGCAGCACTTCCTCCATCTCTTCCACCCCTTGGTCAGTCATAACCCCCAATGCCGGGTCAGCTTCGCCTTAGTAGCAGTGTACAGCATCCCGGCTGAAGGTAGCTGTTCCCGCCTTTGGCCACTGGGTATGCTGAGTCCGTTTGGAACATTGTCTTTGCAGGTGGCCCAGCTGACGGCAGGTGTGGCATCGCGTCCCAGGGGGACTGTGGTAGGCCGAGTTTCTAGCTGGTCCCCCTACAATCTTCGTTGGTTTGGGGCCCTCCAGGTCCATGGGCGGGCCCCTAGTGACCATCATTGATCCGGACAACTGTGGCCTCCTGGCATCATGATCTTCATCGGCCAGACAAGCGGCTTCCTCAAGAGTCGTTGGCCGCCTGTCCCGAAGCCATACCTGTGTCTCGGGGTTTAGTCCATTAAAGAATCATTCTAACAAGAGCTGGAGGACGTCCTCCTTAGTGGTTGCTTGGCTCCCTTGTACCCACTGTAGCAGTGACCGCCGTAATTTACAGGCCCATTCAGCGTGGGTATCGGTTAAGCGTTTTATAAGTCTGCGGAACTTTTGGCGGTATGCCTCTGGTGTCAGCGCATACCGGGCCAAGATCACTTCTTTGATCCACTCATAATCCATACAGTCCTCATTAGGTACCGTGCGATAGGCGTCCGCTGCCCGGCCTGTCAGCTGGCTGGCCAGAATCTGAACCCGTTCCTCCGGCTTCACTTGATGAAGGGCACACTGCCTCTCAAAGTCCTGCAGAAAGCCATCAATGTCTTCCTCTGCCTCCCCCAACTGTCGGAAGGCATTATACTGGATCTTTTTGTGGCTTACTGTTGAAGATACCTGGTCGAAGGCCAGAGCTCCCCCTGCTCGCTGACTCTCCTCTCTCTGCTCTGCCATCTCCATCTTGGCCAGCTCCACTTTGGTCCGCTCTGCCATCTCCATCTTGGCTAGCTCTATCCTGGTCCGCTCGGCCATCTTTTCCTTCAGATCAGTACGCACATCAGCCATCACCTCTCGTATGATCTCTACCGCAGGGTTTGGGCCATAGAATGCCAATCTGTTCTTTACCTCCCTCTGGAATTCGGTCTCCTCCACGTTCACATTGGGGGGCGCTGCACTGTCGTGATCCATGATGGCTGCTATCAAATCCGCTTTTGTTTTGTTGCTGGCGATCAACCCTCAGGCTTCCACCAGATCTTTTAATGTAGTCCTCTTTAACTTCTGGTAGTTGTTTTCCATTCATTCCTTTCCTCCTGTAGAAGGGGTATCATATCCCGCCGCTGCCACCAGTGTATCGGGGTTTACCAAGCTGGGGTACCTCTTTCAGTGCCACCCCGTGTTTTCGGAGGTCCGCTCTGCGTTGGCTTGAGTCTGAATGAATGATGCTGGCTGGAATTCCTTGGTTACATGGGCACATATAAAAGATGACTGCTTCTCCATGTATTTCCAGTCTGACAACACTTTACTCACAGGACACAGAATATATCACACAGATACAGAGGGCCGGCCAATAGAAAAGCGGCAGGCCATACATACATTACAAAAGTCGCAGGTGGCCGGAGCCTGCCGATGTTTACTGTGGGGATTACAAAGGTGGGGGGAGGGAGGACAAAAGGAGAATATCGTGTCTCCTCTGTCCAGGGGCACAGCCTGTGAACTGATGCATTAGGGACATGCATCTCGCATGGAACCTATTATACATACATATAACTTCACAATATATTCTGGGTGCTGAGTGGTTCTGTAACACGTAACAACACCAATCTCTCCTTCACCTCCCATATACAATCTCTTGCCCGCTCTTGCCCTTTACACCTAAAGAACATCTCTAGAATCCGCCCTTTTCTCACCATGCAAACAGCAAAAACCCTCACTCTCGCCTTGATACACTCCCGCCTGGACTACTGCAGCACTCTATTAATTGGCCTTCCCCTCACTTGACTTTCCCCTCTCCAGTCCATCCTCAATGCAGCAGCCAGGGTCGTCCATCTGGCTAATCAGTACTCGGACGCGTCCGCTCTTTGCCAGTCCTTACACTGGCTGCCCATTCATTATAGGATCCAATTCAAAGTACTTGTTCTCACCCACAAAGCTCTTCACAGTGCGGCACCTCCTCCCTCTTTTCTGTTTATCGGCCTAGCCAATCGCTGTGCTCTGCAAATGACTTTCGACTAACCTCTACACTAATCTGTACCTCCCACTCCCGACTCCAAGACTTCTCCAATCCAATCCTCTGGAATTCTCTCCGGACTATCCACAATCTTCCAGGTCTAGATCAACCAAAGGCACGGAGACAACTAATGTTTCCTACTAGGGGAAATCAGGCGGTAAAACGGAAGTTCATACTCCCTATTAAACAAGATAAAAGGGATAGGAAGACTAATATTGAGGTAATTAACCTGTCAAAACACGTTCTTACTGTGGCTCAACTTGAGGTGCTCTCCAGGGACCTCACCTTCTCCCCCACTAACAACTATGACTCTTTTACAGCCATAAAAGATTTATATCTATTTTCTAGAAAGCTGATTCTTAAGAAGCTGTATGTGAAGGGAAACAGTGACGAACAGCAGATTGATGTTATGGAGGAGGAGGCATTGCAGGCCCTGGAGGAGCTATTCAATGAACAAACTTTGGCATCACAAGGTATGTTCCCACAGTTCCTCTATCCACGTTCCACTCGCTTTCCCCCCTTGTCATTATGTCCGGCAGTTGACATCTTCACGAAACTAGTCATGGAAGACTTTAAGTGTATCTCCCACAAACGGAGACTGGATAACCTCACGGCTGTACAGCTTGCAGCCTTGAGAGAATTACAGTCCCTTGAGGACGTTGTTATAAAACCGGCAGACAAGGGGGGAAACATAGTGATTTGGCCACAAGAAATGTATGAGAGGGAGCCGTTTAGACAGTTGAAAGATAAAAAGATATACCTCAAGTTAGACTGCAATCCCCTGAAAGCCTTTTCGTCAGAGTTAGAAATGATCCTCAATCAAGCTTTCGAAAAGGGTGTGATCCCTAAAAAAATCTATGATGGACTGCTAACCAGCTGCCCCAAAATACCCACTATATATTTTATGCCAAAAATACACAAAAACACGGCTGAACCACCGGGGTGCCCTATTGTGGCGGGCATAGGAGGGCTATGCAAGCCGGTTTGCAAATTTATTATTATCTCAAACTTTTGGTTGAGGCTCTGCCCTCCTATGCCCATGACACAATGGACGTTTTTGCCAGAATTGATGGCATGACTCTGGACCATGATAGGTTACTAGTGACTGTGGATGTTGAATCGCTGTATACATGTATTCAGCATCAACACGGTCTGGAGGCATGCCGTTTGTTTTTGGATAACTGCAACTGGGATGGCCCTCTCTGTGAGCTCATTCTTGAACTTTTACAGTATATTTTGACTCACAATTTTTTTGTTTTTAGGGAACGTTTCTATTTGCAGCAGTGCGGCACTGCAATGGGGGCGGCCTGTGCGCCTTCCTTCACCAACCTCTTCCTGGGTTACTGGGAGAGGGAGGTTTTTTGGGGGGAGGGCGCCCAGGCCGCCGATCATGTGCAGTGCTGGTTACGGTACATCGACGATGTACTCATCGTCTGGCAAGGTACCGAACAACAACTGCATATGTTTATGGAGGGGTTAAATCGTAAACCCTACAATATTAGACTAACTTATTCCTTCAGCATAAAGGAGGTGGACTTTCTGGATATTAAGTTTCTAGTAGACGAACATTTACAACTACAGACGGATATATACTGAAAGCCCACCTCAACAAATTCATTACTTCATGCAAGTTCGTGTCATCCAGGAGCCACGGTGAGGTCCATCCCAGTGGGACAATTTCTCAGATTGAGGAGAGTATGTTCATCGGATTCAAGATTTGAGGATCAAGCTGCTGATCTCCGAGAGAGATTTAGAATGCGGGGGTATGGTAATAGATGTGTAAGATTTGGCTAAACGAGAGCAAAAAGAAGTCAGCGTACATCTTTACTACACTCTCAAAGTAGAAAAAATAGGGAAGGACGGGACCAAATTAGGTTTATATCTACCTTCAAAGGCAAAAGGTCGACAATGAGGCAAAGTCTCCAACGTCACTGGAGTATTTTGAAAACTGAACCAACTTTAACAACATTTTTACCCGAACAACCACTCATGACAGCAAGGAGAGGCCAAAATTTGGCTGACCTCCTTGTACACAGCCACTATGCACCAGTAATAAAAAATCCCTTTAATTCAAGAGGACGTCTACAAGGATGTTACCCGTGTGGAAATTGTGTAGCGTGTAAAAACATCATGCAGGCTACTACTTTCACCTCGGCTGACGGACGTCAGCAATTTTCAATACGGCAGTACATCACCTGTACCACAACACAGGTTGCGTACTATGCCACTTGCGGCTGCCAAAAGATATGTATTGGCTTGACGTCACGCTAACTTAAAATCCGTACAATGGAACATGTACGAGATATCTTGGCTGCTGCCTCTGTCACAGACCTCTCTGTCCTAAAAACTATACCAAAGCATTATAAACAGTTTCACCAGAGTAACCCAAAAACTTTTATGGTCAGAGGTATCCAACATATTCAAAGAATGTAGGTGGATTACCATCTTGGGGACAATGTCACCTCATGGTCTAAATGAGTCACAGGGGTTTGCTTCCTTCCTTTTTGGATTCCCTAGTTCTTGTATATGGGGATGTTTTTATCCCCTGATTCCTAGTTCCACCATGATGGCTTTATCTTTAATTTTAACATTTGTTTTTAAACAGTGTTGTTGGTTTTTAATTGTATTACTTTTCATTTCTTTAGTTCTACTCATTGACTAATTACACCAGCTCTGGTATAACGGTCCCATGATGTCTCCCTATATTGTCAACTAATGCGGTCTTGGGAAGCTGATTTGTAACATTCTGACAGAAGATTACATCCGGAAAATTCCTAACTATAATTAATATCATGTGGAATTATTTGGATTTAGTTTAATAATGGACAATTTTTTTTCTTATCGGTGAACAATATGTCATGTCATGATTAATATTTGATGCAATGTGGTATTATATGAATTGAGTCTCTGTATTCTGCAATAATCTTTTTGCCCTTTTCCTAGCACAATGGATTTGATTAGCTCTTATTATGAAAAACATTTTCTGACAAGGTATCGTTTTTAAAGTGCTTAGAATAGGTTCTCTTTCTAAGATTATTGATGCTATTTGAGACTTCATAGATGCAGTACATCAAAAGTTTTTTACTTGGTAGAACAGGGTATGCCTTAGGTACTAATGTGTGTGGCACACTAAGAGTTAATTAGCAAAATGATGAAATGATTTCACTAATTTTTGGTGTCTGTATTTCAGTTACCTATTGCACATCTGTTTAGATACATGATTTATTTGTTTAGCGCATTTGCGCGCCCCCCCTTTTTCTATTTAATCTATATCTGTATAAGGCTTCCATAAAAGCGCTTCTATATAACTTGCTATTTAGCAGCTGATATCCGGCTCTGATTGCTTCATTGCCACTGCGCATGTGCGCTCTCCTCTGTGTGCTTCCCTCATGCGTCTCTTCATTACTCCCGGCTCTGCTGGGCTGCGTGGTGATGGCTTGGCGCCAGCCGCCCCACGTGGTCCAGATGACCGGGGGAAGTTGATATGCTATTGATTTAGAGCGTCCAGGGGAGGCGCATTGGTTCAGCTACTATTGGCTGCAGATTTACAGCGTTCAATCTTTATTGCGCTGTCATTGGCTGCAGACCTACTGACCCGGATATTTAAACGGGAGCCTGAAACCTATTAAGCCACACCCCCTGAAGAAGGAAATCCACACCAAAACGTGCGTTGGGGATCAGGCTGTCTGCTTCCACCTAAACATGACGGGTAATGATCTATTTTAGTCATTTTTTACATTAGAAACGTCACTATATGGCTATGTAGTTTCAGACTTAACTTATTCCCTGGGATAGGGGTTCTTCTTCTTATGACTACCTATGCGCTCTATGGGTCTGACCAATAACTGACGCTGCTTAGGATAATAATAATAATAATAATAATCTTTATTTATATAGTACCAACATATTCCGCAGCGCTTTACAGTTTAACAGTTTCAAAACACAAGTCATAAGTAACAACGTTAACAATAATTGAAGCAAAATAAGACGAAATGAGATGACCCTGCTCGTGAGAGCTTACAATCTACAATGAGGTGGGGGAGATACAAAGTACAGGTGTGTATTTACAATTGTGTATTTACAATGAAGGTCCATCCATCTTGAGGGAGTGAAGGATGGATGGAGATAGTGAATGGGCTACACAAGCACACTTACACAGAGAATGACTTTGATTAGTGAATGTGATAGGCCGCTCTGAACAGGTGTGTTTTGAGGGATCGCCTAAAACTATGCAAATTGTGGATAGTCCTGATTTCTTGGGGTAGAGCATTCCAGAGGATAGGAGCAGCACGGGAGAAGTCTTGGAGTCGGGAGTGGGAGGTACGGATTAGTGCAGAGGTTAGTCGAAAGTCGTTTGCAGAGCGCAGCGATCGGCTAGGCCTGATAGACAGAAATGAGGGAAGAAATGTAAGGGGGTGCCGCACTGTGGAGAGCTTTGTGGGTGAGAACAAATACTTTGAATTGGATCCTATAATGAATGGGCAGCCAATGTAAGGACTGGCGAAGAGCGGATGCGTCCGAGTACCGATTAGCCAGATGGACGATCCTGGCCGCTGCATTAAGTATGGACTGGAGGGGGGATAGTCGAGTGACGGGGAGGCCAATTAATAGAGCATTGCAGTAATCCAGGCGGGAGTGGATCAATGCAACAGTGAGGGTTTTTGTTGTTTCCATAGTGAGAAAAGGGCGGATTCTAGAGATGTTCTTTAGGTGTAAGCGGCAAGAGCGGGCAAGAGATTGTATATGGGATGTGAAGGAGAGATTGGTGTCAAACAAAACACCCAGACAGCGTGCCTGCTGCCGGGGTGTTATTGTGGTACTATCCACGGAGAGGGAAATGTCAGATTTAGGGAGGTTAGTAGGCGGCGGGAGCAGAAGAAGTTCAGTTTTAGAGAGGTTGAGTTTCAGATAGAGAGTGGACATGATATTGGAGACTGCGGACAGACAGTCACTGGCGTTCTGTAGTACAGCGGGGGTGAGGTCGGGGGAAGATGTGTATAGTTGTGTGTCATCAGCATAAAGATGGTACTGAAAGCCAAATCTGCTGATGGTCTGTCCAATTGGGGCTGTGTAGAGAGAGAAAAGAAGGGGACCAAGGACTGAGCCCTGAGGTACCCCAACAGCAAGAGGAAGAGGAGATGACGTGGAGCCAGAGAACAAAACACTGAAGGAGCGGTCAGACAGATAGGAAGAGAACCAGGAGAGAGCAGTGTCCTTAATGCCTAGTGATTGGAGCCAGAGAGTAGGAGATGGTGGTCAACAGTATCGAAAGCTGCAGATAGGTCAAGAAGAATGAGCAGAGAGTGGTCACCATTACGTTTTGCTGTCAGAAGGTCATTGGTCACTTTGATGAGTGCAGTTTCAGTCGAATGTAAGGGGCGGAAGCCAGACTGTGAAGGGTCTAGAAGGGAGTGAGTGGAGAGGTAACGGGTAAGGCGGGAGTAAACTAGGCGTTCCAAAAGTTTAGAGAAGAAGGGGAGATTGGAGACTGGTCTGTAGTTGTTTGTGCAGGATGGGTCGAGAGCAGGTTTCTTTAGTAATGGAGTAACAATGGCGTGTTTGAAGGAGGATGGGAAAATGCCCGAGGAGAGGGAGAGATTAAAGATTGTAGTTAGGTGGGCTGTGACGACTGGAGAGAGAGACTGGAGGAGATGTGAGGGCATGGGGTCGGTAGTGCATGTAGTCGGACGAGAAGAAGAGAGGAGTCTGGAGACTTATTCTTCTGTGATGGGATCAAATGTGGAAAGTGAGCCAGGGGAGATGCAGGAAGGGATGGGAGTCACAGCACTTGGTGGTTGGGAGCAGATTTCTGGACGGATATTATCTATTTTTTCTGTAAAGTGGGAGGCCAGGTCATCAGCACAAATGTCTGTGATAGGGGCTTGTGCTTTTGGCCTGAGGAGGGAGTGAAAAGTGTCAAAAAGTTTCTTGGGGTTGTTGGCTAGTGAGGAGATCAGGGTGGTGAAGTAGGTCTGTTTGGCAAGGTGAAGGGCAGCGTTATAGGTTCTTAACATAAATTTGAAGTGGATGAAGTCTTCTGGTGTGCGGGTTTTTCTCCATAGGCGTTCAGCACTCCTGGAGCATCGCTGGAGAAGTTGAGTTTGCGATGTGAGCCAGGGCTGTTTTACTCTGTGTTTGGAGGTTCTGAGGGTGAGGGGAGCTACTTGGTCTAGGGTGCTTCTAAGAGTGTCATTGTAGTGATGAACAGCCAGATTAAGACAGGAAAGAGAGGAGATTGGGGACAGTGATGAGTGTAGGGAATCTGAAAGTGTCTGAGGGTTAATGGCTTGTAGATTTCTGAATGTGTGATAGGTAGGAGTGTGCTGGGGTGGATGAGGATTTGTGAGCGTGAAGGAGAGAATGTTGTGGTCAGAGGGTGGAAGCCGTGAGTTATTTAGGTGGGAGATTGAACAGAGCCGGCAGAAGACCAGATCAAGGGTGTTACTGTCCTTATGTGTTTCAGAGATTGAATGCTGTGAGAGGCCTAGAGAGGTGGTTAGTGATAGAAGCTGGGATGCAGATGTGGAAGTAGGGCTGTTAATGGGGATGTTGAAGTCTCCCAGGATGAGGGTTGGTAGTTCTGAGGACATGAAGTGCGGCAGCCAGGCTGAAAAGTGGTCAAGGAAGTGGGTGGGTGAGCATGGGGGCCAGTATATGACCGCTACCCTGAGGGAGAGGGGACGGAAGAGCCTGATGGTGTGGACCTCAAAAGAAGGGAATAAGAGTGATGGAACTGGGGGGATGACCTGGAAAGTGCATTGTGGGGACAGGAGTATGCCGACTCCACCACCATGTCTGTTTGGGGGTCTCGGGGAGTGAGAGAATTGTAAGCCACCGTAGGAAATGGCAGCAGGAGAGACAGTGTCAGAATCCTGAATCCAGGTTTCAGTGAGGGCCAACAGATTAAGAGAGTTGTTCAGAAAGTAGTTGTGTAGGAAAGGAAGCTTGTTACAAGCAGACCGTGGATTCCAGAGGGCACAATTAAAAGATGTAGGTGAGGGAGAGCAAGTAATGTTAATAAGATTATTATGGTTTCGATATGAGGTAGGGTAGGGGTTGAGGTTGGCGGATGGTGGACCAGGGTTGGGGGAGATGTCCCCTGAAATTAGTAGGAGTAGGAAGATAAAGAGCAGATAGTTGTTGGAATTGTAAGTGGTTTTTTTCTGTGATGTGTTTGGGCAAGATGGGCTGAGGTTTCTCAGGATGGTGAGGAGTGCGTGGGAGCTGTACATGGGAAAGGGAAGTATAGAGGGGCTGATGTGTATGAGTCGTGATGGAGGGGGGATGGGGTGGTGAATGTGGATGGCAAGGGAACACAGGAGAATAAAAATAAAGCACATGGTTAAAGGGGAGAGCAAATTGTGGGTTACCTGACTCCTGCCCTGACTAACTGCCATGTATAACTGCCGTTTTGCTGGATGCTTAGCTTCTGTGATGCTTTGCTTATGGGATGCTTGCGTGCTGTACCCCACTGCGTGCTTCCCCTTAGCAACTACTACATATATAGGCCACACTACAGGGTCAGGAGAGAGGGATTGTGGGAGCTGGTTGGGTATAATTTGGCAGCTGGGGCCAGCACACCAGGGGATGGTTAGATGATCAAAGGCACTAGACCAAGATGTGTCAATATGCTATAGCACCTTCCACCTGATAAGATCTAGAAAGGCCCCAGTCACGGATCTAAAGCAGTAAGTATTACATACAGTGCAACAAATGAATTATACCGAAGCTTTAGCAAGCACATTAAAATATGCAGCAAAATGGTAAAGCAGCAGAAGAATGGAGTTGTACCATTTGGATATATAGCAGCAGAGAATAGAGGCAGCAGAGGTGGGAAGTTGTATCATTCAGGCTGCTTGGTAGCAGTGAATGGAGTAAATACATGCAGGGTGGCTCAGTTGATTACCTGTGTGAAGAGAGATGAATGTTAATTCCATGCCATGTATAACTGCCGTTTTGCTGGATGCTTAGCTTCTGTGATGCTTTGCTTATGGGATGCTTGCGTGCTGTACCCCACACTGCGTGCTTCCCCTTAGCAACTACTTAGGACCAATATAATCTGGTGCATGGGTCTGTGGTGTTTTTCAACTTTTGTGGTCAGTGCACTGGAGGAGCCTGGGTATTTTACTTACCTTATCCTTAGGATATATTGGCAAGTTTTTACTCTGCCCAACATGTTTAAGGCTAAGTGCACACGTACTTTTTTGCCCTGTGGATTTTTCCGTGCAGAATTGAAGAAATCCACAAGTGAAATGACCTGCATTTTTCCTGCGGATTTCTTCCTTTTTTATTGTGGTTTTCTTGCGTTTTTTGTGCGGTTTTCCCCTACGGATTTCCCCCTGCGGATTTGGAGAATGGAGCAGGGGGAAAACTGCACAAAAGAAGTGACATGCTGCATATTTTGTACCACAAGAAAACCGCGCCGGAAAATCCGCAGCGTCTGCACAGCTGTTTTTTTTTTCAATTGATTTACATGCTACTGTACATCACAATGCGGATATGCAGCGTTTCTGCACTGTAAATTCCGCTGCAGATCCGCTGGAAATCTGCATCGTGTCCACATGGCCTTAATGTGGCAACAGGATGTCCATGTTACGATCCAGGGTACTTAAGTCACTTTATGATGCTCATCTACTCTTGCTAATTGTGTCTGCTCACACCTACTCTATATATTTTCTTTTTGCATATTTATGAAAAAACTCTGTCTTTTTTTGTAATAAATAAATGTTACTATTTTTCTATACTAGCATAGACTTTGTTTCTCCTCCTTTTTCTCATTACAATTTGAGTCGCCGCTTTGATGCATCTTCTGCCTAAAAGGGTGTTATTTGCACCATCATTGGATAGCCAATAATGATTTGGAGATTTGTTGTATTATCCACAATTTGCATAGTTTTAGGCGCTCCCTCAAAACACATTTGTTCAGAGCGGCCTATCACGTTCCCTAATCACAGTCATTCTAGGTGTAAGTGTGTGTGTGTAACCCATTCACTATCTCCATCCATCCCTCACTCCTTCAAGACGGCTGGACCATCATTGTAAATACTCACTTGTACTCTGTATCTCCCCCACCTCATTGTAGAGTGTAAGCTCTCACCAGCAGGGTCGTCTTATTTTGCTTTAATTATTGTATTGTTAATGTTGTTACTTACTACTTGTGTTTTGAAATTTTTAAACTGTAAAGCGCTGCGGAATATGTTGGCGCTATATAAATAAAGATTATTATTATATTTCCATTAAAAGATGACAAACCTTAGTAAGGGTTTTTTTGTGGATTGAGTTGAAGGTTTTATCGGGACAGTTTACATTACATTTTGGATCACCTTTATCCTGCGCTCTACGCTGAACACTTACTTTTGGGTTTCTATCAAAATCACTGAGTGACGTGATTCAGATGAAACTCCAGAGGGATTTATTCACTATAATTCAGCAGCAGATTACTCTGGACTCCGTATCGCCAAAGTTCAGCGGTGTCCTTCTTTTCAGAGGTGCACAAAACTGGCCGACCGTGATTTTTTACACACTTAAAAAACCAGACACTGCCAGATCACAGGTCAAACTGCGTCCACAGTGTTTCCATCTGCCTCATTATAGGGAATCTTCCACCAAAGATTTACACAAAAACTCCGATGTAAGCGCTCAGCATAGAGCACAGGATAAATGTGTGCCGAGTCTTACTACATGTAAGGATTCCGGACTTTCCTTTGTGCCTGTTTGCCCTCATCCAAGTTGGAGTCTTGTATCTCGCCCTGTCATGGAACTTCCTGTCTGTCCTGTTATTTAAGTCCTGGTCGTGTGTTCCTCCTTGCCTGAGTATTTTGTGCTGTTGGTTCCAGAGCTCCTGCCCGTTGTGCTGGTGAACTCCCTGCTACTTCTGCTGGGTAATTGGTGGTCTGCCTCGCCTCATTCAGCTGCCTTCCATTTTCTGTGTGCTCCTGGATCCTGATTGGGGTTGCCTATTGATCGGAATACTTGGGTGCTGCCCCTCGCCTCAGAAGCTGCTGCGCTCAGTAAGAAGTGCAACTTCATATCTTCTGGACTACGTCTGTTGGGCTGTGGTGCGGGACTTGAGTGGGACTTGTCAGCCCTTCAAGGTACCTTTAGAGACATTCCCCTGTCTACGCTTCTTCTATGTATTGTTGGACTCCCACAAGCAAGTGCCGTACGGACGTGTGATCAAGATATTGGTGGGAGACTCCCTTGTTTAAGTACTGTGTGCATTGAACGACCCCCTTGCTGGATAACCACGTTTAAGTACTGTATGCATACCCACTGATATCTTTAATGGTCTTCCTTGTTTAGGTGTCTTGCGCACTCCTGCATCATATCCTTGCTGGACTGGTTCGTATTAGCAGTCGCGTCCCGCTATCCAGCTTGCTGTGATTTACTATATTGTGCTGAGCACCTCGTTTCGACTGCAGGAATATCTGTTAGTTCTGTTTACATTCCTGTTTTCTTTAAATACATCTTTTTGCTGCAGCTTTGTTCTCAGACTGATTTTATCCCACGCTATCAGATTCCTTAGTACCTACATAATTGTTACAGGATACTCAGGCCAATTAGGAATCTGCTGGGATAATGTCAACTGGGGCAAAGTTGGATCATTTGTTTTCTATGATCAACTCCTTACAAGGGGACGTATTAGCTCTGAAAAAAAGGTGGCTATCTGGGAGGCCCATTTCAGGCAGGCGCTGCAGGATTTAAGTAATCAATAACAGCATGGGCGCCTCCACCCCTGGGGCAGCTACTGCCAACTAGTCCTCCCAAGTTACCGCCGATTAGATTTAATGGTGAACGCTGCAAATTTTGTGGGTTGATAAATCAATGCATTTTGTATTTTGATGTACCCGCTGCCCATTTGTCTTGTGTATAATCATGTTACTTATCTCCCAAGCTCTCGCGTGGGTGAATCCGCTGATTGAGACTCGTGACCCTCACTTGAATAACCTTGATGATTTTCTTGCTGCAATGTCTATGATGTTTGATGATCCAAATCGTCGCACTACAGCTGAAACTGCATTGTTGTCATTACGTCAGGGTAAGCGCTCTGTTGTTGAATACGCCACTGAATATAGACGGTTGGCGGTGGATAGGGTTTGGGAGTTTATGCTCAATTACCCATTTTTAAGAGGGGACTTTCTAGTAAGATTAAGGACAAATTAGCCCATGCAGATTCTCCTCAGGAGTTGGAGGCGTTCATACAGCACTGCGTGCGCATTGACATACGTATTACTGAACGTAGACAGGAGGAATTTGCAGCCTTTAGCCGTGTCTCTAACTCTCCCCTTCCTTCTAAAGAACTTGCAGGCAAAGACTCTTGGGAAGCAGAACCAGTCCCTATGCAACTGGATGCTTTACAGCGGCGTGAGAGAGTAACGAGCGCAGGGAGCATCACTTTCGTGAGAGTTTATGTTTTTACTGCAGTCAGTCTGACCATTTCCTTATAAACTGTCCTAAGCGGCCTCGCAAGGTACTAGCCGCTGTAGGGGAACATAATAATCAGGATGAATCTGTTACTTCTGAGTCCAGCTTTTCTGTGAATGCTGTGTTTCATTCCCTAGCAATGACTGCTGCTCCCAAGACACGGAAGGATAAGGATGCACATTGTTCCCTCCTCATTAAGATCTTATTGTCGGGCCAATGGATCTCATGGGTGGCTATGGGGGATTCTAGAGTGGGGGGTAACTTTATAGACGTCACTTTTGTCAAGGAACATGGCAGATTCCACAGAGAACCACCCCAGTAGGCATGGAAATGGTGGATGGTTCTCCCCTAGTTTCTAGACCGGTGGATCAGGAGACGGCACCCCTGGAGATTTACATGGAGCCCAATCGTCGAAAAGTGCTTTCTTTTATGCTAATTTCTTCACCACATTTTCCTTTAATTCTAGGAATTCCCTGGCTTCAGGCACAGAACCCAATCATCAACTGGGAGACCAAGGAGATCACCTTTCCACAAAAGAATACACCAGTAACAGGTCAGGTAAATTCTCGGGATGCGGAATGTATCACTGGAGTATCAATGTTACCACCCATTTACAACGAATTTTCTGATGTCTGTGGCAAGAAAATGGCAGATCAGCTTCCTCCTCTTAGACCCTATGACTGTCCTACCAAGCTCCTTCCGGGGGCGGCTATTCCATTTAAAAATGTTTACCCACTAGCAGCTCCCACAAGCCTTGAAAGAATACATTCATGAGAATCTGGCTAAGGGTTTCATTCACCCCTCATCACCGGCAGGAGCACCCATCTTTTTTGGAAAAAAGAAGGAACTCTTAGACCCTGTATTGACTACCGGGAGCTCAACAAGGTAACCATTTGGAACCATTATCCTTTATCGTTAATCCCCGAATTGCTGGAGTACGACACGCCAACATTTTTTCTAAGTTGGATCTTCGAGGAGCTTATAACCTAGCTCGGATCCGCTCTGGGGATGAGTGGAAGATGGCATTTAGATGTTGTTATGGGCACTTTGATTACCTTGTGATGCCTTTTGGACTCTGCAACGCTTCGGCAACCTTTCAACATTTGGCTAATGACGTCTTTAGAGATTTGCTAGATCATTTTGTGGTAATCTATCTGGATGATATGGGCATAGCCACATGCGCAAAGTGAGCATTTCACTGCAATCCTATGGGTGCTGAATCGCCGCGATTCCGCACAAAGAATGAAGATGCTGCGTATTTTTCCGCTATGTGATTCCGCAGCTGAAAAATCCGCAGCATTAGCACATCGATGCGGAATCCCATAGGATTGCATGGGGTGCATTTTCGTAGTGTTTGTGCGGCATTTCCGCAGTGGAAAAACGCTGCGAAAATGCTAAACAAACGCAACGTGTGCACACAGCCTAACACTACGTTCTTTGGGAAGCAGAATTAACAAATCAACAGCAGGTGAAGAATTGGTTTTATTTATTATTTATTTTTTATGCCTTTCCTCGTGTGGTATAAGTCATTAGACTACTTTATTCTTCAGGTCGGTGCGCTTACAGCAATACCAGATTTAGACTTTTTGTATGTTTGGCTGCTGTCACACTAAAAGATACTTATTTTGCAAAACAAGTTTTTGCATCACAACATTTTGAGAGCTATAATTTTTCTATATTTCTGCTGACAAAGTCATGTGAGGGCTTGTGTTTTGCAAGATGAGTTGACGTTTTTATTGTTACCATTTTCGGGCAAATTACATTTTTGACCACTTTCTATTCTGATTTTTGTTAGGCGGGATGTACAAAAAACAGGTATACAGGAATTGTTTTTTTGTCAGTACGATTACAGCGATACCACATTTATATATTGTTTTATGTTTTGCCGCTTTTACACAATATAAATTATTTTATAGAAAATTGTGGGTAAACAACTTTGTTTTAAGCATGTGATGCTTATTCAAACTCACCTGTGGAAAGTGACAGGTGAGGGCAATATGAAAATTACACTTGAAAGCAGCTAAAAAGGGGAAAAATTGACTCAATCTTTGCATTGTGTGTCTGTGTGTGCCACACTAAGCATGGAGAATAGTAAGAGAAGAACTGTCTGAGGACTTGAGAATCAAAATTGTTGAACAATATCAACAATCTCAAGGTTACACATCCATCTGCAGAGATCTTCATGTTCCTTTGTCCACAGTGAGTAACATAATCAAGAGGTTTACAACCCATGGCACTGTAGCTAATCTCCCTGCACGTGGATGGCAGAGAGAGATTGATGAAAGGTTTTAACGCAGTAAATGGCCCGGATGGTGGAAAACCTCCAATCAAGGTCCAAAGTAGTTCAAGCTTTCCTGCAGGCTCAAGGTCTCAATGTGCACATGTGCCGCCTCCGGTGACCATTTTCCCGAAGCCCACATCAAGTTAGATTTGGAAACAAAATGGGGGCCATATAGGGGAGGGGGGTGGATTGCATTAAAGGGATTTTCCAGGGTTGACACAAAAGTCTACAGTCATGTCTACAGTCATTCTATAGTCTCTAGTCTGCTGAATTGTGACGGCGTGCAGTGTGCATGATTAGAGATGAGCGACTTTGCCTTTTTTCGGGTCGAGTCGGGTTTCATGAAACCCGACTTTCTAAAAAGTCGGGTCGAACGAAATTGGCCAACTATAGGGAAAAGTCGGGGTCCGACTGAAACACGAAACCCAATGCAAGTCAATGGGGAAGCAAAGTCGGCAGTGAGTGGAGGACAGGAAACACACCTACAGTGCCCATTTCATTGCTAACGACACCAATTCTTATTACTTAAGCTTGGCAACTTTAATTTACTTTATAATAATAGTATACGCATTGAAAACTGGGAGTTATTTGGCTAAAGTTGTGGGGGGGTAGGGCTGGCGCCAGGTTTTCGTGTGCCCTGGGCCAAAGAATGTCAGTGCGCCCTTTTAACACATACCACAATTCATAATGCTCCGATACGGCACAGAAATATAGGTATAGTACAATGAAAAATACTTCACTGCTTACATGACATGACTGATATCTATTTTAAATTCTACAATAGCTCAAAAAATGGGCAGTATATTACTCCATACAGTATTATGGGCACCGCATAGTGCGCTATACAGCGTAATGAGGCCCATATATTTCTCCATACAGAATAATTGGTCCCATATAATGTTCCATACAGTATATAATGAGCTCCACATAATGCTACAGTATATGTTGGTCCCCATGGATGATGCTCCACTGTCTTATGGGCCCAAATAATGCTCCAGAGTCCATATATAATGGGCTCCATTTCTAATGCTCCAGTGTATAATGGGCCCTGCAAATGCTGCTTCAGTGTCTGATGTCCCCCATTTGGAATGCTCCAGTATATGATGGGCCAAATGGATGATGCTCCAGTGTGTTATGGGCCCAAATTATGCTCCATATATAATGGGCCCCATTTCTAATCATCCAGTGTATAATGGGCCCCATAAATGCTGCTCCAGTGTCTGATGTCCCTCATTTGGAATGCTCCAGTATATGATGGGCCAAATGGATGATGCTCCAGTGTATGATGGGCCCCATATATCATTCTTCAGTGTATATTGCTCCCCAAAAAATGCTCCCAACATTTTAAAAAATTAAATACCTCTCCTCGCTGGGCACTGCTCTACTCTGGACTTCTCAGCATTGCCATTTTAAAGCTCTCTGCACTTGTACTGTTTCGGTAGAGGGCATACAGACGTGATGTCATCGCACTCTGTAACCTGAATGTCACTATCAGGAAAGGTGGAAGACGTCACGGCGGTGGAGCAGGGAGAGGTAAGTATTGCAAGTGCTGTGGCCCTGAGCAAACAGGGGGGACCCACTCGTGAGCGCCGGTACCTCATAGTACGCCAGTGTGTTATGAATGAGTCACCGGAGGAGGAAAAAACAAAAATGCAAGCTAAGTCCAGAAAACTGGAGAGGTTGGTAGCTAG
Source organism: Dendrobates tinctorius (assembly GCF_039654945.1). NCBI lineage: Eukaryota > Metazoa > Chordata > Amphibia > Anura > Dendrobatidae > Dendrobates > Dendrobates tinctorius. The sequence continues at coordinate 1,569,743 of NW_027361840.1, forward strand.
CGGATTGCAGACCCCTGATCCTATTCACAACAACTAACAGTAGCCGTGGGGAATTCCTACGGTGGTCCTAGACCCCTCGTCACAGCCGGAGAACTAAATAAGCCTAAAGAAAGAAATGGGAAATCTAAACTGCCCCAGAGCAGACCCCAAAGCAATAGACAGCCCCCAAAATGTATTGACGGTGAAAACAGATGAAAACACAAACACAGACAGAAAGACAGGCTGAGCAAACGATGGGGCCCAACTAACTAGATAGGACAGGACAGAAAAGATTCTGGCTGCAATCCGCAAAAACCCCACCAAAAATGTCCCAACCGTCTGATAAGAAAAAAGACCCTGAAGTCGCTAGACTTCAAAATCACTATATCAGCACTCAGGTATATTCTGAAAACAGAGCAAAGAGATCAACTGATCAGAGACAAAAATGGAATTCAGCCAGTCCCAACAAGGGCTGGCTGAACACAAACACTAAGTAAACCAGACAAAATCTCATGGAATAATAGCAGAGCAAAAACTTAGCTTTCGTAGACAGGAACTATACTGGATGCAAGAGCTCAGAGCAGAAAGGATCACCAGCAACCCTGCAGGGCGTCGGCTGCCTTATATCCACTCAGAGATTCCGGATGTCCAATCACACTCCACCTGTTCAGATGACAGATCTTTCCCATCTAAATCAACTTCACCACCTCCCTTCACCAGCAGAGGGAGTTCATCGGACATCAAAGGTGAAGGAGAAAATGAACTCATAACACCAGTGTGTCTGATGACGAGTGGGCCCCCCCACTGTCAGAGACACTTTATTGTACTATGAGAGGCCCTGTGCCAGTCCCGTCGCCCAAGGGTGGGGCCACACACCTGTTCAGGGCAACAGTACTTGCCCGGGTGCGGCAGGTGTTGGCCCTGGGCCTGGGGTAGGAGGGGGGGCAGCCCATTTTGGGTGGTTTAAAAGATGGCATATGTTGATGTGTAGGCTGGACTTTCAGCTGCTGCAAATGGAGGAATTGGAGAAGTCAGAGGAAGAGGACAAAAGCAAGCCTTTTTTCTGGCAACCTATGTGTTATCAGGGGAGGGTGGGACAAAATATTTTAAAACCCATGCATGGTTCATTTTAATGATGGTTAGATCATCAACATTTTGGGTTGACAGACGGGTCCTTTTTTCTGTCAGGTTTGATCCAGCAGCAATGAAGACTCTTTCAGATAGCACACTACCAGCAGCGCAAGTGAGCTCTTGTAAGGCATATTGTGCCAAATCAGGCCAGGCGTCCAGTTTTGAGGCCCAATAATCAAAGGGGAATGACCGGTGAGGGAGAACCTCGATATGGGAGGCGAAGTAGTTTGTAACCATAGATGACAACTGCTGTCTCCTGTCACTTGCAATCGATTCTGTATTAGCTGTCATGTGCACAGGACTTGAGAAATCAGACCACAACATGGTCAGGAAACCCCTGTCTCCAATGGCAGTTTGGCTGTGTGCACCACGAACATCTCCCCCATTTTGCCCACTACAGCTCGTGGGAGAACCAGCTCCGCTGCTGTGTGCTGGGAATGCCTCAAACAACCTGTTTACCAGAGTTGCTTCTTTGTTAGCCAATATTAGCTCTAGGTTCTCCTATGGCATGATGTTGTATAATTTGCCTTCATAGCGTGGATCGAGGATGCTGACCAACCAGTAGTCGTCATCCCTCATCATTTTGGCAATGCGGGGGTCCCTTTTAAGGATCCGCAATGCATAGTCACACGTGTGGGCCAATGTTCCAGGTGTTAATGCTGCACTGCCAGTGGTGGGTGGAGGAGCACTTTCTGGCAAATCCACATCCCTCCAGTCACGCACAAACCCTGTACCTGACCTTGGCACGCCTACATGTTCTCTTGCCCCGAGAAGCATCCTCCTCCCCAAAATAATCATCCCCCTCATCCTCCTCCTCATCTTCCTCCACCTCGTCCAGGACAGTTCACTGACTAGACAATGGCTGACTGTCATCAAGGCTTCCATCCTCCTCCTCCTCCTTCTGTTGCTCCTCCACAGCAGATGCCTGATCCTTGATGTGCGTCAAAGTTTGCATGAGCAGACGCATAAGTGTTATGCTCATGCTTATGATGGCGTCGTCTGCGCTTACCAGCTGTGTGCATTCCTCAAAACACTGAAGGACTTTACAGAGGTCTTTCAGCTTTTACCACTTCACACTCGACAATTCCATGTCTGACCTCAAACTGCCTGCCTGTGTATCCTCCCACAAATGCATTACAGCCTGCCTCGGTTCGCACAGCCTCTCAACCATGCGCATGGTGGAATTCCATCTTGTAGCAACGTCTATGATTAGGCGGTGCTTGGGGAGGTTGAGTGATCGCTGCAGCTTCTGCACATGACTGGAGTGGACATTTGAGCGATGGATGTGCAAGCAGTCTTCGCACCTTATGGAGCAGGAATGTTATTATTATTTATTATTATAGCACCATTTATTCCATGGTGTTTTACATGTGAGGAGGGGTATACATACAGTTGTGGCCAAAAGTATTGACACCCCTGCAATTCTGTCAGATAATTCTCAGTTTCTTCCTGAAAATGATTGAAAACACAAATTCTTTGGTATTATTATCTTCATTTAATTTGTCTTAAATGAAAAAAACACAAAAAGAATTGTCCTAAAGCCAAATTGGATATAATTCCACACCAAACAAAAAAGAGGGTGGACAAAAGTATTGGCACTGTTAAAAAAATCATGTGATGCTTCTCTAATTTGTGTAATTAACAGCACCTATAACTTACCTGTGGCACCTAACAGGTGTTGGCAATAACTAAATCACACTTGCAGCCAGTTGACATGGATTAAAGTTGACTCAACCTCTGTCCTGTGTCCCTGTGTGAACCACATTGAGCATGGAGAAAAGAAAGAAGACCAAAGAACTGTCTTAGGACTTGAGAAACCAAATTGTGAGGAAGCATGAGCAATCTCAAAGCTACAAGTCCATCTCCAAAGACCTGAATGTTCCTGTGTCTACCGTGCACAGTGTCATCAAGAAGCTTAAAGCCCATGGCACAGTGGCTAACCTCCCTAGATGTGGACGGAAAAGAAAAATTGACAAGAGATTTCAACGCAAGATTGTGCGGATGTTGGATAAAGAACCTCGACTAACATCCAAACAAGTTAAAGCTGCCCTGCTGTCCGAGGGTACAACAGTGTCAACCTTTACTATCCGTCGGCATCTGAATGAAAAGGGACTGTATGGTAGGAGACCCAGGAAGACCCCACTTCTTACCCCAAGACATAAAAAAGCCAGGCTGGAGTTTGCCAAAACTTACCTGAAAAAGCCTAAAACATTTTGGAAGAATGTTCTCTGGTCAGATGAGACAAAAGTAGAGCTTTTTGGGCAAAGGCATCAACATAGAGTTTACAGGAGAAAAAAAGGAATTCAAAGAAAAGAACACGGTCCCTACAGTCAAACATGGCGGAGGTTCCCTGATGTTTTGGGGTTGCTTTGCTGCCTCTGGCACTGGACTGCTTGACCGTGTGCATGGCATTATGAAGTCAGAAGACTACCAACAAATTTTGCAGCATAATGTAGGGCCCAGTGTGAGAAAGCTGGGTCTCCCTCAGAGGTCATGGGTCTTTCAGCAGGACAATGACCCAAAACACACTTCAAAAAGCACTAGAAAATGGTTTAAGAGAAAGCACTGGAGACTTCTAAGGTGGCCAGCAATGAGTCCAGGCCTGAATCCCATAGAACACCTGTGGAGAGATCTAAAAATGGCAGTTTGGAGAAGGCACCCTTCAAATATCAGGGACCTGGAGCAGTTTGCCAAAGAAGAATGGTCTAAAATTCCAGCAGAGCATTGTAAGAAACTCATTGATGGTTACCGGAAGCGGCTGGTCGCAGTTATTTTGGCTAAAGGTTGTGCAACCAAGTATTAGGCTGAGGGTGCCAATACTTTTGTCTGGCCCATTTTTGGAGTTTTGTGTGAAATGATCAATGTTTTGCTTTTTGCTTCATTCTCTTTTGTGTTTTTTCATTTAAGACAAATTAAATGAAGATAATAATACCAAAGAATTTGTGTTTGCAATCATTTTCAGGAAGAAACTGAGTATTATCTGACAGAATTGCAGGGGTGTCAATACTTTTGGCCACAACTGTAATACATGCAAGTACAGTAATCTTAAACAATACAAGTCATGACTGGTACAGGATGAGAGGACCCTGCCCGCAAGGGCTCACAATCTACAAAGGGATGAGTGAGGATACAGTAGGCGAGGGTAGAGCTGGTCGTGCAGCGGTTTGGTGGATTGGTGGTTACTGCAGGTTGTAGGCTTGTCAGAAGAGTTAGGTCTTCAGGTTCTCTTTGAATGTTTCCATGGTAGGCGAGAGTCTGATATATTGTGGTAGAGATTTCCAGAGTAGAGGGGATGCACGGGAGAAATCTTGTATGCGATTGTGGGAAGAGGAGATAAGAGGGGAGTACAGAAGGAGATCTTGTGAGGATCGGAGGTTTTGTGCAGGTAAGTACCGGGAGACGAGGTCACAGATGTATGGAGGTCTCAGGTTGTGGATGGCTTTGTATGTCATGGTTAGGGTTTTGAACTGGAGTCTTTGGGTAATGGGAAGCCAGTGCAGGGATTGACAGGGGGGAGAGGCCAGGGAATAGCGGGGGGACAGGTGGAAGAGTCAGGCAGCAGAGTTAAGAATAGATTAGAGGGGTGCGAGAGTGTTAGAATGGAGGCCACAGAGCAGGAGGTTGCAGTAGTCAAGGCAGGAGATGATGAGGGCGTGGACAAGGGTTTTTGCAGATTCTTGGTTGAGGAAATATTTTAGAGTTGAAGTCGGCAGGAAGCGGAAAGGACTTGGATATGTGGTTTGAAGGAGAGATCAGTGTCAAGGATAACCCGAGGCAGCGAACTTGTGGGACTGGAGAGAGTGGGCAGCCGTTTACTTTAATGGATAGGTCTGTTGGGGGGGGTCACGTGAGATGGGCGAAAGATGATTAATTCTGTTTTGTCCATATTAAGTTTTAGAAATCTAGCGGAGAAGAAGGATGAAATAGCAGACAGACATTGAGGGATTCTGTTTAATAGGGAGGTGATATCTGGTCCAGAGATGTAGATCTGTGTGTCATCAGCATAGAGGTGATACTGGAAGCCATGAGATTCTATGAGCTGTCCGAGGCCAAAGGTGTAAATGGAGAAGAGCAGGGGCCCTAGGACTGAACCTTGCGGGACTCTGATGGATAGGGGCGCGGTGAGGAGGTAGTGTGCGAGTGGGAGACGCTGAATGTCCGGTCTGCTAGGTATGACGCAATCCAAGATAGGGCCAAGTCTGTGATACCAAGAGATGAGAGGGTCTGTAGTAATAGGGAATGGTCCACTGTGTCAAAGGCAGAGGACAGGTCCAGGAGGACAAAGTAATGTCGCTTGGCCTTGGCGGCCAGTATGTCATTGGTGACTTAAGTTAGGGCAGTTTCAGAGGAGTGGTGTGGCCGGAAGCCAGATTGCAAGTGGTCAAGGAGGTAGCAAGAAGAGAGGTGGGAGGACAGTTCAAGATGGACGTGTTGTTTCAGTAGTTTTGAGGCATAGGGGAGAAGTGATATAGGGTGATAGCTAGATACAGAGGATGGGTCAAGAGAGGGCTTTTTGAGGATAGGTGTGATTGAGGCATGTTTAAAGCTTGAGGGGAAAACACCAGTTGTTAGTGATAGGTTGAAGAGATGGGTTAGGGATGAGATGAAGACTGTGTTGAGGTTTGGGATGAAGTGGGATGGGATTGGGTCAAGTGCACAGGTAGTGAGATGTGATCTTGAGAGTAGAGTGGAGAGTCGATCTTCTGTAATGGTGGAGAAGTTGATTTTGGGGGAGGAGGGCAGGGCAGGTAGGAGGAAGGGCACTGGGGGTTGTTGACCAAATCTGTCTCTGATGTTATCAATCTACTCCTTGAAAAATGAGGCAAAGTCTTCAGCTGAGATGAGTGGAGAGGGTGGAGGTGCTGGGGGACGGAGGAGAGAATTGAAGGTGTTGAATAACTGTTTAGGGTTGTGAGACAGGGAGGATATGAGAGATGAGAAGTAGGTTTGTTTTGCTGCAGCGAGTGTGGCCTTGAAAGTAGTGAGAGAGTGTTTGAATGCGATGAAGTCCTCATTGGAGTGGGATTTTTTCCATCTCCGCTCAACAGCCCTGGAAGCCCGCCTCAGTTCTTTGGTCAGACTGGTGTGCCAGGGCTGTTTGTTGATTTTGCGAGCTTTGGTATGTTTGAGAGGGGCAACTGATTCCAAAGCTACAGCTATTGTGGTGTTATATAGAGCGGCAGCGGCATCCGCATTGTGTAGGGAACTTACGTCTGTAAGAGGGATTCAGACAGTGAGTGTAGATCGAGGTGTTGAAGATTTCTGTGAGGATGTGCAAGTTTTTGAGGTGGGAATTGTGGACCTGAGGAGGAGAGGGAAGAGAATGTAAGTAGGTTGTGGTCAGAGAGAGGAAGAGGTGAGTTAGAGAGGCTAGATAGGGAGCAGAGGCGGGTGAAGATGAGGTCTAGTGTGTGGCCATCTTTGTGAGTGGCTGCAGAAGACCATTGAGTGAGGCCGAAGGAGGAAGTGAGAGATAGAAATTTAGTGGCAGCTGAGAGGGAAGTGTCAATGGGGATGTTGAAGTCGCCCAAGATGATAGTGGGGATATCAGTGGAAAGGAAATGAAGTAGCCAGGAGGTGAAGTGGTCAAAGAAGGTGGTGGCTGGCCCTGGAGGGCAGTATATGACAGCTAGTTGGAGGTTGGAGGGGTAGTAGATGCGCACAGAGTGCACCTCAAAGGAAGGGAGGGTAACAGAGGATGGCAGTGGGACTAGGGTGAAGGAGCAGTTATCTGACATGAGAAAACCAATTCCTCCACCATGCTTGCAGCTGGGGCGGGGGGTGTGGGAAAGGTGGAATCCACCATATGAGAGTGCAGCAGGAGAGGCTGTGTCAGAGGAGGTGAGCCAGGTTTCGGTGATGGCGAGGAAGGAAAGTTTGTTAGTAATAAAAAGATCATGGATGAAGGAAAGTTTGTTGTAGACAGAGCGAGCGTTCCACAGAGCTCCTGTTAGTGGGACTGGGGAAGCTGGAGCCGGGCGAATGTGTATAAGGTTGGAGTGGTTACGGAAAGTTGTGATTGGGCATGGATGGGAGGTAGACATGACTGTGGGAATGTGATGAGGAGGACCAGGATTTGGAGAGATATCGCCGGCCGTGAGGAGGAGCAGAGAGAGTGTTAGCCGGTGGGAGCAGGAGAGGGCATGAGGGGGCTGTCTGTGTTTGGAGAGAGAGGATTGTATGTTGAGGAACAGATCTGAGGAAGAGGCGAAATGGATTGGAAGGATTGAAGAAGAGATGAACAGTTCATTGCTAGGTGTAGGGATTAGTGGGGTTATCAGAAAGTGAAGGATTATAGGGGTCAGAGTGGAAACAAACAGAAACATTGTTTACATTGTTAACGCCGTATAATTATTTAGGAAGCACTGCACCACCAGGTTCAAGGTGTGAGCCAGGCAAGGTATGTGTGTGAGTTTTGCAAGGCCTATGGCTGCCACAAAATTCCCCCCATTATCACTGACTACCTTGCCTGGCTCAAGATGTAGACTGCCCAGCCATGACTCAGTTTGTCGATGCAAGTGGTCGGCCAGTACCTCCGCGGTGTGTCTACTGTCGCCCAAAGACATCATTTTTAACACAGCCTGCTGCCGCTTACCACTAGCTGTTCGATAGTGGGACACCTCGTGTGCAACACTGACAGATGTGGATAGAGTGCTCGTGCGACTGCGCTCTAACGACGAGCTTTCGCTTCTGGAGGAGGAGGAAGGTCGAACGCCTACAGCCAACTGTTTCCTATACCGTGGGCTAGGCAGCACTGTTCCACCGCCACTGTCCCCTGTGGAGCCTGCATCCACCACATTAACCCAGTGCACAGTGAAGGACATGTAACAGCCCTTGCCATGCCTACTAGTCCATGCGTCTGTTGTGAGGAGCACCTTTCCACTCACTGATTGTTTTAGTGCATGGACAATGCGATCTTTCACATGCCTGTGGAAGACAGGGATGGCTTTTCGAGAAAAGAAGTGCCGACTGGGTAGGTTATAGTGTGGGACAGCGTAGGCCATGAGCTCTTGGAAAGCTTCGCTTTCTACCAAACGGAAGGGCATCATCTCTAATGAGATCAGTTTGGGAATGTAGGCGTTCAAAGCCATTGTACGCGGATGAGAGGATGAGTACTTTCTTGTCCTTCTCAGAGTGTCTGGTAGGGTGAGCTGGACTTGAGAGCTGCATATGGGGGAACTAGCATTGGACATGACGGAGTGAGAAGGGGTTGTGATGGTGAGGGTGTTGATGGCCTAGATTCAGTGTTTCCTCGCGAAAATATTGTGATTGCCTGACTGGTTTGGCATGGTGATGATACCTCAACATTTCTTGATGGTGGTGTGCTTAGCGGTGGCCTTACAGTGGGGGAAGCGATGGAGCATTGCCGGCTAACTTCAGTCGGAGCAGGTGCACATGTGCTACCTGAGCTTTTGTAGTCCATCCACGCTTGCAAGTGCATGTTGGTTAAATGTCTAAGCATGCAATTGGTATTCAAATTTCTTATATTTTTCCCTCTGCTAAAGGTCCTTCGGCACTTCTTACAGATAACCTTTGCGTCATCAGTAGGATTTTGTTCAAAAAAGTGCCACACTGCACTCTTCCTACTATGGTACAAATTTTCAGGGCTTGCACGCTGTGCTAATTTGACCGTCTGGCCAAGCTGTCCTGCAACTCTTTTAGTTTTCTTGCCAAGTTTTTTGACAGCTGTGGGCCTGCCGGATAACCGCTGCTGCGATGATGATGCCTGCTGCGGATCCTTCTCTTGTTCTGACCTATTGTCACCAGCACCCTCTTTCCCCAATGGATGCCAATCCGGGTCAACAACTGGGTCATCCATGACCTCGTCTTCAATGTCATCTGCACCTTCCTCTGTACCTTCCTCTGTGTCACCGTGTACAGTGGTATAGTATGCAGGAAGGGGCACCTGAGTTTCGTCAGGGTCAGATTCTGGCTCAGTAGAGTGCGAGGGCAATATTGTGCTGTGGGTGAATGAACCAGCAGATTCATCTAGCAGTGGCTGTGCATCAGTGCACTCCATGTCAGATTCATCTTGAACTGGGGAATTCAGGATTTGACTGGATAACCCAGGCATGGTATGTGAAAAGGGCTCCATAGAGTAATCTGAAGTGTGTGCTGCAGCATCCTTCACTTTTGGTGTGGGTGAAGGACACAAGGAAAGGTGTTGTTCCTGACCAGAGGCCTGCACTGACGACTCCGTGCTTGCAGTTTTTGTAACTTCAGAAGAGGAGGCAATAGAGCTGGAGGCTGTTTTGGCAATGTAAGCCAAAACCTGTTCCTGATGCTCCGGCTTTAAAAGTGGTTTACCTACTCCCAGAAAAGGGAACCTTAAAGGCCTTCTTGTGCCAGACGATGACGCAGGCTCAACACCTCCTGCCTTAGCTGCTATTGTGCTTTTGCCAGAACCAGCCGATGCACCACCACCATCAGTACCAGCTGCACCCCCCTGCCCACGTCTGCAGCCTGTTCCACCATACTTCCTCATGTTTGGGAAAATGTACCAAAAATACCAGAAGAGAGATGGTACTGTATGAGGAGCGTCCAGCTGTGTAAGGTGTATTAAAAAAATTAAATCTACGTATATATTTTGTTAGTCACAGACGCTCTACCAGTATGTATTTGACCGTAATCCAACACGCAGATATACGGTACTGTATCAGAAGTGTACAGCTGTATACGTTTTTAGTGAAACTAACAATCTCCGTATATGTATTTACGGAGTGTCACACACACGCTGACACTGTATAGATGTGACTGTAATGCGAACGGCAGATATACAATACTGTTTGAGAATCAGACAGTTCTATACGGTGTATGGAGAAATGGAAATGTCCGTACATGTATTTACAGAGTGTCACACACACACGCTGACTCTGTATAGATGTGACCGTAATGCGAACGGCTTTTTTTTTTCCCAGAGTCACACACAGATAGCTTCACTGTTTGAAAAGCAGACAGCTCTATACGGTGTAGGTCTGGAAAAATGGAAAATCTTTTTTTTTTTTCCACAGTCACACACAGATAGCTTGTATTTGTCAGTGATACCAGCCAGTACATGGTAGTGTGTGAAAAAATGAACGCTCGGTAACTGAGCAGAACAAAATAATAAAAGTTGGAGTGCTTTGAAAACACAGCAATGCAGCTAGCAGGTAGCCTTATAAGGCAGCCTAATCACCACCAGCGCTGCTGCACATAACAAAAATCCTCCCCTGTCACTGCACACTAACTGTACAGCGAAAAGCGCTATCAGCGGAAGCAGTTTTTTTTCTTCTTCCCTGCCTAACGCTCTCCCTGTTCAGAATCAGCAGCTGCAGCAGCTCTCCCTGTTCTAAGATCGGCAGAAGTAAGATGGCGGTCGGCGGTCACGGCCTTTTATAGGCACTGTGACACCACACAAAGCCAGGCAGTCACTTGCATGCCCTTCTCTAAGGGCAGTTTCACATGTCAGTGGCTCCGGTACGTGTAGTGACAGTTTTCTCACGTACCGGAGACACTGACACACGTAGACACATTCTAATGAATGTGTCTATGCAGATGTCAGCATGTTTTCATGGACCGTGTGTCCATGTGCAAAACATGCTGACATGTCCGTTTTTGTGCAACAGCACGGATCACACGGGCACATACAAGTCAATGGGTCCGTGTAAACACATTCCGCACACGGATGCTGTCCGTGTGCTGTTCGTGTGCGATCCGTGTGCGTTTTTAAAAGTCAAAGGGTTAACATTGAAACTGATTTTTCCAATACACGGACAGCACACGGATTGTACACACGGACATACGGATAGCACACGGATGTCACACGGATAGCCTACGTATCCACACGGACACGGATAGCTCCGGTACCGGAATTATCTGGATGTGTGAAACTGCGCCAACATGGTGGGGGCCGCTGCCAACGTAATCGCGTTGCCCACGGTGTGCGTCCTTGATGATTGGCAGAGAAAAGGCGCTGGAAGCATCATTTGAAATGCGACTTTGGCGCTCAAGTCGGCGACCTCATGGCCGACCTCACGCTATGGTCGGGTTTCGATCGGCGAAACCCGACTTTAGCAAAAGTCGTCGGATTCTGAATTTGGCCGACCCGTTTTGCTCAATTCTACGCATGATGTCAGTGTTTCCTAGAAGTCACAGAGCAAGCGGACGCTCATGCGCTGAGTAGACAAGCTCCGCTTCTCTCACCAGAAGTGCAGTCAGGGAAGCTGGATATATCTAGTCAGCACAAGACAGCGAGCATGCGCGTCGTGTGACATACAGGATCTAATATTACGTGTAGGTGTCATTTACATGTCTGTAATTCTGCAAGTTGCACGGACATGATGACATGATGCCTATGCCGCGTCAATAGTGAAAGATAGAATGTTAAAAATAATTAAAAAATAAAAAATCCGGGTATATTTACCTTCCGGCGTCCCGCGCTGCCATCCCGGCCTCAGCGTTCCCAGCGATGCCTTGCGAGACCTGTGTGACGTTGGTCTCGCGTTGCTATAGTGATCTCACGAGACCGCTAGAGTCACGCGAGACTACGTCATCACTGGACCGTGCCGCAAGGCATTACTGGGAACGCTGAGGCCGGGAATGCAGCGCGGGACGTCGGAAGGTAAATATACCCCAATTGTTTATTCTTTTTTTTACAGGGGTATGGTACCCAGGGCCTGGAGGACAGTCTCCTCTCCTCCACACCGTGGGTACCAACCGCACATGAGACGCTTAACTTCGCGCATGGTGGGCATAGCCACATGCGGGAAGCGATTCTCATGCATTCCTATGGGTGCGGAGTCGCGGCAATTCTTTGCGATTCCGCACAAAAGAATGAGCATGCTGAGATTTATTCCGTGATGCGATTCCGCTGCAGAAAAAAGCGCAGAATTAGCACAGCATGTGCGGAATGCCACAGGAATGCATGGGGGGCGTTCTGTACACGAGTTTTAAAAGTTTTCGTGCCGAAAATCGCAGCAAAAACGCTTAAAAATCGCATGGTGGGCACACAGCCTGAAGGGGTGTAACATGCGCTATGCCAGGATTCTGCGGCCGTCAGGTGATGGCTCGATTTGCAGACTTGTGCTCCGGCTGACGTCTCCTCCTGCTTCTCTTATTGTTCTGTTTTTCTACTGACAGAAGCCGGAGACGCTCGATCCAGCAGCATTACACACCGACCTCAGTGTCATGGATGACAGCGGAGAAATCTCGCAGATCGCACCGCTGCCACCAGTTTGTCAGAGGAATTCTGCTGCCGCCAATCACCAGGACAAAACGCAGCTGTCTGACGAGTGATGGACGAGGCCGCCGCTGCCTCCACTACTGCGCCGGATATTGGGACCTCACAGTGACGGTACGGTATATACACTTCCGATTCCAGCGCCTAGAATATATATATATGTGTGTATGTGTGTACATAAATATATCTACCATATGACTGCCAATCGGCTCTGTCACAGCTCCCGGAGATTGTGTCGCTATCCCACAATCCACAGCGGCCGGAAGCAGAGACAGAGCCGACCGCCATATTGCAACACCCAAGCAGTGGCCATCTACCGCGGAGCTGCAGCCGCTGCCAGGCTGCAATTGGCCTGAAGCGAGGAGGGGAGGAGTCAGGGGTCACATGATCAGTGTGTGCAGGACTCTGCTGTGCTGGTTGTCATGGTGCTGGATGAGGGGAAGTTTATGTGTGGGGTCAGGAGGGGTTTACAGGGTGGACGGAGCTGAGCCGTGTGTACGAGGTGTACGGAGCGGAGCCGCGTGTGTACGAGGTGTACGGAGCGGAGCCGCGTGTGTACGAGGTGTACGGAGCGGAGCCGCGTGTGTACGAGGTGTACGGAGCGGAGCCGCATGTGTACGAGGTGTACGGAGCGGAGCCGCGTGTGTACGAGGTGTACGGAGCGGAGCCGCGTGTGTACGAGGTGTACGGAGCGGAGCCGCGTGTGTACGAGGTGTACGGAGCGGAGCCGCGTGTGTACGAGGTGTACGGAGCGGAGCCGCGTGTGTATGAGGTGTACGAAGCGGAGCCGCGCGTGTACGAAGTGTACGGAGTGGAGCTGCGCGTGTACGAAGTGTACGGAGTGGAGCTGCGCGTGTACGAGGTGGACGGAGCGGAGCAGCGTGTGTACGAGGTGTACAGAGTGGAGCCGCGTGTGTATGAGGTGTACAGAGTGGAGCCGCGTGTGTACGAGGTGTACGGGCTGGAGCCGCGTGTGTACGAGGTGTACGGAGCGGAGCAGCGTGTGTACGAGGTGTACAGAGTGGAGCCGCGTGTGTACGAGGTGTACAGAGTGGAGCCGCGTGTGTACGAGGTGTACGGAGTGGAGCCGCGTGTGTACGAGGTGTACGGAGCGGAGCCGCGCATGTTCGAAGAGAATGCCAAGAGTGTGCAAAGCAGTAATCAAAGCAAAAGGTGGCTACTTTGAAGAACCTAGAATATAAGACATATTTTCAATTGTTTCACACTTTTTTGTTAATTATATAATTCCACATGTGCTAATTCATAGTTTGATGCCTTCAGGGTGAATCTACAATTTTCATAATCGTGAAAATAAAGAAAACTCTTTGAATGAGAAGGTGTGTCCAAACTTTTCGTTTGTACTGTATACACACACACCCACACCTCGGTATAGTCACTGCTCAACAAAAAACAAAAAGAACAACTAGCTTCCATCACCAATCATTTATACAGGCTGATTGGACGCCTGTTACAGGTTGCGTATGGCTTCAGGGTGTGGTTTACAGAGGAAAAGGAACAAAGCTATTACATTTTATATACCGTATATACTCGAGTATAAGCCGACCCGAGTATAAGTCGAGGCACCTAATTTTGCCACGAAAAACTGGGTAAGCTTATTGACTCGAGCTGGGTATGCATTGTCCCCTCATCCCTGTCCTGCTATATGTGGCTCCCCCTGTTGTACGCTTGGCTCCCCTCCTGTTGCATGCTTGGCTCCCCGCCTGTTGCATGCATGGCTGCCCCAGTCCCCTCTTATGTATGGCTTGCCCGGTCCCCTGTCCCATCTTGTATGCATAGCTTGGCTTCCCCATCCCATCCTTGTATGCATGGTTTTGATCAGCTAGCCCAGTCCTCCTTCATCCTTCCCCGCCCTCCTCGCGCCGTCGCTGCACGTCCCTGTATCTCCGTTGTCCCGGCGTGGCAGCTCTTCCTGTGTTCAGCGGTCACGTGGTACCGCTCATTAAAGTAATGAATATGCGCTCCACGCCTATGGGAGTGGAGACGCATGCATATTCATTATCTTAATGAGCGGTACCACGTGACCGCTCAGCACAGGAAGAGCTGCCATGCCGGGACAACAGAGATGCAAGGAGTTCAGCGAGGGCGGGAAGAAGGTGAGTATGATGTCACAGCCGCTGGCTCCTGCCGCTGCTCCACCGCTCCCCTCCCGCTTCCCCACTGGCTTTCTGGACAATGACTCGTGTATAAGCCAAGGGGGGGGTTTACAGCACAAAAACATGTGCTGAAAATCTTGGCTTATACACGAGTATATACAGTATTTAATCTGGAAACATAGGCAGTGTTTATAAAAACATACAAAATGTGAGCAAAACAATATATATACAATTGCATAAAATTAAAAGGAATAACGAAAGAATAAGTACTAAACCTGGCCACAGAGATGGCTCAGAGCTTAGCGGAGGGCGGTACTCCGTAGGAAAATGGACCTTACTGTGATGTGAGTTATGTTCGTCCCACAACGCCGAAAATATATCTCCCATAACTATCAGATCGATGCAAACCCCAATATTCATCACTGGCCAGTGGCTGCGTCTCAGACAAGCCTTTTGAACAGAGGAAGCTCTTGCATTGGAAGTGTACGTCTCCACCTCTGTGCAATTAAATCCCAGTCTAGGCAGCTGGTTCCCAGAACAGATTCCTGTTGTAACTACCTAGTCCCCACAGGAGGTCCTTACTTCAATAAAGGCTGAAGTGTCAGCGCTCTCTCACTTCCCCAGTTATAGTTTCTCACTTCCCCAATTCTAATTAGTCTCATATGTTCAATGTGACGGTGATTTGTCTCCTCTCCAGAGATTTCTTTATGGATTTTTACATTTTCTCTACGACATTTAGGATTCGGCATCTCAACGTC
Source organism: Dendrobates tinctorius (assembly GCF_039654945.1). NCBI lineage: Eukaryota > Metazoa > Chordata > Amphibia > Anura > Dendrobatidae > Dendrobates > Dendrobates tinctorius. The sequence continues at coordinate 1,584,943 of NW_027361840.1, forward strand.
AACTTTCAGAACTGCACAGTCAGTGTAGGGCAGCAGAGGAGGGAGAAGCTGCTGGGGATGGACACTTGGGCTAGTCATCCTGGTCACATCTTCCCCAGCCGGATATTAAATGTAGGTTTCCTCTGAAATGTCACAATGTCAGAGTAAATCATCCACGGCTGTCAGATCCCTACTCTTGTGGGAAAACAACACTGGAAGCCGTATACGTTACACGGCGTCACTGCTCTCTGCACATCACACGTTAGTGTTCAAGGCGGAAATAGAAGCCATTCTGTCAATGTAAGGCTAGTTTCACACCAGCGTTTATGAGCGCAGCGACGGCCTGCGCACGGCCGCCGCTAAGCCCCGCCCCCTGCCGCGCCTCCGCCGGTAGCTCCGCCTACCGGTAGCTCCGCCTACCGGCGCATGACGCTGCATGCGCCCTGCGTCCCCTATCTTTATCACTGGGGGCGCAGGGCGTGCGCAATATGCATTTGGCGGCGCATGCGTCCTTTTGACGGTGCGCTGACCTGCGCCAAACGCAACCTGCTGCAGTTTGGTTGCGCCGGCGCACCGTCAAAAAGGCGCATGCGCCGCCAAACGCATACTGCGCACGACCTGCGCCCCCAGTGATAAAGATAGGGGACACAGGGCGCATGCAGCGTCATGCGCCGGTAGGCGGAGCTACCGGCGGAGGCGTGACAGGGGGCGGGGCTTAGCGGCGGCCGTGCGCAGGCCGTCGCTGTGCTCATAAACGCTAGTGTGAAACTAGCCTACGGCAACAATAGCAGATGAGATATATTATGAGGTTCTGCAGCAGCTGAGGTGTGTATGATGATGTTCTGCAGCAGCTGAGATATATTGTGAGGTTCAGCAGCAGCTGAGGTGTATAATGAGGTTCTGCAGCAGCTGAGGTGTATATGATGATGTTCTGCAGCAGCTGAGGTATATTGTGAGGTTCTGCAGCAGCTGAGGTGTGTATAATGAGGTTCTGCAGCAGATGAGGTGTATAATGAGGTTATGCAGCAGCTGAGGTGTATATGATGTTCTGCAGCAGCTGAGGTATATTGTGAGGCTCTGCAGCAGCTGAGGTGTGCATAATGAGTTTCTGCAGCATCTGAGGTGTATATTTTCAGGTTCTGCAGCAGCTGAGGTGTATTGTGAGGTTCTGCAGCAGCTGAGGTGTATATTATCAGGTTCTGCAGCAGCTGAGGTGTATTGTGAAGTTCTGCAGCAGCTGAGATGTCTTATGAGGTTCTGCAGCAGCTGAGGTGTCTTATGAGGTTCTGCAGCAGATAAGGTGTGTATTATGAGGTTCTGCAGCAGCTGAGGTGTATTATGAGGTTCTGCAGCAGCTGAGGTGTATTATGAGGTTCTGCAGTAGATGAAGTGTGTATGATGATGTTCTGCAGCAGCTGAGGTGTCCTATGAGGTTCTGCAGCAGCTGAGGTGTCTTATGAGGTTCTGCAGCAGCTGAGGTGTATTATGAGGTTCTGCAGCAGCTGAGGTCTATTGTGAGGTTCTGCAGCAGCTAAGGTGTATTATGAGGTTCTGCAGCAGATGAGGTCTATTGTGAGGTTCTGCAGCAGCTGAGGTGTATTATGAGGTTCTGCAGAAGCTGAGGTGTGTATGATGAGTTTCTGCAGCAGCTGAGGTGTATTATGAGGTTCTGCAGTAGATGAAGTGTGTATGATGATGTTCTGCAGCAGCTGAGGTATATTGTGAGGTTCAGCAGCAGCTGAGGTGTATAATGAGGTTCTGCAGTAGGTGAGGTGTGTATTATGTTCTGCAGCAGCTGAGGTATATTGTGAGGTTCTGCAGCAGCTGAGGTGTGTATAATGAGGTTCTGCAGCAGATGAGTTGTATAATGAGGTTCTGCAGCAGCTGAGGTGTGTATAATGAGTTTCTGCAGCATCTGAGGTGTATATTATCAGGTTCTGCAGCAGCTGAGGTGTATTGTGAGGTTCTGCAGCAGCTGAGGTGTATATTATCAGGTTCTGCAGCAGCTGAGGTGTATTGTGAAGTTCTGCAACAGCTGAGATGTCTTATGAGGTTCTGCAGCAGCTGAGGTGTCTTATGAGGTTCTGCAGCAGATAAGGTGTGTATGATGATGTTCTGCATTAGCTGAGGTGTATTATGAGGTTCTGTAGTAGATGAAGTGTGTATGATGATGTTCTGCAGCAGCTGAGGTGTCCTATGAGGTTCTGCAGCAGCTGAGTTGTCTTATGAGGTTCTTCAGCAGCTGAGGTGTATTATGAGGTTCTGCAGCAGCTGAGGTCTATTGTGAGATTCTGCAGCAGCTGAGGTTATTGTGAGGTTCTGCAGCAGCTGAGGTGTATTATAAGGTTCTGCAGAAGCTGAGGTGTGTATGATGAGGTTCTGCAGCAGCTGAGGTGTATTATGAGGTTCCGCAGTAGAAGAAGTGTGTATGATGATGTTCTGCAGCAGATGAGGTATATTGTGAGGTTCAGCAGCAGCTGAGGTGTATAATGAGGTTCTGCAGCAGCTGAGGTGTGTATACTGAGGTTCTGCAGCAGATGAGGTGTATAATGAGGTTCTGTAGCAGCTGAGGTGTGTATAATGAGTTTCTGCAGCATCTGAGGTGTATATTATCAGGTTCTGCAGCAGCTGAGGTGTATTGTGAGGTTCTGCAGCAGCTGAGGTGTATATTATTAGGTTCTGCAGCAGCTGAGGTGTATTGTGAAGTTCTGCAGCAGCTGAGATGTCTTATGAGGTTCTTCTGCAGCTGAGGTGTATTATGAGGTTCTGCAGTAGATGAAGTGTGCATGATGATGTTCTGCAGCAGCTGAGGTGTCTTATGAGGTTCTGCAGCAGCTGATGTGTCTTATGAGGTTCTACAGCAGCTGAGGTGTATTATGAGGTTCTGCAGCAACTGAGGTCTATTGTGAGGTTCTGCAGCAGCTGAGGTGTATTGTGAGGTTCTGCAGCAGCTGAGGTGTATTATGAAGTTCTGCAGAAGCTGAGGTGTGTATGATGAGGTTCTGCAGCAGCTGAGGTGTATTATGAGGTTCTGCAGTAGTTGAAGTGTGTATGATGATGTTCTGCAGCAGCTGAAGTGTACTGTGAGGTTCTGCAGCAGCTGAGGTGTATTGTGAGGTTCTGCAGCAGCTTAGGTGTATATTATCAGGGTCTGCAGCAGTTGAGGTGTATTGTGAAGTTCTGCAGCAGCTGAGATGTCTTATGAGGTTCTGCAGCAGATAAGGTGTGTATTATGAGGTTCTGCAGCAGCTGAGGTGTATTATGAGGTTCTGCAGTAGATGAAGTGTGTATGATGATGTTCTGCAGCAGCTGAGGTGTCTTATGAGGTTCTGCAGCAGCTGAGGTGTCTTATGAGGTTCTGCAGCAGATAAGGTGTGTTTAATGAGGTTCTGCAGCAGATAAGGTGTGTATTATGAGGTTCTGCAGCAGCTGAGGTGTATTATGAGGTTCTGCAGTAGATGAAGTGTGTATGATGATGTTCTGCAGCAGCTGAGGTGTCTTATGAGGTTCTGCAGCAGCTGAGGTGTATTATGAGGTTCAGCAGCAACTGAGGTCTATTGTGAGGTTCTGCAGCTGCTGAGGTGTATTGTGAGGTTCTGCAGCAGCTGAGGTGTATTATGAGGTTCTGCAGCAGCTGAGGTGTATTATGAGGTTCTGCAGAAGCTGAGGTGTGTATGATGAGGTTCTGCAGCAGCTGAGGTGTATTATGAGGTTCTGCAGTAGTTGAAGTGTGTATGATGATGTTCTGCAGCAGCTGAAGTGTACTGTGAGGTTCTGCAGCAGCTAAGATGTATTGTGAGGTTCTGCAGCAGCTGAGGTGTATATTATCAGGTTTTGCAGCAGTTGAGGTGTATTGTGAAGTTCTGCAGCAGCTGAGATGTCTTATGAGGTTCTGCAGCAGCTGAGGTGTCTTATGAGGTTCTGCAGCAGATAAGGTGTGTATTATGAGGTTCTGCAGCAGATAAGGTGTGTATTATGAGGTTCTGCAGCAGCTGAGGTGTATTATGAGGTTCTGCAGTAGATGAAGGGTGTATGATGATGTTCTGCAGCAGCTGAGGTCTCTTATGAGGTTCTGCAGCAGCTGAGGTGTATTATGAGGTTCTGCAGCAACTGAGGTCTATTGTGAGGTTCTGCAGCTGCTGAGGTGTATTGTGAGGTTCTGCAGCAGCTGAGGTGTATTATGAGGTTCTGCAGCAGCTGAGGTGTATTATGAGGTTCTGCAGCAGCTGAGGTGTATTATGAGGTTCTGCAGCAACTGAGATCTATTGTGAGGTTCTGCAGCAGCTGAGGTGTATTGTGAGGTTCTGCAGCAGCTGAGGTGTATTGTGAGGTTCTGCAGCAGCTGAGGTGTATTATGAGGTTCTGCAGTAGTTGAAGTGTGTATGATGATGTTCTGCAGCAGTTGAGGTGCATTGTGAGGTTCTTCTTCAGCTGAGGTGTATTATGAGGCTCTGCAGCAGCTGAGGTGTATTGTGAGGTTCCGCAGCAGATGAAGTGTGTATGATGATGTTCTGCAGCAGCTGAGGTGTATTGTGAGGTTCCGCAGCAGATGAGGTGTGTATGATGATGTTCTGCAGCAGCTGAGGTGTATTATGAGGTTCTGCAGCAGCTGAGGTGTATTATGAGGTTCCGCAGTAGATGAGGTGTGTATGATGAGGTTCTGCAGCAGCTGAGGTGTATTATGAGGTTCTGCAGCAGGTAAGGTGTGTATTATGTCCGGTGAATGAGAAAATCATGACTCTTCTTTGTATTATTTAGTGGTAGTTCCTCACCGGGCCGGTTACATGTAGAGACGTCCTCTGAGCATCGCTCACCACCCCGGACATCACTTTCTTCTTCCATTATGGCGGCAGCAATAAGGTTTCTCAGATCTTTACCCGGATTTCAGAGCTCTGAAAGAAATAATGGAAACGTCACAGATAGAAGGAAAAGTCAGGAGGAAAGTTGTAGCGGAGCGGAGGAGATGAGCACAGAGGAGCCGTCCGCTCTCCGGACAATATTTATATCCCGCCTGATCTCTGGTTCTGGAGCTTCTCTCCTGACATCTCTACGATGCCCCGTTCCTCTGCTGTTCCTCCTGATAATGTATGACTATATAGACAGCTGGGTGTCACCGGGGGTCACGGCACGGCCCCTCTGATAATGGGAATGGACAGCCCAGCTGTCAGTGGATTCAGAGCTGAGGACCCCGTGGATGTGGCGTTAGGTCGGGCATTTTGTCATTGTGCGGTAAATATGATCTGGAATCATGATCGGCCACGACAATCCCATTACCGCGATGACAAACATGAATCTTTTTTTATTTATGTGATGAAGAAAATTCAGAATATTCCAGAAATGTCTCCAGGTTTGTGTAGGAACCTTCTGAGAACAGGAGAACCTTTTTCTCTGTTGCTGGGGCTGAGCGGGGGCTTGTTTTTTGGTTTCCCGGCAGTTACGCCAATTCAGCACATACAAAGCTTTGTTGCTTATTTTACACTTTTGGATCGTGAGATAAATAAACAAAACATAATTCAAATGGGGCAAAACTAAATATGAATTTTTATTTTTCTTTACTGTTAACTACATAAATAGTAAGAAACTAGAAAATGATCGTGTTGGCCCCCTTAAAAATAGTCTGGGCGAAATGGTGGATGAGGAAAAAGCCAATATGCTAAATGACTTTATCAACAGTATTTACACAGGAAAATCCCATCACGGATAACATGATCAGGGATAGAAATTCTCCATTAAATGTCACCTGCTTAATCCAGCAGGAAGTACGGCAGCGTCTAAAAATCACTAAAACTGCCAATCCCTGGGCCCGGATGGGATACACCCCCGAGTACTGCAGGAATTAAATACAGTCATAGATAGACCATTATTTTTAATTTTTTAAAGATTCCATAATAACAGGGTCTGTACCACAGGACTGGCGCACAGCAAATGTGGTGCCAATATTAAAAACTTGGAAATTATTGGCCAGTGAGCTTAACCTCAACTGTGGGTAAAATCCTGGAGGGTTTTCTAAGAGATACTATACTGGAGTATCTGAAGAAGAAGAACCTCATGACCCAATATCAACATGGGTTTATGAGGGACCGTTCCTGTCAGACTAATCTGGTGAGCTTTTATGAAGAGGTAAGTTCTGGACTGGACCAAGGGAATGCAGTGGACGTGGTGTACATGGACTTTTCAAAAGATTTTGATACAGTGCCACACAAAAGGTTAATACATATAATGAGAACAATGGGGATAGGGGAAAATATGTGTAAGTGGGTAAAGAGCTGGCTCAAGGATTGGAAACAAAGGGTGGTTAATGGAGCACACTCGGACTGGGTCAACTGTTAGGTGGATTCATAACTGGCTTAGTGATCGGACCCAAAGAGTGGTCGTAAATGGCTGCACATCCAGTTGGAAGAATGTTTCAAGTGGGGTACCACAGGGCTCTGTCCTGGGCCCTGTATTGTTCAACATCTTTATCAATGATTTAGATGAAGGAATTGAGGGTAAACTAATTAAATTTGCTGATGACACAAAGCTAGGAGGGATAGCTAATACTAGAGAAGAGAGAGAGAGGATTCAAAAAGATTTAAATAAACTGGAGAAGTGGGCAGCAACAGAATGGTTTTTAACAGGGAGAAATGCAAAGTACTACATCTGGGCAATAAAAATGAAAAAAGCATATACAGAATGGGAGGAATAGGGCTAAGTGACAGCACATGTGAAAAAGACTTGGGTATACTAATAGATCACAGACTGAATATGAGTCAACAGTGTGATGCAGCGGCAAAAAAGGCAAATGCAATTATAGGATGTATTAACAGAAGCATACAGTCTAGATCACGTGAAGTCATTATTTCCCTCTACTCCTCTTTGGTCAGACCTCATCTGGAATATTGTGTCCAGTTTTGGGCACCACATTTTAAAAAAGACATCAACAAACTGGAGCAAGTTCAGAAAAGAGCGACCAGAATGGTGACCGGTCTGCAAACCCTGTCTTATGAGGAAAGGTTGCAGGATTTGGGAATGTTTAGTTTGCAAAAGAGAAGACTGAGAGGAGACTTAATAGCTGTCTACAAATATCTAAAGGGCTGTCACATTGTAGAAGGATCAACTTTATTCTCATTTGCACAAGGAAAGACTAGAAGCAATGGGATGAAACTGAATAGGAGGAGACACAGATTAGATATTAGAAAAAACTTTTTGACTGTTAGAGTGATCAATGAGTGGAACAGGCTGCCACGAGAAGTGGTGAATTCTCCTTCAATGGAAGTCTTCAAACAGAGGCTGGACAGACATCTGACTGGGATGATTTAGGGAATCCTGCTTTGAGCAGGGGGTTGGACCAGATGGCCCAGGAGGTCCCTTCCAACTCTACAATTCTATGATTCTATGATTCTATGGTTAGCAGTGGGGTACCACAGGGGTCAGTATAGGGGTACCACAGGGGTCAGTATTGGGCCCGCTTCTTTTCAACATATTTATTGATGACCTTGTAGGGGGCATAGAGAGTAGAATTTCAATATTTGCAGATGACACTAAACTCTGCAGGGTAATCAATACAGGTAAGGTCATGCACTTGGGTAGAACGAACAAGATGTATAATTATGTGCTTAATTGTAAAACACTGGGCAAAACAGTCACTGAAAAAGACCTGGGTGTATGGGTGGACGACAAACTCACATTTAGTGGCCAGTGTCAGGCAGCTGCTGCAAAGGCAAATAAAATAATGGGATGCATTAAAAGAGGCATAGATGCTCATGAGGAGAACATAATGTTACCTCTATATAAGTCACTAGTGCGACCACACTTAGAATATTGTGTACAGTTCTGGTCTCCAGTGTATAAGAAAGACATAGCTGAACTGGAGCGGGTGCAGAGAAGAGCGACCAAGGTTATTAGGGAACTGGGGGGTCTGCAATACCAAGACAGGTTATTACACTTGGGGTTATTTAGTTTGGAGAATCGAAGGCTTAGGGGTGATCTTATTACAATGTATAAATATATGCGGGGACAATACAAAGGCCTTTCTAATGATCTTTTTACTCTTAGACCTGTGACGGGGACAAGGGGGCATCCTCTACGTCTGGAGGAAAGAAGGTTTAAGCATACTCACAGACGCGGATTCTTTACTGTAAGAGCAGTGAGACTATGGAACTCTCTGCCACATGATGTTGTAATGAGTGATTCCCTACTAAAATTTAAGAATGGTCTGGATGCCTTTCTTGAAAAGTATAATGTTACAGGGTATATACACTAGTTTCCGTAATATTGCGTTGATCCAGGGAGCTAGTCTGATTGCCGTATGTGGAGTCGGGAAGGAATTTTTTTCCCCAATGTGAAGCTTACTGTTTGCCACATGGATTTTTTTTTTTGCCTTCCCCTGGATCAACATGTTAGGGCAAGTTAGGATAGGATATGGGTTAAACTAGATGGACTTAAAGTCTTCCTTCAACCTTAATAACTATGTTACTAGGTTTAACGAGGAAAAACTTAGGTGACCTCCACCTGCAATGCTCCTGAGGGACATAGTGAAGATGTCCACCTACGGCTGAGGTCCAGGAGGACGAGATGACAGTGACAGGACTAGGACAGTGGCGGTGGTCTTCAGCAGAGCCCCGACTGTCAGAGTAACCCACAGGTCCCCAGTGATCGCACTGCAGGGGGCTGATGGGGGCTCCTCCACATGGACACCACCATGCATTTCATTTAAATGCTGCTGTCCTAGACTGAGACAGATGGCGGCTATATAATACAGCTGGTATCTGCCTCGTGTGGACGGAGCTCAGCTCCTGAGCCCCCTCCACCACCGACGACAAATTCCCAGGATGTGAATACAAAGATTCAAAGAAGCTTTATTGGCAGGACTAAATACACATTAGTTTTGCCAAAGCAAGTGTACAAAAGGGAATAGGGATAGGGACTGTAGGGATGTTGGGTAGGGGTTGTAGTATAGGTGGGTGGGGGCAGATCCAGGGTGGGCTATAGAAGTCCATGGCATAGGGAAGGTGGATGAGGGGATGGGGGCAGATCCAGGGTGGGGGCTATAGAAGCCCATGGCATAGGGAAGGCGGATGGGGGCAGATCCAGTGTGGGGCTATAGAAGTCCATGGCATAGGGAAGGTGGATGAGGGGATGGGGGCAGATCCAGGGTGGAGGCTATAGAAGTCCATGGCATAGGGAAGGTGGATGGGGGCAGATCCAGTGTGGGGCTATAGAAGTCCATGGCATAGGGAAGGTGGATGGGGGCATGGGGCAGATCCAGGGTGGGGGCTATAGAAGTCCATGGCATAGGGAAGGTGGATGGGGGGATGGGGCAGATCCAGGGTGGGGCTACAGAAGTCCATGGCATAGGGAAGGTGGATGGGGGGATGGGGCAGATCCAGGATGGGGGCCATAGAAGTCCATGGCATATCATAGTTCTCTTTCTCGCAGCCTATGGCATGCGCTCACATATTGCGCCGCTATCTCCACTGCTCTCACTTCTTCCCCCAGCAGGATATTTGTTTTCTCTTCCTCTTTCATGGTGATGAAATCCGGGAAGAGATGTGAGAGTCTCCTGAAGTGAGTGTCCCTCACTGCTGAGTATTTGGAGCAGTGTAGCAGGAAGTGGGTCTCATCCTCCAGGGCCTCCTGGTCACAGTGTTGTCACAGTCTTTCCTCCCTGGGCTTGTAGCTCTGCCTGTGTCGGCCGACCTCGATGGCCAGACTGTGGGCACTGAGTCTATACCGCCTCAGGATCTTGCGGTCTCTGGGGTCTGGGAGTTTCTCCAGATATGGGGCCAGTCTGTAGTCTCTCTGTAGACTCTGGTACATGGTCAGTTTCTGTGAGCTGATGATGTCGTTCTTCCACTCACTTACGTACCTCTCCTGGCCTTCGTCTACCATCTTCCTAATTGCGGCTTTTGTCAGGTTGTTGTGATTGGTGTTTTGGTCAGGTTGGGTTTGGGTGGGCTGTTCCGAGGGTCCTGGTTTTTCTGTTTCACCTACATGTGTCAGGGCTTTATGGTGATGGGAGCTTGGATTGCTCCTTTGTAGGTGAGCCCGGAATGACAGTGCCCTCTTTAGAACCGTTAGGTGTAGAGGGAATCTGCCCAGCTCGGCCCAGCAAGCACTGTTGGAGGTGCTCCGATGGACTTGGAGGAGGTGCTTGCAGAATTCCAGGTGGAATATTTCTGTTGGGCTGGAATCCCACCTTGACCAGTCTGGGTAGGTGTGAGGGCCCCAGACTTCGCTGCCATACAGGAGGATTGGGGCGATGATAGAGTCGAAGATTTTTAACCAGACCCTCACTGGTGGCTTCAGATGGTAGAGTTTCCTTCGGATGGCATAGAAGGTTTTGCTGGCCTTGTCTTTCAGGGTCTGTATGGCTTGTTTGAAGCTCCCTGACCGGTGAATATCTAGGCCCAGGTAGGTATATTTGTCCGTTCCTGTAAGGACGCAGTTGTTGAGGACAAATGAAGGGTGCTGGTCTGATTTTCTCTTTCTCTTCTGGAACACCATGATGTTGGTTTTCTTTAGGTTGACCGGTAGAGCCCAGGTGGAGCTGAATTTCTCTAAGATTTTCAGGTTGTCTTGGAGGCCTTTCTCGGTTGGTGAAAGAAGCAGCAGGTCATCTGCGTACAGCAGGAATTTCACCTGCACGTCATGGAGGGTGAGACCTGGTGTTGTGAAAGATTCCAGTGCGGTGGCCAGCTCGTTGATGTAAATGTTGAAGAGCGTTGGGCTTAGGCTGCAGCCTTGTCTGACTCCCCGGCTCTGCTGGAAATAGGCCGTTCTTCTACCGTTCACACACACACTGCAGAGGTTCTCGGTGTAGGAGCTTTTGATAACATCGTAGGTCTTTCCTCCTATTCCGCTCTCCAGCAGTTTCAGGAATAAGCCTGGGTGCCACACCGAATCAAAGGCCTTTTTAAAGTCCACGAAACAGGCGTATATCTTCCCGTTCTTTGTATTGTGCACGTGGCTTTGAATGAGGCTGTGCAGGGTGTAGATGTGGTCAGTAGTGCGGTGGTTTGGCATGAGCCCTGCTTGGCTCTTGCTGAGGACGTTGTGCTCGGTGAGGAAACTGAGGATCCTCTTGTTCAGGATGCTGTTGAACAGTTTTCCCAGGTTGCTGCTGACACATATGCCTCTGTAGTGTCTTTTTGCAGGAAGGCGTTAATATCTCCATAATTTTCTTCCAATTTGTCTGATAATTTGTAATAAATGTGATTTTTTTTCTTGAGATTTCATGTTTTTCAGTGTAAGAAGATGCACCGGACCGTAGGTACCTCTCTTGCGCTGGTTCCGGGACTATGGGATGGAGGATATGTATGATGAGTATATGGGCACTGGACTGTGGGATGGCGGATATGTATGATGGGTATATGGGCACGGGCCTATGGGATGGAGGATGTGTGATGGGTATATGGGCATGGGCCTATGGGATGGAGGATGTGTGATGGGTATATAGGCACGGGCCTATGGGATGGAGGATGTGTATGATGGGTATATGGGCATGGGACTATGGGATGGAGGATGTGAATGATGCGTATATGGGCACCGGACTATTGGATGGAGGATGTGTGATGGGTATATGGGCATGGGACTATGGGATGGAGGATATGTATGATGGGTATATGGGCACTGGACTATGGGATGGAGGATATGTATGATGGGTATATGGGCACGGGACTATGGAATGGAGGATATGTATAATGAGTATATGGGCACAGGACTATGGGATGGAGGATGTGTGATGGGTATATGGGCACGGGACTATGGGATGGAGGATATGTATGATGGGTATATGGGCATGGGACTATGGGATGGAGGATATGTATAATGGGTATATGGGCACGGGACTATGGGATGGAGGATATGTATGATGGGTATATGGGCACTGGACTATGGGATGGAGGATATGTATGATGGATATATGGGCACGGGACTATGGGATGGAGGATATGTATGATGGGTATGTGGGCACGGGACTATGGGATGGAGGATGTGTATGATGGGTATATGGGCACGGGCCTATGGGATGGCGGATATGTATGATGGGTATATGGGCACGGGACTGTGGGATGGAGGATATGTATGATGGGTATATGGGCACGGGCCTATGGGATGGCGAATATGTATGATGGGTATATGGGCACAGGACTATGGGCTGGAGGATATGTATGATGGGTATATGGGCACGGGCCTATGGGATGGCGGATATGTATGATGGGTATATGGGCACGGGACTATGGGATGGAGGATGTGTATGATGGGTATATGGGCACGGGCCTATGGGATGGCGAATATGTATGATGGGTATATGGGCACAGGACTATGGGCTGGAGGATATGTATGATGGGTATATGGGCACGGGACTATGAGGTGCAGGATATGTATGATGGGTATATGGGCATGGGACTATGGGGTGCAGGATATGTATGATGGGTATATGGGCACGGGACTATGGGATGGAGGATATGTATGATGGGTGTTAGGGCTGGCGGAACACACCAAATAATAAAATAACAGTAAGTTGCGTTCGCAGCCCGGGGTCCACCGTGTAGGGATGGTAAACTGCTGCTATATATATACATACATACTGCTTTGTGATTGGTTGGTGATAAACACACACACATCAAGTTTTATATATATAAAGACTAGCTGAAGAGCCCAGCGCTGAACGGGCATAGCAATTAACTACGGGTTGTTATAAAAAATTATAATGAATATCTCTCTATATATATATATATATATATATAAAGCTGAGTGTATAGCCCCGCCCGCTCCGCATAGCCACACCCACTATAATATCCCACATCACCCCGTCAGCCAGAGCCACCGGACTACTAATCCTAATATCCCACATCATCCCGTCAGCCAGAGCCACCGGACTACTACTCCTAATATCCCACATCATCCCATCAGCCAGAGCCACCGGACTACTAATCCTAATATCCCACATCATCCCATCAGCCAGAGCCGCCGGACTACTACCCCTAATATCCCACATCATCCCATCAGCCAGAGCCGCCGGACTACTACCCCTAATATCCCACATCATCCTGTCAGCCAGAGCCACCGGACTACTACCCCTAATATCCCACATCATCCCGTCAGCCAGAGCTACCAGACTACTACCCCTAATATCCCACATCATCCCATCAGCCAGAGCCACCGGACTACTACCCCTAATATCCCACATCATCCCGTCAGCCAGAGCCACCGGACTACTACCCCTAATATCCCACATCATCCCGTCAGCCAGAGCCACCGGACTACTACCCCTAATATCCCACATCATCCCGTCAGCCAGAGCCACCGGACTACTACCACTAATATCCCACATCCCGTCAGCCAGAGCCACCGGACTACTACCCCTAATATCCCACATCATCCCGTCAGCCAGAGCCACCGGACTACTACTCCTAATATCCCACATCATCCCATCAGCCAGAGCCGCCGGACTACTACCCCTAATATCCCACATCATCCCGTCAGCCAGAGCCACCGGACTACTACCCCTAATATCCCACATCATCCCGTCAGCCAGAGCCACCGGACTACTACCCCTAATATCCCACATCATCCCGTCAGCCAGAGCCACCGGACTACTACCACTAATATCCCACATCCCGTCAGCCAGAGCTACCGGACTACTACCACTAATATCCCACATCATCCCGTCAGCCAGAGCCACCGGACTACTACCCCTAATATCCCACATCCCGTCAGCCAGAGCTACCGGACTACTACCCCTAATATCCCACCTCATCCCATCAGCCAGAGCCGCCGGACTACTACCCCTAATATCCCACATCATCCCATCAGTCAGAGCCACCGGACTACTACCCCTAATATCTCACATCATCCCATCAGCCAGAGCCGCCGGACTACTACCCCTAATATCCCATATCATCCCATCAGTCAGAGCCACCGGACTACTACCCCTAATATCCCACATCATCCCATCAGCCAGAGCCGCCGGACTACTACTCCTAATATCCCACATCATCCCACCAGCCAGAGCCACCGGACTACTACCCCTAATATCCCACATTATCCCATCAGCCAGTGCTACCGGACTACTACCCCTAATATCCCACATCATTCCGTCAGCCAGTGCTACCGGACTACTACCCCTAATATCCCACATCATCCCATCAGCCAGAGCCACCGGACTACTACCCCTAATATCCCACATCATCCCATCAGCCAGAGTCACCGGACTACTACCCCTAATATCCCACAACATCCCGTCAGCCAGAGCTACCGGACTACTACCCCTAATATCCCACATCATCCCATCAGTTAGAGCCACCGGACTACTACCCCTAATATCCCACCTCATCCCATCAGCCAGAGCCGCCGGACTACTACCCCTAATATCCCACATCATCCCATCAGCCAGAGCCACCGGACTACTACCCCTAAAATCCTACATCATCCCGTCAGTCAGAGCCACCGGACTACTACCCCTAATATCCCACATCATCCCATCAGGCAGATCCACTGGACTACTACCCCTAAAATCTGACATCATCCCGTCAGTCAGAGCCACCGCACTACTACCCCTAATATCCCACCTCATCCCATCAGCCAGAGCCGCCGGACTACTACCCCTAATATCCCACATCATCCCATCAGCCAGAGCCACCGGACTACTACCCCTAAAATCCTACATCATCCCGTCAGTCAGAGCCACCGGACTACTACCCCTAATATCCCACATCATCCCATCAGGCAGATCCACTGGACTACTACCCCTAAAATCCTACATCATCCCGTCAGTCAGAGCCACCGGACTACTACCCCTAATATCCCACATCATCCCATCAGGCAGATCCACTGGACTACTACCCCTAAAATCTGACATCATCCCGTCAGTCAGAGCCGCCGGACTACTACCCCTAATATCCCACATCATCCCGTCAGTCAGAGCCACCGGACTACTACCACTAATATCCCACATCATCCCGTCAGTCAGAGCCACCGGACTACTACCACTAATATCCCACATCATCCTGTCAGCCAGAGCCACCGGACTACTACCACTAATATCCCACATCATCCCGTCAGTCAGAGCCACCGGACTACTACCCCTAATATCCCACATCATCCCATCAGCCAGAGCCGCCGTTCTACTACCCCTAATATCCCACAACATCCCGTCAGTCAGAGCCACCGGACTACTACCCCTAATATCCCACATCATCCCATCAGCCAGAGCCACCAGACTACTACCACTAATATCCCACATCATCCCGTCAGCCAGAGCCACCGGACTACTACCACTAATATCCCACATCATCCCGTCAGTCAGAGCCATCAGACTACTACCCCTAATATCCCACATCATCCCATCAGCCAGAGCCGCCATTCTACTACCCCTAATATCCCACATCATCCCATCAGCCAGAGCCACCGGACTACTACCCCTAATATCCCACATCATCCCGTCAGCCAGAGCCACCGTTCTACTACCCCTAATATCCCACATCATCCCATCAGCCAGAGCCACCGGACTACTACCCCTAATATCCCACATCATCCCATCAGCCAGAGCCACCGGACTACTACCCCTAATATCCCACATCATCCCATCAGCCAGAGCCACCGGACTACTACCCCTAATATCCCACATCATCCCATCAGCCAGAGCCACCGGACTACTACCCCTAATATCCCACATCATCCCATCAGCCAGAGCCTCCGGAATACTACCCCTAATATCCCACATCATCCCATCAACCAGAGCCACCGGACTACTACCCCTAATATCCCACATCATCCCGTCAGCCTGGGGTCAGAACCAGAGCGCTGAGTGGATTTGCCCTGACTTCCATACCCATGATCCCTTTAAGAGGGAAGATGTGCCTCTGGGATGGAGGATGTGTGATGGGGATATGGGCATGGAGGGGGGATTCATTTCTGTCATGTACTCTCTGCTCCTTTCTGGGGGCAGACAATGGCTGGGAGCTTATGTTCCCGGGGATGCTAGATTTCTCCCACCGTGTCAGTGTCTGCTCAGGTGTTGTCAAGTGGGAAAACGTGCTCATAGCAACCAATCACAGCTCAGCTTCTTTTGAACAGCTCTGGTGAAATGAAAGATGCTTCGTGATTGGTTGGTGATACACACACACACACATTCAGTTTTATATATAGAGATAAACATATATAGATGTGGGGGCTCCAGCAGTGACAGGTGCAGTTATTTATAAGTAGCTTGTTATGTGGCGGCCCCATATATCGGGGAGGGGACATCTGTCGGGGTCTGTTGGACATTTTCTGGGGTGATTTTCCTCTGATGTCTCCGGACACAACTCTCCACCTCCTGCTCTCCTCAGAGATAAGCGGCTCTAGAGACGCTTTCCCACCGCTTCTCCCCTCCCCATACAGAACATGTGCCCATGTGTATGGGGGTCCGGAGAGATGCCTGCACCTTAACCCTAGAACTGCTGGATTCTACTAATCCTTTACCTCTGGTGTCTCCTCAGACACCATAGACCCCCAACCCACCGTGTGAGCTCTGGAGCCCCCTGCACATAAAAGAGAGCACAGCACCATAATAGGAAAGGGCTCAGCG
Source organism: Dendrobates tinctorius (assembly GCF_039654945.1). NCBI lineage: Eukaryota > Metazoa > Chordata > Amphibia > Anura > Dendrobatidae > Dendrobates > Dendrobates tinctorius. Next base: position 1,601,474 of record NW_027361840.1, read on the forward strand.
GCCACAATATGAATAAGTTCTCACCCCCAATCTCACATATTACTCACAATCCCAGGAACCGACAACTCTAGAGGAGGAAGAATGGAGACTTACCTGGATGGCAGACAGCGGGGTCCTGGAGAGGCTGCTTAGTGCCGGAGGACAGCAGACAGCAGGGTCCTGGAGAGGCTGCTTAGTGCTGGAGGTCGGCAGACAGCGGGGTCCTGGAGAGGCTGCTTAGTGCTGGAGGACGGTAGACAGCGGGGTCCTGGAGAGGCTGCTTAGTGCCGGAGGACGGCAGACAGCGGGGTCCTGGAGAGGCTGCTTAGTGCTAGAGGATGACAGACAGCGGGGTCCTGGAGAGGCTGCTTAGTGCTGGAGGACGGTAGACAGCGGGGTCCTGGAGAGGCTGCTTAGTGCCGGAGGAAGGCAGACAGCGGGGTCCTGGAGAGGCTGCTTAGTGCTGGAGGACGGCAGAAAGCAGGGTCCTGGAGAGGCTGCTTAGTGCTGGAGGACGGTAGACAGCGGGGTCCTGGAGAGGCTGCTTATTGCCGGAGGACAGCAGACAGCAGGGTCCTGGAGAGGCTGCTTAGTGCTGGAGGACGGTAGACAGCGGGGTCCTGGAGAGGCTGCTTAGTGCCGGAGGAAGGCAGACAGCGGGGTCCTGGAGAGGCTGCTTAGTGCTGGAGGACGGCAGACAGCAGGGTCCTGGAGAGGCTGCTTAGTGCTGGAGGACGGTAGACAGCGGGGTCCTGGAGAGGCTGCTTATTGCCGGAGGACAGCAGACAGCAGGGTCCTGGAGAGGCTGCTTAGTGCCGGAGGACAGCAGACAGCGGGGTCCTGGAGAGGCTGCTTAGTGCCGGAGGACGGCAGACAGCGGGGTCCTGGAGAGGCTGCTCAGTGCTGGAGGATGGCAGACAGCGGGGTCCTGGAGAGGCTGCTTAGTGCTGGAGGATGGCAGACAGCGGGGTCCTGGAGAGGCTGCTTAGTGCCGGAGGACGGCAGACAGCGGGGTCCTGGAGAGGCTGCTTAGTGCTGGAGGACGGCAGACAGCGGGGTCCTGGAGAGGCTGCTTAGTGCTGGAGGACGGTAGACAGCGGGGTCCTGGAGAGGCTGCTTAGTGCTGGAGGACGGCAGACAGCGGGGTCCTGGAGAGGCTGCTTAGTGCTGGAGGACGGTAGACAGCGGGGTCCTGGAGAGGCTGCTTAGTGCTGGAGGACGGCAGACAGCGGGGTCCTGGAGAGGCTGCTTAGTGCTGGAGGACGGCAGACAGCGGGGTCCTGGAGAGGCTGCTTAGTGCTGGAGGACGGCAGACAGCAGGGTCCTGGAGAGGCTGCTTAGTGCTGGAGGACGGTAGATAGCGGGGTCCTGGAGAGGCTGCTTAGTGCTGGAGGACGGTAGACAGCGGGGTCCTGGAGAGGCTGCTTAGTGCCGGAGGACAGCAGACAGCGGGGTCCTGGAGAGGCTGCTTAGTGCTGGAGGACGGTAGACAGCGAGGTCCTGGAGAGGCTGCTTAGTGCCGGAGGACGGCAGACAGCAGGGTCCTGGAGAGGCTGCTTAGTGCTGGAGGACGGCAGACAGCAGGGTCCTGGAGAGGCTGCTTAGTGCTGGAGGACGGTAGACAGCGGGGTCCTGGAGAGGCTGCTTAGTGCTGGAGGACGGTAGACAGCGGGGTCCTGGAGAGGCTGCTTAGTGCCGGAGGACGGTAGACAGCGGGGTCCTGGAGAGGCTGCTTAGTGCTGGAGGACGGTAGACAGCGGGGTCCTGGAGAGGCTGCTTAGTGCTGGAGGACGGCAGACAGCGGGGTCCTGGAGAGGCTGCTTAGTGCTGGAGGACGGCAGACAGCGGGGTCCTGGAGAGGCTGCTTAGTGCTGTAGTACAGCAGACAGCGGGGTCCTGGAGAGGCTGCTTAGTGTCGGAGGTCGGCAGACAGCGGGGTCATGGAGAGGCTGCTTAGTACTGGAGGACGGTAGACAGCGGGGTCCTGGAGAGGCTGCTTAGTGTCGGAGGTCAGCAGACAGCGGGGTCCTGGAGAGGCTGCTTAGTGCTGGAGGACGGTAGACAGCGGGGTCCTGGAGAGGCTGCTTAGTGCCGGAGGACGGCAGACAGCGGGGTCCTGAAGAGGCTGCTTAGTGCCGGAGGACGGCAGACAGCGGGGTCCCGGAGAGGCTGCTTAGTGCTGGAGGATGGCAGACAGCCGGGTCCTGGAGAGGCTGCTTAGTGTCGGAGGTCGGCAGACAGCGCGGTCCTGGAGAGGCTGCTTAGTGCTGGAGGACGGCAGACAGCGGGGTCCTGGAGAGGCTGCTTAGTGCTGGAGGACGGCAGACAGCGGGGTCCTGGAGAGGCTGCTTAGTGCCGGAGGACGGCAGACAGCGGGATCCTGGAGAGGCTGCTTAGTGCTGGAGGACGGCAGACAGCAGGATCCTGGAGAGGCTGCTTAGTGCCGGAGGACGGCAGACAGCAGGATCCTGGAGAGGCTGCTTAGTGCTGGAGGACGGTAGACAGCGGGGTCCTGGAGAGGCTGCTTAGTGCTGGAGGACGGCAGACAGCGGGGTCCTGGAGAGGCTGCTTAGTGCCGGAGGACGGCAGACAGCGGGATCCTGGAGAGGCTGCTTAGTGCTGGAGGACGGCAGACAGCAGGATCCTGGAGAGGCTGCTTAGTGCCGGAGGACGGCAGACAGCAGGATCCTGGAGAGGCTGCTTAGTGCTGGAGGACGGTAGACAGCGGGGTCCTGGAGAGGCTGCTTAGTGCTGTAGGACGGCAGGCAGCGGGGTCCTGGAGAGGCTGCTTAGTGCTGGAGGACGGCAGACAGCGGGGTCCTGGAGAGGCTGCTTAGTGCTGGAGGATGGCAGACAGCGGGGTCCTGGAGAGGCTGCTTAGTGCTGGAGGACGGCAGACAGCGGGGTCCTGGAGAGGCTGCTTAGTGCTGGAGGACGGCAGACAGCAGGATCCTGGAGAGGCTGCTTAGTGCTGGAGGACGGCAGACAGCGGGATCCTGGAGAGGCTGCTTAGTGCTGGAGGACGGCAGACAGCGGGGTCCTGGAGAGGCTGCTTAGTGCTGGAGGACGGCAGACAGTGGGGTCCTGGAGAGGCTGCTTAGTGCTGGAGGACGGCAGACAGCAGGATCCTGGAGAGGCTGCTTAGTGCTGGAGGACGGTAGACAGCGGGGTCCTGGAGAGGCTGCTTAGTGCTGGAGGACGGCAGACAGCGGGATCCTGGAGAGGCTGCTTAGTGCTGGAGGACGGCAGACAGTGGGGTCCTGGAGAGGCTGCTTAGTGCTGGAGGACGGCAGACAGCAGGATCCTGGAGAGGCTGCTTAGTGCTGGAGGACGGTAGACAGCGGGGTCCTGGAGAGGCTGCTTAGTGCTGGAGGACGGCAGACAGCGGGATCCTGGAGAGGCTGCTTAGTGCTGGAGGACGGCAGACAGCGGGGTCCTGGAGAGGCTGCTTAGTGCTGGAGGACGGCAGACAGTGGGGTCCTGGAGAGGCTGCTTAGTGCTGGAGGACGGCAGACAGCAGGATCCTGGAGAGGCTGCTTAGTGCTGGAGGACGGTAGACAGCGGGGTCCTGGAGAGGCTGCTTAGTGCTGGAGGACGGCAGACAGCGGGATCCTGGAGAGGCTGCTTAGTGCTGGAGGACGGCAGACAGCGGGATCCTGGAGAGGCTGCTTAGTGCTGGAGGACGGCAGACAGCGGGGTCCTGGAGAGGCTGCTTAGTGCTGGAGGACGACAGACAGTGGCAGTGACTGCTCCTGAGTCCAGAGAAACCTCCTGAAGATTGGAGGGACGCTCCTCCTCTTGATTGACTCTTGACAGCTGCACAGGAATGGAGTCATATAGAGTATCCTGACAGCCACTGAGGACGATGAGGGTGATGGTGCAGCTGTCTGGATCCGTCAGGTGGGGGCAGGGGGGATATTGTCAGTTGTGTGCAGGGGGCGAGAAATTAGGAGAGAAGGATCCCTTGTGACATGGAGACCATCCTCGACCAGAAGTCACCGGTCCCCCAGTACAACAGAGAAAGGACACCGGCCCCCCTAGTACTATAGAGAGCGGTCACCTGCCCCCCATACAATAGAGAGAGGTCACCAGCCCTCCAGTACTATAGAGACAGGTCACCAGCCCCCCAGTACTATAGAGAGAGGTCACCTGCCCCCCATACAATAGAGAGAGGTCACCAGCCCTCCAGTACTATAGAGACAGGTCACCTTCCCCCCAGTACTATAGAGAGAGGTCACCTGCCCTCCGTACTACAGAGAGAGGTCACCAGCCCCCCAGTAATATAGAGAGAGGTCACCAACCCCCCAGTAATATAAAGAGAGGTCACCTGCCCCCCAGTACTATAGAGAGAGGTCACCTGCCCTCCGTACTATAGAGAGAGGTCACCTGACCCCCTGTACTATAGAAAGAGGTCACCTGCCCTCCGTACTATAGAGAGTGGTCACCAGCCCCCCAGTACTATAGAGAGAGGTCACCTGTCCCCCAGTACTATAGAGAGAGGTCAACTGCCCTCCGTACTATAGAGAGAGGTCACCAGCCCCCCAGTACTATAGAGAGAGGTCACCTGCCCTTCAGAACTATAGAGAGAGGTCACCTGCTGCCCAGTACTATAGAGAGAGGTCAACTGCCCTCCGTACTATAGAGAGAGGTCACCAGCCCCCCAGTACTATAGAGAGAGGTCACCTGCCCTCTGTACTATAGAGAGAGGTCACCTGCTGCCCAGTACTATAGAGCGGTCACCAGCTCCCCAGTACTATAGAGAGAGGTCACCCCCCAGTACCACCCATGGGCGAAAGATTCTCAGTGGGCCCCTTTAACACATACCACAATCCATGAGGCACAGATATGGCAGAGAAATCTAGGTATAGCACAATGCCAAAGATTTCACTTACTTATACTGTATTACATGAGTGACATCTATTGTAAATTATACAATCGCTCAGAAACCAGGCAGTATAGTCCTCCATACAGAATAATGAGCCCCATATAATGCTCCATACAGAATAATGAGCCCCATATATTGCTCCATACAGAATAATGTGTCACATATATTGCTCCATACAGTATTATGGGCACCACATAGCTCTCCATACAGAATAATGATTCACATATTAACATAGAAACATAGCAAGGCCGAAAAAAGAAATTTTTTTCAGCCTACATTCTGTCAGAATAAATCCCCAGATCTAAGTCCTTCTAAAGAACCTAATAACTGTAAGATACAATATTGTTGCGCTCCAGGAAGACATCCAGGCCTCTCGTGAACCCCTCGGCTGAGTTCGCCATCGCCACCTCCTCAGGCAGGGAATTCCAGATTCTCACTGCCCTAACAGTAAAGAATCCTCTTCTATGTTGGTGGAGAAATCTTCTCTCCTCCAGACGCAGAGAATGCCCCCTTGTGACCGTCACCTTCCTTGGTATAAACAGATCCTCAGAGAGATATTTGTATTGTCCTCTTATCTACTTATGCATGGTTATTAGATCGCCCCTCAGTCGTCTTTTTTCTAGAGTAAATAATCCTAATTTTGCTAATCTCTCTGGGTATTGTAGTTCCCCCATCACCTTTATTAATTTTGTTGCCCTTCTTTGTGTGGCGCCCCTGAGGCTCAGTCGCCACAGAGGTACTGCACCTCCTCCTGAGTGTGATATCCCACCATCCAGGTAAGGTGGAGACTTCTGACCACGCTCCAACACCTGCACCCCACGCCACAAAGTAGTGTAGCAAAGCACCCATTGGTGGCTCCCTGCTTGGAACACGAAACGTGCTGGGAGGTGGGTGGAGTTAGATGACATTTCAAGGAGCGGGAAGAGTTTAAGGCAGTCAGTAGTTGGAAGGAGAGAGAAGAAGATCCCTAGAAAGAGGGATAGATGGATGGAAGTGCTGCAGCAGATCCCAGTGACCTGGGTCTGCTGGCACGGGAAAGGGAGAACGAGAGCAACATAGACTGACAGCCTGACTCTCCATAGAAAGCAAGGATTAGCACGGAATGTGAGGAGTAAAAGTGAACAGAGGACGTGGGTGAGAAGAGAACCCTTCCTAGAAGTTCTAAGCTCAAGGCCGGGGTCCGGTCCCCGAGGTTCTACGGATACTAATGGTCCTGCAGCAGACACCGGAGGAATAGGAAGCTGTAAATGCTTTATTCCCACACAAGACTTGGGGACACAACAGCAACATATTAGTGAGCCGGGACTCAGCAGCAAGGAGTCCCCGAAGCAGGCTACAGCTGTCTGCCGTACAAGTAGAGTTCATAGGAACATCAGACAAGAGGAACTCCAGTGTAACTCAGTACTATGAGTACTTCATCTAAAGGCGCTATAAGAGGAGACGATCAGAGAGGCACAAGTTGGCGGAGTGTTGGAAAGGAGTATTCCATCTGGTCTGGGGGGGGTTGACTGAGTCCCAGACCCGGAGGACACGGCACGGAAGTGGGCACCTGTTTGTACAACAGACTGTGAGTAAAGCTTTGGAACTACATGCCCTGGTGTCCTCCACTTATTCATGCGTCAACCTGCCCGGCACTGCTACATCCCCTGCGCCTGACACTACACCATCTAAGTGTCACCATATCTACTCTGCCCTGGGACAACAGCCCTGCCTGTGGAGGGCTATACCATCACTGCTGCACCACACCATCTGTCCCAGAGGATCTGTCTGCAGCGTCGGCCTAACATCTACATTGCCGAAAACCACAGATGGTGTCACGACTTATTCATTCACACTAAACATTTACAATGGGAGCCCAGGGCCACGGGCCGGATCACAGCTACCGTGACAACTCCCATTGAGATCCACCGGGCCCGGTACCGAGTACCCCACAGCCCTGGGTGTGAGGGTGACCCATTTGTACCCAGTCTAGTTCCATTATATCCTTCCTGAGCACCGGTGCCCAAAACTGCACACAGTACTCCCAGTGCGGTGTAACCACGGATTTGTACAGAGGCAGTATAATGCTCTCATCATGTGTATCCAGACCTCTTTTAATGCCCCCCATGATCCTGTTTGCCTTGGCAGCCGCTGCCTGGCACTGGCTGCTAAAGGTAAGTTTATCATTAACTAGGATCCCCAAATCCTTCTCCATGTCAGATTTACCCAGTGGTTTCCCGTTCAGTGAGTAATGGTGATATTGATTCCTTCTTCCCATGTGTATAACCTTACATTTATCATTGTTAAACTGCATCTGCCACCTTTCGGCCCAAGTTCCCAACTTATCTAGATCCATCTGTAGCAGAATACTATCTTCTCTTGTATTGACTGCTTTACATAGTTTTGTATCATATGCAAATATCGATATTTTACTGTGCAAACCTTCTACCAGATTGTTAATAAATATGTTGAAGAGAAGAGGTCCCAACACCGACCCCTGCGGTCCCTACTGGTCACAGCGACCCAGTTAGAGAATATACCATTTAAAATCCCCCTCTGCTTTCTATCACTCAGCCAGTTACTTACCCATTTACACACATTTTCCCCCAGACCCAGCACTCTCATTTTGTGTACCAGCCTCTTGTGTGGCACGGTAACAAACGCTTTGGAAAAATCAAGATATGGGGAGTGGCTTAGGCAGCTGATGGAGTAGGTCACGCTGTCTGAGGGCTCTGAGGACTCCTCAATTAATTTTATGATAAAACCCGCTATTTAGCATATTTTTGGTGCCAAAACATTGGAGACTGTTCATAAGTGCATTACGGTCAACTTTTCTGTCAGTTTTCTGTCATAAAATCTTTTTTGGACCAATTTGGTCATTTTTCATTTGAGGCCTGTCACAATCTGACTGGACTGAAGCCTTGAGGCATTCACGCCTCGCCTATGCAATGTTTCCCCGCAACACCTTTGGACCCACACGATCGGTCCCAATGCCTCCTACAAACTCGGTATCTCCACCAATTGTCCTCATTTTATTTTATTTCAGGTTAAGACTCCATTTTGGTTAATTACCAGAAGTGACCCCGGACAGTATCTGGTCACCGTCTGACGCCGATTAGGGATGAGTGAGTATACGCGTTAGGATTCGGTATTCAGCGAGTAATGCGGTACTCGAATCCTGGCGAGTATTTTACTACTCGCCTCGCAATATTCGGCACAGCCTGCACAGTCCTCGCACAGCCCAGCACAGTCCCCGCACAGCCCAGCACAGTCCCCGCACAGCCCAGCACAGTCACCGCACATCCCAGCACAGTCCCCGCACAGCCCAGCAGTCCCCGCACAGCCCAGCACAGTCTCGCCCAGCACAGTCCCTACACTGTACCCGCACAGCCCAGCATAGTCCCCGCACAGTCCCCACACAGGCCAGCACAGTCCCGCACAGGCCAGCACAGTCCCACACAGCCCAGCATAGTCCCACACAGCCCAGCATAGTCCCCACACAGTACCTGCAAAGCCCAGCACAGTCCCACACATTACCTGCACAGCCCAGCACAGTCCTGCATAGCCCAGCACAGGCCAGCACAGTCCCACACAGCCCGGCATAGTCCCACACAGTCCAGCACAGTCCTGCACAGCCCGGCACAGTCCCCGCACAGTACTTGCGCAGCCCAGCACAGGCCCGCACAGTCCCGTACAGGCCAGCACAGTCCCACACAGCCCGGCATAGTCCCTGCACAGTACCTGCAAAGCACAGCATAGTCCCGCACAGCCCAGCACAGTCCTGCACAGGCCAGCACAGTCCCGCACAGCCCGGCACAGTCCCCGCACAGTACTTGCACAGCCCAGCACAGGCCCGCACAGTCCCATACAGGCCAGCACAGTCCCACACAGCCCGGCATAGTCCCCGCACAGTACCTGCAAAGCACAGCATAGTCCCGCACAGCCCAGCACAGTCCTGCACAGGCCAGCACAGTCCCACACAGGCCAGCACAGTCCCGCACAGCCCGGCACAGTCCCCGCACAGTACTTGCACAGCCCAGCACAGACCCGCACAGTCCCGTACAGGCCAGCACAGTAACACACAGCCCGGCATAGTCCCCGCACAGTACCTGCAAAGCCCAGCATAGTCCCGCACAGCCCGGCACAGTCTTCGCACAGGCCAGCACAGTCCCACACAGCCCGGCACAGTCTTCGCACAGGCCAGCACAGTCCCCGAACAGCTCGGCACAGTCTTTGCACAGGCCAGCTGTCATGTCGGATACTGTTCGCACCAGGGTGTCCGGCAGACAGCGGTAATACCCCATCCTACCACATGGTTCTCAGCGGCGCTGGTTGGTCTTCTGATCCGGCTTGGATTGGGTTAACCAGGTTGTCATTCTGGCTGAGGGTTTAGCCACGCCCTCTGTCTTTAAATTGTCCTGTGTGACTATGGGCGTCGCCGACTATAGCTCTTGCTTTGTGCTAAGCGATACCGGTCTGGAGTGGTGGTCTAAGGAGCATACGGTTTCTGGTGTAGTATATTCCGTTGTTGCCATTTTGCCCCCCTGTGTTGTATCATTTGGTTGCCCTTGCACATTATTGTATTCTCTTGTGTGTACGCGGTGTGGTGCATTTCCGTTATCCCTGTCCATACTTATTTGTGGGGTCTGGTGTTTGGTCTCCTCATTGGGTGGAGGGTGGTGGGTTCAGCTTAGGGCTGGACAGGTGACAAGGGCAGGGTGGAGGCCCAGGCAGGCACACCTTCAGTGTAAACCATGGGTTGAGGGACATACAGGGTTTCCCCTAGTCTGAGGGACACCACAGGGGCCCTGGGGTTTCAGCCTAAAGTTACCTAGGCTTCCCATGACATTATAGTCGGCCCAAAAAGAGAAAAAAAAAAATATTAGGAATTATTTACCATGGATCCTATAGTCTCCATAACCAAGCAGCTGGAGGCTCTGTCCATACAGGTCACTGAACTGAGGGGGGCGCTCCAGCAACAAGGCCTCTCAGTTCCTCCTGTGCAAACTGAGGCAGCAGTCAGGGCAGCTGAACCTAAGTTACCTCTCCCTGAACGATTTTCTGGTGATCGCTGTAAGTTCGTTGTATTTCGTGAATCCTGCAAATTGTATTTTCGCATGCGTCCTCTCTCCTCAGGAAATGAGGCTCAGCGTGTGGGCTTGTAATTTCCTTGCTGAGTGGTGACCCACAAGCATGGGCGTTTTCACTACCTTCTGATTCAACTGCATTTGAGTCCATAGACTTTTTTTTTTTCTGCTATTGGTTTAATCTATGACGATCCTGACAGACTGGCGTTAGCAGAGTCTAAAATACGCTCTCTGCTCCAGGGTGAGCGACTGGCGGAGGATTATTGTACGGAATTTCGTCGCTGGGCTGTGGACACACAATGGAATGACCCTGCACTAAGGAGTTAATTTTTTCATGGGGTTTCTGAAAGGGTAAAACAAACTCTGCTAATGTATGAGACTCCCGCCTCTCTGGAGGCTGCTATGGTGCTTGTAGTACGCATTGATCGCCGCTTTCGTCAGAGGTCGCAGGAGACATTGCCTGTGGGGGGGGGCAGTCTCTGGTGAGGTCGCCTCAGGTGAATCCGTGGAACCTATGCAGATCGCTGGTATATCACATAGACATAATAACAAGCATAAATGTCCCTTGCCCAGAAAGCAAGGGGTCTGTTTTTTTTGTGGCAAAAAAGGACATTTTATTAATGCTTGCCCCCTGGTACCTAAGAAAGAAGTGGCGGCGGAAAACTGCTAGGCTCAGAGGGTTTGGAGGAGTCTAGTCTGAGCCTTTGCATATCCTCCGTGGTGGTCTCCGAGTGTATGCTCCCTGCCAAGGTAGTTATCGGGGGCCAAGAGCTGTCGATTACTGTATTTGTAGATAGTGGTTCAGCCGCTAATCTCATTGATGAAAAGTTTGCGCGTACTGCGGGATTTAAGGTGGAGACGCTGCCTAATCCTATCCGGGTGGTTACCATCAATGACTCCCCTCTCTCACAAGGGGAGATTAAAGAGTTTGTGGCTGATGTAAAACTCCACATTGGGGTCCTACACTCTGAGCGTGTAACATGTAAGGTGCTCAGTAATTTACCTGCTCAGGTAGTTCTGGGGTTTCCATGGTTGTCTATGCACAATCCGGTGATTGATTGGAAAACCCAGGACATAATTCAGTGGAGCAGATACTGCCAGGAGAGTTGTCTGGCCACGTGTATCTCCGCTGTGACTCCCAGCATCCCGGAGCCACTGCTGGACTTTGCTGATGTATTTTCTGAAAGAGGTTGTTCAGAGCTGCCACCGCACCGACCCTATGACTGTGCTATTAGGTTAAAACCGGGGGCCAAGTTACCAAAAGCCAGGATGTTTAATATCTCAGGTCCTGAGAGGCAAGCTCTCAAAGAATACATTGCAGAAAGTCTAAGCAAAGGGTACATCAGGCCTTCATCATCTCCATTGGCGGCGGGGTTCTTCTTTGTCAAGAGGAAAGATGGCGGATTACGCCCGTGTCTGGATTTCAGGGAACTCAACCAGATTACGGTTTGTGACCCCTACCCGATGCCACTGATACCCGATTTGTTCAACCAGGTGTCTGGTGCCAAATGGTTTTCCAAACTTGACCTCAGGGGGGCGTACAATCTCATAAGAGTCCGTCAAGGGGATGAATGGAAGACGGCATTTAATACCCCTGAGGGTCATTTTGAGAATTTGGTGATGCCATTTGGGTTGACGGGCGCGCCAGCAGTATTTCAACATTTCATAAATGATGTCTTTTCTCATCTCTTGGCGAAATTTGTTATCATATACCTTGACATTCTTATTTACTCACGCGACCGTGATGCACACATAGAGCATGTTAGGCAGGTGTTGCAGTTGCTCAGGGAGAACAAGCTCTATGCCAAGCTTGAGAAATGTGTATTTGTCGTCCAAGAATAACCTTTTTTGGGTTATGTAATTTCCGCCTCAGGGTTTAAAATGGACACCGCTAAGGTGCAAGCGGTGCTGCAGTGGGATCGGCCTGATAATCTCAAGGCGCTTCAGCGATTCCTGGGCTTTTCAAACTATTATAGGAAATTTATTAAGAATTTTTCTATGATTGCTAAGCCGCTCACCGACATGACTAAAAAAGGTACCAATTTTTCTGTCTGGTCTGAGGCTGCTGTGCGCGCGTTTGAATTCCTCAAAAACAGTTTTGCTTCAGCTCCCATCCTGGTTCAGCCTGATGTCTCCCTACCATTTACCGTGGAGGTGGATGCAACTGAGGTTGGAGTGGGGGTGGTACTGTCTCAGGGTCCATCCTTGGGCGAATTGCATCCGTGTGCCTACTTCTCCAAGAAACTGTCGCCGGCCGAGCGTAATTACGATATTGGTAACAGGGAATTGTTGGCCATCAAGTTGGCATTTGAGGAATGGCGACACTTCTTGGAGGGGGCTGTCCATCAGATTACTGTTATAACAGACCATAAGAATCTGCTTTATTTAGAGTCTGCTAAACGCCTGTCCCCCAGACAGGCTCGCTGGGCGTTATTCTTCACCCGGTTCAATTTTTTTGTGACATACCGACCAGGTTCTAAGAATACTAAGGCGGACGCCTTGTCCAGATGTTTTCCGGGTGGAGAGCCACGTGAGGATCCGGTGCCTATCCTCCAAAAGGGAGTTGCGGTCTCGGCTCTCACGACAGAGGTTGAGGCAGAGATTGCTGATGCTCAGGAGGAGGTACCGCCGGATCTGCTTCCTAATAAATCATTTGTGCCAATACACCTACGCTTAAAAGTGTTAGGGGAACATCACGATACTGTCCTGGCGGGTCACCCAGGAGTTAAGGGCACTCTGGAACTTGTATCACGTTGTTTTTGGTGGCCCAAAATCCGGCAGGACGTGGCCTCATATGTGTCAGCCTGTACCACGTGCGCACGGGCCAAGACACCACGCTCCCGTCCTGCTGGCACATTGCATCCTCTCCTTGTGCCCAGTAAGCCATGGACTGAGATTTCCATGGATTTCATTACGGATTTGCCCTCCTCGGCTGGGAATACGGTCATTCTGGTAATAGTTGATCGGTTCTCTAAAATGTCGCATTTCATTGCTTTGCCATCTTTGCCCAATGCGAAGACCCTTGCTCAGGTATTTATTCGCGAGGTGGTCAGACTTCATGGTGTCCCGTCTGACATTGTATCTGATAGAGGTACACAATTTGTGGCAAAATTTTGGAGAGCTTTTTGTTCACGCCTAGGGATTAAATTGTCTCATTCATTGGCTTTCCATCCTCAGTCGAATGGGCAGACTGAGCGTATGAACCAAAACCTGGAACAATACTTACGCTGTTTTGTGTCTGACAATCAGGAAGAGTGGTCGGCGTTTCTTCCTCTGGCTGAATTCGCGATAAACAATCATTATCAGGAATCGTCTGGGGAATCTCCTTTCTTTTGTGTTTATGGTCAACATCCCCAATTCTGTACCTTGCGCCAAGGGAGCTCTGCGGGCGTCCCTGAGGAGGACCAGTTGGGAGCACAATTGTCATCCGTTTGGAGGAGAGTAAAGCAGCGCTTGCTGAATGTAGGTTATAGGTATAAACGTGTGGCTGACGGTAGACGTGTGCCTGGTCCGGACCTGTGTGTGGGTGATTGGGTGTGGTTGTCTACAAGGAACATCAAATTCAAAATACCATCGCTTAAGTTGGGGCCCAGGTTCATTGGTCCATTTAGGATCTCCGCAATTATCAACCCTGTGGCATTTCGTTTAGAGTTACCTGCCGTATACAAGATACATAATGTGTTTCACAAGGCGTTACTTAAGAAAGTCGTGGGTGCTGTTGATGTTTCTCCTGTGCCACCACCTCCCGTCTTGGTGGATGGCACGTTGGAGTTTGAGGTGTCCAAGGTGGTTGACTCTCGGGTAGTGCGTCGCACTCTACAGTACCTGGTCCACTGGCGTGGCTATGGTCCTGAGGACAGGACTTGGGTGCCGGCCTCGGACATACATGCGGACCGACTGATTACAGTGTTTCATCGCTGCCATCCGGACAAGCCGGGTCCTCGACATTGTGAGGTTCCTGGGGTCCCTCTTAGAAGACGAGGTACTGTCATGTCGGACACTGTTCGCACCAGGGTGTCCGGCAGACAGCGGTAATACCCCATCCTACCACATGGTTCTCAGCGGCGCTGGTTGGTCTTCTGATCCGGCTTGGATTGGGTTAACCAGGTTGTCATTCTGGCTGAGGGCTTAGCCACGCCCTCTGTCTTTAAATTGCCCTGTGTGACTATGGGCGTCGCCGACTATAGCTCTTGCCTTGTGCTAAGCGATACCGGTCTGGAGTGGTGGTCTAAGGAGCATACGGTTGCTGGTGTAGTATATTCCATTGTTGCCATTTTGCCTCCCTGTGTTGTATTATTTGGTTGTCCTTGCACATTACTGTATTCCCCTGTGTGTACGCGGTGTGGTGCATTTCCATTATCCCTGTCCATACTTATTTGTGGGGTCTGGTGTTTGGTCTCCTCACTGGGTGGAGGGTGGTGGGTTCAGCTTAGGGCTGGACCGGAGACAAGGACAGGGTGGAGGCCCAGGCAGGCACACCTTCAGTGTAAACCCTGGGTTGAGGGACAGACAGGGTTTCCCCTAGTCTGAGGGACACCGCAGGGGCCCCGGGGTTTCAGCCTAAGTTACCTAGGCTTCCCATGACACTGACAGGCCGAGCAGCGGACGCCTCTCGCACAGTACCTGATGAGGACTGTATGGACTATGAGCAGATCAAAGAAGTGATCTTGGCCCGGTATGCGCTGACACCAGAGGCCTATCGCCAAAAGTTCCGCGGACTTATAAAACGCGTAACCGATACCCATGCTGAATGGGCCTGTAAATTACGGCGGTCACTGCTACAGTGGGTACAAGGGAGCCAAGCAACCACTAAGGAGGACGTCCTCCAGCTCTTCCTGTTAGAACGATTCTTTAATGGACTAAACCCCGAGACACAGGAATGGCTTCAGGACAGGCGGCCAACGACTCTTGAGGAAGCCGCTCGTCTGGCCGATGAACATCATGATGCCAGGAGGCCGCAGTTCTCCGGATCAAAGGTGGTCACTAGGGGCCCGCCCATGGACCTGGAGGGCCCCAAAACACCGAAGATTGTAGGGGGACCAGCTAGAAACCCGGCCTACCACAGTCCCCCTGGGGCGCGATACCACACCTGCCATCAGCTGGGCCACCTGCACAGACAATGCCCCAACCGGACTCAGCATACCCAGTGGCCAAAGGCGGGAACAGCTACCTTCAGCCAGGCTGCTGTACACTGCTACCAAGGCGAAGCTGACCCGGCATTGGGGGCTACGACTAACCAAGGGGTGGAAGAGATGGAGGAAGTGCTGCATGAAGTAGACCCCGTGCAGGCAGCCCGGGCAGATAATCGACAACAGCATCGACAGGTTGTGTGGGTTAAAGGGAAACGTATGCAGGGACTAAGAGATTCCGGGGCAACTTTGACCCTTGTGAAGCCTCATTTCGTCCGGGACCAAGAGAAGACGGACCGGACCGTGGCAGTCCGTGTAGCAGGGGTAGCCATAGATCGACTACCCACTGCCAGGATTCACCTGAACTGGGAAGTCGGGGATGGCCTTGTTGAGGTCGGCTTGATGGAGGATTTGCCTGCAGACGTCTTGCTGGGAAACGACTTGGGGCCCATGTTGTCTGCATTCTCGGTGGCCCCTCTGGCTGAGACATATCCTGTGACCACCCGGAGACAAGCTCGAGCTGCGGAGGCGGAATCACACTCAGAGGCCCAGGTAAGACATTCCAGCCCTACACGTATTCCCATAGCCAGACACATTTCTTGGGCCACCCCAGATGAATTTAAGAGGGAGTTACTTGAGGATCCTTCATTAGAGGGATATTGTGGGAAGGCACATGAGGGGAGGGGGTACTGGAAGGGGAACAGTTTGTATGGAAGCAGGGACTCCTCTACCGGATCACAGAGCAGCACCACACAGGGACGAGCCCCACTATAAAACGACAGCTGGTAGTTCCCAAGAAGTATAGGCAGGAGTTACTGCGAATCTCTCATGATATACCCTTGGCCGGGCACTTCGGCGTCAGTCGCACCAGGCATCGTCTGACACAAAACTTCTTTTGGCTGGGGGTAACCTATGATGTTCGTCAGTACTGCCAGACCTGTGACAGTTGCCAGTGCATTGGCAAGAGGGGGGATCGATGCAAGGCCAAATTACGCCCCCTCCCCATTGTGGAGGAACCATTTAGCCGAGTAGCGGTCGATTTGATAGGGCCGTTAGCCAAACCCAGTCCGTCCGGGAAAAAGTATATATTGACAGTGGTAGATTATGCCACACGGTATCCAGAGGTGGTTGCGTTATCTAACATACTGGCAGAGACGGTGGCGGCCGCCCTGCTCCAGGTTTTCTCACGGGTTGGATTTCCCCGGGAGATTATCTCGGACCAGGGTACCCAGTTTACAGCAGAGGTAACCAACCAACTGTGGAAGCTGTGCGGCGTAAAGTCCATTAGAAGCGCCCCGTACCACCCGCAAACCAATGGGTTGTGCGAACGCTTTAACGGGACATTAAAACAGCTCATTGGGACTTTTACCAGGACCTACAGGGACTGGGAGAAATTCTTGCCACACCTCCTGTTTGCCTATCGGGAGGTGCCCCAAGAATCCACGGGGTTCTCCCCGTTCGAGCTGGTATACGGGAGGCGGGTAAGGGGACCCCTAGACTTAGTGCTGGAACACTGGGAAGGGGAGGGCCTTATAGAAGGGGTACCTATTGTACCCTATGTGCTGGAATTCCAGGACCGCCTACAGGAGCTGACCCAGGTTGTATGTGAGAACCTGCAGGCGACCCAGCGGCGCCATCGCATATGGTACGATCGGAGGGCCAGAGAGTGCACCTTGGAAATAGGACAGAAGGTCCTGGTGTTAGAGCCCACTAAGCAGAAAAAGATTCAAGCTGCATGGCAGGGGCCCTACCAGGTAGTGGGGAAAATAGCCGACACAACCTATAATGTCGCCGATTGTGACGACCCCAGGGTTATCCGCATGTTCCACGTGAATATGCTGAAGCCCTACCGGGAGCGCCCTGAAGAGGTAGTGACCATCTGTGCACCTGAAGCAGAGGATTTAGCCGGACTTTCCTTGCCGGATGTCTTAGGGGAAAGGACTCAGTCTAAAACATGGGACCAGGTACACTTGGGTGAAGACCTAGGCCCCCGGGAGAGACAGCAGGTGGAGGCGTTGTTGAGGCTGCGACAGAGGCCTGGCACAACACAAGGTTGAGACCCAGGATCAGACCCCCCTGCGACAAAACCCCTTCCGCGTCCCTGAGTCTGTACGAGAGGGGATGCGACAAAAGATACAAGAGATGTTGTGTTTAGGGGTCACTGAAGAGTCAGATAGTCCCTGGGCATCCCCCGTAGTGTTAGTGCCCAAGAAGGATGGGACTACACGGTTTTGTGTAGACTATCGTAAGCTCAATGAGAAAACAGTGACGGATGCATACCCCATGCCGCATGTGGATGAGTTGTTAGACCGGCTGGCGGGGGCAAAGTATTTGACCACCATCGATCTATGCAAAGGCTACTGGCAGATTCCCCTTAGTCCTGACGCTATTCCCAAGTCGCCATTTGTCACCCCGTTCGGCTTATTCCAGTTTCGAGTTATGCCATTCGGGATGAAGAATGCCTTGGCGACCTTCCAAAGGCTGGCTGACCGGCTTCTGGATGGTCTCCAGCACTATGCTTGTGCCTACCTGGACGACATCACCATCTACAGTGCAACAAGGGAAGAGCATCTAAATCACCTAGAAACAGTATTGGACAGGATCCACCAGGGCAGAATCACCCTGAACCCAAACAAGTGTCACGTGGGCAAAGCAGAGGTTCAGTATTTAGGGCATTGGGTTGGAAGTGGGAAACAACGACCAGAACCAGCCAAGATTGAGGCCATAGCCAAATGGCCGATCCCACGCACTAAAACCCAGGTCATGGCGCTTCTAGGGACAGCGGGGTATTACAGGAAATTCGTTCCCAATTACAGCAGCGTAGCCAGGCTCCTCACTGATCTGACCCGTAAGAACCAACCCCGCCAGGTAACCTGGACCTCAGAGTGTGAGGAAGCCTTCCGCCAACTAAAGGACGCCCTCACCAATACCCCTGTATTGGCCGCACCCGATCCAACTACACGTGTCCTTGTTCATACAGACGCTTCTATGTTTGGATTGGGGGCAGTACTGAGCCAAGTCGGGCCGGACGGCCAAGGACACCCGGTAGCTTACCTGAGTCGGAAACTACTGCCCCGTGAAGTAAGCTATGCGGCCATCGAGAAGGAGTGCCTGGCAGTAGTATGGGCACTCAAGAAGTTGCAACCATATTTGTATGGACGACAGTTTTCCCTCATAACGGACCATATTCCCCTAGTCTGGCTTAATAGGGTCTCTGGAGACAACACCAGATTGCTGCGGTGGAGTTTAGCCCTACAACCTCTTGACTTCACCATCCACTACAGACCCGGCAAACAAAATGGTAACGCCGATGGACTAAGTCGACAAACGGAACTTGTACCAACCCCATAAACTTCGGTCATCCCCAAACCGATCCGTTGAGGATCAGACTGTGTATGCCGATCGCGTCGCTGAAAAGGGGAGCCGTGTTACAGAACCACTCAGCACCCAGAATATGTTGTGCAGTTATATGTATATATAATAGGTTCCATGTGAGATGCATGTCCCTAATGTATCAGCAGTGTCCGCCCTCCCCCCACGTTTGTTATTCCCACAGTAAACATCCGCAGGCTCCGGCCACCTGCGGCTTTTCTAATGCATGTCTGGCCTGACGCTTGTCTATTGGCCGGCCCTCTGTATCTGTGTGATATATTCTGTGTCCTGTGAGTAAAGTGTTGTCAGACTGGAAATACATGGAGAAGCAGTGATCTTTTATATGCGCCCATGCACTCAGAGGAATTCCAGCCAGCGTCATTCATTCAGACTCCAGCCAACGCAGAGCGGACCTCCGAAAATACGGGGTGGTACTGAAAGAGGTACCCCAGCTTGGAAGACCCCGTTACATAGACAAGTACAATAAACATGTGTAGGACAAGGGACACACAAGTACATAAGGAGAGAGGACCCTGCCCGCGAGGGCTCATAGTCTACAGGGATGGGTGAGGATACGATAGGAGAGGGTAGAGCAGATTGTGCGGTGGTTCAGTAGACCGAGGATCATTGCAGGCTGTAGGCTTGTCGGAACAGGTGGGTCTTCAGGTTCTTCTTGAAGGTTTCCGTTGATGGTGATAGTTTGATGTGTTGCGCCAAGGAGTTCCAGAGTATGGGGGAAGCACGGGAGAAGTCTTGTATGCGGTTGTGGGAAGAAGAGATAAGGGGGGAGTAGAGAAGGAGATCTTGAGAGGATCGGAAAGATCAGCTCTAGAGAACTATATGGACCGTCAAATTATACCACGTGGGTTACGGGTACAACTATACCCATCATTTGAATTGGAGGATGATGTCTTAATCAAACGTTGGATTTCAGCAGCAACAACATGCTCTTTGGAATTTATCCAAATTATCATCGATAAGAATACAGCATCATTAAAAATTATCGATGATGACATTGATGAGCTTGAGAAACTCATACTAAAAGACATACCAGTAGAAAATGTTGACAATATTTTGGTTGACATCAATAAGAATGCTGACAAATGGGAGAACGAAGTGTGTCAAAATAAAATTAAGAAATTCCAATGGGATCTTAATGATTATGACACCAATAAAATATATCGCTGGCAAAATTAAAAAACCAAGCAGCCCAACAAAGGTAATGGAGGAAAAGACAACTCAAGATCCACTCGCTATAAAAGTCCCTCTGAGAGTTCAGCACCCTCAGTGTCAGACAACAACACATAAGCGATGGTGAAACCAACCATAGTGAGACATCCAGCATAAGACCTACACCACGGAATGACAAAAGACTTCCAGATATAGTTACAAGATCAAGTCATCATATACAAGGCAACCAATTTAAGGTAATCAATCTTTCTGAACATATATTAACTGATGTTCAGGTTGAGCTCCTGGGGAAGGGTCTGACTTTCTCACCTTCATGTCGCTTAGACACATTCACGACGGTGAGGGATCTACACCTATTCACCAGGAAGCTCATTCTTAAAAAAAATCCACCACAAAAACTGCCTTGGGGAAATCACGGGTACAAAAGAGGAAGAAGAAGCCGTAAGGAACTTGGAAGATTTATTACAGGAAAACACCGAGTTTAAGGTAAGTAATTTTCCACATAAGATCTTTAACAAATCTAAAAAATTTCCTCCAATGGGCACATGTTCGGCTGTTGAAATTTTTACTAAGGTCCTTACTACGGAAATAGAAGCCCTTCAGCCAAAACCTTCATGGTCTTCCAACTTGAATAGGGAATAAAAACAGGCTCTCATCAATCTACAATCGCTACAAAATGTAGTATTTAAGCCGGCAGACAAAGGGGCAATGTAGTTATATGGCCTACAGTACTATATGAAAAACAAGCACACAAACTACTTAACGCCCCCCCTATGCTATCGAAAACTTCCGTATAATCCTCTTTCAAAATATCAAGCCGAACTTCTCTCTATTGTGGAGAAAGCCTTTGAATCAGGTATTATACCGAAAAACATGGTTGAGACTATACACAATCTTCGTCCAAAACTACTGACACTATATGTGCTTACCAAATTACACAAAGACCCGGTGAACCCTCCCGGAAGACCCATATCTGGAAATGGTAGCCTCTGTGAGATCGTTGCAAATTTTATTGACCATTACCTAAAGCCCTTGGTAGGCACACTTCCATCTAACATCCAGGACACAACAACAGCCTTACAAAAACTAAACCATGTATACCTCGAAGAACACATGATAATGGTAACTGACGATGTTGAGGCATTGTATACCTCCATCAGGCATGAGGATGGCATTAAAGCTGTGTCCTGGTTTCTTAGAAATAGCAACATTGAATTAGACATGATTGAATTGATTTTATGCCTCCTTGATTTTGTGCTCAATCATAATGTTTTTACATTTGATAAACAAATTTATCTACAAACACAAGGCACTGCAATGGGGGCTTCCTGTGCCCCATCATATGCTAACCTCTTCTTAGGGGCATGGGAAAGGGACATTTTCCAAAGTGATTTGATTCCTGGAATACATAATGTACAAGGGTGGATGAGGTACATCGATGATGTATGATTTATATGGGACGAAATAGCTGACACCCTCCATACCTTAATGAGCAAATTAAATGAAAACAGTCTTAACATCAAATTAACATATAAATTTGGCAGAGAATTGGATTTCCTGGACCTAAAACTGTGTCTGTTGATGGGATGATTAATACAAATTTATGTGGGAAACCCACAGCCACCAATTCCCAGCTACATGCCACATCATCCCACCCACCTGCAACAATCAGAGGCATACCAACCGGTCAATTCCTAAGAGCCAAACGTATCTGCTCCAAACCATCAGATTTTGAAGACCAAGCCGTGGATCTTACAAAAAGATTCCTAAACCGTGGTTATAGTAAAAGAAGCATTAAAGACGGATACAGGCGGGCAAAACAAGCGTTGAGGGAACATTTACTCTACTCAGCCTCAAAAGATTTCAATAAAAATGATAATCAATTGAGATTCATCTCCACTTTCAACAATCAGTGGGATGAAATCAAAAAACTATTGCAAAAACATTGGAATATTTTACTAACAGATCCAGTTTTGCGCAAAATTCTTCCCTCTGGTCCTTCTGTCGTAGCCAGAAGAAGCTGTAATTTGGGAGACATTCTAGTCCATAGTCACTGTGACCCCCACCCGCCAAGTCTCAAACGACCATTATCAAAAGGCTTCTTCCTGTGTGGCCTTTGCAAAGCCTGTATTACTATGAAAAAAATCACATTCCTTCTCTAATGCTGATGGATCAAAAAATGTTGAAATTAGGAAACAACTCACCTGCGCATCCCAAGGTGTTATATATCACGCCACCTGCTCCTGTAATTTAATTTACATCGGTCTAACCACTCGGGAGCGAAAAATCCGGGTAAGAGAACACATTCAGGATATTGAGAAAGCCAAGTCAATAGATGATTATTCTCTCCTGAAAACTTTGCCCCGCCACTTTAAAAGTTACCACAATTCGAATCCCAAAAATCTTGTCTTTAAGGGTATTGGTCAAATTAGTTTGGGAATACGTGGCGGTGATCTGGGCAAATCCCTGGCCCAGCTAGAAAGTGGATCTACCGGTCAGGCACCATCACCCCATATGGCCTTAATGAGAACTTTGGCTTTAATTCCTTCTTATAATCCAATAAAATATAGCATTTCTGGGTATGGAGCTTTTTAAGGTGTCTTTTTATGTCTTTTATGTTTTTTCTTTCCCACTTTTTCTTTTGCTTTATCCAAAAAATTGTGGTCTTACTCATTTTAATTCTTTATTTCATCCCAAGGTGCTCGGTTTCTATGTTGCCTCCTGATGAGACCTTTCACCTACTCTTCTAAAAGCCATCATTTCAGGAGAAGATCATGATCCGGGACAGAGTGATAAAGAAGATGAAAATAATAACTGATTGTGGAAGAAAAAATATGGACACTTTTCTCACTTTTTTTTCATTCATTGCACATGTTCCCTATATTATTTTTTATTTACATGTGTATTTTCAGCCCCATGTCTTTCGCGTAATTTATGCTTTTTCTTTGGTATCATGTATATACATGTGTGTACATATATCATATTATTAATATTTATATGTTATCCTTGCCTTGTGTCCAGCATGTAATGTTTTATGTATACACAGCTTTGTGTTCACACACGTTAGGTCTCCTTCACATTCACCTCATGCAGGTCATTTATGCTCATTTCCCTTTTTGGTATAGTAATATGCCTCTTCTATTCATAACTCGCCCCTAACAGGTCCTTCACGTACACACGCGGGTCCATTCCTCGTCATCCACACACACCGCCAGCTTCACTCCTCCTCAGTTCACTTCTCTCATTTACATATTTTTGTGTCCGGTCCCTTCCTACAAGTCCAGTCGAGTTTATATTTATATTCCCAGTGTCTAATGCGCATGCGTTAGCCCTGTATCCTCCTACTGACCACCGGACGGGCTCTGAACAGTGACACGCAGTGTGCGTCACCTGCGCGCCACAGAGCGCATCTGCGGAAGTCCCCTTAGCAAAAGGAGGCGGGACTTCCTGACGTGCGCTACAACAGACCAATGGAAGCTCCTCCACACTCCTCCCCGGTATCTAGCACCTCGGCATAAATATTCCTCTGTCACCTCCTTATCTCCACGCCCCTGGAAGAAGCTACTTAGCGAAACGCGCTCGTCAGGCGGGGGGAGATATCCTGCGGCAATTACCTTTCACTGGTGGATGCTGCACCTAACCCGGCCCACGTCTTACTATCCGGCACTAACCATCAGTCCTTTGCTTTATACATGAGCACATCCATTATAAACCTGTGACTCTGTGCGGCTCCATGGTGCATTCCTCCCCATTAACCCTACATTATACCCAGCTCTCTAACAGTCACATGTGCAATGCTGCTCCTTTTGCAGATACTCAGTAGTAACAAACAATGGTGATTATTGTCATCTGCTGAGGCATGCTGAACCTTGTAGTGACTAATTTGCATGTAAGAACCTTTTTGTATTTATACCTACCTATAGGGTTATTTATTGCTCCTTCATGTCCGTGTTTACTTTCTTTGCCGCAGCTTGTCCCCCTCTTATTTGGAGGCCTGTTACCCTGTCTTTTTAATTTTCTCATTTTTTAATATATTCAATAAAGAATAATTTTGTAACAATTTATATTTTCTGTTATCTTCACTTTCTTTCCACATGGCATATATCATTGTGGAGTATGCTGAGCTCAGTACTGAAGTGACCTTGCTTCAAAGAAAGGACTAGGAGATTAAATTAATATTATGCAGAATTTAGGGTGATCCGAACCCAAAGGAGGAGACTTTCATTCTAAAGTTTAGGCTAAGTGCACACGTACCGGAACTCTCGGGGAAATTACCGCGAGAATTCTGGAATTCCAGTCCGTGGGAAAATCGCATTTTAAATTCCCGCGATTTTCCCGCGGAAAAACAAGCATTTTGCAAGCGTAATTAGCTTGCAGAATGCTAGCGTTTTCCAAGCGATCTGTAGCATCGCTTGGAGAACTGATTGACAGATTGGTCACACTCGTCAAACATAGTGTTTGACGAGTGTGACCACCTTTTTACTATTGAGGCCGCCTATGCAGCATCAGTAGTAAAAGATAGAATGTAAAAAAAAAAAAAAAAAAAAAAATGGTGTTATTCTCACCCTCCGACGTCTCGCGCATCCGTTCCCAGTAGTCCTTTGCGAAAATGCCCGCGATGACGTCAGTTCTCGCGGGAACGCGATGTCTCGCGGTAATTCGCGATGACGTCGCGCGAATTACCGCGAGACTTCGCGATCCCGCGAGATCGGACGCCATCGCGGGCATTTTCGCAAAGGACTACTGGGACCGGAGCGTGAAGAGAAGCGGGAAGCCTGCGCTGGACGTCGGAGGGTAAGAATAACAATATTTTTTATTTTAAATTCTTTTTTTTACAGGGATATGGTACCCAAAGCCCGGAGGACAGTCTCCTCTCCTCCGGACCGTGGGTACCATCCGCAATTGTTCTGCTTACTTTCCGCATGTTGTGCACAGCCACATGCGGGAAGTAAGCGGGACAATGCATTCCTATGGGTGCGGGATCGCCGCGATTCCGCAAAATAATGAGCATGCTGCGGTTTTTACCGCGAAGCGATTCCGCCGCGGTAAAAACCGCAGCATTAGCACAGCATTACGGAATCCCATAGGAATGCATGGGATGCTTATTTTTCGTGTTTTCGCGGCAAAATCGCGCGGTTAAAACTGCCGCGGAAACGCGAAAAAAACGCCACGTGTGAACTCAGCCTTATTCATAATCTAATCACTTTTCTAATATATTTCACCGTTCCCTCTCTCCTCTGACCTCCTGTCTTCTTGGGGTTTTTTTTATTTTTACTTCGAAATGACATTTGTTTGAGAATCCCAGTGCATTTTGGGGCACTCACATGGGACATCATTAGGGGGCAGAGGATGCGGTCAGTGCCACTTCTAAAGAGTAATAATTGGATATGTGTTTATATTTCTTATTACACTCAGTTCCGTACTGAACATTGCCGTCTGCTGACACTACATAGGTTATTTTTGTAAGTTTAGCTCAGGGTAAATGTCAACTCCATATATAGAGACCACGTGCTTTGAGGGACGTATATTTAAGGTGGGCTCTTCTCCACTTCCACATTCGAGGGGACATCTTGCTCGGACACTACGGACAGCTGGTATGTAATCTAATCACCATCCAGAAAAGCTGCGTTACTACAAGACAGACGCCTTTTTCAGAGTTCCAGGAAAGAAGGATTAATGAACAAATGGACCAGCTCTCTTTATAATCATTTAACCTGTTTTTATGTTTTTCTGTAATAATCTTTTCTCTGATGGAAGAATCCAAATAAACCACCACATTTTTTCTATAAGAACATTGTCATATTTTAGTGTATCACATCTGGTAAGAAGTCCTGAATAATATACAAGAATATGCATTTTTAACAGCCACAGCTGCTTTCCGCATCATGAAAAGAAGCGTCATCTGTTTCAGAAACGACTGGTCCCTGCCGGGTCATCTCTTCTCCTTAGAGCCAGCAAGGGAGCGCACTGTCACTGTGCATTCAAAGGAATATAGCACAGGGAGCGCACTGTCACTGTGCATTCAAAGGAATATAGCACAGGGAGCTCACACTTAGGATGAGTCAGAATTTACGTACGACGCATTATCAGGTGAGCAGGACTAGCTGAGCCTCCAAAACAGACGTCACTGATGGTGCCTCATTTCAGAGAGGGGCAGAGGCTGCAGCAGTGACCACAGCTTCTGCCCCATGATGACGGCTCATTAGAGTATCCCAGCATGCACTGGTGAATCGCGAACAAAATGGGACGTTAAAAAAAAAAAAAGGCAGGATGTCAGAATGTAGAGCGTACGTTAGGGAATTTTTCATTGAAGTATATTAGAAAACAAGATGAGATTATTACACTGAATAGATATACATTTAATATGAAATTCACCTTTGGTTCCGGACCGCCCCTTTAAGTTCAGCCGATTGGTTCGGCCCTCCACAGCAGTGCCAGTTTCTCATGTGGCCCCTTGGGAAAATTAATTGCCCACCCCTGGGGCATTGAGTGTATGTCCCTGAGGGATGGCAATGGGGGCAGGGAGTATGAGTATCTATGGGGCCAGTGAGTTTGGGTCCCTGGGGGGGTTGACAATGGGCACAGGGAGTATGTGTCTCTATGGGGCAAGTGAGTGTGGGTCCCTGGGGGATGGCAATGGGGGCAGGGAGTATGTGTCTCTATGGGGCCAGTGAGTGTGGGTCCCTGGGGGATGGCAATGGGGGCAGGGAGTATGTGTCTCTATGGGGCCAGTGAGTGTGGGTCCCTGGGGGGGTGACAATGGGCACAGGGAGACAGCTGGACTGCAGCTTCCTATGGAGGGGTCAGGATAGTAGCTGTTGGCTTTGTAGAATATTTGGCTGAAAACGCCCTTTTTGCCCACAGACCGCCATGCTACATTGCTGTAGTCGCCATTTCCCCCCCTCACTACCTCTTTCTTATGACACGATTTCTAGTTCGGCTCCCCAGGTTATTTCCTTTATGGCATATGGCGCCACTCCTGGTGACTGGAGCGCACTGCAGCTGGACTGTTCCACGGCCATTCAAGAAGCATTGCAAGGAATAGCGAGGGGGTCGCTCCCTTTCTGTAAAATGACTGACACCAGATCATCCCTTGATGCCCGACACGCTTCTTGGACACCCTGGAGACAATCCAAATGTTACGGTGTTTTCCTGGGGGTCCGGGAGCTGGGTGAGAAGGGCAATGAGCTCATTGGGGGCACCAGGGCTGATGTTTCTATACCTGGGGTGGGATCATGTACCAGCAGGCACCCATGCTGTTATTTCTGGGCGTGAGCATCCAAAACTTGCTTTTTTTTAAGTTAAAGCTTTTTATTGGTTTACAGAAACACAGCGGGACACGTTCTGTCCCTGAGTGAGAAACTCAAGAAATATTTTGTGTTACTTTTTCCACTCACACCCAGAGCTGCAATCACAATTCTGCTTGCCCGTCACCGCTCAGGTTACAAGACCTTAAGTCTCCTCGCTGCCCCCTGCTGGTTCAGTGTCTGTGCGGGATAGAGGATTTCTGCATGCCGCACACGCTATAGCACTCAGAATGCAGTACGACCACGGTCACATTTTCATCCTCTGTGCTCCCGTCATTGTATCTCTCTCTCCAGCTCCGTCAGTAAGTCTTCGGGGCGGGGTTGTAATGTTTCTGTGCCCAGATTTTGGAAATCTTGGTTGTCCATTAATAAAACCAAAGTATCAGCAATCTTCCTGAGATCAAACTGTACATGTCGGGGCCCCGGGGCCATCACCTGGGGGCTCTGCAGGACGTTGTTCTCATGTCCTTCCCGTAAGACCTGAATTCTGTGCTCAGCAATGATCCTCAGGAAGGTGAAAAACTCTTTATAATCAATCCCAGAGCAGGATTTCAGGATGATCTGTGCAAAATATGAAAAGTACAAATGATTCCCACAGCAAGAAAATAACAGGGACGGGGCTCAGCACCACCGGGGAGAAAATGAACGGGGCTCAGCACCACCGGGGAGAAAATGAACGGGGCTCAGCACCACCGGGGAGAAAATAAACGGGGCTCAGCATCACCGGGGAGAAAATAAACGGGGCTCAGCACCACCAGGGAGAAAATGAACGGGGCTCAGCAACACCAGGGAGAAAATGAACGGGCTCAGCACTATCAGGGAGAACAGGGATGGGGCTCGGCCTCATCCAAAGATCATGGATGGGGCTCAGCACCACCCGGCAGAAAATGAACGGGGCTCAGCACCACCAGGGAGAAAATAAATGGGGCTCAACACTATCCAGGAAAACATGGACAGGGCTCGGCATCACCCAAATATCATGGATGGGGCTCAGCACCACCCGGCAGAAAATGAACGGGGCTCAGCACTATCCGGGAAAACATGGACAGGGCTCGGCATCACCCAAAGATCATGGATGGGGCTCAGCACCAATCCAGGAGAACAGGGGACAGGGCTCAGTACCACCTAGGACACCATGAAGTGGCATGGTACCACAGGTAGAACAGAGATGGGGCTCGGTACGACAAGATACTCGGAACTGGGACAGGACTCAGCACAACATGGAAAACATGAACGGGGCTTGGCACCAGAGGGAGAATGGAGACCGGACTCAGCACCACCGAGGGCTAGGTATTATGAAATGAAGGTCAGCGTTACAGGGTTTCCGGGATCTTAAATGATTAACGTTCTGTCACCTGACAGTGCTGCTCCCAGTCGTCCATCGTTTCCTTCCACTCACTGATCTCGCTCTTCACATCGCTCAGCTCCGCCTGCAGGAAGCTCCACATGACCAAGACGTTACACCCGTTCACCCAGTTATGGTTGATGGAGATGGTGTCCTCCTGGAAGATCAGATTCATAATTCTTGATGTCAGAACTGTCTCCAGATTTTAATCCCTCCACCATATATGCTCTTATAGGGCTGTGACCTCGTCACCCGAGGGTCCTCTGACCACGTCACCCGGGGGTCCTCCGACCTCTCTCAGATCTCATATCCATTTGAAAACTGTGGACCTTTCATTATGTGAAATAAACGCATAACCCAATTACAGGTGAAGGGGAATGTGGCGCAGACTCTCACCAAATTGTACACCTGATGGTGCCAACCACTGGGTACAAAGAGGATCTCCCCGGGCTCCTGTATGACCTCCAGGAATGGGGGGCAGACGTCGTGGAGCGAAGGTGCGGTCACATCGTATGGAAGGCGCCCGCTGCAATCACGAAGATGTTCCTCCTGGCCAGGCGGGAAGAGCAGCCACTTCTTACGACCACATATATTCGCTGACCAACTGTAGGATCGAAAGACGTCAGCGTGGAACGGAGTCCTGTCAGTGTGACATTATAGGAAAGGGATTATTATAATGTGGAGGGCATCCTGCAATCAAACACCACAGTAATGGTCGTCCGGCAGAATTAGCGGCAGTCGCCTCTTTGCCTTCCTCACATGCTAAACATTGCTGGAGAGCGACATGTCTACATAATTCAGTCAGGGGAAGGCTCTGCTCCATTGTACGACATCTGCTGCAGTGAGCGCTCTCAGCATAGCGACGTGCATGTGGGTGACAGCTGTGTGTACGGCTTGCCAGCTGCTGTGGATCTTTACTGCAGGTCAGCACACTGGGTACCGTGACAGGCAACATAAAAAAAAAGCCAGACTTAATTATGACTTGCTTCTCACAGCATCCTAGGGCGCCGCTGTGTGCCGCCATGCATCTGCATTGAGGTGTGATGTAGAATCATAGAATCATAGAATCATAGAATCGTAGAGTTGGAAGGGACCTCCTGGGCCATCTGGTCCAACCCCCTGCTCAAAGCAGGATTCGCTAAATCATCCCAGTCAGATGTCTGTCCAGCCTCTGTTTGAAGACTTCCATTGAAGGAGAACTCACCACTTCTCGTGGCAGCCTGTTCCACTCATTGATCGCTCTAACTGTCAAAAAGTTTTTTCTAATATCTAATCTGTGTCTCTTCCCATTCAGTTTCATCCCATTGCTTCTAGTCTTTCCTTGTGCAAATGAGAATAAAGTTGATCCTTCTACAATGTGACAGCCCTTTAGATATTTGTAGACAGCTATTAAGTCTCCTCTCAGTCTTCTCTTTTGCAAACTAAACATTCCCAAATCCTGCAACCTTTCCTCATAAGACAGGGTTTGCAGACCGGTCACCATTCTGGTCGCTCTTTTCTGAACTTGCTCCAGTTTGTTGATGTCTTTTTTAAAATGTGGTGCCCAAAACTGGACACAATATTCCAGATGAGGTCTGACCAAAGAGGAGTAGAGGGAAATAATGACTTCACGTGATCTAGACTGTATGCTTCTGTTAATACATCCTAGAATTGCATTTGCCTTTTTTGCTGCTGCATCACACTGTTGACTCATATTCAGTCTGTGATCTATTAGTATACCCAAGTCTTTTTCACATGTGCTGTCACTTAGCCCTATTCCTCCCATTCTATATATGCTTTTTTCATTTTTATTGCCCAGATGTAGTACTTTGCATTTCTCCCTGTTAAAAACCATTCTGTTAGTTGCTGCCCACTTCTCCAGTTTATTTAAATCTTTTTGAATCCTCTCTCTCTCTTCTCTAGTATTAGCTATCCCTCCTAGCTTTGTGTCATCAGCAAATTTAATCAGTTTACCCTCAATTCCTTCATCTAAATCGTTGATAAAGATGTTGAACAATACAGGGCCCAGGACAGAGCCCTGTGGTACCCCACTTGAGACATTCTTCCAACTGGATGTGCAGCCATTTACGACCACTCTTTGGGTCCGATCACTAAGCCAGTTATGAATCCACCTAACAGTTGCCTTGTCCATTCCATACTTAGTCATTTTTTCAATAAGGATTGTATGAGAGACTTTGTCAAATGCTTTGCTGAAGTCAAGATATACTATATCTACAGCATTTCCTTGATCCACCCAATCAGTGATACCGTCATAGAAGGAAATTAAGTTAGTCTGACATGACTTATTAGTTACAAACCCATGCTGACTCTGTTTAATCACTTCATTCTTATCCAGGTATTGACATACATGTTGTTTAATAATTTGTTCAAAGATCTTTCCTGGTATAGAAGTCAGACTCACCGGCCTATAGTTGCCTGGGTCCACCTTCTTCCCCTTTTTGAAGATAGGAACAACATTTGCTCTTCTCCAGTCTTCTGGCACTTCTCCTGTTCTCCAAGAATTTTCAAAGATTATGGAGAGGGGTTCAAAAATTTCTTCTGCTATCTCCTTCAGTACTCTGGGGTGTAATTCATCTGGACCTGGAGACTTGAATTCATTTAGGTTAGCTAAGTGTTTCCTCACTATCTTTCTGTTTATAGATATCCTGGATTCTTCTATTCCCTTAATAGGACAGTGAATAACAGTTGATGTTGCATTTCCTTTCTGAGAGAAAACAGATGCAAAATAGGAATTTAAAAGTTCAGCCTTCTCAACATCCTGTCTTACCATTTCATCATTTTCATCCTGTAAAAATCCTATAGCATCTTTGACTTTTCTTTTACTTTTGACATATCCCCAAAATCCTTTATTATTGCTTTTGACATCTCTTGCAAGCCTCAGTTCATTTTCAGCTTTAGCTAATCTGATTTGTGCCCTGCAGGTTCTGCAGACAGCATTATATTCTTCTTTAGATATGCCTCCCTCTTTCCATTTTATAAACATTTTTTTCTTCCTTTTTAGCATGTGCTTAAGTTCTGTGTTCATCCATCCTGGTTTCCTTAAATGCTTCCTATTCTTCCCTCTTTTCGGAATTGTTAACAACTGTGCTTTGAGAATTTCATTTTTCAAGATTTCCCATCCTTCCTGGACATTTTTGTCTTTAAGGATATCCAGCCATTGGATCCCTCCAATTCTCTTTCTGAATCCCTTAAAATCTGCCTTTCTGAAATCTAACCTTGACGTCTGAGTCTTCACAGGTCTTCCACCTCTAGTAATCCAAAATTCTAAAATAGCATGGTCGCTACCTCCTAGGGTCCCAGCCGCTTTTACCTCCTCAACCATTTCCTCCCTGTTTATAAGGATTAGATCCAAGGTAGCAGTTCCCCTTGTTTTCTCCCCTACCTTTTGGAAGATAAAGTTGTCAGCAAGAGAGGATAAGAATTTCCTTGACCTGTTAGTTTTGCCTGAGAGAGATTCCCAACAAATGTCTGGATAGTTGAAATCTCCCATGACAACTATGTCATATTTTTTGGAGAACTTGGCCATCTGATGCATGAAGAGTTCATCTATATCTTCGGCTTGCACAGGCGGCCTGTAGTAAATGCCTACAATGGTGTCCTTTCCATTGTTCTGTCCTTGTATTCTTACCCACACAGCAATGTAGCAGCTGCACACAGCAATCCTTGGATGTGCCGCGGCCAAACACGCTGTGTAGCACCAGCGGAATGCTTCGCTCTGGCAGCCTAGGGAGACTGTGTATAGGGTAGTGTCCCTGATAGCAATGTGTCCCACCATGTCATCTTCATACTGATGGTGCAAGAGGACAGCGGCAGGCAAGGCAGTGTAGTCATTACACGGCGGCACGAGTCGCACTGTTGGCTCTCTTTCACGCTCAACAGGTGTATAACACTGGCGCGTCTTTCTGGGCCGGGTCCTCTCCTCCTCACTTCCGCTCATTGCCCTGACTGAGAATAAGTGACTGGAGCGCCGGAGCGGAGGCTGCAGCTGACCCCGAAAAAAGCGGAGCGGTCAGGACGAGGGCAACGGCAAGAGTGTCTCACAGTCCAGATACAAGAATGATAGAAGAAACATGCAAAAAAAAAAAAAAGCAAAACACGCCGACACCACCGAGCAAACGTCACCGACACTGCCGCACAAACGTCATCGCCGAGCAAACACCGCCGCCGAGCTAACATCACCAGCACTGCCGAGCAAACCCCACTGACATCGCCGAGCAAATGTCACTGATACCGCCGCACAAGCGTCATTGCCGAGCAAACACCGCCGCCGAGCTAACACCGCCGAGCAAACGTCACCGACAGCACCGAGCAAACACCACCGCCTAGCTAACATCACCGATGAGCAAACCCCACCGACATCGCCAAGCAAACCCCACCGACACTGCTGAGCAAACGTCACCGACACTGCCGCACAAACGTCATCACCGAGGAATCACCGCCGCCGAGCTAACATCACCAGCACTGCCGAGCAAATGTCACTGATACCGCCGCACAAACGTCATTGCCAAGCAAACACCGCCGCCGAGCTAACACCGCCGAGCAAACGTCACCGACACCACCGAGCAAACACCACCGCTGAGCTAACATCACCGATGAGCAAACCCCACCGACATTGCCAAGCAAACACCGCCGCCGAGCTAACATCACCAGCACTGCCGAGCAAACCCCACTGACACCACCGAGCAAATGTCATTGACGAGCAAACACCGCCGCCGAGCTAACATCACCAGCACTGCCGAGCAAACCCCACCGACACCACCAAGCAAACGTCACCAACACTGCCACACAAACGTCATCGCCGAGCAAACACCGCCGAGCAAACATCACCAACACTGCCACACAAACGTCATCGCCGAGCAAACACCACCGAGCAAACGTCACCGACACCACCGAGCCAACACCACCGCCGAGATAACATCACCGATGAGCAAACCCCACCGACATCGCCAAGCAAACACCACCGCCGAGCAAACATCATTAGCGTCACTAAGCAAACATCATCGACACCACCAAGCAATCTTTACCGATATCAGAACTTGCGGAGCAAAAACTTCGGTATTCAAATGAGGCGGAAGTGATACTGAGGCAGATATTATAAAGAGGTAAATATTATAATGAGGTAAATATAAAGAGGTAAATATTATAATGAGGTGATTACAGAAGCTTTTTTGGTTTTTACTAGAACAAAATAATTGTTTTACACCTCACACTTCATGTCTGCTGTTAATGGAACAATGATGGGCGTACAGACACACACTGCTGCCGTACATACCAGGAATCGGCGGGGCCCATGTACACAAAGCGGTAATCGTCCACGCCGATGGCGTCCCAGTATTCATTCAACCAGTCAGAGGAGAAATAAAGTGGCGTCTCATACACGTCCTGATCCGGGAACGCCCTGCAGAGAGAAGCAGGGGTCACACAGAGAACACTGGGGGAGGAGAAATGGACAGACCTTACTATTGGAGAGAAGGGGACACCACACAGGAAGGAGGACAGACGCGACTCCCGGGGACGGGGAGGACAGACGCGACTCCCGGGGACGGGGAGGACAGACGCGACTCCCGGGGACGGGGAGGACAGACGCGACTCCCGGGGACGGGGAGGACAGACGCGACTCCCGGGGACGGGGAGGACAGACGCGACTCCCGGGGACGGGGAGGACAGACGCGACTCCCGGGGGAGGAGGATATTGAAGAATAAGCATGTCATCTGTAGTGGGCAGTGCCGCCTCCTTGCACCTCCTCATGTGCCAGTCCTTCAGGTAGCGGCAGCCCAGGGCAGAGCGGTGGCCACTCTCGGTGTAGTCCCTCCAGTAGGCGATGTATTCTCGGAGGGGCTGGGGCTCCTTAGGATTGGAGTTGTATTCCTTCACATCACAATTTGCCACTGGAATGACGGCGTCTCCTGAAATAGAAGAAATATAGGAATTGTTCCATGTGATGACTAGTGTGAGCCGAACCCCGGGGAACGACTGGACAGAAATGGCACAAGGTGCTGGAGAATAAGGCGAAACATCTGCTCCCCCATGGACAATCCCCCACCCAGGCTCCATTAGGGGATGCGCTGGGGGCCGGCACCTGTCTCCATGCTACATGACGGTTGGTCCGATGGTCCTGTACCGTCTATGGGCGGCTGAGCCCCGCGGGACGTACCGAACACCTGCAGCAGGTGATCCCAGTTGGGCTTGTTATCGACGGTGACCCAGGAGCGGCGGCTGCTCCACGTGCGGGAGAACTGGGCGGAGAGGAGGCACGGAGCGTTGGCGGCCATGTACTGATGGAAGAAATCATCATAGCTGAATGTGTCAGGGTCTTCTATGCGGTCAACGCGGCTCATGGTGGGGGAGGGGGGCTCACCATCTATTATATGTCTTATTATTACCGGGGGAGGGGCAACGGCACCATGACGACCAGATGTGACTATTATCACAAAGGGCCCCTGTGTTATCTTATTGGGGCCCCTCTGTTATATTATCAGGGGCCCCTGGCTGCTTTCTTTCCCGGTCTCCTCCCGGGGCCTTATTGGGGCCCCTCTGTTATATTGTCGGGGCCCCTGGCTGCTTTCTTGCCCCCTGTCTCCTCCCGGGGCCCCTCTGTTATATTGTCGGGGCCCCTGGCTGCTTTCTTGCCCCCTGTCTCCTCCCGGGGCCCCTCTGTTATATTGTCGGGGCCCCTGTCTCCTCCCGGGGCCCCTCTGTTATATTGTCGGGGCCCCTGGCTGCTTTCTTGCCCCCTGTCTCCTCCCGGGGTCCCTCTGGTCTATTATTGGGGCCCCTGGCTGCTTTCTTGCCCCCTGTCTCCTCCCGGGGCCCCTCTGTTATATTGTCGGGGCCCCTGTCTCCTCCCGGGGCCCCTCTGTTATATTGTCGGGGCCCCTGGCTGCTTTCTTGCCCCCTGTCTCCTCCCGGGGCCCCTCTGGTCTATTATTGGGGCCCCTGGCTGCTTTCTTTCCCCGTCAACTCCCGGGCGGCGGGGCCCCTCCAGTCACCCGCCGGCCGCTGTCCCTTCTCACAGTTCCGCCGTCGCCGCAGTTTCTGCTCGGTCGCTATTCCAGGCTGCACAGACTGGTCACGTGGTGCAGCTGATGACGTAGAGGCGGTGTCACCAGGATCCCCATCCGTGCAGCTCCCGGTAACTGACGTTCCGTGTATGAGGCGCGGCGGGCGGGAATGCTGGGAGTTGTGGTTCTCCGGCCACTGGGCGGCATGTGTTCACGGGGGGAGGTCATCTCTGGTCACATGGCATCACATCACGGAGGATGCTCTTTCCAGTGGGGGCGTGATCTGATTGGTTGCTGAGTGCAACTGCAGTAATGCCCGGCACGATTCCAGGCTGTTGTCACTAGCAACCGATCACGTCAGCCCTGGAAGATGAGAGTAGGAATTTGATTGGTTGTTGCTAATCAATCAGATAAGTTTTCTCATCTTTGGAGGATCTGATTGGCTCCTTCTGTGCAGCTCAACCAATCAGATCACTCCTGGTCGACAATCACTTCCCTGATGGCCAATCAGATTCCTTACATGATCAGGTCTTGCTGTCTGGATATTAGGCTTCTCCGACCCTGCGGCCGCTGCCTGCGCGGATCACTGGTGTGCAGCGTCACTGTGGGTGATAGGAAATGCTGCAGGAGCGCAAATACAATATTCTGACGCTTTTATAATATTTTTTACAGGATTTAGGACGTCCCTTTAATTTGCACATTGAATCTTCAGACCAGAATCCTGACACTCCAGAGAGACTGTGATGGCGGCGAATCAGTCCTGAGCATGAAGCCAATCACTGGACGCAGCACTGAGTGCATCACTGAGCGCAGCACTGAGCGCAGCACTGAGTGCATCACTGAGCGCAGCACTGCCAACATCTGATGTCGGGTATCATCTCCTTGAGAAAAGTGACCGGACGAGGGGAAGCTATCCCAACAATGCAGCCTCAGGACCAGCTGACGGCCCCCCGTGCCCAGGATCGGTGGCCCTCCGCTGACCCTGCGATCGGTGGCTCTCCGCTGGTCCTGCGATCGCTGGCCCTCCGCCGGTCCTGCGATCGGTGGCCCTCCGCCGGTCCTGCGATCGGTGGCCCTCCGCCGGTCCTGCGATCGGTGGCCCTCCGCCGGTCCTGCGATCGCTGGCCCTCCGCCGGTCCTGCGATCGGTGGCCCTCCGCCTGTCCTGCGATCGGTGGCCCTCCGCCGGTCCTGCGATCGGTGGCCCTCCGCCGGTCCTGCGATCGGTGGCCCTCCGCCGGTCCTGCGATCGGTGGCCCTCCGCCGGTCCTGCGATCGGTGGCCCTCCGCTCGTCCTGCGATCGGTGGCCCTCCGCTTGTCCTGTGACCGGCGGCATTATGCAGGCATGCGCCAATGGTTCTCTGTTACTTCTGTCCCATCGTATCCCGCTGTCCCAGTATCTGCCAGGATATAGAAGAATCAGAGAGGACCGGGGTATGAAGTGAGCCCTGGAGGCGGAATCCTGAAGGAACGAGGGAGCCAGGGTTTGGGAGGAGCTGGGATATGAGAGGATTCAGGGGCCAGGGCTGACGCAAGAAAGGAACAGGAGGAATCAGAATTCGGTACCAGGGGTGGGAAACGAGAGAAGGTGTGGGAGCCGAGATATGACGGGAAATGAAATATGGGAGGAGAGGGGGCAGCTGGGGCAAGGGAGGAGAGGGGGAATTTGGGAGCAAATCATAGTATCATAGAATAGTAGAGTTGGAAGGGACCTCCTGGGCCATCTGGTCCAACCCCCCGCTCAAAACAGGATTCGCTAAATCATCCCAGACAGATGTTTGTCTAGCCGCTGTGAAAACAGAGAAAACCAAAGAGAAAAAATCCTCCAATAAATTATTAAAATAGAATTTTTATTGAACCATGTCTAAAAATGTACAGAGTCACCCAGAGTCCAACCTGTCCAACCTGCTGCAATGTGCCCTCTTCTGAGGAAAAGATCTCGAAACGCGCGTCAAGGGGCACATTGCAACAGGCTGGACTCAGGGTTACTCTGTGCATTTAATTATCTATGTATATTATGTATTTTTACCTATTATGCATTTTCTATGATGTGCAAAGAAGTATTCTTACTCTGCCAGCTCTCAGTATTGTCTTGTATTTGCTATTTATGAACTGTATGAAGTTTTCTTCTATTGAATTATCTTCTCCCCAGTTTAGTCATAGAATCATAGAATCGTAGAGTTGGAAGGGACCTCCTGGGCCATCTGGTCCAACCCCCTGCTCAAAGCAGGATTCGCTAAATCATTACAGACAGTCTGTCCAGCCTCTGTGTGAAGACTTCCATTGAAGGAGAACTCAGCACTTCTCGTGGCAGCCTGTTCCACTCATTGATCACTCTAACTGTCAAAAAGTTTTTCCTAATATCTAATCTGTGTCTCCTCCCATTCAGTTTCATCCCATTGCTTCTAGTCTTTCCTTGTGCAAATGAGAATAAAGTTGATCCTTCTACAATGTGACAGCCCTTTAGATATTTATAGACAGCTATTAAGTCTCCTCTCAGTCTTCTCCTTTGCAAACTAAACATTCCCAAATCCTGCAACCTTTCCTCATAAGACAGGGTTTGCAGACCGGTCACCATTCTGGTCGCTCTTTTCTGAACTTGCTCCAGTTTGTTGATGTCTTTTTTAAAATGTGGTGCCCAAAACTGGACACAATATTCCAGATGAGGTCTGACCAAAGAGGAGTAGAGGGAAATAATGACTTCACGTGATCTAGACTGTATGCTTCTGTTAATACATCCTAGAATTGCATTTGCCTTTTTTGCTGCTGCATCACACTGTTGACTCATATTCAGTCTGTGATCTATTAGTATACCCAAGTCTTTTTCACATGTGCTGTCACTTAGCCCTATTCCTCCCATTCTATATATGCTTTTTTCATTTTTATTGCCCAGATGTAGTACTTTGCATTTTTCCCTGTTAAAAACCATTCTGTTAGTTGCTGCCCACTGCTCCAGTATATTTATACTTTTTTGAATCCTCTCTCTCTCTTCTCTAGTATTAGCTATCCCTCCTAGCTTTGTGTCATCAGCAAATTTAAGCAGTTTACCCTCAATTCCTTCATCTAAATCGTTGATAAAGATGTTGAACAATACAGGGCCCAGGACAGAGCCCTGTGGTACCCCACTTGAGACATTCTTCCAACTGGATGTGCAGCCATTTACGACCACTCTTTGGGTCCGATCACTAAGCCAGTTATGAATCCACCTAACAGTTGCCTTGTCCATTCCATACTTAGTCATTTTTTCAATAAGAATTGTATGAGATACTTTGTCAAATGCTTTGCTGAAGTCAAGATATACTATATCTACAGCATTTCCTTGATCCACCCAATCAGTGATTCCGTCATAGAAGGAAATTAAGTTAGTCTGACATGACTTATTAGTTACAAACCCATGCTGACTCTGTTTAATCACTTCATTCTTATCCAGGTACTGACATACATGTTGTTTAATAATTTGCTCAAAGATCTTTCCTGGTATAGAAGTCAGACTCACCGGCCTATAGTTGCCTGGGTCCACCTTCTTCCCCTTTTTGAAGATAGGAACAACATTTGCTCTTCTCCAGTCTTCTGGGACTTCTCCTGTTCTCCAATAATTTTCAAAGATTATGGAGAGGGGTTCAAAAATTTCTTCTGCTATCTCCTTCAGTACTCTGGGGTGTAATTCATCTGGACCTGGAGACTTGAATTCATTTAGGTTAGCTAAGTGTTTCCTCACTATCTTTCTGTTTATAGATATCCTGGATTCTTCTATTCCCTTAATAGGACAGTGAAGAACAGTTGATGTTACATTTCCTTTCTGAGAGAAAACAGATGCAAAATAGGAATTTAAAAGTTCGGCCTTCTCAACATCCTGTCTTACCATTTCATCATTTTCATCCTGTAAAAATCCTATAGCATCTTTGACTTTTCTTTTACTTTTGACATATCCCCAAAATCCTTTATTATTGCTTTTGACATCTCTTGCAAGCCTCAATTCATTGTCAGCTTTAGTAATCTGATTTGTGCCCTGCAGGTTCTGCAGACAGCATTATATTCTTCTTTAGATATGCCTCCCTCTTTCCATTTTATAAACATTTTTTTTCTTCCTTTTTAGCATGTGCTTAAGTTCTGTGTTCATCCATCCTGGCTTCCTTAAATGCTTCCTATTCTTCCCTCTTTTCGGAATTGTTAACATTTGTGCTTTGAGAATTTCATTTTTCAAGATTTCCCATCCTTCCTGGACATTTTTGTCTTTAAGGATATCCAGCCATTGGATCCCTCCAATTCTCTTTCTGAATCCCTTAAAATCTGCCTTTCTGAAATCTAACCTTGACGTCTGAGTCTTCACAGGTCTTCCGCCTCTAGTTGTCCAAAATTCTAAAATAGCATGGTCGCTACCTCCTAGGGTCCCAGCCACTTTTACCTCCTCAACCATTTCCTCCCTGTTTATAAGGATTAGATCCAAGGTAGCAGTTCCCCTTGTTTTCTCCCCTACCTTTTGGAAGATAAAGTTGTCAGCAAGAGAGGATAAGAATTTCTTTGACCTGTTAGTTTTGCCTGAGAGAGATTCCCAACAAATGTCTGGATAGTTGAAATCTCCCATGACAACTATGTCATATTTTTTGGAGAACTTGGCCATTTGATGCATAAAGAGTTCATCCATATCTTCAGCTTGCACAGGCGGCCTGTAGTAAATGCCTACAATGGTGTCCTTTCCATTGTTCTGTCCTTGTATTCTTACCCAAACAGTTTCCACAGAACTCCCAGTCTCTGAAGCTTCAATCTCTGTGCAGATATACGCATTTCTAACATACAATGCGACACCCCCTCCTCGTTTATCAAGTCTGTTGCAAATAAGTTGTATCCTTCTAGTCTTGTATTCCAATCATGTGTATTGTCCCACCAAGTCTCAGTGATTCCAATGACATCATATTTCTTTTCCTGTGTTAGTAGTTCCAATTCTCCTTGTTTGTTGCCCATGCTTTGTGCATTAGTATAGAAACATTTTAGTTTGTGATTGGTTTCTCTTTCTCCAATATTTTTATTAATTAGATTCTTTTGTCTTTGTTCTTCCTTTCCACTTCTAATAGCAGAGTTCTCAATAGCATTTGTCAGGTGTATGGCTTTTTCTGGTCTTTTGCTTCCCTTCCCATGTTGTTCTAGTTTAAAGCTCTCCTGATGAGTGTCCTGTTTTATTCACACCGCTATGTGATCCACTTAAAAGCATTTCTGCTTCTATTTATCTACTTTGGATCTTACTTGTAAAAATTTCTTTTGGATCTTTATTTATTTATGACCGACTGAATTTATCCTTCTGCTCAATGTTTGCTGTTTTTTCACTTTTTTTGTGTATTGTCTTCCTTTTTAAAGATTTTTATATAAGGTTCAATAAAATTTATATTTTAATAATTTATTGGAGGATTTGTTCTCTTTGGTTTTCTCTGTTCTCACGGTCAAAAGTTTTTTCTAATCTCTAATCTGTGTCTCCTCCCATTCAGTTTCATCCCATTGCTTCTAGTCTTTCCTTGTGCAAATGAGAATAATTATGATCCTTCTACAATGTGACAGCCCTTTAGATATTTGTAGACAGCTATTAAGTCTCCTCTCAGTCTTCTCTTTTGCAAACTAAACAATCCCAAATCCTGCAACCTTTCCTCATAAGACAGGGTTTGCAGACCGGTCACCATTCTGGTCGCTCTTTTCTGAACTTGCTCCAGTTTGTTGATGTCTTTTTTAATATGTGGCGCCCAAAACTGGACACAATATTCCAGATGAGGTCTGACCAAAGAGGAGTAGAGGGCAATAATGACTTCACGTGATCTAGACTGTATGCTTCTGTTAATACATCCTAGAATTGCATTTGCCTTTTTTGCTGCTGCATCACACTGTTGACTCATATTCCGTCTGTGATCTATTAGTATACCCAAGTCTTTTTCACATGTGCTGTTGCTTAGCCCTTTTCCTCCCATTCTGTATATGCTTTTTTCATTTTTATTGCCCAGATGTAGTACTTTGCATTTTTCCCTGTTAAAAGCCATTCTGTTAGTTGCTGCCCACTGCTCCAGTTTATTTATATCTTTTTGAATCCTCTCTCTCTTCTCTAGTATTAGCTATGACACCTAGCTTTGTGTCATCAACAAATTTAATCAGTTTACCCTCAATTCCTTCATCTAAATCGTTAATAAGATGTTGAACAATACAGGGCCCAGGACAGAGCCCTGTGGTACCCCACTTGAGACATTCTTCCAACTGGATGTGCAGCCATTTACGACCACTCTTTGGGTCCTATCACTAAGCCAGTTATGAATCCACCTAACAGTTGCCTTGTCCATACCATAGATATAATATATCTACAGCATTTCCCTGATCCACCCAGT
Organism: Dendrobates tinctorius; assembly: GCF_039654945.1. Taxonomy (NCBI): domain Eukaryota; kingdom Metazoa; phylum Chordata; class Amphibia; order Anura; family Dendrobatidae; genus Dendrobates; species Dendrobates tinctorius. The sequence continues at coordinate 1,643,109 of NW_027361840.1, forward strand.
CAGTGATTCTGTCATAAAAGGAAATTAAGTTAGTCTGACATGACTTATTAGTTACAAACCCATGCTGACTCTGTTTAATCACTTCATTCTTATCCAGGTACTGACATACATGTTGTTTAATAATTTGTTCAAAGATCTTTCCTGGTATAGAAGTCAGACTCACCGGCCTATAGTTGCCTGGGTCCACCTTCTTACTCTTTTTGAAGATAGGAACAACATTTGCTCTTCTCCAGTCTTCTGGGACTTCTCCTGTTCTCCAAGAATTTTCAAAGATTATGGAGAGGGGTTCAAAAATTTCTTCTGCTATCTCCTTCAGTACTCTGGGGAGTAATTCATCTGGACCTGTAATTTGGGATAGGAAGGGATTTGGGGCAGCGTCAGAGGGCGAGGTATGAGCGAAACGGCAGAGGCCGGGGTATGAGGAGAGCAGCACAGGCCGGGATGTGAGGGGAGCGGCAGAGGCCAGAGTATGTGGGGAGCGGCAGAGGCCAGGGTATGAGGAGGGCAGCAGAGGCCAGGATGTGAGAGGAGCGGCAGAGACCAGAGTATGAGGGGAGCGGCAGAGGCCAGGGTATGAGCAGAGCAGCAGAGGCCGGGATGTGTGGGGAGCGGCAGAGGCCTGGGTATGAGGGGATCGGCAGAGGCCGGGAATTGAGGGGAGCAGCAGAGGCCAGGGTATGAGGAGAGCAGCAGAGGCCAAGATGTGAGGGGAGCGGCAGAGACCGTGGTGTGAGAGGAGTGACAGAGGCCAGGGTATGAGGGGGAGCGGCAGAGGCCAGGCACGATGATGGTGCTGCGGGTCGGTTGCCATGTGGTGTCACTTCCCCTCCAATATGATAATGATGATGCTGTGGGTCGGTGGCTGTGTGGTGTCCTCCCCCCTCCGGTATGATGATGATGATGCCGCGGGTCGGTGACTGTGTGGTGTCCCCCCTTCCGGTATGATGATGATGATCATGCCTCGGGTTGGTGGCTGTGTGGTGTCCTCCCCCCTCCGGTATGATGGTGATGCCACTGGTCGGTGGGCTGTGTGGTGTCCTCCCCCTCCGGTATGATGATGATGCTGTGGGTTGGTGGCTGTGTGGTGTCCCCCCCCTTCGGTATGATGATGATGCTGCGGGTCGGTGGCTGTGTGGTGTCCTCCCCCTCCGGTATGATGATGATGCCGCGGGTCGGTGGCTGTGTGGTGTCCTCCTCCGGTATGATGATGATGTTGCGGGTCGGTGGCTGTGTGGTGTCCTCCCCCTCCGGCAGGGCTGTGGAGTCGGTAAGCCAAACCTGCGACTCCGACTCCTCAATTTCCCTTACACCGACTCCACGACTCCCACATATATTGCTTATATTTAAGTGAAAAATGTATTGTAGTACAATGTGAACATCAGACATTAAATCGTTTTTTATGATACAATTATCAAGATATTTAGATAGAACATAATATATATTTATTGGAATACAACTTTAGAACACAAAAAATTGTAATCAATTGTAAATATGTAAAACACTTTGTAATATTGATTATTTTGGACACACCTCATTCAAAGAGTTTTCTTTGTTTTCATGACTATGAAAATTGTAAGCAGGCTCCTTGCATCTTCTCGCCCAACCACTTGCACCAGTGACCCTATTCCGTCACATCTCCTCCAGTCCCTTTCCCCTGCTGTCACCCCTCACCTAACTAAAATATTTAACCTCTCTCTCTCTTCCGGTATCTTTCCCTCCTCATTTAAGCATGCCGTCATACATCCACTACTTAAAAAACCATCTCTCGACCAAAACTGTGCTGCTAACTATAGACCTGTCTCTAATCTTCCCTTCATCTCTAAACTCCTGGAACGCCTGGTCCACTCCCGTCTTATCCACTATCTCTCTGATAACTCTCTTCTCGACCCTCGCCAATCCGGTTTCCGCTCTTTACACTCTACTGAAACTGCCCTCACTAAAGTCTCTAATGATCTACTAACAGCTAAATCTAATGGTCATTACTCCATGCTAATTCTCTTGGATCTCTCTGCAGCATTCGACACTGTGGATCATCAGCTCCTCCTCACTATGCTCCGCTCCATTGGCCTCAAGGACACCGTTCTCTCCTGGTTCTCCTCCTATCTCTCTGACCGCTCCTTTACTGTATCTTTTGCTGGTTCCTCCTCCTCTCATCTTCCCCTTACTGTTGGGGTTCCTCAAGGATCGGTTCTAGGCCCCCTCCTCTTCTCCTTGTACACTGCCCCTATTGGTCAAACAATCAGTAGATTTGGTTTCCAGTACCATCTCTATGCTGATGACACCCAATTATACGCTTCTCCTGACATCACGCCAGCCTTTCTAGAAAACACTGGCGATTGTCTAAACGCTGTGTCTAACATCATGTCCTCACTATATCTGAAACTGAACCTGTCAAAGACTGAACTCCTTGTGTTTCCTCCCTCTACTAATGTACCTATACCCGACATTGCCATTTCTGTGTGTGGTTCCACTATTACTCCCCAGCAACAGGCCCGCTGTCTTGGGGTCATACTTGATTCCGAGCTTTCCTTTTCCCCCCACATCCGATCACTGGCTCGCTCTTGTCATCTGCACCTCAAAAACATTTCTAGAATTTGACCTTTTCTTACTTTTGACTCTGCAAAAACTCTTACTGTTTCTCTTATTCATTCTCGTCTCGACTATTGTAACTCTCTTCTAATCGGCCTCCCTCTTACCAAACTCTCCCCTCTCCAATCTGTCTTGAATGCTGCAGCCAGGATCATATTCCTCACCAATCGTTACACCGATGCCTCTACCTTGTGCCAGTCATTACACTGGCTACCCATCCACTCCAGAATTCAGTATAAACTTATTACCCTCACCCACAAAGCCCTCCATGGCTCAGCACCACCCTACATCTCCTCCCTTGTTTCAGTATACCACCCTACCCGCGCCCTCCGTTCTGCTGATGACCTGAGGTTAGCATCCTCAATAATCAGAACCTCCCACTCCCGTCTCCAAGACTATACACGTGCTGCGCCAATTCTTTGGAATGCACTTCCCAGGTCAATACGATTAGTCCCCAATCCCCACAATTTTAAGCGTGCCCTGAAAACGCATTTATTCAGACTGGCCTATCGCCTCAACACATTAACCTAATCTATCCCTGTGTGGCACAGCCAAAAGTTTTACCATAACTAGGATCCCCGCATCATGTTCCCACATGCTTTATGCATCCATTAGCTCTCTGCGTCTGTACTGATACACACTTAACATTATGGCTGGTCCATACAATCAGGGCAACTGTTACCACCCACCTTTCGTGTCTCCCTCTTTCCTCATAGACTGTAAGCTTGCGAGCAGGACCCTCATTCCTCTTGGTATCTGTTATGATCTATGTGATTATTGTTATGCTGTAATGTCTAATGTCTGTACAAATCCCCTCTGAAATGTAAAGTGCTGCGGAATATGTTGGCGCTATAGAAATAAAATTTATTATTATTATTATTATAGATTCACTCTGAAGGCATCAAACTATGAATTATCACATGTGGAATTATATAATTAACAAAAAAGTGTGAAACAACTGAAAATACATCTTATATTCTCGGTTCTTCACAGTAGCCACCTTTTGCTTTGATTACTGCTTTGCACACTCTTGGCATTCTGTTGGGGATTTCTTCAAAATTGAAGGCATACTGAACCAGCATGGCTACCACAGCATCTTGCAGCGGCATGCTATTCCATCCGGTTTGTGTTTAGTTGGACCATCATTTATTTTTCAACAGGACAATGACCTCAAACACACCTCCAGGCTGTGTAAGGGCTATGTGACCAAGAAGGAGAGTGATGGGGGTTACGCAGATGACCTGGCCTCCACAGTCACCAGACCTGAACCCAATCGAGATGGTTTGGGGTGAGCTGGACCGCAGAGTGAAGGCAAAAGGGCCGACAAGTGCTAAGCATCTCTGGGAACTGCTTCAAGACTGTTGGAAGACCATTTCCGGTGACTACCTCTTGAAGCCCATCAAGAGAATGCCAAGAGTGTGCAAAGCAGTAATCAAAGCAAAAGGTGAATACTGTGAAGAACCTAGAATATAAGACATATTTTCAGTTGATTCATACTTTTTTGTTAATTATATAATTCCACATGTGGTAATTCATAGTTTTGATGCCTTCAGAGTGAATCTACAATTTTCATGATCATGAAAATAAAGAAAACGCTTTGAGAAGGTGTGTCCAAACTTTGGTCTGTACTGCATATACTGTATATATATATATATATATATATATATATATATATTACACACACACTATGACTTATCTCAGCTAAGATAAACCCTAGATCCTCAGGCTACATTCACACTATGGGCGTATCCAGGATCAAACCTGGGGGGGGGCAGAACCTCATACTGTTCCGCAGAATTTCATACTGCACACCTCAGCTGCTGCAGAACCTCATACTGCACACCCCTACACTTGAAAATAAAGCCTGCACCTTAAGAAGATGTGGTGATGAATGCCGTCTATTTATTCCAACTATCAGTTGATGTTACTGAAGACGAGCAATGCCTGTCCTGGGCGTCCTTGGGCCGCTATGAGGTGTACCTGACTGGTGCTAAAAAAAAGGAGTGTTAGTCTGTGTGCTACCCGGCTTTCATTCTTTTTGGTACAGATATGATATGGATAGACAGATATGGATAAATGGATATATAGATAGAGCAGATTTATAATCTGCTTTTGCTATTGAAAACATTATGAGCTCAAAAACATTTCAGGTGATGCGGTTTTTTAAAAAGCTGATCGGCTTTTGCAGCTGAAAAACGTATCCTCAAAAAACGCAGGAAAAACGCTGTGTGTGAATGTCGCCTTAGATCAGGAATAGAACAGCCATTTATAGGACATTTCATAACTTTCCCAAATTCCTATGAAAAAATATTCAGCACATTCTGCACTGAATTACTGCACCCAATTTATTATATATTTTAGGAGTTGGAGTCGGTCCATTTTATACCGACTCCAACTCTGACGCCACCAAAATGAGCTCCGACTCCACGACTCCGACTCCACAGGCCTGCCCTCCGGTATGATGATGATGATGATGTCACGAGTCGGTGGCTGTGTGGTGTCGTTTACAGATGAGATAAAACCTTGGCGGCTCCCGGTCACATGACGTCTCCCGGTCACATGACGTCTCCAGATGATAGACCCCTGAGGTCAATGCCTCTTCAGATTCGGCTGACCGCAGAGAGCTCTAGCTGACGGGTAACTCGCCCTCCAGAAGAGCTGCCGAGGTTTTATTGTAAGTCTGCAAAAACTCATTTCTTATAAATGGACGTTTCACCCGTTTCTCCAGATGTGAACCGCCCGGGCCACGTATAGTCATCAGGACCTCCCCTAATCAGAAGGCCGTCAGCCGGGGAGGCGCCACTAGTCACCGCACAGGACCCCCGTCTCACGTCTGCTCTGCACACCCCCATGCTTTACACTGCAGCCTTTCTCGCTTGGGGCCCAGTGGTGGTCAGCGGCTCATGCTTAGCTGCATTGTGTATCTGCGTTTCGGCTCAGGCTGCTGCTGTATTCCTGCCTGCTTTACACTGCAGCCTTTCTCCATTGGGGCCCAGTGGTGGTCAGCGGCTCATGCTTAGCTGCATTGTGTATCTGCGTCTCTGCTCAGGCTGCTGCTGCTGTATTCCTGCCTGCTTTACACTGCAGCCTTTCTCCCTTGGGGCTCAGTGGTGGTCAGCGGCTCATGCTTAGCTGCATTGTGTATCTGCGTCTCGGCTCAGGCTGCTGCTGTATTCCTGCCTGCTTTACACTGCAGCCTTTCTCCATTGGGGCCCAGTGGTGGTCAGCGGCTCATGCTTAGCTGCATTGTGTATCTGCGTCTCGGCTCAGGCTGCTGCTGTATTCCTGCCTGCTTTACACTGCAGCCTTTCTCCATTGGGGCCCAGTGGTGATCAGCGGCTCGTGCTTAGCTGCATTGTGTATCTGCGTCTCTGCTCAGGCTGCTGCTGCTGTATTCCTGCCTGCTTTACACTGCAGCCTTTCTCCCTTGGGGCCCAGTGGTGGTCAGCGGCTCATGCTTAGCTGCATTGTGTATCTGCGTCTCGGCTCAGGCTGCTGCTGTATTCCTGCCTGCTTTACACTGCAGCCTTTCTCCATTGGGGCCCAGTGGTGATCAGCGGCTCAGGCTTAGCTGCATTGTGTATCTGCGTCTCGGCTCAGGCTGCTGCTGCTGTATTCCTGCCTGCTTTACACTGCAGCCTTTCTCCCTTGGGGCCCAGTGGTGGTCAGCGGCTCATTCTTAGCTGCATTGTGTATCTGCGTCTCGGCTCAGGCTGCTGCTGTATTCCTGCCTGCTTTACACTGCGGCCTTTCTCCCTTGGGGCCCAGTAGTGGTCAGCGGCTCATGCTTAGCTGCATTGTGTATCTGCATCTCGGCTCAGTTGGCTGCTGTATTCCTGCCTGCTTTACACTGCAGCCTTTCTCCCTTGGGGCCCAGTGGTGGTCAGCGGCTCATGCTTAGCTGCATTGTGTATCTGCGTCTCAGCTCAAGCTGCTGCTGTATTCCTGCCTGCTTTACACTGCAGCCTTTCTCCCTTGGGGCCCAGTGATGGTCAGCGGCTCATGCTTAGCTGCATTGTGTATCTGCGTCTCAACTCAGGTTGCTGCTGCTGTATTCCTGCCTGCTTTACACTGCAGCCTTTCTCCATTGGGGCCCGGTGGTTATTAGCGGCCCATGCTTAGCTGCATTGTTTAACTGTGTCTCGGCTCAGGCTGCTGCTGCTGTATTCCTGCCTGCTTTACACTGCAGCCTTTCTCCCTTGGGGCCCAGTGGTGGTCAGCGGCTCATGCTTAGCTGCATTGTGTATCTGCATGTCGGCTCAGGCTGCTGCTGCTGTATTCCTGCCTGCTTTACACTGCAGCCTTTCTCCCTTGGGGCCCAGTGGTGGTCAGCGGCTCATGCTTAGCTGCATTGTGTATCTGCATGTCGGCTCAGGCGGCTGCTGCTGTATTCATGCCTGCTTTACACTGCAGCCTTTCTCCCTTGGGGCCCAGTGGTGATCAGCGGCTCGGGCTTAGCTGCATTATGTATCTGCGTCTCGGCTCAGGTTGCTGCTGCTGTATTCCTGCCTGCTTTACAGTGCAGCCTTTCTCCATTGGGGCCCAGTGGTGGTCAGCGGCTCATGCTTAGCTGCATTGTGTATCTGCGTCTCGGCTCAGGCTGCTGCTGCTGTATTCCTGCCTGGTTTACACTGCAGTCTTTCTCCATTGGGGCCCAGTGGTGGTCAGCGGCTCATGCTTAGCTGCATTGTGTATCTGCGTCTCGGCTCAGGCTGCTGCTCTATTCCTGCCTGCTTTACACTGCAGTCTTTCTCCATTGGGGCCCAGTGGTGATCAGCGGCTCGGGCTTAGCTGCATTGTGTATCTGCGTCTCGGCTCAGGCTGCTGCTGTATTCCTGCCTGCTTTACACTGCAGCCTTTCTCCATTGGGGCCCAGTGGTGATCAGCGGCTCTTGCTTAGCTGCATTGTGTATCTGCGTCTCGGCTCAGGCTGCTGCTGTATTCCTGCCTGCTTTACACTGCAGCCTTTCTCCATTGGGGCCCAGTGGTGATCAGCGGCTCGGGCTTAGCTGCATTGTGTATCTGCGTCTCGGCTCAGGCTGCTGCTGTATTCCTGCCTGCTTTACACTGCAGCCTTTCTCCATTGGTGCCCAGGGGTGATCAGCGGCTCGGGCTTAGCTGCGTTGTGTATCTGCGTCTCGGCTCAGGCTGCTGCTGTATTCCTGCCTGCTTTACACTGCAGTCTTTCTCCATTGGGGCCCAGTGGTGATCAGCGGCTCGGGGTTAGCTGCGTTGTGTATCTGCGTCTCGGCTCAGGCTGCTGCTGTGTTCCTGCCTGCTTTACACTGCAGCCTTTCTCCATTGGGGCCCAGTGGTGATCAGCGGCTCGGGCTTAGCTGCGTTGTGTATCTGCGTCTCGGGTCAGGCGGCTGCTGTATTCCTGCCTGCTTTACACTGCAGCCTTTCTCCATTGGGGCCCAGTGGTGATCAGCGGCTCTTGCTTAACTGCGTTGTGTATCTGCGTCTCGGCTCAGGCTGCTGCTGTATTCCTGCCTGCTTTACACTGCAGCCTTTCTCCATTGGGGCCCAGTAGTGATCAGCGGCTCGGGCTTAGCTGTGTTGTGTATCTGCGTCTCAGCTCAGGCTGCTGCTGTATTCCTGCCTGCTTTACACTGCAGCCTTTCTCCATTGGGGCCCAGTGGTGATCAGCAGCTCGGGCTTAGCTGCATTGTGTATCTGCGTCTCGGCTCAGGCTGCTGCTGTATTCCTGCCTGCTTTACACTGCAGCCTTTCTCCATTGGGGCTCAGTGGTGATCAGCGGCTCATGCTTAGCTGCATTGTGTATCTGCGTCTCGGCTCAGGCTGCTGCTGTATTCCTGCCTGCTTTACACTGCAGCCTTTCTCCATTGGGGCCCAGTGGTGATCAGCGGCTCGGGGTTAGCTGCATTGTGTATCTGCGTCTCGGCTCAGGCTGCTGCTTGCTGCTGTATTCCTGCCTGCTTTACACTGCAGCCTTTCTCCATTGGGGCCCAGTGGTGATCAGCTGCTCGGGCTTAGCTGCATTGTGTATCTGCGTCTCGGCTCAGGCGGCTGCTGTATTCCTGCCTGCTTTACACTGCAGTCTTTCTCCATTGGGGCCCAGTGGTGATCAGCGGCTTGGGGTTAGCTGCGTTGTGTATCTGCGTCTCGGCTCAGGCTGCTGCTGTGTTCCTGCCTGCTTTACACTGCAGCCTTTCTCCATTGGGGCCCAGTGGTGATCAGCGGCTCGGGCTTAGCTGCATTGTGTATCTGCGTCTCGGCTCAGGCTGCTGCTGTGTTCCTGCCTGCCTTACACTGCAGCCTTTCTCCATTGGGGCCCAGTGGTAATCAGCGGCTCGGGCTTAGCTGCATTGTGTATCTGCGTCTCGGCTCAGGCTGCTGCTGTATTCCTGCCTGCTTTACACTGCAGCCTTTCTCCATTGGGGCTCAGTGGTGATCAGCGGCTCATGCTTAGCTGCATTGTGTATCTGCGTCTCGGCTCAGGCTGCTGCTGTATTCCTGCCTGCTTTACACTGCAGCCTTTCTCCATTGGGGCCCAGTGGTGATCAGCGGCTCGGGGTTAGCTGCATTGTGTATCTGCGTCTTGGCTCAGGCTGCTGCTTGCTGCTGTATTCCTGCCTGCTTTACACTGCAGCCTTTCTCCATTGGGGCCCAGTGGTGATCAGCGGCTCGGGCTTAGCTGCATTGTGTATCTGCGTCTCGGCTCAGGCTGCTGCTGTATTCCTGCCTGCTTTACACTGCAGCCTTTCTCCATTGGGGCTCAGTGGTGATCAGCGGCTCATGCTTAGCTGCATTGTGTATCTGCGTCTCGGCTCAGGCTGCTGCTGTATTCCTGCCTGCTTTACACTGCAGCCTTTCTCCATTGGGGCCCAGTGGTGATCAGCGGCTCGGGGTTAGTTGCATTGTGTATCTGCGTCTCGGCTCAGGCTGCTGCTTGCTGCTGTATTCCTGCCTGCTTTACACTGCAGCCTTTCTCCATTGGGGCCCAGTGGTGATCAGCGGCTCGGGCTTAGCTGCATTGTGTATCTGCGTCTCGGCTCAGGCGGCTGCTGTATTCCTGCCTGCTTTACACTGCAGTCTTTCTCCATTGGGGCCCAGTGGTGATCAGCGGCTTGGGGTTAGCTGCGTTGTGTATCTGCGTCTCGGCTCAGGCTGCTGCTGTGTTCCTGCCTGCTTTACACTGCAGCCTTTCTCCATTGGGGCCCAGTGGTGATCAGCGGCTTGGGCTTAGCTGCATTGTGTATCTGCGTCTCGGCTCAGGCTGCTGCTGTGTTCCTGCCTGCCTTACACTGCAGCCTTTCTCCATTGGGGCCCAGTGGTGATCAGCGGCTCGGGCTTAGCTGCGTTGTGTATCTGCGTCTCGGCTCAGGCTGCTGCTGTATTCCTGCCTGCTTTACACTGCGGCCTTTCTCCATTGGGGCCCAGTGGTAATCAGCGGCTCGGGCTTAGCTGCGTTGTGTATCTGCGTCTCGGCTCAGGCTGCTGCTGTATTCCTGCCTGCTTTACACTGCAGCCTTTCTCCATTGGGGCCCAGTGGTGATCAGCGGCTCGGGCTTAGCTGCATTGTGTATCTGCGTCTCGGCTCAGGCTGCTGCTGTATTCCTGCCTGCTTTACACTGCAGCCTTTCTCCATTGGGGCCCAGTGGTGATCAGCGGCTCGGGCTTAGCTGCGTTGTGTATCTGCGTCTCGGCTCAGGCTGCTGCTGTGTTCCTGCCTGCTTTACACTGCAGCCTTTCTCCATTGGGGCCCAGTGGTGATCAGCGGCTCGGGCTTAGCTGCATTGTGTATCTGCGTCTCGGCTCAGGCTGCTGCTGTGTTCCTGCCTGCTTTACACTGCAGCCTTTCTCAATTGGGGCCCAGTGGTGATCAGCGGTTCGGGCTTAGCTGCGTTGTGTATCTGCGTCTCGGCTCAGGCTGCTGCTGTATTCCTGCCTGCTTTACACTGCATCAAACCCATCTGTTCTATGTTGTTGTAGATAAAACAGAAACGAGCACAAGGTTCAAACAATGAAAAAATCATTTTTATTATTCCACATGGAAAAAATCTTTAAATAATTACAACACAAATTATCATACAAGCTGACGTAACCTGTATGGCAGGAGTAATGACATGGAGATCAACGCGCCATTATTAACCTTCACCGACCCTTTAATGTTACTAGTGCGTCCCGGCGACATAATTATTTTGGCCTCCAATCAATGTATGAAGTCCGGCAAAGCCGCAGCCCGTCCACCTCCAGAAGAAGGGAGAGATCCAAGCACAATTCAACCCCGCACGGAACTGGACTATAATACTAATCCATATTTTACTACATAAAGAAGAAAGTTCATAATGTTCAAAATAAATCTATCTGTACATGTTAGTTTAGCCTTTTTGTGTTTGCACTGTATAGATTCGTGTATTTAGTGTTTATGGCTTGGTGTCTTGTCAGTCCCTTTTGCATAGTGTATGTGGCTCTGTCATCGTAGTGCAGCGGTGTGACGGAGCTGATGGTATAGTCTGGACTTTAGGACCGTTGTGATATATGGAGTAAAGTATGGATTAGTCTTCTCTTCACAGTGCATGTTTGCCCCTGAGATTGATGATGCCTTGTATAGTATTATCGGCTTTTATGCAATGACGCGTTTTCATGTCTTGGAGAATATAATTATAATAACGTCGCTCACGTCTGCATTTATCAGGCAGATGACGATCACTTTATCAGACCGTCATTCTGTGGGGTCCTATTGGAATCGCCACCATAGAGCACACGGTTCTCCTTCACCATTGCTGGGACTCTGATCTCCCCGGCCATTAGGAGTACGCTGACACCCATGCAGGCCTGTCACGATGGCAGCCTGAGTGCTGGCGTCTCACCAGCCGGAGATGACGGGGCTTTTGAGAGCCAGCGGTGATGTTATGCTGCGCGCCGCCTTTAGTTTGGCTGTTCCAATTCTATACATTTTCATTGGTGCTTTAACAATATAAAAACCCACTTTCCCTCTTCCTTGATACGCCCCCTGATGAAGAGGACGAAACGCGCGTCGGGGTGAGGGATGTGGCACCAGGCTATATACATGTGAGCTATGATATAATCATTGGACGGGCACTGGTTCCTTGCTGGAGTGAATTGTGCTTGGATCTCTCCCTTGTTCTGGAGGTGGACGGGCTGCGGCTTTGCCGGACTTCATACATTGATTGGAGGCCAAAATAATGATGGCGCCGGGCCGCACTAGTAACATTAAAGGGTCGGTGAAGGTTAATAATGGCGCGTTGATCTCCATGTCATTACTCCTGCCATACAGGTTACGTCAGCTTGTATGATAATTTGTGTTGTAATTATTTAAAGATTTTTTCCATGTGGAATAATAAAAATGATTTTTTCATTGTTTGAACCTTGTGCTCGTTTCTGTTTTATCTACAACAACATAGAACAGATGGGTTTGATGTCATTGTGGGAGGCACATTAATGTTTGGGGTTTTTGGTTGATTGCTTTACACTGCAGCCTTGCTCTCCTGATTTGTGTTCGTGCAGACTCAGCAGTTCTCTGTTGATTTTGCAGATTGATCTCGGACCCTGATGAGTAAGGATCCCGCCGTCCGGAGCTGGAGCTGCTCCTACTACCTGGCCAGCGAGAAGCGATGGCGTCCGGGGCGGCTGTCGCTGACCGCCACTCACCTGCGCCTCCAGCTGGACGGAGCCGAGCACTGCGCAGTGAGCGTCCCGCTGTCCTGCATCAATGAGATGAAGAAGGAGTCGTCCAGTTACATCTTCAGCGCCATCACGGTGCTGGCGCGCGGCGGGCACAAGCACTGGTTCAGCTCGCTGGCGCCCAGCAGGAACGCCGTCTTCACCGTGCTGGAGCACTTCTGGAGGGAGCAGCTCCTGTCACCGCGAGGGGAGCAGGGGACCCCCAACACCTCCCGGGGGGCCGAGCTCATCGCCATCATGTCCGGCTCCCAGAGACGCCTGGAGGACACCACCCGGGTCCTGCACCACCAGGGGGAGCAGCTGGGCAACATCACGAGCGGCCTGAGCAAGATAGAGGGCGACATGGCCACCGCCGACAGGTAAGAGTCATCCTGAGCCCCCTGCTGCACGAGGCCAAGGATGGAGAGCAGAGGATGTACCATTAACCCCCTGCTGCCTACACTGCTCATCCTGAGCCCCCTGCTGCACGAGATCAGGGCCAGGGATGGAGAACAGAGGATCTACCATTAACCCCCTGCTGCCTGCACTGCTCATCCTGTGCCTCCTGCTGCAGGAGAGCAAGGCCAGGGATCGAGAGCAGAGGATCTACCATTAACCCCCTGCTGCCTGCACTGCTCATCCTGTGCCTCCTGCTGCAGGAGAGCAAGGCCAGGGATCGAGAGCAGAGGATCTACCATTAACCCCCTGCTGCCTGCACTGCTCATCCTGTGCCTCCTGGTGCACGAGATCAGGGCCAGGGATGGAGAGCAGAGGATCTACCATTAACCCCCTGCTGCCTGCACGGCTCATCCCGAGCCTCATGAGTGCAGGACCGGGGATACTGAGCAGAGGATCTACCATTAACCCCTTGCTATATTATGTTCTGGCCTTGTGTTCATGAACCAGGAGGTGCAGGATGAGCACGATCTATGGTGGTCCGGCAGTCGCCTCCAGCACAGCCGGCATTGGTACGGTGACCCTAGGGGTCGGGTGCGATGGTCTGCAGCGACGCTCTCTGGTTGTCGTCCCCGCAGGATGCTGTCAGTCCTGGAGTCTCCGTCCTGGTGGCCGTTCAGCAGGAATCCTTGGAAGAGGACGACGAGTACAGAAGCTGCGGCGTCCGCCCTGAGCCGCGGGAAGGACGGCGTCATCACTGTCATCCCCATCGTCTTCTGCCGTCACCCCGACGTCACCCTCCGCCCGGGACACCTGACGCTCCTGCTGTCCGCCCTGGAGATCTGTGACTGCGACCTCCGGCCGGTGCAGCGCTACCAGCGGCAGGACGTGGACGACATCAGGGTGGTGAGCGGCCACGAGATGAGGGTCCGGCAGAGGTTCATCGGGCGGCCGGACGTCACCTGCAGCGTCATCTCCGCCAGATTGCCGGACGTCCTCCCCCTGCTGGAGCTGCAGTACAAGGGCAAGATGGAGGTCCTGGAGGAGGCAGCCGTGGTCCGAGACAAGGGCCGCGCACCCCCCAGCGACAGGAGTCCGGGGTGGCAGACGGGTAAGCACAGCAGCCCGCGCCGAGAACATCCGCCGTATACTCCACTCACACCCAGAGCTGCACTCACTATTCTGCGCTCTTATACTCCACTCACACCCAGAGCTACACTCACTATTCTGGGTTCTAATACTCCACTCACAACCAGAGCTGCACTCACTATTCTGCGCTCTTATACTCCGCTCACACCCAGAGCTACAAACACTATTCTGCGCTCTTATACTCCACTCATACCCAGAGCTGCACTCACTATTCTGGGTTCTTATACTCCACTCACAACCAGAGCTGCACTCACTATTCTGCGCTCTTATACTCCACTCACACCCAGAGCTACAAACACTATTCTGCGCTCTTATACTCCACTCATACCCAGAGCTGCACTCACTATTCTGGGTTCTTATACTCCACTCACACCCAGAGCTGCACTCACTATTCTGCGCTCTTATACTCCACTCACACCCAGAGCTGCACACACTACTGTGCGTTCTTATACTCCACTCACACCCACAGCTGCACTCGCTATTCTGCGTTTTTATACTCCACTCATACCCAGAGCTGCACTCACTATTATGCGTTCTTATACTCCACTCACAACCAGAGCTGCACTCACTATTCTGGGTTCTTATACTCCACTCACACCCAGAGCTCCACTCACTATTCTGCGTTCTTATACTCCACTCACACCCAGAGCTGCACTCGCTATTCTGCGTTCTTATACTCCACTCACACCCAGAGCTGCACTCGCTATTCTGCGTTCTTATACTCCACTCACACTGAGAGCTCCACTCACTATTCTGCGTTCTTATACTCCACTCACAACCAGAGCTGCACTCACTATTCTGCGTTCTTATACTCCACTCACACCCAGAGCTGCAAACGCTATTCTGCGCTCTTATACTCCACTCATACCCAGAGCTGCACTCACTATTCTGGGTTCTTATACTCCACCCACACCCAGAGCTCCACTCACTATTCTGCGTTCTTATACTCCACTCACACCCAGAGCTGTACACACTATTCTGCGCTCTTATACTCCACTCATACCCAGAGCTGCACACACTACTGTGCGTTCTTATACTCCACTCACAACCAGAGCTGCACTCACTATTCTGCGATCTTATACTCCACTCACACCCAGAGCTCCACTCACTATTCTGCGTTCTTATACTCCACTCACACCCAGAGCTGCACTCACTATTATGCGTTCTTATACTCCACTCACACCCAGAGCTCCATTCGCTATTGTGCGCTCTTATACTCCACTCACACCCAGAGCTGCACTCACTGTTCTGCATTCTTATAATCCACTCACACCCAGAGCTGCACTCACTATTCTGCGTTCTTATACTCCACTCATACCCAGAGCTGCACTCACTATTCTGCGTTCTTATACTCCACTCATACCCAGAGCTGCACTCACTATTCTGCGTTCTTATACTCCACTCACACCCAGAGATGCACACACTATTCTTCGTTCTTATACTCCACTCACACCCACAGCTGCACTCGCTATTCTGCGTTCTTATACTCCACTCATACCCAGAGCTGCACTCACTATTATGCGTTCTTATACTCCACTCACAACCAGAGCTGCACTCACTATTCTGCGCTCTTATACTCCACTCACACCCAGAGCTGCACTCGCTCTTCTGCGTTCTTAAACTCCACTCACACCCAGAGCTCCACTCACTATTCTGCGTTCTTATACTCCACTCATACCCAGAGCTGCACTCACTATTATGCGTTCTTATACTCCACTCACACCCAGAGCTGCACTCACTATTCTGGGTCCGTATACACCACTCATACCCAGAGCTGCACTCACTATTCTGGATTCTTATACTCCACTCACAACCAGAGCTGCACTCACTATTCTGCGCTCTTATACTCCACTCACACCCAGAGCTACAAACACTATTCTGCGCTCTTATACTCCACTCATACCCAGAGCTGCACTCACTATTCTGTGTTCTTATACTCCACTCACACCCAGAGCTGCACTCACTATTCTGGATTCTTATACTCCAATCACAACCAGAGCTGCACTCACTATTCTGCGCTCTTATACTCCACTCACACCCAGAGCTACAAACACTATTCTGCGCTCTTATACTCCACTCATACCCAGAGCTGCACTCACTATTCTGGGTTCTTATACTCCACTCACACCCAGAGCTGCACTCACTATTCTGCGCTCTTATACTCCACTCATACCCAGAGCTGCACTCACTATTCTGGGTTCTTATACTCCACTCACAACCAGAGCTGCACTCACTATTCTGCGCTCTTATACTCCACTCACACCCAGAGCTACAAACACTATTCTGCGCTCTTATACTCCACTCATACCCAGAGCTGCACTCACTATTCTGGGTTCTTATACTCCACTCACACCCTGAGCTGCACTCACTATTCTGCGCTCTTATACTCCACTCACACCCAGAGCTGCACACACTACTGTGCGTTCTTATACTCCACTCACACCCACAGCTGCACTCGCTATTCTGCGTTCTTATACTCCACTCATACCCAGAGCTGCACTCACTATTATGCGTTCTTATACTCCACTCACAACCAGAGCTGCACTCACTATTCTGGGTTCTTATACTCCACTCACACCCAGAGCTCCACTCACTATTCTGCGTTCTTATACTCCACTCACACCCAGAGCTGCACTCGCTATTCTGCGTTCTTATACTCCACTCACACCCAGAGCTGCACTCGCTATTCTGCGTTCTTATACTCCACTCACACCCAGAGCTCCACTCCCTATTCTGCGTTCTTATACTCCACTCACAACCAGAGCTGCACTCACTATTCTGCGTTCTTATACTCCACTCACACCCAGAGCTGCAAACGCTATTCTGCGCTTTTATACTCCACTCATACCCAGAGCTGCACTCACTATTCTGGGTTCTTATACTCCACCCACACCCAGAGCTCCACTCACTATTCTGCGTTCTTATACTCCACTCACACCCAGAGCTGCACACACTATTCTGCGCTCTTATACTCCACTCATACCCAGAGCTGCACACACTACTGTGCGTTCTTATACTCCACTCACAACCAGAGCTGCACTCACTATTCTGCGATCTTATACTCCACTCACACCCAGAGCTGCACTCACTATTATGCGTTCTTATACTCCACTCACACCCAGAGCTCCATTCGCTATTGTGCGCTCTTATACTCCACTCACACCCAGAGCTGCACTCACTGTTCTGCATTCTTATACTCCACTCACACCCAGAGCTGCACTCACTATTCTGCGTTCTTATACTCCATTCATACCCAGAGCTGCACTCACTATTCTGCGCTCTTATACTCCACTCATACCCAGAGCTGCACTCACTATTCTGGGTTCTTATACTCCACTCTTACCCAGAGCTGCACTCACTATTCTGCGTTCTTATACTCCACTCACACCCAGAGATGCACACACTATTCTGCGTTCTTATACTCCACTCACACCCAGAGATGCACACACTATTCTGCGTTCTTATACTCCACTCACACCCAGAGATGCACTCACTATTCTGCGTTCTTATACTCCACTCACACCCAGAGCTGCACACACTATTCTGCGTTCTTATACTCCACTCACACCCAGAGATGCACACACTATTCTGCGTTCTTATACTCCACTCATACCCAGAGCTGCACTCACTATTCTGCGTTCTTATACTCCACTCACACCCAGAGATGCACACACTATTCTGCGTTCTTATGCTCCACTCACATCCAGAGCTGCACTCAGTGTTCTGCATTCTTATACTCCACTCACACCCAGAGCTCCACTCACTATTCTGCGTTCTTATACTCCACTCACACCCAGAGCTGCACACGCTATTCGGCGCTCTTATACTCCATTCATACCCAGAGCTGCACTCACTATTCTGCGTTCTTATACTCCACTCACACCCAGAGCTGCACTCACTATTCTGCGCTCTTATACTCCATTCATACCCAGAGCTGCACTCACTATTTTGCATTCTTATACTCCACTCACACCCAGAGATGCACATACTACTGTGCGTTCTTATACTCCACTCACACCCAGAGCTGCACACACTATTCTGCGTACTTATACTCCACTCACACCCAGAGCTGCACACACTATTCTGCGTTCTTATACTCCACTCACACCCAGAGCTGCACACACTATTCTGCGTTCTTATACTCCACTCACACCCAGAGCTGCACACACTATTCTGCGTTCTTATACTCCACTCACACCCAGAGCTGCACACACTATTCTGCGTTCTTATACTCCACTCACACCCAGAGCTGCACACACTATTTTGCGTTCTTATACTCCACTCACACCCAGAGCTGCACACACTACTGTGCGTTCTTATACTCCACTCACACCCAGAGCTGCACACACTATTCTGCACTCTTAAACTCCACTCACACCCAGAGGTGCACACACTACTGTGCATTCTTATACTCCACTCACACCCAGAGCTGCACACACTATTGTGCGCTTTTATACTCCACTCACACCCAGAGCTGCACTCACTGTTCTGCATTCTTATACTCCACTCACACCCAGAGCTACACTCGGTATTCTGCGTTCTTATACTCCACTCACACCCAGAGCTGCACTCGCTATTATGCGCTTATACTCCACTCACACCCAGAGCTGCACTCGCTATTCTACGTTCTTATACTCCACTCACACCCAGAGCTGTACTCGCTACTCTGTGTTCTTATACTCCACTCACACCCAGAGCTGCACTCGCTGTTCTACGTTCTTATACTCCACTCACACCCTGAGCTGCACTCACTATTCTGCATTCTTATACTCCACTCACACCCAGAGCTGCACTCGCTATTCTGCGTTCTTATCTCCAACTCTTTTATTTTACAAAATTATCAAAATTACACTCAGAAACAAACCACAATACATAAACTAAAGAAAACCAACATAGACATAAAATGTGCAAAACATGCGCAAACAACTGAAAGTCCAAATCCTTTCCTTGTCCTCCAACTCTTTTATTTTACAAAATTATCAAAATTACACTCAGAAACAAACCACAATACATAAACTAAAGAAAACCAACATAGACATAAAATGTGCAAAACATGCGCAAACAACTGAAAGTCCAAATCCTTTCCTTGTCCTCCACTGAGCTCGGCAGCTTAGGGTCCCCCAGCAGGAATCCACTGAAAAGAGAATACAAAGAAACATAAACCCCTCTCCCCACTCTCACCCCATTCACCCCCATTCACACCTCACCGATTTTACTAGTTTACTATTTACAATTTTACTATTTACAAAAACCAAACGAAAATAACCCTTTCCTGGCCCTCCGCCTTGAAAAAAACAAGAACTCTGCCACTTTGGCCGACAAACCTTACCTCCTATTACACAGCAAAGATTTTTTTTTTTTTTTTTTTTTCTCCCCTCTCCCACACATGGCAACAAGTTCGCAGCCTTTTTTCCCACCACCTTGCACCGCAGGTCCTACAAGTTTGTAGCCTTGTCACTGCAAAATCTGGTCCACGAAAGTTTATGGCCTTTTGATTCCACACGAAAACTATTTCCAGGGTCCGCAGAGTCTACTTCTCCTGCCCTGCTCCTTTGCTCCTTCATGTTGCTCTTGGCATCCGGTCATCCATCCACCACCCCCCATGCACCCCCCTCCCAACCTGACTACACCCCATCCACACATTCTAACTAAAAAAACAAAAAAAAACGTGTGTTATATGTTTTTCCTTTTACCAAAGCACAACCAAAAGACATTTTCCAAAACTCTCAATACCATCCCATCTACTTACGCATTAATATACAAACTAAACACAGCATTTACATACCCAAGGCCCAAGTTTGGCACCTGTAAGCCCAATATCCATTATATTTCCTGTTTTTAAAACAAAACGCTAAGGTGGCATGCACCAGCCCACCACCAGGAAAATGGGGTTCTAGAGGCTCCATCCCTCACTAACACATTCATCCTATCCCTCAAGAACTAAGACTGTCCCTACTTCTGTCCCTAAAAAAGAAACCTGTCCCTATCTGTCCCTACCTGCCCCTACTCTACCTAACTTATCATAACTAACTCTCTATCTGTCCCTCAGTGCCTGTCCCTCCCTGTCCCTATCTGTCCCTACCTCTGTCCCTAACACACCCAGTGAAACTTATGCTATCCCTACCCTCATTCACACGGAGCTAGCTCTCCCTTGAGTGCGTTTTTAAAAGGAGAGGCCTCTCCAAAGCCAAGAGGCCTTCCTCACACCCAACCTTTCGAACTCCAAAGAACGGACCTTCACCAGGTCACCCAAAATGTTTCCTACCACCTCATCCCTTGGGAGGGTTTTTTTCCGCGTCGAAACTAGGCACCGTGCATTCCAAGTGTGGAACCTAACCGCTGCACTGACTAGGAATAAAGTGCACGGGTCCCGGCCACCCAGGGATCTGAACGCTCCATAGGCCCATTCAGCGTAGGAGAGGGACGCCAGCCGCGGCCAACGTATGGAAGCACCCACCCTGTTGTAAACCTCTGCATTAAAGGGACAATGAAGCAGGAAGTGCTCCATGCTTTCCAGCACGTCGCCACACTCCTCACGAGGGCAACCCCGGTCATCGGAGTTCCTGCACTTCAAGTTGTCCCTTACATACAGCCTCCCGTGGAAGCAATGCCAGGTCAAGTCCCATAACTTCATGGGGATCCGCTTAGAATTTAAAAGCCCCAGCCCGACCTCCAGATCCCGTCCTGGGCAATCCTTAAGGGCCAGGGGCTTCTGGAAATGGGTCAACAGGACCCTCCTGTCAAGGCACTGCCTCGACATGGTCCTGATTTCCCACATTCCCAGACCCCACCGGCGGATCACCTTCAGAACCGGGGTAGCATAAGCCGGGAGATGCCCATGAGGTGTGCGTAGGTCCTTCACCCGCCCTCCTGTCTCCCATTCCTGGAAGAAAGGCCAAAGCCAACCCTTGCAGGAGACTACCCACGGAGGAGCCCTCTCTAGCCAGAGGTTGGAGATGTTAGTCTTAAGAAAGGTGTTTACTAGAAACACCACCGGGTTGACCATACCCAACCCGCCTAGTCTCCTCGTACGGTATGTAACCTCCCTCTTGATTAGGTTAAGCCTATTCCCCCATAACAATTGGAAGAACAGGCTATAGACCCACGTCCAGAGAGGTTCCGGCAAGATGCACACACTGCCCAGGTATATCAATAAAGGTAGCAGATAGCCTTTAGCCAGGGCAACCCTTTCCCTCAGGGTTAAAGACCAACCCTTCCATTGGTCCACCTTTTGGGCTGCGATCTTAAGTCTGCCCTCCCAATTTTGCTGGGGGTAGTCCCCGGGGCCAAATTCGATGCCTAGAATTTTGGCGGTGGCCTGGGGCCCTGGAAGGGTGTCCGGGAGATCAAAACTAGGATCTCCCCCTCCCAGCCAGAGACTTTCACACTTATCCCGGTTGATCATGGACCCGGATGCCTCCGAGTAGCGCACTACCTCCGACATGACCCAGTCCGCCTCCCCTCTCGAGGATACGAACAGGGAAACATCATCGGCGTACGCCACCACCCTCAGAGAGGAGCCAGAGCCCGCCCGGTCCATCCCGACTCCCGCCAACGGTCCACGATCTACCCTCCTTAAGAAGGGATCGATCGCGAACACGTATAAAAGCGGGCTCAGCGGACAGCCCTGACGGACCCCAGAACCCACCTCAAAAGGACGACCTGACCAACCGTTAACCAGCGGAAAAGTCTCAGCCCCTTGGTACAAGATCTCTAACCATTTTACAAACCTCCCAGGCAGACCATACCTCAAAAGGACGGACCAGAGGTACTCGTGGTTGACCCGGTCAAAGGCTTTCGCTTGATCTAATGACAGCAAGTACCCCTTCCAGTGACCTGCCCTACCCTGCTCCACTGCCTCTCGGACACCGAGCACAGCACTAAAAGTACTGCGGCCTGGAACAGAGCAATGCTGGGCCCCTGAAAGGAGCCGGGGTGCAAACTTCACCAGCCGATTAAACAGCACCTTGGCCAGAACCTTCCGGTCCGTATCGAGAAGCGCTATGGGACGCCAGTTCTCGATTCGGGACGGATCCTTACCCTTTGACAGAATAATGAGGGCTGACTTCCTCATTGAGCCGGGAAGAGTGCCCGAGGAGAGACACTCATTAAAGACCCCTGTCAAGAGGGGGACCAAGGAGTCCCTAAAAGTCTTATAGAACTCAGATGTTAAGCCATCCGGACCTGGCGATTTCTTGAGCCGAAGCCCATCAATGGCCAGTCTCACTTCCTCTTCCCTGATTTCTTCTGCCAAAACACCAAGAGAGGGGTCACCCCCTGGCTCAGGGACGGCTTCAGCCAGGAAAGCCGACATCCTGTCCCGATCCAGATCCTTCTTTTCCAAGAGGTGTGAGTAGAAGGATCTGACTACCTCCAGGATCCCTGATTTGGATCTGTTCAGGGACCCCGTACTGTCGATCAGTCCTGTCACCATCTTACAATTCACTGACATCTTACAGTTTCTGTAAGGGTCGGGCGAGCGGTACTTCCCGAAGTCCCTCTCAAAAACCAAGGATGTGTGCCTATCATACTGACACCTCTTGAGCAAAGATTTCACTCTGGAGATTTCCTCTCGGTCACCTCCAGTCGAGACAAGCTGCTCGAGTTTCCTCCCCAGAGCCTGGTACAAGCGGTGCCTGTTCAGACTCCTGAGGCTCGAGAGCTGACGGAAGAACCCCGCCACCCGCTTTTTGAAGATCTCCCACCACTCTGACTTACTACTACAGAGATCCAACAGCGGTACCTGGCTCTGAAGAAAATCCTCGAAGGATTGTCTCACCTCCGCTTCTTCCAGCGGGGACGAATTGAGCTTCCACAGCCCTCTTCCCATCCGAGGAGTCTCTGCAACATTCAGAGAAAAGAAAATTAGACAGTGATCGGAGAACTCCACCTCAACGGCGGACACAGCAGAAAAGATGGCGTCCTCCTTCAAAAAAAACCTGTCTATTCTAGACCTACAGCTACCCCTATGGTAGGTGAAACCTCCGTGACCTGGGGTGTGCCGGATGTGGGCATCCACCAGGCGAGCTTCACTGGCTATGCTATTCAACGCGATGCTATCATAAGCCAGGCGATCTCCGGGACCCCCCCGGTCACGGGACCTCGTAATGGTGTTGAAGTCCCCACCGAAGACCACCTGTCGGCTCGTAAAAAGAAAGGGCTTGATCCTCAGGAAGAGACATTTGCGGTCCCACTTGGACTGCGGGCCGTAGATGTTGATGAGCCGGAGCTCTTGTCCCCTCATGAAGACATCTAGGATCAGGCACCTCCCCATTTCCAACTCAGTAACCCGTCGGCATTCAACTGCTGCAGTCTTAAAAAGGACTGCCACCCCGCTATACGGCTCGGCCGCAAGAGACCAGTATGAGGGCCCGCACCTCCACTCCCTCCGTGCTTTATAGATGGCCCCCATGTCTGTTAGTCTGGTCTCTTGCAAGAATAAAATTTCTGCCTCAATCCGGGAGAAAAAATCAAAGGCCGTGAAGCGAGCCGCATCTGACTTAATGCTGGCGACATTAATAGACGCCAGCGTCAACGGGGCGAGTTCAGCCATCATGGGTGATCGAGTTGGATGGCCAATTTCTTCCCTACCCCGCTATTACCTCCTCCTGGGGAGGGGTCAGACACCTTCCTTTTCAGGGAAGCTCCCGACGTGTCCATCCCACCCCCCTCGGTGTCCTCGCCCCCGGGTTCCAGGTCTGTCCCCCCCTCAGGAGGAGCAATGCCCCCTGAGGGACGGACTCCGCCATCCCCTGAAGGACCCCCCGGTGTTGCCCCCGGCCCAGTACCCTCGTCTTGCGGTTCATCATCTGAACCTCCGAGGGCGCTGAACCGGTTGGAGAGTCTGATCAGAGGGGGGTCAGCGGGCCCTTCCGTATGCACCCTTGTGGTCGGGGGCGGGGGGGACTTTGAAGGCTTGTCAGCCTTCCTCCCCACCGCTTTGCGCTTGGCACGCCTGGTTTTGCCACCTGGTGCTGTAGGCTGCTCTTGGACATCCTCATCAACACTTTCATACTGAGAGGAATTGTCCGAGTCAGCCGCTTTCTCCTCTCTCTCCATCCTCCTGATCTCCTCACTCACCGCACTCTCCCCCAGGGCCTCAGAGGCTTTGGCCACGGGCCTGGAGGGAGGAGCAGGCATCACCCCGGTTGCCCGAGGCTCCACCTGTCCCTTACCTCCCTGGCGCTTTTCCTGCCTCCGCTGGTACGCGGGGCCCCTTGCAGCATTGCCCTTCCTCACTGGCCCCTCAGCCCTTCCCCCTTCGCCACCACCTGCCACAGCAGAAGCAGCGCCACCGGGGGTTGCCCCCCCGCGGTCTCCCCCCACCGGGCCTGTGGCGGCATTAGAGAAAGAGCGAGGGAAGCGGCTGAGAGGGTGACCCAGGTCACCACACAGGTGGCACCGAATGTCTTTGCACAAGGCAGCCAGGTGACCTACCCCACCACACAACGCGCACTTCTGCACCTTGCAGTTGGCGCTGAAGTGAGTGGGGTCGCCGCACTTGTGGCAGACCTTCGGTTGCCCCTGGTAGAAGACCAGGATCCTGTCCCTTCCCAGGAACGCCGAGGAAGGGATGTGGGTGACCGTGCCGCCGGAAACCTTCAATTTGACCATGAAGGTCCAGCCCCCCGACCAGATGCCAAACTCGTCCCTGTTCTTTTTTGGGACCTCGGTGACCTCCCCGTAACGGGAAAGCCACGTCATGATGTCCACGCCTGCGAGTGACTCGTTACATGTAACCACGGTCACTCGCTTGACGGAATTTTGGCGAGACACCGCTTGAGCCACGAAGTCTCGCCATCCGGGCTCTTCTCGCACCAGCTCGTAGTTTGACCAGAAGAGCTCAAGCCCCTCTGGCCGCACGAAGCTGACGTCGAAGAAGCGGGACGCCGAAGGGTGTATCAGGGCAAAGATGTCATTCGCCCCGAAGCCCATCTTAAGGAGGAGCTCCACCACCTTGCTCCTAGGTGGACAAGCTTCACTGCCCCCCCACCTAAGACGGACCACATTCCTTCTTGGCGGCCCCTGCCCGGCTGTGGGGAGAGACCAAACAGTCCCTCCCTCCCTTTGATTTTGGAAGGCTGCTAGGCCATGTCTCTCTATCCAGAAAGACAGGTCCACTGTCCTCCCCTCTACCATGATCGATCTTTCTCCCCTTTGGAGGGCCTCCAGGAAACGGCGGTGCAAACTGCCGTCCCCGGAGCCCGGAGGCGAGGAGACCCCCCCGGAACCACCCCGACCCCCAGCCGCGACCCCCGCATAATTACGTTGGGGCCTCGCGGCTGGGGGGGCAGACGGGCCAGCCCTCCCACCACTACCACCACTTGTGCCAGCACCCTCATTCATTCTCCCGTTCACTCTTTTATTATTTCCACTCGCTCCGGCACTCACTCCAGCATTTACTGCCACATTCACACTCACTCCCTCATCCATATCGCTCACATCACCATTTATGTCCTCAAACAGCTCTTCAAAAATATCTCCTATCTCACTCCCACTCTCACTTCCAGATAGACCACTATTTACATTAGCAGACTTGGTGTTGCAGTACCCCTGCCTGCCTGCTGGGGGCCCTGACTGGCCAGTGCTCTGCTCCTTGGAGCTGCTGGCACTGCTCCAACTCTTGTCCAGGAGTGCCGCTGCCCCTTTAAATACCTCCGAGCAGAGCGCACTCAGTACGCCCTGCCCGAGCCTGGGAGCAGCAGCAGCTCCTGGGTTCTCTGGCTCCAATTTTTTTTCTTTTTGCGGTGTCTTTGCATTGAGGACAGGGACGGCCACTGCCACCGCACCCTGCCCTCTGCTGTTCACCCCCGCCGGCTTCCCAAGGAGCGCCAGAGCCCCCGCACCACCAGATGGAGGTAAGCGGGCTGGGGACCCCGACAACTCCCTACCGACTTTTGGGGGCACTATGCTGCTTGAGGGGGTAGGCGGGACAGGAGGCAGTGGGTCCGCCAAGGCCACGCCCCCCACGCCGGCCGCAGCCACCCCGGGCAGAGCAGTGACCCCTTGCGAGGCCACTCCCCCCCCAGGTGACGTGGGCACAGCGGGCGGGACAGCGGCCGAGGAGGACACGCCCCCCCCGCATGCCGCAGCCTTTGCAGGCTGGGCAACACTCGGGGAGGCCACGCCCCCCTCACGGACCGTCACTGCGCCCCTGAACCCACCACTTGATGTTGGCAGGGCTGGCCACTCCCCCTCGTCGCCCAGCGGCGGCGGTGCCCCCAGCACGGACCCCTTTTTGGGTCTACGCGCTGGGGACCCCGCTCTTGCCACGGGCGCCGTCAGAGGAGCTACCAGCCCCTTGCATTTTTTTAGCTGCTGCTTCACAGCAGCCTCCACGCCCTTTCTAGGTCTCTGGACCCCCATAAGTGGACCAGACTTAACGGACCCGTGCGTGGGGGATCCAGAGACCCCAGCACTCACCGCCGGAGGTGCGGTCCTGGCTGTACCCGTGCTGAGCGCCAGGCCAGCCCCCCCTGCCACCGGGGACTGAGCCCGGACACCACTACTGCCAATACCGCCAGCGGCTGTTACACCAATGGCACCAGCACCGACCTCCATGTCGCTGCCTGAACCCTCACCGCCACCACCAGATGTGACGGTAAGGCCCAGGCACACATCACTCTGCCTGCGCCCCCGCTGCGGACCCACCACAGGGCCCGAGCCGGGGTGGGCAGCGGGTTCCATACAGCGGGACAGAGGGGCCCCGGAAAGAGGGACAAACATAAGTTTGTCAGCCACGGTGTTTTTTGGCTTGCGCTTGTTTTTTTTCTTTTTCCTCTTTCCGGTTGCCTCGTCCTCAGGGCAGACCTCATCCCCAAAGAGCAGTGTGCCAAACCGCTCTGGGGACTCGATCTGCCTCACCTGTTGTAGGACGAGGCAGCCCCCCTCACTACTACTGTCCCCACTCCCACCAGCCTCCCCCTCGCCCCCACTTTCCTCCGAGTAACTGGAGTCCGGTGGGAGAGCCACTTGCTCAGGGGCAACCCCGCTGCATGTTACCTGGGTGTTGTTGCTCACCAGGCCTTCAGGTGGGGCAGGCGTAGATGTTCCGCCATCCTCCTCCTCCTCCTCTTGGCCCTCCACCTGGCAGGGGCCTCCTGACCCCCCAGGAGACCCTCCGGTCATGGCTCTAAACCGGTCATCATTTTTCAGTTTCTCTGCAAAGGGGCCGCTCCCACTCAGGATAGCCGCTCGTATCTCCTCCAAGGCCCTGATAGCCCCCTTCAGCCTCTCCACCGTGGTGGAGACCTCAGCTCGTCTCGAGGCGGGGAGCCGGTTCTTAGCCACCGCTCGTGCTCCCCTTAACTCCTCCCGGAGTTTTCTCAGCTGTTTGGCGGCCTCCTCATATTCGCAGAGGTGCGCATGGATGCGGGAGGCGTAGATGGTAGATGGCTCTCCCTCAGCTCTGGAGCCCCAGATGTTGGGGGGCTCTGCCACTGCACCTCTGCTCTGGGCCGCCACTCCTCCGGGAGGAGGAGCCGCCACGGTACCAGCTTCGGGGGGCCCGGTGTCCCGGGGCTCCTGGGTCCTGCGACCCCCTCTCTCTTGGCTCCGTCTCTTCCCCATCTCCCTGGGACTGGCTGGCTGCACCCTGGCCTCCGGATGGTGCTGAGGCCCCCCACCCCCAGCTGGCTTGCCGGAGGGTGGGAGCCAGGGGCACAGCCCCGGCGCTCAGTCCCAGGGAAAGTCCTCTTTCCTGGGAAGGGGGCAGATGGAAAGTCCTTGCAGGAAAAAACCTCCCTTCCCAGGAGCTTAGCAAGACCCTAGCCTGCAGATGCTCAGCACAGATGCTCCTCCTCTTCCTGGGCGTGCTCTATCCTCCAGTCACCTCCAGAGCTGCACTCACTATTCTGCGTTCTTATACTCCACTCACACCCAGAGCTCCACACACTACTGTGTTCTTATACTCCACTCACAACCAGAGCTGCACACACTATTCTGCGCTCTTATACTCCACTCACACCCAGAGCTGCACTCACTATTATGCGTTCTTATACTCCACTCACACCCAGAGCTGTACTCACTATTCTGCGTTCTTATACTCAACTCACACCCAGAACTGCACTCGCTATTCTGCGTTCTTATACTCCTCTCACACCCAGAGCTGCACTCCCTATTCTGGGTTCTTATACTCCACTCACACCCAGAGCTGCACACGCTATTCTGCGCTCTTATACTCCACTCATACCCAGAGCTGCACTCACTATCCTGCGTTCTTATACTCCAACTCTTTTATTTTACAAAATTATCAAAATTACACTCAGAAACAAACCACAATACATAAACTAAAGAAAACCAACATAGACAGACATAAAATGTGCAAAACATGCGCAAACAACTGAAAGTCCAAATCCTTTCCTTGTCCTCCACTAAGCTCGGCAGCTTAGGGTCCCCCAGCAGGAATCCACTGAAAAGAGAATACAAAGAAACATAAACCCCTCTCCCCACTCTCACTCCATTCACCCCCATTCACCCCCATTCACACCTCACCGATTTTACTAGTTTACTATTTACAATTTTACTATTTACAAAAAAGAAACGAAAATAACCCTTTCCTGGCCCTCCGCCTTGAAAAAAACAAGAACTCTGCCACTTTGGCCGTCAAACCTTACCTCCTATTACACAGCAAAGATTTTTTTTTTTTTTTTTTTTTTTCCTCTCCCACACATGGCAACAAGTTCGCAGCCTTTTTTTTCCCACCACCTTGCACCGCAGGTCCTACAAGTTTGTAGCCTTGTCACTGCAAAATCTGGTCCACGAAAGTTTATGGCCTTTTGATTCCACACAAAAATTATTTCCAGGGTCCGCAGAGTCTACTTCTCCTGCCCTGCTCCTCTGCTCCTTCATGTTGCTCTTGGCATCCGGTCATCCATCCACCACCCCCCATGCACCCCCCTCCCAACCTGACTACACCCCATCCACACATTCTAACTAAAAAAACAAAAAAAACGTGTGTTATATGTTTTTCCTTTTACCAAAGCACAACCAAAAGACATTTTCCAAAACTCTCAATACCATCCCATCTACTTACGCATTAATATACAAACTAAACACAGCATTTACATACCCAAGGCCCAAGTTTGGCACCTGTAAGCCCAATATCCATTATATGTCCTGTTTTTAAAACAAAAAGCTAAGGTGGCATGCACCAGCCCACCACCAGGAAAACGGGGTTCTAGAGGCTCCATCCCTCACTAACACATTCATCCTATCCCTCAAGAACTAAGACTGTCCCTAAAAAAAGAAACCTGTCCCTATCTGTCCCTACCTGCCCCTACTCTACCTAACTTATCATAACTAACTCTCTATCTGTCCCTCAGTGCCTGTCCCTCCCTGTCCCTATCTGCCCCTACTTCTGTCCCTAACACACCCAGTGAAACTTATGCTATCCCTACCCTCATTCACACGGAGCTAGCTCTCCCTTGAGTGCGTTTTTAAAATGAGAGGCCTCTCCAAAGCCAAGAGGCCTTCCTCACACCCAACCTTTCGAACTCCAAAGAACGGACCTTCACCAGGTCACCCAAGATGTTTCCTACCACCTCATCCCTTGGGAGGGTTTTTTTCCGCGTCGTAACTAGGCACCGTGCATTCCAAGTGTGGAACCTAACCACTGCACTGACTAGGAATAAAGTGCACGGGTCCCGGCCACCCAGGGATCTGAACGCTCCATAGGCCCATTCAGCGTAGGAGAGGGACGCCAGGCGCGGCCAACGTATGGAGGCACCCACCCTGTTGTAAACCTCTGCATTAAAGGGACAATGAAGCAGGAAGTGCTCCATGCTTTCCAGCACGTCGCCACACTCCTCACGAGGGCAACCCCGGTCATCGGAGTTCCTGCACTTCAAGTTGTCCCTTACATACAGCCTCCCGTGGAAGCAACGCCAGGTCAAGTCCCAAAACTTCATGGGGATCCGCTTAGAATTTAAAAGCCCCAGCCCGACCTCCAGATCCCGGCCTGGGCAATCCTTAAGGGCCAGGGGCTTCTGGAAATGGGTCAACAGGACCCTCCTGTCAAGGCACTGCCTCGACATGGTCCTGATTTCCCACACTCCCAGACCCCACCGGCGGATCACCTTCAGAACCGGGGTAGCGTAAGCCGGAAGATGCCCATGAGGTGTGCGTAGGTCCTTCACCCGCCCTCCTGTCTCCCATTCCTGGAAGAAAGGCCAAAGCCAACCCTTGCAGGAGACTACCCACGGAGGAGCCCTCTCTAGCCAGAGGTTAGAGATGTTAGTCTTAAGAAAGGTGTTTACTAGAAACACCACCGGGTTGACCATACCCAACCCGCCTAGTCTCCTCGTACGGTATGTAACCTCCCTCTTGATTAGGTTAAGCCTATTCCCCCATAACAATTGGAAGAACAGGCTATAGACCCGCGTCCAGAGAGGTTCCGGCAAGATGCACACACTGCCCAGGTATATCAATAAAGGTAGCAGATAGCCTTTAGCCAGGGCAACCCTTTCCCTCAGGGTTAAAGACCAACCCTTCCATTGGTCCACCTTTTGGGCGGCGATCTTAAGTCTGCCCTCCCAATTTTGCTGGGGGTAGTCCCCGGGGCCAAATTCGATGCCTAGAATTTTGGCGGTGGCCTGGGGCCCTGGAAGGGTGTCCGGGAGATCAAAACTAGGATCTCCCCCTCCCAGCCAGAGACTTTCACACTTATCCCGGTTGATCATGGACCCGGATGCCTCCGAGTAGCGCACTACCTCCGACATGACCCAGTCCGCCTCCCCTCTCGAGGATACGAACAGGGAAACATCATCGGCGTACGCCACCACCCTCAGAGAGGAGCCAGAGCCCGCCCGGTCCATCCCGACTCCCGCCAACGGTCCACGATCTACCCTCCTTAAGAAGGGATCGATCGCGAACACGTATAAAAGCGGGCTCAGCGGACAGCCCTGACGGACCCCATAACCCACCTCAAAAGGACGACCTGACCAACCATTCACCAGCGGAAAAGTCTCAGCCCCTTGGTACAAGATCTCTAACCATTTTACAAACCTCCCAGGCAGACCATACCTCAAAAGGACGGACCAGAGGTACTCGTGGTTGACCCGGTCAAAGGCTTTCGCTTGATCTAATGACAGCAAGTACCCCTTCCAGTGACCTGCCCTACCCTGCTCCACTGCCTCTCGGACACCGAGCACAGCACTAAAAGTACTGCGGCCTGGAACAGAGCAATGCTGGGCCCCTGAAAGGAGCCGGGGTGCAAACTTCACCAGCCGATTAAACAGCACCTTGGCCAGAACCTTCCGGTCCGTATCGAGAAGCGCTATGGGACGCCAGTTCTCGATTCGGGACGGATCCTTACCCTTTGACAGAATAATGAGGGCTGACTTCCTCATTGAGCCGGGAAGAGTGCCCGAGGAGAGACACTCATTAAAGACCCCTGTCAAGAGGGGGACCAAGGAGTCCCTAAAAGTCTTATAGAACTCAGATGTTAAGCCATCCGGACCTGGCGATTTCTTGAGCCGAAGCCCATCAATGGCCAGTCTCACTTCCTCTTCCCTGATTTCTTCTGCCAAAACACCAAGAGAGGGGTCACCCCCTGGCTCAGGGATGGCTTCAGCCAGGAAAGCCGACATCCTGTCCCGATCCAGATCCTTCTTTTCCAAGAGGTGTGAGTAGAAGGATCTGACCACCTCCAGGATCCCTGATTTGGATCTGTTCAGGGACCCCGTACTGTCGATCAGTCCTGTCACCATCTTACAATTCACTGACATCTTACAGTTTCTGTAAGGGTCGGGCGAGCGGTACTTCCCGAAGTCCCTCTCAAAAACCAAAGATGTGTGCCTATCATACTGACACCTCTTGAGCAAAGATTTCACTCTGGAGATTTCCTCTCGGTCACCTCCAGTCGAGACAAGCTGCTCGAGTTTCCTCCCCAGAGCCTGGTACAAGCGGTGCCTGTTCAGACTCCTGAGGCTCGAGAGCTGACGGAAGAACCCCGCCACCCGCTTTTTGAAGATCTCCCACCACTCTGACTTACTACTACAGAGATCCAACAGCGGTACCTGGCTCTGAAGAAAATCCTCGAAGGATTGTCTCACCTCCGCTTCTTCCAGCAGGGACGAATTGAGCTTCCACAGCCCTCTTCCCATCCGAGGAGTCTCTGCAACATTCAGAGAAAAGAAAATTAGACAGTGATCGGAGAACTCCACCTCAACGGCGGACACAGCAGAAAAGATGGCGTCCTCCTTCAAAAAAAACCTGTCTATTCTAGACCTACAGCTACCCCTATGGTAGGTGAAACCTCCGTGACCTGGGGTGTGCCGGATGTGGGCATCCACCAGGCGAGCTTCACTGGCTATGCTATTCAACGCGACGCTATCATAAGCCAGGCGGTCTCCGGGACCCCCCCGGTCACGGGACCTCGTAATGGTGTTGAAGTCCCCACCGAAGACCACCTGTCGGCTCGTAAAAAGAAAGGGCTTGATCCTCAGGAAGAGACATTTGCGGTCCCACTTGGACTGCGGGCCGTAGATGTTGATGAGCCGGAGCTCTTGTCCCCTCATGAAGACATCTAGGATCAGGCACCTCCCCATTTCCAACTCAGTAACCCGTCGGCATTCAACTGCTGCAGTCTTAAAAAGGACTGCCACCCCGCTATACGGCTCGGCCGCAAGAGACCAGTATGAGGGCCCGCACCTCCACTCCCTCCGTGATTTATAGATGGCCCCCATGTCTGTTAGTCTGGTCTCTTGCAAGAATAAAATTTCTGCCTCAATCCGGGAGAAAAAATCAAAGGCCGTGAAGCGAGCCGCATCTGACTTAATGCTGGCGACATTAATAGACGCCAGCGTCAACGGGGCGAGTTCAGCCATCATGGGTGATCGAGTTGGATGGCCAATTTCTTCCCTACCCCGCTATTACCTCCTCCTGGGGAGGGGTCAGACACCTTCCTTTTCAGGGAAGCTCCCGACGTGTCCATCCCACCCCCCCCGGTGTCCTCGCCCCCGGGTTCCAGGTCTGTCCCCCCCTCAGGAGGAGCAATGCCCCCTGAGGGACGGACTCCGCCATCCCCCGAAGGACCCTCCGGTGTTACCCCCGGCCCAGTACCCTCGTCTTGCGGTTCATCATCTGAACCCCCGAGGGCGCTGAACCGGTTGGAGAGTCTGATCAGAGGGGGGTCAGCGGGCCCTTCCGTATGCACCCTTGTGGTCGGGGGCGGGGGGGACTTTGAAGGCTTGTCAGCCTTCCTCCCCACCGCTTTGCGCTTGGCACGCCTGGTTTTGCCACCTGGTGCTGTAGGCTGCTCTTGGACATCCTCATCAACACTTTCATACTGAGAGGAATTGTCCGAGTCAGCCGCTTTCTCCTCTCTCTCCATCCTCCTGATCTCCTCACTCACCGCACTCTCCCCCAGGGCCTCAGAGGCTTTGGCCACGGGCCTGGAGGGAGGAGCAGGCATCACCCCGGTTGCCCGAGGCTCCACCTGTCCCTTACCTCCCTGGCGTTTTTCCTGCCTCCGCTGGTACGCGGGGCCCCTTGCAGCATTGCCCTTCCTCACTGGCCCCTCAGCCCTTCCCCCTTCGCCACCACCTGCCACAGCAGAAGCAGCGCCACCGGGGGTTGCCCCCCCGCGGTCTCCCCCCACCGGGCCTGTGGCGGCATTAGAGAAAGAGCGAGGGCAGCGGCTGAGAGGGTGACCCAGGTCACCACACAGGTGGCACCGAATGTCTTTGCACAAGGCAGCCAGGTGACCTACCCCACCACACAACGCGCACTTCTGCACCTTGCAGTTGGCGCTGAAGTGAGTGGGGTCGCCGCACTTGTGGCAGACCTTCGGTTGCCCCTGGTAGAAGACCAGGATCCTGTCCCTTCCCAGGAACGCCGAGGAAGGGATGTGGGTGACCGTGCCGCCGGAAACCTTCAATTTGACCATGAAGGTCCAGCCCCCCGACCAGATGCCAAACTCGTCCCTGTTCTTTTTTGGGACCTCGGTGACCTCCCCGTAACGGGAAAGCCACGTCATGATGTCCACGCCTGCGAGTGACTCGTTACATGTAACCACGGTCACTCGCTTGACGGAATTTTGGCGAGACACCGCTTGAGCCACGAAGTCTCGCCATCCGGGCTCTTCTCGCACCAGCTCGTAGTTTGACCAGAAGAGCTCAAGCCCCTCTGGCCGCACGAAGCTGACGTCGAAGAAGCGGGACGCCGAAGGGTGTATCAGGGCAAAGATGTCATTCGCCCCGAAGCCCATCTTAAGGAGGAGCTCCACCACCTTGCTCCTAGGTGGACAAGCTTCACTGCCCCCCCACCTAAGACGGACCACATTCCTTCTTGGCGGCCCCTGCCCGGCTGTGGGGAGAGACCAAACAGTCCCTCCCTCCCTTTGATTTTGGAAGGCTGCTAGGCCATGTCTCTCTATCCAGAAAGACAGGTCCACTGTCCTCCCCTCTACCATGATCGATCTTTCTCCCCTTTGGAGGGCCTCCAGGAAACGGCGGTGCAAACCGCCGTCCCCGGAGCCCGGAGGCGAGGAGACCCCCCCGGAACCACCCCGACCCCCAGCCGCGACCCCCGCATAATTACGTTGGGGCCTCGCGGCTGGGGGGGCAGACGGGCCAGCCCTCCCACCACTACCACCACTTGTGCCAGCACCCTCATTCACTCTCCCGTTCACTCTTTTATTATTTCCACTCGCTCCGGCACTCACTCCAGCATTTACTGCCACATTCACACTCGCACTCACTCCCTCATCCATATCGCTCACATCACCATTTATGTCCTCAAACAGCTCTTCAAAAATATCTCCTATCTCACTCCCACTCTCACTTCCAGATAGACCACTATTTACATTAGCAGACTTGGTGTTGCAGTACCCCTGCCTGCCTGCTGGGGGCCCTGACTGGCCAGTGCTCTGCTCCTTGGAGCTGCTGGCACTGCTCCAACTCTTGTCCAGGAGTGCCGCTGCCCCTTTAAATACCTCCGAGCAGAGCGCACTCAGTACGCCCTGCCCGAGCCTGGGAGCAGCAGCAGCTCCTGGGTTCTCTGGCTCCACTTTTTTTTCTTTTTGTGGTGTCTTTGCACTGAGGACAGGGACGGCCACTGCCACCGCACCCTGCCCTCTGCTGTTCGCCCCCGCCGGCTTCCCAAGGAGCGCCAGAGCCCCCGCACCACCAGATGGAGGTAAGCGGGCTGGGGACCCCGACAACTCCCTACCGACTTTTGGGGGCACTATGCTGCTTGAGGGGGTAGGCGGGACAGGAGGCAGTGGGCCCGCCAAGGCCACGCCCCCCCCGCCGGCCGCAGCCACCCCGGGCAGAGCAGTGACCCCTTGCGAGGCCACGCCCTCCCCAGGTGACGCGGGCACAGCGGGCGGGACAGCGGCCGAGGACACGCCCCCCCGCATGCCGCAGCCTTTGCAGGCTGGGCAACACTCGGGGAGGCCACGCCCCCCTCACGGACTGTCACTGCGCCCCTGAACCCACCACTTGATGTTGGCAGGGCTGGCCACTCCCCCTCATCGCCCAGCGGCGGCGGTGCCCCCAGCACGGACCCCTTTTTGGGTCTACGCGCCGGGGACCCCGCTCTTGCCACGGGCGCCGTCAGAGGAGCTACCAGCCCCTTGCATTTTTTTAGCTGCTGCTTCACAGCAGCCTCCACGCCCTTTCTAGGTCTCTGGACCCCCATAAGTGGACCAGACTTAACGGACCCGTGCGTGGGGGATCCAGAGACCCCAGCACTCACCGCCGGAGGTGCGGTCCTGGCTGTACCCGTGCTGAGCGCCAGGACAGCCCCCCCTGCCACCGGGGACTGAGCCCGGA
Organism: Dendrobates tinctorius; assembly: GCF_039654945.1. Taxonomy (NCBI): domain Eukaryota; kingdom Metazoa; phylum Chordata; class Amphibia; order Anura; family Dendrobatidae; genus Dendrobates; species Dendrobates tinctorius. Next base: position 1,678,670 of record NW_027361840.1, read on the forward strand.
CACCACTACTGCCAATACCGCCAGCGGCTGTTACACCACTGGCACCAGCACCGACCTCCATGTCGCTGCCTGAACCCTCACCGCCACCACCAGATGTGACGGTAAGGTCCAGGCACACATCACTCTGCCCGCGCCCCCGCTGCGGACCCACCACAGGGCCCGAGCCGGGGTGGGCAGCGGGTTCCATACAGCGGGACAGAGGGACCCCGGAAAGAGGGACAAACATAAGTTTGTCAGCCACGGTGTTTTTTGGCTTGCGCTTGTTTTTTTTCTTTTTCCTCTTTCCGGTTGCCTCGTCCTCAGGGCAGACCTCATCCCCAAAGAGCAGTGTGCCAAACCGCTCTGGGGACTCGATCTGCCTCACCTGTTGTAGGACGAGGCAGCCCCCCTCACTACTACTGTCCCCACTCCCACCAGCCTCCCCCTCGCCCCCACTTTCCTCCGAGTAACTGGAGTCCGGTGGGAGAGCCACTTGCTCAGGGGCCACCCCGCTGCATGTTACCTGGGTGTTGTTGCTCACCAGGCCTTCAGGTGGGGCAGGCGTAGATGTTCCGCCATCCTCCTCCTCTTGGCCCTCCACCTGGCAGGGGCCTCCCGACCCCCCAGGAGACCCTCCGGTCATGGCTCTAAACCGGTCATCGTTTTTCAGTTTCTCTGCAAAGGGGCCGCTCCCACTCAGGATAGCCGCCCGTATCTCCTCCAAGGCCCTGATAGCCCCCTTCAGCCTCTCCACCGTGGCGGAGACCTCAGCTCGTCTCGAGGCGGGGAGCCGGTTCTTAGCCACCGCTCGTGCTCCCCTTAACTCCTCCCGGAGTTTTCTCAGCTGTTTGGCGGCCTCCTCATATTCGCAGAGGTGCGCATGGATGCGGGAGGCGTAGATGGTGGATGGCTCTCCCTCAGCTCTGGAGCCCCAGATGTTGGGGGGCTCTGCCACTGCACCTCTGCTCTGGGCCGCCACTCCTCCGGGAGGAGGAGCCGCCACGGTACCAGCTTCGGGGGGCCCGGTGTCCCGGGGCTCCTGGGTCCTGCGACCCCCTCTCTCCTGGCTCCGTCTCTTCCCCATCTCCCTGGGACTGGCTGGCTGCACCCTGGCCTCCGGATGGTGCTGAGGCCCCCCACCCCCAGCTGGCTTGCCGGAGGGTGGGAGCCAGGGGCACAGCCCCGGCGCTCAGTCCCAGGGAAAGTCCTCTTTCCTGGGAAGGGGGCAGATGGAAAGTCCTTGCAGGAAAAAACCTCCCTTCCCAGGAGCTCAGCAAGGCCCTAGCCTGCAGATGCTCAGCACAGATGCTCCTCCTCTTCCTGGGCGTGCTCTATCCTCCAGTCACCTCCAGAGCTGCACTCACTATTCTGCGTTCTTATACTCCACTCACACCCAGAGCTCCACACACTACTGTGTTCTTATACTCCACTCACAACCAGAGCTGCACACACTATTCTGCGCTCTTATACTCCACTCACACCCAGAGCTGCACTCACTATTATGCGTTCTTATACTCCACTCACACCCAGAGCTGTACTCACTATTCTGCGTTCTTATACTCAACTCACACCCAGAACTGCACTCGCTATTCTGCGTTCTTATACTCCTCTCACACCCAGAGCTGCACTCCCTATTCTGGGTTCTTATACTCCACTCACACCCAGAGCTGCACACGCTATTCTGCGCTCTTATACTCCACTCATACCCAGAGCTGCACTCACTATCCTGCGTTCTTATACTCCACTCACCTCCAGAGCTGCAGTCACTATTCTGCTGTCACATGTCGTCTTAGGCTACTTTCACACATCAGGTTTTCGGCGTCAGGCGCGATCCGGCGTTGTGCCGGAATGCCGGATCCGGCAAATGTTTTGTAAAACCTGATGTGCCGGATCCGGTTTTCTGCCGGATCCGTCTTGTTCTTGACAGACAAAACCGGATCCGTCTCATCCGGTTCATCCGTTTTTCTATCCGTTTTTCGACGGATTACGCCGGATCTGGTTTTTAAAATTGACCCTTGTGGCCTACTGAGCATGCTCAGACCAAAAAAAACGGATCTGGCCACCGGATCCGGCTTTCGCCGGATCAGGCGCATTGCGGCGCTCATAGGCTTTCATTGTGTGAAAAAGCCGGACGCGCCGGATCCGGCGTGTCCGGCTTTTTCGCCAGAGACAAAAAACGTTATAGTAGCCGTTTTTTCCAGACGCCGGATCGCGACACTTTGCCGGATCCGGCGAAAACCGGATGAAACGCATGGCCATCCGGCACGATCCGGCGCAAATGCAAGTCAATGGGGGGGAAACCGGATCCGGCATTGCATTTCGCCGGATCCGGTTTCTGTCAAAAGCGCCGGATCGCGCCTGACGGCGAAAACCTGATGTGTGAAAGAGGCCTTATCTGTCACCTACAGAGCTTTGGTTAGAAAGTCCCCTTGCACTTCCTCTTCTGACCAGTAGATGGCGCCCCAGTATCACACAAGGCTCATTGGCTTTCTGAGGACAAATCATTTTAACCCCAGAAAGCAGAGAGACATGTGAGGGGAGACATGAGAGGCGAGACTGCTGCAGAAAGTCCCTGTAAATCCTTTATCTCATCTCCAGTCACACACAAAGCAGCATCTGTAAATAATTTAGAGCTCTGACTCTGAATAGCAGAACTATGAGCGCAGCTCTGGATGTGATTGGAGTGTAAGTGGTTATGTGAAATTAGAGTTTTGTAACCAATTAGTGTAAACAGAGACGAAGAACCGAAGCAGCCAATCACAAAGCCGCAGAGCTGCTCACTCCGTTCCCCCTTTAGTTCTTTGTCCGCTGGCTCAGTCCTTTCTACCTTAGTCCCGATCCCCGGGTGGCAGTCACATGACCTCGCGCCTCCGCGCACGCAGTTACTCATTAGCTTGTGCAGAAGTTTCTCCTGCTTTTAATGAGGATGCGGCCGACAATCATTAACCATCCGCCGTCCACAACCGCATGCTGCACACATGAGCCGGAAGCCTCCCCGTATTGACTGGTTTGTCCTTGTGGCCATGAGGACGTTCATCATGGAGCCTCTTTGATGTTGATGACTCAGTCATCGCCCTTTGAATGATCGACGCCTCGATGATCGACCCATGAATGATCGACACCTCGGTGATCACCCTGGAATGATTGATGTCTCAGTAATCGCTCCATGAATGACCAACCCCCATAATGAGCCCTCGACCAGTCACGTACCCCCAAGTAACGTGCTTTCTCAAGACCTTTTACACATTTTTTGGGGTTTGCTGTTAGGCCTGTGGCTCTGAGCCACTCCCACTTGTACAAGATAAGTGATTCTGACAGTCGTCACTGTAGATGATGACATGGCCCAGGTACGCCGACGCATGCTTAACATGGGATTCTCAAACTATGTCCATCTGCCTGTGAAACATGGCTGAGGCCCCATGTAACCCAAAAGGCAAGTCAACATGGTGATGAGACCCTCCGGGGTTAGAAGGTGGTCTTCTCTCGCCAACTTTGTCAAAGGCACCTGCCAGTGACCATTGATCAGATGGAGTGTTGTGAAGTACGGGCCTGACCCAGTCTCTTAATTTCTTCATCTACCTGGGGAATTGGACAAAGGTCAAATTGTGACCATAACGGTCCGTCCAGCTTTGGAATTCGGACTGTGATGACACAGCGTGTGTTCTTAATTATACCAGACATATTTCCCAATAGGACAGGAGAACAATTGTTCATATGAGCCTGAATGTTGACTCTTGAAGTGATGTTTGTTACCGCTGATTGTGCTGCTATCCTTGGTGGACAGGGACGCAGGGTCATTGAACAATCAATGATTGCTAATATGTGGATTACCTATTGTCCCAGTCCATGCAGCTTGTTGACCTGCAAACATTGAAGGACAAACTATGCAGATTGATTGAATACTCGAACAATGAGAGTAGACCTCATCCCATATTCCCCCTGACCTGATGGCCTGGAGGACAGATGTGGGTATAAAAAGGGACCTCTATCCTTCTGCAGAGACACGCAATTGAACAGCAGCCAAAAAACCATGGCTCCAACCACAGAAATACAGATTTAAGACTCTACATGACAGTAGCCATGCCACCATGGCTCCAACCGGAGGAATACCAAATAAATACCGATTTGAGACACTCTGCAGGATAACAGAGGACCATGGCCCCTGCTGGAGGAATACAGATCTGATCCGTTGACCATCTCTGAATCAATGGAGACGTTCGGATAAGCCAAGTTGGGACAATCAGGTCACCTGGCCACGTACCTTGATGGACTGTCAGCTTCCTAAGCTTGTCATTACCTTCTCTCTGTGGGTGCCCACCAAAAGCAGGGAGCCACTGGTGGAGGTGGTCAGCACTGGAAGCCCCAAAGTCACAGCTGCTCTAATTCCGGCAAGCCAGTGGAAGGGTGAGACTCTGTAATTTGCCCCATCTTGTGTATTTGCTTGGACTGTTCTGTATGTTCTTGTCTGTTGGTGATTCAGTAAAGTTTTACCACCACTCTGTTAACAACCGGCTCACCTTGTGTTGCCTGAGTAGCATTATGCTCATAGGGAAGGAGTGCGGTCGTCAGTGGGATGAGCCCTGGTCCATGCGGTCTTTCTAAAGGGATCCGGGCCAGAGGACAAGACCACCCACTGACCCTCGTGTCTCCACACTTGATGACAGTGGGGAGATACTACTCAGGCAGGCGGATCCGGGAGAGCTGCAGGGGACTTGTGTTCGTAGACACCGATCAAGTGCTCCACAACCAGGGAGGCAGATACAGTCCCAGCATACCATAGGTGAGGCATACACAGCAGGTTTTGGACACCACCATGTCCAACCCAACAAGCTCGGCCTTGGGAGCAGAACCACAGGGGATATGCAGGTACAACAAGAAATGGGGACTACAGGAGTTGTGGCAGCTTCGGCAGATCAAATGCAGGGCCACTGACACTCAAGTCGGATTTGATACAGAAATTGGTCCTTTGGGATGGCAAGAACATTGTGGAGGACGATGAGCTTGACGAAGAGGAATTGAACTGCCTGCCAAATCAAGGATCCAGTGGTAATCTGGAATCAAATACTCAGTCCCAAGCAACCCAAATCCATGAGTTGTTGGTCACATTGGGACCTGAAGCCTCAAGCGGGAAAAGGAGCTGGAGTAGTTATTCTATTGGTATGGGCAGATCCGTACCATCAAGTTGAAGAATCACGAGGGAGGTAGGGCTACATCTTTTGCTTTCATCAGCTTCCAGAAACCACAGGATGCAGAGGATGCTATGTGTGGATGCAATGGATACGAGATCAGTTCTCGTGGATTACATGAGCAGTTACCCAGGTCAAGCCGGGGATCAGGAGGATGATTGGAAGCCTATCATGTCTGGCTAATTAAGAGGGGGGCAATGTGATTAAATAGCATTAATTCATTTTTTCTAGTAGGTCAAGAGACATAGGCCATTTTTCATATGAGCCTGAATGTTGACTCTTGAATTGATGTGTGTTGCAGCTTATTGTTCTGCTATCCTTGGCGCACAGGAATGCAGGGTCATCGAACAATCGATGTTTGCTAATTTGTTGATTATCCATTGTATCAGTCCATGCAGCTTATTGACCCTCGAAGATTGCAGATTGAATTCTTGAACAATGACAGTTGACCTTATGTATCCTTGCCCTGAACCTGTGGATGATGGCCTTAAGGACAGATGTGTGTATTAAAAGGGACCTCTATACTTCCGCAGAGAGTCACTACAGAACAACAGCCTGAAACCATGGCTCCAACTGCAGGAATATAGATTTATGACTCTTCATGACAGTAGCCAAGACACCATGGCTCCAACCAGAGGAAAACAGATTTGAGACACTGTACAGCATGACAGCTTAAGGGACCGTGGACCCAGCTGGAGGAATAGAGATCTGATCAATTGAGCATCATTGAACCCATGGAGAATTTCAGAGAAGCCAAGTTGTGACAATCAGGTCACCAGGCCCCATGGAGACGTTCAAAGAAGCTAGGTTGAGACAATCAGATCAGCTGGCACCAATGGACTGTCATCTTCCTAAGCCTGTCATTATCTCCTCTCTGTGGGTGCCTGTCAAAGCGGGTGCCACTGGTGGGGGTAGTTGGCTCTGAAAACCCCAAAGTCGCAGCTGCTCTTATCCCGGCGAGCCAGCGGAAGGGTGAGACTGTAATTTGCACCATCTTGTGTATTTGCTGGGACTGTACTAGAGTCCACCACACGTCGCCTCCCCTTTCCATGCCTTTTTGGCAATGTCCATCAGGCCTCTGGGATGTCTGCCATATAATAGTTTGAACGGAGAGAACCCTGTTGATGACTGCGATACCTCCCGGATGGCAAACATTAAGTAGGGCAGCAACATGTCCCAATCCTTCCCAGCTTTGGATACTATTTTTTTCAACCCAGATTTTCATGTTTTGTTAAGTCTCTCCACTGAACCACCTGTCTGTGGGCGGCGCACAACTCCGCTGTCATGTTGGACATAAAAGGAGTCCACTCATCTGTAGGGATCTCCTTAGCTCCCGGTCAATACGGTTTGCCGAGGTAGGACGAATAGGCATTGCCTTCAGGTAGTGAGTAGCATAATTCACCACCACTAATTTGTTTTGGTGGCCACGGGCTGATTTTACTATCGGCCCTCCCAGGTCCATGGCAGCCTGCTCAGAAGGAACCTCAATAAAAGCCAGAGGAACCAGTGGAAATTTGCGGTGGCTGTGGTTAGCTGACACTCTGGGCAAAACTCACAAAACCTCGGCATAAACCCCGGGCCCAGAAGCTGCAGAATACGCTCGTGTCTTTTTAACCCCTAGATGACCACCCAGCACGTGTTTGTGGGCCATCTCAAGCAGCACCGCCCAGCGGTTAGATTGGGGCACTACCAGCTGTTCTACTTCTCGAATTTTGTTAACCCAGTATAGCAATTGCCATATGAGGAAATACCGCCTCTGCTCCAGCTGCAGGTATCCCTGACTTGGGATCTTTGGGTTCCACGCCCGGACAGACCTTTACCTTGGGAAAGTTGACTTTGCTCTCCTATAGGGACCAGAACAGGGGCAAGTCTCTTCCCAAAATCGTCCCATAAGGAAAGGTTGTTCACTACTCCCACTACATGTTTAATCCCCCCGCTCAGTGTGAAAAGGGTAACCTCCGCGTCAATTACTCCTGCAGTTCCCCATGTATGCAGATTACCCCTCTTTTCCATGGGCTCAAGCGGCGGTTGGCAGGCTCATCTCTTGGCACCACAAGCACCTGATAGCGGTGGCACTGCTCATCCACGAGACAAGTGTACAGAAGCTGGGCTCCTGGTACCCTCAGTTTGGGCTTGGTTCTGACTAAACCCAGCAGAGGGTCATGTCCCTTTCCCTGGCTTATTTACTTGAAGGAGCCAGCTTGATAGCAGCAGTCGGACACAGTCCTGTACCAGGTCCTGGGTGGCCAAATAGCGTTCAGTCGGGCTAAGCACTTGACCTAGGTTGCCCAGGTCCCCTTGTATGGTGATCTGCAGAGTTTCTACAAACTAGTCGACTACTACCCTCTCAGCCATCTGGACTGGGCTCCAGGTCTCGGGATGGAGCCATTTTTTTATGAGATGCAGTAAGTCATATGCCTGAGACCTAGCGGGTCGGGCCTCCACAAAGGACCATTGGTGTACCCGCTCTGCCATACCAGCGTGTTGACCCCCATTCAGACAAAGATCTCACCTTTGAATCTTCCATAATTCCAAGCATCCTCACGGCTGAGGGTGAAGTATGGTTTCTAGGCATCTCCCATCAAGAATGGAGCCAGCGCTTCAGCCCACTGGTCTGCTTGATGGGCAAATTCTCCCTTTCTCCGCGCCGGCCTGACTTTGTCCAGGGCCTTGTGATGATCTGGGGTCTTCGGTGGGGGTATCTCTCTTAGGGTCGCAGTTTGTTGTCCTGACTGTCTGCTGCATTTTAGAGGGCCAGCTGCTTTAGTCATTCCTCCATCTTGTCTGCGGTCCTGAGTTGTAGCGTTGCGGGCTTCATCACATGCCTGCAGTTTTCTTTGTTGTAGGCCTCAATTCACACTGCCCGCATTCTCCACCAAATGTAAGGTAGTGAGGCAGTGACCCAGGTATTTGCCAATTTCCGTTCCCATCCAGATCGCAGCTGGATGTGTCCGTGTACAGTCCGGTGCCGTGGGCGCCTGCACCACTGTGGGAATCTCGGGGGCTGTGTTGGCTCGGCCCAGGTCTCTGGTCTGTGCTCAGTCTCATACTGCCAGGCAAACACTCAACCTCCAGCTCTGCTGGACATGAGACCAAAAACTGACCCACCCAACCCGTACCTGCAGGAAACAAGACACGGACGGGAGGGAGAGATCTGTCCCATTACTGTCTTACAGATCTTTGCAAAAATAGAAGCCCCAATCAGGTTTTCCGAAATCTGACTTGGTGAAATCACCGAACCCAGTTCACACTGATGTTCTGTGTTGTAACCACAGCTGTGGCGGTAATTCACCCAACTCTCAACCGCATCCAGTCTCTCTACATCCTGGGGGGCACGAAACGACCCTTGTGTCTGACTCTCATCACAGCCTCACACCAGACAGGAGACTGCACACAGTGACTGCACGGGAGGAGGAGACTGCACACGGTGACTGCACAGGAGGAGGAGACTGCATACGGTGACTGCACAGGAGGAGGAGACTGCACACAGTGACTGCACAGGAGGAGGAGACTGCACACAGTGACTGCACACAGTGACTGCACAGGAGGAGGAGACTGCACACAGTGACTGCACAGAAGGAAGAGTCTGCACACAGTGACTGACAGAAGGAAGAGACTGCACACAGTGACTGCACAGGAGGAAGAGACTGCACACAGTGACTGCACAGGAGGAAGAGACTGCACACAGTGACTGCACGGGAGGAGGAGACTGCACGGGAGGAGGAGACTGCACACAGTGACTGCACGGGAGGAGAAGACTGCACACAGTGACTGCACGGGAGAAGGAGACTGCACACAGTGACTGCACGTGAGGAGGAGACTGCACACAGTGACTGCACAGAAGGAAGAGACTGCACACAGTGACTGCACAGGAGGAAGGAGACTGCACACAGTGACTGACAGGAGGAGGAGACTGCACACAGTGACTGACAGGAGGAGGAGACTGCACACAGTGACTGCATAGGAGGAGGAGACTGCACACAGTGACTGCATAGGAGGAGGAGACTGCACACAGTGACTGCACAGGGTAAGAGACTGCACACACAGTGACTGCACAGGAGGAGGAGACTGCACATACAGTGACTGCACAGGAGGAGGAGACTGCACATACAGTGACTGCACAGGAGGAGGAGACTGTGCACAGTGACTGCACAGGAGACTGCACACAGTGACTGCACAGGAGACTGCACACAGTGACTGCACAGGAGACTGCACACAGTGACTGCACAGGAGACTGCACAGGAGGAGGAGACTGCACACAGTGACTGCACAGGAGGAGGAGACTGCACACAGTGACTGCACAGGGTAAGAGACTGCACACAGTGACTGCACAGGGTAAGAGACTGCACACAGTGACTGCACATGAGGAGGAGACTGCACACAGTGACTGTACAGGAGGAGGAAACTGCACACAGTGACTGCACAGGAGGAGGAAACTGCACACAGTGACTGCACAGGAGGAGGAAACTGCACACAGTGACTGCACAGGAGGAGGAAACTGCACACAGTGACTGCACAGGAGAAGGAGACTGCACACAGTGACTGCACATGAGGAGGAAACTGCACACAGTGACTGCACATGAGGAGGAAACTGCACACAGTGACTGCACAGGAGGAGGAAACTGCACACAGTGACTGCACAGGAGGAGGAAACTGCACACAGTGACTGCACAGGAGGAGGAAACTGCACACAGTGACTGCACAGGAGGAGGAAACTGCACACAGTGACTGCACTGGAGGAGGAAACTGCACACAGTGACTGCACAGGAGGAGGAGACTGCGCACAGTGACTGCACAGGAGGAGGAGACTGCGCACAGTGACTGCACAGGAGGAGGAGACTGCGCACAGTGACTGCACAGGAGGAGGAGACTGCACACAGTGACTGCCAGGGGGAGGAGACTGCACACGGTGACTGCACAGGAGGAGGAGACTGCACACGGTGACTGCACAGGAGGAAGAGACTGCACACGGTGACTGCACAGGAGGAGGAGACTGCACACGGTGACTGCACAGGAGGAGGAGACTGCGCACGGTGACTGCACAGGAGGAGGAGACTGCGCACGGTGACTGCACAGGAGGAGGAGACTGCGCACGGTGACTGCACAGGAGGAGGAGACTGCACACGGTGACTGCACAGGAGGAGGAGACTGCACACGGTGACTGCACAGGAGGAAGGAGACTGCGCACAGTTACTGCACAGGAGGAAGAGACTGCGCACGGTGACTGCACAGGAGGAAGAGACTGCGCACGGTGACTGCACAGGAGGAAGAGACTGCGCACGGTGACTGCTCAGGAGGATGAAACTGCGCACGGTGACTGCACAGGAGGAGGAGACTGCGCACGGTGACTGCACAGGAGGAGGAGACTGCGCACGGTGACTGCACAGGAGGAGGAGACTGCGCACGGTGACTGCACAGGAGGAGGAGACTGTGCACGGTGACTGCACAGGAGGAGGAGACTGCACACGGTGACTGCACAGGAGGAGGAGACTGCACACGGTGACTGCACAGGAGAAGGAGACTGCACACGATGACTGCACAGGAGGAAGAGATTGCACACGGTGACTGCACTGAAGGAGGAGACTGCACACAGTGACTGACAGGAGGAAGAGACTGCACACAGTGACTGACAGGAGGAGGAGACTGCACACAGTGACTGACAGGAGGAGGAGACTGCACACAGTGACTGACAGGAGGAGGAGACTGCACACAGTGACTGACAGGAGGAGGAGACTGCACACAGTGACTGACAGGAGGAGGAGACTGCACACAGTGACTGACAAGAGGAGGAGACTGCACACAGTGACTGCACAGGAGGAGGAGACTGCACAGTGACAGCAAAAGATGAAGAAACTGCACACAGTGACTGCACAGGAGGAGGAATCTGCACACAGTGACTGACAGGAGGAGGAGACTGCACACAGTCACTGCACAGGAGGAGGAGACTGCACACAGTGACTGCACAGGAGGAGGAGACTGCACAGGAGGAAGAAACTGCACACAGTGACTGCACAGGAGGAGGAGACTGCACACAGTGACTGCACAGGAGGAGGAGACTGCACACAGTGACTGCACAGGAGGAGGAGACTGCACACAGTGATTGCATCGAAGGAAGGAGATTGCACACAGTGACTGCACGGGGAAGAGACCACACAGTGACTGCACCGGAGGAGGAGACTGCACACAGTGACTGCACAGGAGGAGGAGACCGCACACAATGACTGCACAGGAAGAGGAAACTGCACACAGTGACTGCACAGGAGGAGGAGACTGCACACAGTGACTGCATAGAAGGAAGAGACTGCACACAGTGACTGCACAGGAGGAGGAGACTGCACACAGTGACTGTACAGGAGGAGGAAACTGCACACAGTGACTGTACAGGAGGAGGAAACTGCACACAGTGACTGCACAGGAGGAAGAGACTGCACACAGTGACTGCACAGAAAGAGGAGATTGCACACAGTGACTGCACAGGTGGAAGACACTGCACACAGTGACTGCAGAGGAGGAGGAGACTGCACACAGTGACTGCACAGGAGGAGGAGACTGCACACAGTGATTGCACAGGAGGAGGAGACTGCACACCGTGACTGAGAAAAGGAGGAGACTGCACACAGTGACTGCACACACAGTGACTGCACAGGAGGAGGAGACTGCACACAGTGATTGTATCGGAGGAAGAGATTGCACACAGAGATTGCATCGGAGGAAGAGATTGCACACAGTGACTGCACAGGAGGAAGAGACTGTACACAGTGACTGCACAGGAGGAGGAGACTGCACACAGTGACTGCACAAGAGGAGGAGACTGCACACAGTGACTGCACGGGAGGAGGAGACTGCACATACAGTGACTGCACAGGAGGAGGAGACTGCACATACAGTGACTACACAGGAGGAGGAGACTGCACATACAGTGACTGCACAGGAGACTGCACACAGTGACTGCACAGGAGACTGCACACAGTAACTGCACAGGAGACTGCACAGGAGGAGGAGACTGCACAGGGTAAGAGACTGCACACAGTGACTGCACAGGAGACTGCACACAGTGACTGCACAGGAGGAGGAGACTGCACACAGTGACTGCACAGGAGGAGGAGACTGCACACAGTGACTGCACAGGAGGAGGAGACTGCACACACACTGACTGCACAGGAGGAGGAGACTGCACACAGTGACTGCACAGGAGGAGGAGACTGCACACAGTGACTGCACAGGAGGAGGAGACTGCACACAGTGACTGCACAGGAGGAGGAGACTGCACACAGTGACTGCACAGGAGGAGGAAACTGCACACAGTGACTGCACAGGAGGAGGAAACTGCACACAGTGACTGCACAGGAGGAGGAAACTGCACACAGTGACTGGACAGGAGAAGGAGACTGCACACAGGGACTGCACAGGAGGAGGAAACTGAAGACAGTGACTGCACAGGAGGAGGAGACTGCACACACAGTGACTGCACAGGAGGAGGAGACTGCGCACAGTGACTGCACTGGAGGAGGAGACTGCACACAGTGACTGCACAGGAGGAGGAGACTGCACACGGTGACTGCCAGGGAGGGAGACTGCACACGGTGACTGCCAGGGGGAGGAGACTGCACACGGTGACTGCACAGGAGGAGGAGACTGCACACGGTGACTGCACAGGAGGAGGAGACTGCACACAGTGACTGCACAGGAGGAGGAGACTGCACACAGTGACTGCACAGGAGGAAGTAGACTGCGCACAGTGACTGCACAGGAGGAAGTAGACTGCGCACAGTGACTGCACAGGAGGAAGAGACTGCGCACGGTGACTGCACAGGAGGAGACTGCACACATTGACTGCACAAGAGGAGGAGACTGCACATAGTGATTGCATCGGAGGAAGAGATTGCACACAGTGACTGCACAGGGTAAGAGACTGCACACAGTGACTGCACAGGAGGAAGAGACTGTACACAGTGACTGCACAGGTGGAAGACACTGCACACAGTGACTGCAGAGGAGGAGGAGACTGCACACAGTGACTGCACAGGAGGAGGAGACTGCACACAGTGATTGCACAGGAGGAGGAGACTGCACACCGTGACTGAGAAAAGGAGGAGACTGCACACAGTGACTGCACACACAGTGACTGCACAGGAGGAGGAGACTGCACACAGTGAATGTATTGGAGGAAGAGATTGCACACAGTGATTGCATCGGAGGAAGAGATTGCACACAGTGATTGCATCGGAGGAAGAGATTGCACACAGTGACTGCACAGGAGGAAGAGACTGTACACAGTGACTGCACAGGAGGAGGAGACTGCACACAGTGACTGCACAAGAGGAGGAGACTGCACACAGTGACTGCACGGGAGGAGGAGACTGCACATACAGTGACTGCACAGGAGGAGGAGACTGCACATACAGTGACTGCACAGGAGGAGGAGACTGTGCACAGTGACTGCACAGGAGACTGCACACAGTGACTGCACAGGAGACTGCACACAGTAACTGCACAGGAGACTGCACAGGAGGAGGAGACTGCACAGGGAAAGAGACTGCACACAGTGACTGCACAGGAGACTGCACACAGTGACTGCACAGGAGGAGGAGACTGCACACAGTGACTGCACAGGAGGAGGAGACTGCACACAGTGACTGCACAGGAGGAGGAGACTGCACACACACTGACTGCACAGGAGGAGGAGACTGCACACAGTGACTGCACAGGAGGAGGAGACTGCACACAGTGACTGCACAGGAGGAGGAGACTGCACACAGTGACTGCACAGGAGGATGAGACTGCACACAGTGACTGCACAGGAGGATGAGACTGCACACAGTGACTGCACAGGAGGAGGAGACTGCACACAGTGACTGCACAGGTGGAGGAGACTGCACACAGTGACTGCACAGGTGGAGGAGACTGCACACAGTGACTGCACAGGAGGAGGAAACTGCACACAGTGACTGCACAGGAGGAGGAAACTGCACACAGTGACTGCACAGGAGGAGGAAACTGCACACATGACTGCACAGGAGAAGGAGACTGCACACAGGGACTGCACAGGAGGCGGAAACTGAAGACAGTGACTGCGCAGGAGGAGGAGACTGCACACACAGTGACTACACAGGAGGAGGAGACTGCGCACAGTGACTGCACAGGAGGGGGAGACTGCACACAGTGACTGCACAGGAGGAGGAGACTGCACACAGTGACTGCACAGGAGGAGGAGACTGCACACGGTGACTGCCAGGGGGAGGAGACTGCACACGGTGACTGCACAGGAGGAGGAGACTGCACACGGTGACTGCACAGGAGGAGGAGACTGCACACAGTGACTGCACAGGAGGAGGAGACTGCACACAGTGACTGCACAGGAGGAAGTAGACTACGCACAGTGACTGCACAGGAGGAAGAGACTGCGCACGGTGACTGCACAGGAGGAGGAGACTGCGCACAGTGACTGCACAAGAGGAGGAGACTGCACATAGTGATTGCATCGGAGGAAGAGATTGCACACAGTGACTGCACAGGGTAAGAGACTGCACACAGTGACTGCACAGGAGGAAGAGACTGTACACAGTGACTGCACAGGAGGAGGAGACTGCACACAGTGCCTGCACAGGAGGAGGAGACTGCACATAGTGATTGCATCGGAGGAAGAGATTGCACACAGTGACTGCACAGGGTAAGAGACTGCACACAGTGACTGCACAGGAGGAAGAGAATGTACACAGTGACTGCACAGGAGGAGGAGACTGCACACAGTGCCTGCACTGGAGGAGGAGACTGCACACAGTGACTGCACAGAAAGAGGAGACTGCACACAGTGACTGCACAGAAAGAGGAGACTGCACACAGTGACTGCACAGAAAGAGGAGACTGCACACAGTGACTGCACAGGTGGAAGACACTGCACACAGTGACTGCAGAGGAGGAGGAGACTGCACACAGTGACTGCACAGGAGTAGGAGACTGCACACAGTGACTGCATTTAAAATATCAGTATTTCTATAATATAGATTAATTCTCTCATACAGAATCTATTTAACAGGCTGCTTACTTTAGAGAAGTGACTGACTTATTCTGAGTGCCTTGGCTCACACAGCTGTCTCTCTTGTCAAATGTATAGGTCAAAATAGTCAAAGCTGTCAAAATGTGACTATTTAGAGATAATGAATGGTTCTAAAGATCTCAGACTTTAGGCTTAAATATCTCAGACTAAGGTAATGCATAAATAACTGTATGCATATTGTTTCAAATAACTAGGGTTCACTTAATATGGAAGAAGTTATGAACATAGTGGCAAGCCACCATATGTGGTTGTAGTTTATAGGTCAGAATAGTATATAAAGCCGGCCTAACTCTTGTTCAGGAGATCTCATATCCCTTGAGACTCTCGAACACCCGGACAACACAGCTGATCAAGACCATATGTAAGAACAATGCTCGTTTTCTCTTCAAATAATTATTGCATGTCATGAACTTACTTTTCTTCATTTTTGTAATCACTTTTTGAATGAACAATTAAAAACAAGATTTATTTTATCCTCAACATTGCTTTTACTTTTTGATTCTCAACCGTGCAAGAAGATATATATATATATATTTTTCTACATTTTGGTGAGCCTTAGCCAGACTGATCTTTTGTGCTAATTTTGGCTGGCATTCCTTCCTCGATTGTGCAAGGGGGGAGCACGAACTCTGCTAAAAAACCACCTGTTGTACAAGCCTCCTCACGAATTCCACTATTTCACGGCACAAGGATCACACTGAACCTGGAGACGACGGGTGAGGATCGTAAAGAGCTGCATGCGTCTCATCCAGACGGAGATCTGAGGATTGCATAAGGACACAGAGGACCATCCATTGACGGGAAAGACTCTCAATAGGTGAGAAAAAAATATAATGGATTTTATACATGATTATGCTAAGAAAAGTAACATAGATTTCAAGTTTGTTCATAATCATACGGATGCCCAATTATGGTCTAGTTTGTATAATCAATGTGAGGCAGAAAATGTTAAAATTGACAAAAGGTTTTTCTCAGTTAGAAAATTACAAAGGAAACTTCAGAATGTTATGCAGCTAGTTCATGTGTATAATAGCCTAGTCTTTGAGAAAACTGAACCTAACACCTATAAAACATGCATTGTCACACAAGACATTAATCACACTGACACACCAGGTGACACACAAGAGTCTGACGGGGATTACTTTGATTGTCCAAATTGTTTGATTTTGTCAGAACATATAGAACAATTGGAAGATCAAATAGATACCAGGACAGAGTTATTGTCTAAATTACGACAAGATATAAAAAGGGTTTCTGTTAACACAAGATCAACAGGTAAACAGGAGGACAGTGTTGCCTCTTCATTTGTACCAAATATGCAAAATCCAGATGCTTCAGTAGAGGAATTAGAGGCAGTAGAATTACAACGGAAAAAATTACATGACAGAGCAGCACGCATTAATCTGAAAATACACGATCAGCTAATGAAAATTGTAAAAGACATTCCAAATTACAATGATAAGATGGATGCCTTTTATAATGCGGACACTTTTGAATCAAACACAGACAAATACAATTTGAATGATGAGCAAAAGAATAAAATATTCAAAGTTTGGTTACCTTCACATATGGGAAAAAGATTACAGATCACACCCAGATTAAATGATGAGAATGAAATGGCACATAGTACAAAAGAAGACAGACTTAGACAATTAGTATTGTTTACAACCGGAGAAGACATGCCTACAGTTGATATTTTAGGGAGTTTACAAACAAATATTTCTGAAGACCCATTCTCTTTTTTGGTAAAGTTTGAACAGGCCTATAGGATGGTAATGGATCTCAGGCCTCACGAAGAGCCAGCATCCATGATCAAATTTTTTGTAAAGAAGTTCAAGTACTTAGATCCTGCCTCAGTGCAATTGGCTAACACTCAGCCATCATTGCAAGAAGCAACAGTTTTTATTGACAGAATAAGGAGATCCATGAAACAAAATCAGGTCAAGGCTAAAATAGCGGTAGTTCATGAGAAGGAAGACAGTCAACTGAAACCTAGAGCCACAGTATTCTCCAAGAGCAGGGATCACATTGAGCATAGAGGTAAAAATACTACACAAAGGAACAATATCCATTGTTATTTTTGTGGTATACCTGGACACTTGAAGTGGCAGTGCAGGAAATTTTTGAGAGCAGAATCAGAGATGGGTACACAAGGAACAGGTAAGCTTGGAAGGGAAAACGGACTCATGCCAAAATCATACACCACACCTTCCGCACCTGCATTACAATTATCTGCACCTGCTCATACTGCCAACAGACAAACACAGTCACCATATGCACCATTAATCAGACAGATCAGAGAAATGACAGTGAAGGAAACAGAGTCAAGGGATAGAATTCCAAGGTCTTTTAAAAAGGACACTGGTCTTCTCCCATCTCCTTCATCTTTCTGACAATCACAGACTATTCCTGTACCACATCCATTGGAATTTGTGACTCGAGTTACATTGGATGACTGTGGAAGACCATTTATCAAAGTAAGTTTAGCAGGACAGAATGCTGTATTCCTCATTGACACAGGAGCTCAGTTAAGTGTTCCAAACCTTGATTTGAAGCTAAACCCAGATTCACCAGTTTGTACAATTGTCGGTTTCAGTGGAAAAGGTGGAACTAAAGCAACCTTAGTTCCCAATGTGATTTTGGAAATACCTAGTTCTTTCAAAACAGAAATTGACATCTGGTATTGTCGTGATTCTGAAAATATACTTGGCACAGATTTTATGCAGAAATTCGGACAATCCTTTGTGGTGTGTTTTGAAATCTGATGGTTCTTATCGAATGATATTGGATTTACGGATGTTCAATAAGCATACACCCAATGTCGCACCAATTGTGGCAGATACTCATGACATGATGGCAAGGTTAAATGCAAAGGCCAAATACTTCTCTGTACTGGACATTAGCAATGGTTTTTTCAGTATACCTCTTGAAAAGAGTTGTCAGTATAAGTTTGCATTTACTTTCTTGGACGAGCAATATCTGTTTTGCAGGTTACCTCAAGGAGCACATTTGTCACCTAGTGTTTTTCATCAGGCATTGGCAAAGGTATTATCCAGATTTTCGAGGCCTGATTGCATTCTGCAATATGTGGATGATATTTTATTGTCTACAGAGGATAAAGAGACACATGTTTCTCTTCTGACAGAATTGTTTGAGTTGCTGCATGATGCAGGGTTGAAATTGAACACCAAAAAGGTCAAATTGATGCAGACTGAGGTCAGATTTTTAGGGGTGCTGTTGAGTCCAGGAAAAAGGCAGCCACTGCAGGAAAGAATTGAGGCAATTGCTTCCCTACCAATTCCGACATCACACAAGGCATTGAGACATTTTTTAGGTCTTATGAATTATTCAAGGGATTTCATTGAGAATTTTGCAGATAAGGCCAGATCTTTATATGATCTTTTGAAAGGTGAAAACAGTGATTACTTTGGTCCTTGGGGTGATGAACAGCAAACCTCATTTGAACAATTGAAAATGAATTTACAAAATGCACCTGCTTTGTCCACAGTAGATCCTTCGGCTCCATTTGCTTTGCAAGTGCACACATCGGAGATTTCTGTTTCTGCTGTATTACTGCAATTACATGGGGAAGAGTGGAGAATTTTGGGCTATTTTTCAAAACTTCTCTCACCTGTTGAAAAAGGTTTTGAGACCTGTGCAAGACACTTGGTAGGTGTGTACTTTGCAGTCAAAGCAACCAAACATATTGTCGGGTTCAACAAAATCATTTTGCAAACTCCTCACTCTACACTAAAACTTCTCTTTGAGAATAATATCCCAGGTGTGTCACATCAGAGATTTGCTCATTGGTTATTGTCATTGTCTCCCAAACAAATTGAGGTAGATTACAAGGCCAAATATGTTCTTCCTCAGCTGATGCAATATGAAGGACAAACTCATGATTGTTTACAGTCTTTTCAGGATCCAAGTCCATCACTTTTCAGACGGAAAGCAGAGGTAACAGACGAACCAATTTTTGTAGATGGTTCCAGATTCTATTCAGATGGGCACTATTATTCAGGATATGCCATTTTTTATCCCAACAGAGGACAGGTTGTGAAGCACAAATTACCGAGTCATTTTTCAGCTCAAAGAGCAGAGCTAGAAGCAGTAAAAATGGTACTACAGCTGAATGAAGCAGATGATCAGTGTCCCATTACAATCTACAGTGATAGCTCTTATGTTGTAAGATCACTGACAGATTACTTGTCAGTTTGGGAAAAAAGAGGCTATGTAGATTCATCTAATAAGACTCTTGTTCACAGTGACACACTGAAGACAATTTTCAGGATAGCATCAAAAAACCCTAATGGTTTTGCTATTGTCAAGGTTCCGGCCCATAAAAAATCTGATGATGAATTATCTGTTGGAAATGCAACCGCAGATATGCTAGCCAAAGAGGCAGCCCTGACAGGAGAAGAGGTGTTTGAACCTGAACCGCTCGAGGTTTCAGCAGTTCAAAGAACAGACACGCATATCCCTTCTTTTGTGGAAGAACAAGAAAAAGACTCATCTCTTGTTGCTTCCCGGGTTGATCCAAAACCTCCCTTTGTTTGTGAAAACGGGGTTTTGTGTCATGACTTAAACGGGGAGTTGCGTCCTGTTGTCCCAAGACATCTACAGGTTGAGTTCACAAAATACAATCATGAAAGTTTGGGTCATTTGGGCCAACAAAAATTGTTAGGCATTCTCAGAGAGAAATTTTACTGGGAAAAGATGGAAGAGACAGTGCAAAGTGTTGTTCAATCATGTCTCATTTGTGCCCAAATTAATCCAAGACCAAAAGGACAGAAACCGCCACTACTCCGAATCGCACCTGCAGAGGGTCCATGGTCTACGTTACAAATCGACTACATTGGACCGTTACCATCAGGTAAAAATGGTCTCAGGTATGCATTGGTTGTAGTAGATGTTTTTTCTAAGTGGGTTGAAATTTTACCTGTCAGGAAAGATGATGCTTTGTCTACAGCTAGAGCATTAGTTAATCATGTCTTTTGTACTTGGGGGATCCCAAGAATGATCACCTCTGATCGAGGAAGTCACTTTACAGGAAAAATCATGCAAGCCGTTTGTGCTATTCTAGGGGTACGACAGCAGTTTCATGTACCCTACCATCCACAGTCTGCTGGTATTGTGGAAAGGATGAATAGAACAATAAAATCCAGAATTGCCAAGATGTTATTGGACAAAGGCAATACTTGGGTTGATGCAGTACCTTTTGTACTGTTGAGTGTAAGAGGAACAACCTCTGCCACAACTCAGTTTACTCCTTTTGAACTGATGACAGGAAGAAAAATGCCATTGATTTTTCCTCATGAACCATTTTTGTCTACACCACAAAAAGATGCTGTTGCAAGGTCCAAATGGTTGCAATTGTTGCAGGAAAATTTGAAAACAATTCTTCCACATGCTGCATCAAGAATGCAGAGAATGGAGCCACCATATGTATCCAAATTCAAGAAAGGGGCTCTAGTGATGATTAAAACTTTCAGGAAGAATGGACCTTGGGAAAGTAATTGGGAAGGTCCCTTTGAAATTATCGAAACCATGGGACAAGTGATGATTCTTGTGCAACGAGCATCTAAGGTGGTTAAAAATACCCGCAGACAACAAAAATTGTGGGTACATGTTGATCAATGCAAACTGTATATTGCAAAATAATGATACTGCATTTCTTTTAGGAAGAAATGGATTCCAATAAGAACTGGAATATGAAACTCCACGTCTTTGACGGAAGGGATTCAACACCAATCCTTCAGGAGAAAAAGACGTTGCCCAGGAAAAGCTACTATCTGATGGGAATCACATTTCTGCTGTTTTGTACTGTTTCAACTGTGATCTACGCTGAAGATATTTCACACCATGGAACAAATACTAGTGAAGTGAAGGAACTTTTCAAAGGAACTTTACATCCAAGGAAACCAAGAGGAACGAATCTACAAAGCTTAATAGATGAGGACATACCGGACGATTCAGTAGATATTACTGGAAACATTTGCATGGGTTTTGGTGCAAAATGCTGTATTGAGCTACACTTTATACATGACACTGACATAATATTACATGCAGCCACAGGACCTAAGACGAAGTTCACACAGTTACAAGGAGATTATATACACAATAATAAGACAGGCACATGGGAATGTAGTCCTACAGATGTGTTATTCTGGAATATAGAGATAAGAGGTGAAGAGAGAGCTGTGTGGTCAGGAGATATTACAAATGATATGATCGCAAAAGGGAAAGTTGAAACATCCAAAACAGATGCTTGGTTAAGGACACAACTATTTGGGAAAGTTTTAGATCCTGCATTTCTTTCTATTACAGAAGGAGACGAGGATTGGGTAAAAACATGGAATTTTCAGATAACCAGAGAACCAGTACAAGTACAGGTATCTGTAGTTTTTACAGTTTCAAATACTATAGCTCCAGAAGTAAGGGTTACACCACAAGCAGTATATAGTCAAGAAAATATGTCTCCTTTATTATTAAAATGCAACACGAGGTTAGAGCTACCTTCAGAATCTTTGTTAATATGGACCAAAGATAAATCATTTTTGGGAAGTTTTTCAAATGGTCCAACAAATGTTATACACAGAGGTCAATCCGGTAACGTGAGATGGTTAAATAAGGATTTTATTTTTTCTGTAGATAATCCATCTCCTAAGGATTCTGGACCTTACCAATGTTGCATTTTAACGAAATATAACTACAAACAATGTAGAGATGTAAAGGTAAATATATGGTCAGCAGTAGATAATGTATGCACACAGACAAGATTTCAACCATCTACTCCTTTTCAGATCAATCAGTTCCAAACTAAACCTCTGTTACGAGATGGAGTGTTTCTGACCATGGTATGGACCTTTAACATGTCTAACTGGAAAATCTCTTCTAGATATCCCCAGTGTCAACCACATCTCACTAACATGGAGATGGGAATAGAACAATGGTTTGGGAAAAGAACTTCAACACAGGTTAGAAGTAAGAGGGGAGTGTTTGAAGGTATTTTGGGGGGATTAGGAACAGTAGGAAGTTTAATTAACACTATGGACATTCATACACTTAAATCAGATCTGGAAAATATTGGGTATATTGGAGGAAAAGGGGTAGAGATTCAGAAAAGCTTGAATCAAGTCCTTGAAAAGATGGTTTTGAACACTGCTACTGTATTGGGATCTTCTGTATCACATCTTCAAGATGCTACTTTAGCTTTAATGGAAAGTGAACAGGAATCTCAAGTGGCCAAAACATGTCTAGAAATTCAGATTGAATATTCCACCAATCTGAAAATGATTGCACAAGCCTTACAAAGTGGAATTACCCCTTTAGGGCTAATAAGAAATTTGCCCATAGAATATAACTTTGCGTTAAACCATACAGATTTGTGGGTAAATAAGTGGTTAGGATGTGAACAGAACATTTGTGTAGGAACATCACTGATTCCAGTGTCAGGAAGAGAAGAAACCCTGGTTCCTATGGGTGTTCTGGGAATTCCTGTCAGCCCTACACAATTGTTATATTATCAATTACAGTACACAGATTTTGCATTTGATGGTACAAACATTGAACAATTAGACATTTCGTCATGCTTAAATTTTGTTTCCAAGGTAATGTGTCTACCTGGACAGGATAAAGTCATTTATCATTCATGTTTCCATAATCATACTTCTTGTCATGCCAGAGTTGAGAATGTCCACACGATACATGACTTGGTGACACCAGTAAGCGCTAACAAAACTTGTTTCCAAGTCATGTCAGGAAGAGAAGCAGTTTCTGCATTCTTCTCATCTTGTGTACATGTCGAAAATCTGACAATGGGTTTATATTGTATTGAGGGAAATGTTAAAACTCTCACAAAGAAGGAAGGAAGTATTAATATTACGTCAATAGGCTCAAGACGTCTGAAAATCCTTCCGATCCAGTTCAATTTGTCACAAGTCAATAAATTCCCTTGGGATTTGTGGACAAATGAAATAAAGAAAGACAAGGGTTTATTAAATCTGCTGACAAAACAATTAAAAGAAGCTGAAATTGTATTTAGACATGAACAAGGTAATCTAAATGATATTGAACATGAATGGACGAGTATGTCAGGCTCATCATGGTGGAGAAATTTAGGAAAATCTGTAACTAGTTGGTCACAGTCTTCAGCGAAAATGGCAGCAGGAAATGTATTGTCTAATCCGATTGTTATTCTATTTATCATAGTTTTGCTGTGTATAATATATCAAATAATTATTATGTGTAAAATTAGGAGAATTTATAAGAATATAAAGATAGAAATGAAAAAGGAAGATGATATTTTAAGAGAGATGTTAAAACGAAAAAAATATAACTCTCTGATCTAATTTTTGTTTTTACAATAGGTTTGAAAATTCAGATGACATTCAGGGCAGATGTGATACAAGGTTTTCAGAATAAAGAATGAATGTGATACGAATGGTGAGAGAATGAGTTAGGATTGATTATGATATTTCTCAAATCATAATCAGGGGGGACTGTAAAATATCAGTATTTCTATAATAAAAAAATATATGGATTAATTCTCTCATACAGAATATAGTTAACAGGCTTTGCTTACTTTAGAGAAGTGACTGAGTTATTCTGAGTTCCTTGGCTCACACAGCTGTCTCTCTTGTCAAATGTATAGGTCAAAATAGTCAAAGCTGTCAAAATGTGACTATTTAGAGATAATGAATGGTTCTAAAGATCTCAGACTTTAGGCTTAAATATCTCAGACTAAGGTAATGCATAAATAACTGTATGCATATTGTTAAAATAACTACGGTTCACTTAATATGGAAGAACTTATGAACATAGTGGCAAGCCACCATATGTGGTTGTAGTTTATAGGTCAGAATAGTATATAAAGCCGGTCTAACTCTTGTTCAGGAGATCTCATATCCCTTGAGACTCTCGAACACCCGGACAGCTGCTCAAGACTATATGTAAGAACAATGCTCGTTTTCTCTTCAAATAATTACTGCATGTCATGAACTTACTTTTCTTCATTTTTGTAATCACTTTTTGAAATGAATAATTAAAAACAAGATTTATTTTATCCTCAATTCAACATTGCCTTTACTTTTGATTCTCAACCGTGCAAGAAGATATATATATATATATTTTTCTACATTATTTCAGATAAAAATCTTTTTTTCGAACCTTGTCAATGTCTGGACGAGATTTCACATTCATTTGGCAACTCATGTGATTAATAAAAGTATGAGATTTCATGGAAAGCACAAAATTGTCTGGGTGACCCCAAACTTTTGAACGGTAGTGTATGTCCTCCATCCCGGTATATGTGCCTCATCCTGATATGTAACCCTCATCCTGATATATGTCCCCCATCCCGGTATATGTTCCTTATCTTGGTACATGTTCCCCATCCCGGTATATGTTCCTTATCTTGGTACATGTTCCCCATCATGGTATATGTTCCTTATCTTGGTACATGTTCCCCATCCCGGTATATGTTCCTTATCTTGGTACATGTTCCCCATCCCGGTATAAGTTCCTTATCTTGGTACATGTCCCCATCCCGGTATATGTTCCTTATCTTGGTACATGTTCCCCATCCCGGTATATGTTCCTTATCTTGGTACATGTTCCCCATCCCGGTATATGTTCCTTATCTTGGTACATGTTCCCCATCCCGGTATATGTTCCTAATCTTGGTACATGTTCCCCATCCCGGTATATGTTCCTTATCTTGGTACATGTCCCCCATCCCGGTATATGTTCCTTATCTTGGTATATGTTCCCCATCCCGGTATATGTTCCTTATCTTGGTACTTGTTCCCCATCCCGGTATATGTTCCTTATCTTGGTACATGTCCCCCATCCCGGTATATGTTCCTTATCTTGGTACATGTTCCCCATCCCGGTATATGTTCCTTATCTTGGTACATGTTCCCCATCCCGGTATATGTTCCTTATCTTGGTACATGTTCCCCATCCCGGTATATGTTCCTTATCTTGGTACATGTTCCCCATCCCGGTATATGTTCCTTATCTTGGTATATGTTCCCCATCCCGGTACATGTTCCTTATCTTGGTACATGTTCCCCATCCCGGTATATGTACCTTATCTTGGTATATGTTCCCCCTCCCGGTATATGTTCCTTATCTTGGTACATGTTCCCCATCCCGGTATATGTTCCTTATCTTGGTACATGTTCCCCATCCCGGTATATGTTCCTTATCTTGGTATATGTCCCCCATCCCGGTACATGTTCCTTATCTTGGTACATGTTCCCCATCCCGGTATATGTACCTTATCTTGGTATATGTTCCCCCTCCCGGTATATGTTCCTTATCTTGGTACATGTTCCCCATCCCGGTACATGTTCCTTATCTTGGTACATGTTCCCCAATCCGGTATATGTTCCCCATCCCGGTACATGTTCCCCATCCCGGTATATGTTCCTTATCTTGGTACATGTTCCCCATCCCGGTATATGTTCCTTATCTTGGTACATGTTCCCCATCCCGGTATATGTTCCTTATCTTGGTATATGTTCCCCCTCCCGGTATATGTTCCTTATCTTGGTACATGTTCCCCATCCCGGTACATGTTCCTTATCTTGGTACATGTTCCCCAACCCGGTATATGTTCCCCATCCCGGTACATGTTCCCCATCCCGGTATATGTTCCTTATCTTGGTACATGTTCCCCATCCCGGTATATGTTCCTTATCTTGGTACATGTTCCCCATCCCGGTATATGTTGCTTATCTTGGTATATGTTCCCCATCCCGGTATATGTTCCTTATCTTGGTACATATTCCCCATCCCGGTATATGTTCCTTATCTTGGTATATGTCCCCCATCCCGGTATATGTTCCTTATCTTGGTATATGTTCCCCCTCCCGGTATATGTTCCTTATCTTGGTACATGTTCCCCATCCCGGTATATGTTCCTTATCTTGGTATATGTCCCCCATCCCGGTATATGTTCCTTATCTTGGTATATGTCCCCCATCCCGGTATATGTTCCTTATCTTGGTATATGTCCCCCATCCCGGTATATGTTCCTTATCTTGGTACATGTTCCCCATCCCGGTATATGTTCCTTATCTTGGTACATGTTCCCCATCCCGGTATATGTTCCTTATCTTGGTATATGTCCCCCATCCCGGTATATGTTCCTTATCTTGGTATATGTTCCCCATCCCGGTATATGTTCCTTATCTTGGTACATGTTCCCCATCCCGGTATATGTTCCTTATCTTGGTACATGTCCCCCATCCCGGTATATGTTCCTCATCTTGGTACATGTTCCCCATCCCGGTATATGTTCCTCATCTTGGTACATGTTCCCCATCCCGGTATATGTTCCTTATCTTGGTATATGTCCCCCATCCCGGTATATGTTCCTTATCTTGGTATATGTTCCCCATCCCGGTATATGTTCCTTATCTTGGTATATGTCCCCCATCCCGGTATATGTTCCTTATCTTGGTATATGTCCCCCATCCCGGTATATGTTCCTTATCTTGGTACATGTTCCCCATCCCGGTATATGTTCCTTATCTTGGTACATGTTCCCCATCCCGGTATATGTTCTTTATCTTGGTATATGTCCCCCATCCCGGTATATGTTCCTTATCTTGGTATATGTTCCCCATCCCGGTATATGTTCCTTATCTTGGTACATGTTCCCCATCCCGGTATATGTTCCTTATCTTGGTATATGTCCCCCATCCCGGTATATGTTCCTCATCTTGGTACATGTTCCCCATCCCGGTATATGTTCCTTATCTTGGTACATGTTCCCCATCCCGGTATATGTTCCTTATCTTGGTACATGTTCCCCATCCCGGTATATGTTCCTTATCTTGGTACATGTTCCCCATCCCGGTATATGTTCCTTATCTTGGTACATGTTCCCCATCCCGGTATATGTTCCTTATCTTGGTACATGTTCCCCATCCCGGTATATGTTCCTTATCTTGGTACATGTTCCCCATCCCGGTACATGTTCCTGATGCTGGTATATATCCTCCAAACCTGATATATGCCCCCATCCTGGTGTAGAGTGGTATGAAAAAATGTTTGTCCCCTTCCTGATTTCCTATTCTTTTGCATGTTTCTCACACTTTTTAGATCGAACAAATATAAATATTAGCCAAAAATAAGACAAATAATCACAGAATGCAGTTTTTAAATGAAGGGCTTTATTATTAAATATTAACATTTGCTCGGTGATCTGAAGCATTTAAGTGTCACAAACTTGCAAAAGAATCGGAAATCAGGAAGGGGGTGAACACTTTTTCACACAACTGCATAAACCACATGAGACACAGAGCGGGCTCTTCTCTTCATTCATTACAGGGTCTACATGCCACAGCTGACATGTGCTTCTAAAGGCTTGACACCTGCTATTTCTGCAACATCTGGAGCCATGATATAGACATGGACAGACAAAAATATCCATTCAGAATCCAGGAAAAGATGGGTGAATTTCAACTAATCTAATGAGCTAATTATCGACAAATGAACAATTTCTTTCTATTTCACGTATTTTCTATTTGACTGCAATGATGCTTTTTGGTGGACAATCCAATAAAGCACTACATTTTTTCTAAGAATTATCGTGACATTTTCTTTGGAGAATTTCATCTTGTAAGAAGTCGCAAATCAATTAATAAACAAAATATATATATCTAGCAGTCACATCTCGGCGTGCCACATGAAAGCGTGGATCCCGGCGGGGTGTCAGTGTGGGGAGGTTGAGCTGGGTACGGTTCTGTCTGTAATAGGAGACAGAGTGATTGACAGCAGGTGTCATGTGGCAGTCCGCCATCAGAGGTCACTGGAGAGCACCGACGGCAATGGTTATGTAACTGTCATATGAGGGTTACATAACTGCCAGAGGTCAAGGTGACTCTGATTGGGCGAAGGTGACTGTCAGGTGACAGAGGGCGGGGCTACCTGGACTGACTGGATAAATACTGAGGTGAGCTTCTAGAAGCTTCAGTCAGCCAGGGGAGCTCACAAAGAAGCAGGGTCTGTCACACAGAGGAGACCCCTCAGAGACTTTCTGACGGCAGAAAACGGTAACGGGGGGTGACCCTACAGCACATTGGTCACAGGCAGAGACGGCCTGTGAGGGTCTGGTGTACGGTGGACTTTGTAGGGTGAAACGCCGTGGTGGATTGGCCTAGGGCAGCCACGGTGGATAGAGCCACGAAGTACGCCTGATGGAGAAAGTGAACAAGTGAAGATGCCCGGGCCTGTCTGCAGTGGTAAAACAGTGTAAACCATCTGTCATAAATGGTGCTGGTCGTCGTAAGGGCGGCCAATAAAAGCAAACCCTGTTGAATACATTTCCTGCCTCTGTCTCTTGCCTGTGGATGTCAAGAAGCGGGTCACCCCCCATTCCTGTGAGTACAGCACACCTCCGCCGCCTACCAGCCACATCTCCTAAATACCCACAGCACGCTATCCTCCGCCCCAGCCTGCCACCAGTCTCTGCATTTGCGCTGCTGTTGTGTGGGCCTTGCGCCCATGTAGGTCGCCTTTAGCACATGGTGTTGGCTGGCCAGGACCACAAGTTCCACAGATTACCATAATACAGGAGACATCTGTTCAAACATGGGGAATTTACTGAACTTGATATGTACAAGGGATAGCGGGTGCACAGCCTTAAGCAGGGTTCTTTCACACTGTATCCTTCCTCTGTTGGCTACTTCAGGGCTCTGCAGCTTATCGTTTCGCCTGTATGTCACCATAACCCAGCTTCTAGGCCGCAGTCCTGATGAGCGAGTTTCTTGCTACTCACCCATCTGTTCTACGTCCTACCACTATAGACGTTCTGGATCTACCACTCGGAACCCCCGCTGGTCCCACGCTCTCAGTCCTCCTTAGGTCCATCACATTTGGCACTAGCAAGCTCTCAGGTTTCTAGTAACTCGGCGTCTCATCTGATATCGCCTTCAGGAAGGTCTCTCAGTAGCTCTCTTTACGATCTCACTATTCCTCACTCCAGTCTCTTCTCTTCCAGCTGTGGATCACTCCTTGGCAGCAATGCACACTTCTAACAACCCCAAATCTAACTCTATTCAAGAAGCACAGTCCTGGTGTAAGGAGGTGGCAGACACGCTCCCCTGCCTTCCCTCTCTCCTTCCCTGTATGTGGTCATTTATGCGTGTTGTACTGTAATGTTTGCTATGTATATTAATGCATGTGCTGTGTTTGCCATGTTTTAATGTGTTACCAGTGTACCATGTAATATATAGATGTGTTTGGAGTAGGGAAAGATAGGGTTAATTTAGGGGACTGAGCCAGCAGCCTCCAAGCTGACAGGAAGTCCCTGTCTCCAGAGCAGAGGCAGGGCAGGCATGCCTGTGGCAGGATATGCTCTCCTGCTGGGAGCTTGCCTTACCCCTGAAGTGGACAGAGCAGCCAGGGGACCATTGGGCAGCATTCACAAGGACTGTATACGTGTCCTCTGAGAGACTTTCAGCTTCTGGGATCTCCCTGGGAGTTATGGACTTTGCTGCTGCAGCCATTGCTGTGAATTGGAACAAATCAGAAACCATTATCGTTTTGTTTACTACACCTTCATTAAAACCAAGTTGCCACTGTTGGGCCCTAAAGAGTGTGATGTGTGGTGCATCCATTTTGGCATGGAGTGGAGCCATCCATCTGAGGTAACCCACTGTGACCTGGGTGTGGGACTAGGACTGCCTTTTCATGTGCAAGGGGCCGGAGAGTGGACTGACTATGCCTTAGTGGACTCGCCCGCGACTACCACCATGTACCACCATTTTACATTTGGCGTAGTCGGCAGGATCGATTCAGCAGCCCTGAAACCCCAAGACTGACAAACAGAGAAGGATACGGGTCTGTGACCAGGGTGGGAGTAGCTGAGATGGCGTTCCCTGCAACTTTCCCAATTGGAACCAGACGAGAAGCTGAAAGTGATTTTGAGATGCTGATGGAGAAGACTCTCGAGCTTTGTGAATTGTTGTCCATCGTGAAAGAGTTGACAATGATTTTGAAATGTTGACCGCCGTGAGAGAGTCAAAGATGGCAGCTGACACTGACTGTAAAATGGTGCCGAACACTGGCAAGATGACAGAGGTCAGTGGCGTGGAAATGACGGAGGGTGCCGCCTTTCGTTGGCGTCATGCCAGAGATTTGGCGCCAGGAGAGAGAAGGCGGCACCCCATTGTGATGGATGCCCACCCAAAATGGGTGTGGGTGAAGAGAGAGTTCCCTTCCTCGCAGCAGAGTCTGGAAAAATGGGTGGAGCAGCAGGAAGTGACTCCACCCACGAACGGGAATAGTCTGGCAAAGAGAGACTACCTGTTAATGGAAGAAATGCCATTGCTGGACGTGATGGAGAGGCGCAGCACATCTTTCCATGGTGGCATTGGCCATCAGGACTGGAGGCGATCCGTGGCCTGGGCAGAGATCGGCCTGAGCTTTGAAGCCTGGTGGAGGAGTTTGAGGAATGGCATCCTTTCCGGCAGTCAGACAAGCGGCCAGTAGAGAATGAGGAACCCGCGGAACTGGAGAAGCGGAAGGAGCCCGGAGGACATTAGAAGCTGCAGGGTATTTGCTGCGGTCACCATCCCTGTATTCCATGGCCACGCAGGAGGACTGTCACCATGTAAGGGGGTGAACAGGAATAGTGCCAGCAGACAGAAATACGCTCTGGAGCCGGAACGATCAGGGCTGTCACCACTGTTGCAGGGGGGTGACTTGCCTGACGTGCCTGACTTGCCTGGGCGGGAAGAGCGCGAGCACCTGACCGAAGGGGGCATGGGGGACTTAAAAGGAGAGGAGCGCGGGAAGGGGAGAGACTTGGCGGGAAGGCGACTGCAGAGCAGGACGAAGGTTGACTCCCTCTCCTCATCTACTGCCACTGAAGCCAATCCTTTTCAGACTGTTCCCTACTTGAGTACTGTATCCAGTTCCTCCCCACGTACGAGACCCTTAACGGGTAGTGCAGCAGATTTAACGACCTTTCCTAAAGGCTGTGACTCTGTACGAGGCCTTGTCATACCTGCAGCCTGTACGACATCATGCTCCCGGCGTGTCGCGTCACGCTTCAATGACCCACAGCAGGAACTTTATCCGAAGTTTAATGGACCCAAGTTAAACGGACCCAAGACCAACGCAGCGGGATACTTTGGCACGGTCAGGAGACAGTGCATCTCATTTTTACACCACAAAGGCAAAGACTTTGTTCATGGACTACAACGCTGTTGGGAACTGTACCAACCGTTCTCCAATAAGATCTTCAATCGATAAGTCCTTATCTTCACTTTTACTTTTATTGTGTTTATTTTATATTTCACTGCCTGTCTCAACACCTCCCTGCGCGGAAGATTTCCTTGAACTCATATTCAATAATTGCCTTAGTAAACCTTGTTAACCCCTTCTCTGCCTCCTGCTGTTCACTGCATCCGATGAACCTCTTACAAACAGATGCAGTGGCAGTGAGTAGGAAGTTTCTGTCCGAACGACCTACCGGCCTGACCACTGTTTCTTCACCCTCTGTGGCTCTGTCATCCTCTCTGGTCGCGCCCCGTCTCCACCGTCATCCCCGTTGTTGGTGGCACCTGTTTCCTCCCGGCCTGCACTTGTTCTGGCCGGTGCCAGTGCTGCGTATGTGGAGGAGCCCCGGAGGTCCGTTGCAGAAGAGGTTCAATGGATCCAGAGTGTGATCCGGGAAAAGAAGCGACAGGAATGCTGCATTGTCAGAGACTTGAAGCGCCCCGGCGGGGGAGTTGTAGCTGGCTAAATGACCAGCGGAGTGGTCTGGCACCTCGACTTGGCCAAAGGATATGGATTCATTCAGGAGGCCCAGACTGGAGAAAGGGTCTATGTGAATAGGCCTATGTCTAGGTAATATGATGACGATTATGATAATCCTAAAAATTGAATAGGATTATCATTATCATCATATTACCTGTTTATGGACTTTTGTATTTTGGTGCTTTCATGTCCGGGGAGCTGACCACATTATGGGGTATGTATCACATGATCTGTTTTTAAATGTTTTTAATCTTTGGGTGTTGCGTTGACTCTAATAAACTTTGCACTTTTGAATATTTAATTGGTGGTCCCAGATATGTAGCATGTTTCTTGGCTCTTCTTTTCACCCCCTGCTACATTGTTACACTGTCTCTCTCACTAAGTCCTCCCCTTGCGGGCAAATCCCAACACTTATAGTGGGGAAAAAAGTATTTAGTCGCCACCAATTGTGCAAGTTCTCCCACTTATAAAGATGAGAGCGGCCTGTAATTGACCTCATAGGTCGACCACAACTGTGAGAGTCACAATGAGGAAACAAATCCAGAAAATCACCTTGTCTGATTTGGGAAAATTTATTTTGCAAATTATGGTGGAAAATAAGTATTTGGTCATTAACAAAAGTTCATCTCTGTATTTTGTTATATATCCTTTGTTGGCAATGACAGAGGTCAGACGTTTTCTGTAAGTCTTCACACGGTTGGCGCACACTGTTGATGGTATGTTGGCCCATTCCTTCATGTAGACCTCCTCTAGAGCAGCGATGTTTTGGGCCTGTCGCTGGACAGCACGGACTTTCAAATCCCTCCAAAGGTTTTCTGTGAGGTTCAGATCTGGAGACTGGCTAGGCCACTCCAGGAGATTTGTTGCCCTGGCGGTGTGTATATACAGTATATACACACACATAAATGCATGACATTATTCACATGATGTGCTTTGTGCCTCCAGGGAACTGGATCCTTCACCCAGAGTTGGGTACAGAGGATCTAGACTTCGGGCCCCACCTACTGGAAAGACACTAGAATGGGGTATCCTGTAGCAAATATAACATTTATTGAAGGACAGGAATCTACAGTACAAGTAAATTTCTGTAGATTATTGAATGGTTATTGCAAAAATCAAAATCAAGCATCCAGACTCACACAGTCAGATAAATATATTTGCTTTATACCCACAAACACACCAGATAATACCTGTACAGAGGCAGATAATTGTAATGATTTGTGAATTACTTTAAAGAAACCCCAGATTACAGACCAAAGATTACATGACATTGAAGGCGATGTATTAGGTACAGACCCTATGGCTATGTTCACATGTTGCGTCGTTTTTGCAGCATTTTTTTTCTGCACGCAAAACCTGCTCTCTTGGCATTAAAGAAGCAACTACAAAATAACAGATTTTGCTTCGTTTTTTTGACGCGTTTTTGCTGCGTTTGTCTACTGCGGTTTTGTCAGTGTTCATTTGTCTCTTGTGAATGCTGATAAAGTTTAGGGCAGAAAAAAATAACCTAATTCAACTTCAGCAGGCTTTGGCAGCAAAAACGCAGCAAAACCAGACACCTGCGTCATTTTTTTTAGGCGTTTTTGCAGCATTTTTGCACTACCCATTGCTTTCGAAGGGTGAAAACCGCTCCAAAAAAGCTGAAAGAATTGACATGCTGTATTTTGCAAAAATGCAGCTCTTTGACAAAATTCAGATTAAAAAAAAATAAGGTGCTTGCATGAGATTTCTGAAATCTCATAGACTTTGCTGGTACTGTAAACGCGGCTGAAAATTTGCCTTAAAAAAAGCTGAAAAAATGCAACGTGTGAACATAGCCTATCGGTCACTTCTCCATAAAAGTACAAAAGCCCCAAGCCAATAAGATAAATAAGAAGCGAAAAATGGAAATCCCTGGTGGAGCAACTTTAGGATCCTTATGACCCACAGTTAGGTACACCTGATGTATGAAGACGAACTGGCCCTAGAAATTGGGTACGATGAAAAGAATTGGTGCTTAGATCAGATAAGATACACAGCTAAGAGCCTAAATAAAAACAGCTCTTACCGACCTACTGAGGGTAAAGGCAAAATCCCTGCTCTTTCCACCCATGAATAAACCAGACGTCCCACTCCAGGTGATCGCTTAGGCCTCTTTCACACATCAGTTTTCCGCCGTCAGGCGCGATCCGGCTATTTTTACGAAAACCGGATCGCGCCGGATGGTCATGCGTTTCGTCCGGTTTTGGCCGGATCCGGCAATGTGTCGCAATCCAGTGTCTGGAAAAAACGGCAACTGTAACGTTTTTTGTCTACGGCGAAAAAGCTGTACACGCTGGATCCGGCGCTTCCGGCTTTTTCACACAATGAAAGTCTATGAGCGCCGCAATGTGCCGGATCCGGTTTTTTGGTCTGCGCATGCTCAGTAGCCCTGCCCACAGCAAACATATATAAAACCATGACTGTGGGACCCTCAGCCACAGCCAACATGCCACCCAAGAGAGGAGCCAGCCGCAGGAGATGGCAGGAGATAACTGCACCACCAGCACCACCACCCCAAATGGAGCGAAGGGACCATGGTGACCATGCGGAGGGGAGTCCACCAGCAGATGACAGACGGTAATTATCAAATCTCCCATTCCTCAAAACTAGGGCCATGGAATATCAATATATTCAGTGGCCCTTTGTTTCTCTTTATTCACCAGCAGAAGACGCCCTATTGATGCAGCAGCACCGGCAGCACCAGCAGCAACAGCAGCAGCAGCAGCAACAGCAGCAGCAGGAGTGGAGACTGGCCAGCAGGAGGACACCACATCTTCTTCTGGGAGCCCTCCCTCACATCGTCAGCGTTTGACGGTAAGTTTGTATTTCCAAAATCCATCATCTCTGTAATATATGTCTATTCATTGGCTTTTATTTCAAAACAGGAATCACAAGCTGAAGAGGAACTCCCAGATGAAGAAGGAAGGGGTGGACAGACACCTGGAGTGGGCTCACAATTGGTAAGTTTCCTGCATCAAATACAGAAACACAGCATCACACTACACACAACACATTGAAAACAATGTAGCGCAGATATCACACAGCAAACACATATGCCTACATCCAAACATAATTTTTTTGCTTTTCTTTTCTAGTCTTCCCAATCTGGTGCTCGGCCAAGAGGTCCTCGCAGTGCCTCCAAGGGTCGTCGGCGACAGCGACGCGGCGGTCACCAGCGTGTAAGTATAATATTTTTGCTTTGTTTTTTTTTGCACTTTTTATTTCATTTCTTTAAGTCTGGAGGCTAATTATGCTATTTTTCTTTTTTTCTTTAACAGCCTTCACAGCGTGCTCCCTACTCTGACGGTGAGGATGGAGGGATTGATGTGGACCACCTCATCGATCTTGTTAGAGAAAGAACCGCTTTGGAATATGGCTGACCGCCGGCATGCTGATCTAATTGTGACCCGACGGC
This sequence comes from Dendrobates tinctorius, assembly GCF_039654945.1. NCBI lineage: Eukaryota > Metazoa > Chordata > Amphibia > Anura > Dendrobatidae > Dendrobates > Dendrobates tinctorius. The sequence goes on from NW_027361840.1 coordinate 1,714,107, forward strand.
TCTGGGAGGAAATCTGTTCGCTCCTTGTGGACCGCTGGGAGGACCTTGATGCTCGGGCCCAGATTCAAGAGCGTAAGTATATACAGTTTCAGCTGCTTGATGTCAAGCAGTGTTTCCCGAACTCCAGTCCTCGTGGTACCCACGGGTCATGTTTTCAGGCTTTCCTTTTGAGCAACACTATGGAAATCCTGAAAACATGACCCCTGGGGACCACGAGGACTGGAGTTTGGGAAACACTGATGTTGTATACTAACCACTTTGTGCTTTCTTGTTTCAGGGGAGAGAATTGTGAAGCGGTGGCGGTCTCTGAGGGATCGTTTCAAGAAGGAGTTCAATAAAGAGATGCGGGCCCCGAGTGGATCTGGTGGACGCAGGAGCAAGTACAGGTACGCCCGAGCCCTGTCGTTCCTCCGGGAGACAATGGTCACCAGAAGGTAAATATTACACACCCCATGTCAAAAAATAATTTTTACATGTCTAATTTTTTTCAGCCAGCGCCATGCCATGTCACTATATTAATTAAATTTTTTTCTCTTTATTCCACAGCACGGTGACCAGCACTCGGGAGCCTGCACGGTTGGACCCTTCTGCAGCGATCCCTGAGGAGACCGGCACAGAGGGACACTTCAAGCACCCCGGCACATCTGCACCTTCCCAACCTTCCCTCACATTCGATCCATCTCTCCCATCCACCAGCGCAGGAGCATCATGGCCACCTACATTACATGAAGCTGCTGGTGAGGAGAACGCTTTCCCTTTACCCCACCCTTCTGCCCCTGCCACCTCTAGTACACCTGCGGGTACTGGGCGGCAGCGGCAGAGGGGTCAGGAAAAGAGCTATGCCCCAGAGTTCTTGCATCTGAATGCATCTTTCCAGAACTGTCTCAAAGTCTTGTCAGAGCAAATCTCCGTAGGCTTTCAACAGCTCAACTCCGGCATTCTGGAGTTGAAGACACTTCCGCAAACAATGCATTCAGAAGCAAGATCTTCTCCAAACCACACCTTTTTCAGGTCTGTTGTGGAGCGCATGACAATGCTATCTCCTACCCAGCAGATGCATGTAATGCATTCGTGCCACGGTGCTCTACAGCAGGTTACCTCCCAACCTCCACCTCCCACCACAGTAGTTCCTCGACCTGCACCCCCTCCAGCCACTGTCCTTCTTCCCCCTCCTATTCCTTACCAGCCACCTCCTCAGTACCAGACACCTACCCAGTACCAGCAACCTCCCCAGTACCAGCAACCTCCCCACTTCCAGCAACCTGCCCCTTACCAAGCTCCTTCCCCGTACCAAACTCCGTCCCCCTACCACTTCCCAACCACATCATCTGCTACTCCAGTCCCTGCCCAACCCATCACTCCACCACCCACCACCTGTTCTGCTACCCACATGTCCACCCATTCTCTTGCTTTTTCCACCCCTTCACCTCTAACTGTTCCTTCCCCACCACGATCCCAGTCCTCTCTACACACTCCCAGTGTCGAAGTGTCCCGCAGCCCCTCCAGCAGTATTTCCACCCCACACTACACTAACTTATAAATGTGTGTCTTCAAATAAAAATGAAAATTTTTTTGGGACATTTACAGTTTAATAAAAAACAAAAGTTTTCAATAAAAGTTAAATTATTGGTTTACACTGGTTGTCTGTGTTTTATTTCTGCGGCAAAATATGGTTTAAAAAAAGGTTAAGTACAGGGTAGACAAACTGTCAAAAGGTATACAAAACAAGGTACATAACAGTGGGTAAAAGGTCATTAAATTTTACCTTTTGCCCACAGTTGTGTTCCTGGTTGTGCTTTACACAAAGTATTTCACCTTTTACCAAAAGTTGGGTATCTTGTTGGCGATTTCCTAACAATGTACACAACTTTGGTTAAAAGGTGAAAGACTTTGCCTAACACACAACTGTGGGCAAAAGGTAAAAATAGTTAAACCACGACAAGATAGACAACAAGATAGCCAACTTTGTTTGGAAAAGGTATATACTGTTGGTACAGAAGGTACACAACTTTGGTTAAGGGCAGAAATTTATTAAACTCTATCATCCTGCCAGTCTATTCTGCCTTGGGGTGACAAAGTATTGTGCAAAATTGTCCCTCATTCGTGACACCGTCACAAAACTTCGATTGGTAATGTTGTGGTAATCTTGCAAGGTGCTTTCTTCCGAGTCCTCAATGGAAATGGGTTCCTTGCACATAACAAAATGTAGTACCACGCAAGCTTTGATCTCCTCGTCCACAGTTTCTGTCTTGAGGTTGATCGCAGTCAATAGGACCCGCCATTTGGCTGTCAGAATACCAAAGGAGCATTCCACCATTCTTCTTGCTCTTGTTAGGCGGTAATTAAAAATGCGTTTTGTTCTTGTCAATCCTCTGCTACAGTAGTGTTTCAAAAGGTGTTCTGACAGCTGGAAGGCTTCATCCCCTACACAGACAAATGGCATAGGGGGACCAGATGTTTGCGGCAGCGGTCTAGGTGGTGGGAACTGGAAGGTGTTTCCATATAGTTTACGCCCCATGGCAGACAGTTTGAAAACTTGAGAGTCATTGGAGCAGCCATAGGCCCCAATATCAACAGCAATAAATTTGTATTCGGCATCAGCGATGGCCATGAGGAGAATGGAAAAATATTTCTTGTAATTGAAATATTCCGATCCCGATCCAGCTGGCTTTACAATGCGGATATGTTTCCCGTCCACAGCGCCCAAGCAGTTCGGAAACTGACATATCTGTTGAAACTTTTCTGAAATTTCAATCCACCTCTCTGTTGTGGGCTCTGGTAAAAACTCTTCAGCTAAGGAGTCCCACAGTGCACGGCATGTGTACTTCACTATTCCAGATATGGTGGAAATCCCGAGTCTGTACTGGAAATGCAGTGACGAAAGGGATTCTCCAGTTGCAAGAAATCTGTGGGGAATTAAAAAACAATAAATTAGTTAAAAATCACAGCATTGCATACCAAAACTCAGCTCTAACACTTGGAGATACAAACTACCACCAACAAGATTGCAGTGAAAGTGTGCTCTGATGCGAGCATATCCAATAAATGTGTCTTACCTTAGAGTCACCATCAGATGCTCTGCGGGTGAAACGGAGAAGCGGCAATAGGTGTCCGCTTTTCTTATAAGGTGTGCAATGCGCTCCACCAAGTAATCAAAATTCTCCATTTTCATCCGAACATATCCCAAAAATTTCTCCGGGTTTCGTCTAAGGTCCATGCAGAGTGTAGAATAGACCCCACGCGTCATTCTCTTGGCTGTGATGGGGTGGATCCGCAAACGGCGTCGCTGATGCCTGATGCACTGCTGTCTCGCTCTCTCCTTCTCCAGAACAAACACACTCAAACGGTTCACCTCCGCTGTAAAATCCAACAAATTCTTCAAAATATTTGCAATCACAACATCCATCTTCGCCAGTCACTTGCTCTTCTCTCCAGCCTGCAGTTTCTCCTCTACAACCTGTCAAAGATGGGCTGTAGGAACACGGTATATATAGATTTCAGCAGCCAATCCCGTTTCAAAACCCCCAAGGGGTGTTTTTAAAAAACGGATCCAGCGTAATCCGGTGGGAAACGGATGGAAAAACGGATGAAACGGATGAGACGGATCCGGTTTTTTGTCTGATGACCAAGACGGATCCGGCAGAAAACCGGATCCGTCACATCCGGTTTTACATAACATTTGCCAGATCCGGCGCACCGGCGCGATGCCGGATTGCGCCTGACGGCGAAAAACTGATGTGTGAAAGTAGCCTAATCTGGGCAGCTAGACTTGTTTGTGCTCCCAGCTACTGGACTTGACTATGACAAACTTCAAGGGGACTCATGAGCAGAAAGGATCGACATCTCCGTACATGAGAACCACACCAACATCTGGACAAACCAGACTACCGTGAGAGAAGACATATGGAGGTTATGTGGTCATGGTAAGATAAGGGCCCTGTGGGCGTGGCTGTGGAGTCAGTAAGCCAAACCTGTGACTCTGACTCCAACTCCGACTCCACGACTCCGACTCCCACATATATTGCTTATATTTAAGTGAAAAATTTATTGTAGTACAATGTGAACATCAGACATTAAATCATTTTTATGATACAATAATCAAGATATTTAGATAGAACATAATATTTTTTGGAATACAACTTTAGAACACAAAAAACTGTAATAAATTGTAAATATGTAATACACTATTTAATATCGATTACATATATATATACAGTATATATATAACACTATGTAATAAACTATAAGTGGCAAAAAGCAGTTTTCAACAAAAACATACTAAATAGCATTTGTGCAGTCTATGAATTTGTTCTAAGAAATAGAATTGCCTCCATCAGATCCTCCTTCATAGATGACCTCACATCTGACCTAATAATTTTAAGGCTAGAGAACAACCTCTCTACACTAACTTGGGTTGGAGGCAAAGACGTAACCACATGGGCAATATCTCTAATAATTTCCGGGTATAAAGGAATTGCCTCATGCACAGTCAGTTTTGATGAATGGTTGAATTTTTCTATTTCTTTGCGAGCAAGTGAAACATTTTGCTGAAATATGGTCAATCTGCTTGCTATAGGAGACGGAGTGAAATCTTTTTCCTTGCGGCAATGCTTTGCCTGCTCCATGTCATCCAAATACTTGTCAAAGTCAAATCTGATGAGGCTGAAGATATGGCAGCAGTAGCACTGTCAGGACCCGAGTCCTCTTGCGCCTGGCAGTCCTCCTGTAGGCCACTCTTCCTAACTGTTACCTCAGGCAGAGCTTCTTTTCCTTTAGTAAGCTGTTGATTATTAAGCAGTATACGATAACTTGGGTCCACATAAACAGCTGCCAGAAAATTTTTATTTTCCAATAGCTGTGTCTCTCTCCGTTTCATTGAAGCAGAAATGTCGTCTGCGATTAAACAGCAAAATAGCAAGTTCTTCCACTCCCTCATGAAAATGCCAAGAGTTAAATCCTCAGCTTGTAATTTTTTAGTCACGGTAAATGGGTAATTAAGCAATTCCTTCAATTCAGCCACCTGTGTCCATTGACCTTCATTTAGGGTTACCTGAGGGTTCGCCATATCTATAAGAAACGGTTTTAGTTCAAGCAATCGCTCAATCATTAAATAAGTGCTGCCCCACCGAGTGGCTTGATCAACAATTGCCCTTTTCCAGAACGTCTCTTCAAGATGGAATCAATTTTAGGGGTTCTGGCGGCAATAACCAATTTCCTCACTTTTCCAATCAGATTTCCAGCATGTCCCTCTTGCAGACTCTCTCTTATTGCCAGCTGCAGCGTGTGCACAGCACAGCGCATGTGATGAATAGGAAAGTGTTTTGAAGCAGCTTCAACAAGATCATCAATTTCTACAGCATAATTTTGCTGTTCTTCTGTTGTAATATCTGTTTGTTCCTCAGTTACATGAACAGCACTGTGGCCTTCCATCTCAAACATACTGAATCCTAAATGTTCCTCTAGCTGTTGTTCATTATTCTCATTCATCAGTGTAATTGTACTTATGTTTGAAGCATTGTCCGTTACAATAGCAAGAACCTGTTCTTTTTTGAGTTTGTAATCTTGCAGAACTTTTTCCACTAAGGCCTGGAGAAACTGGCTGCTGTGATGAGCTTTAGTATCTGTTACTGCCAGCGTGTTGGTAACAATTTTTGTTGTCACAAACATATCGAACATTGTTGGCAAAATAGTTCACTCTGTGACGTGTGCAGGCGTCCATTGTAAGAAACATGAAGCGTCTTTTGAGAGTCTTTTTAAGATCTTCCTTTTGTTTAAGGGCTTCTTCAATCACTAATTTTCTAATACTTTCTCTTTCCAGAGAAACACCAAGTTTGCGGCCATTTCTCCATTAAGAGCTATAAAAGCTGGTCGTGCAAATAATGATAATGGTACACCGTCCTTCACAACAAGCTGGAGGAGCTGTCTGTTAGACATATCTGCTGTCATTGTTACAGTAACTTTGTCACTTACAAAATATCTTGTTAATGATGTTTTAGACGCTCTTTCCTCATCCTTTGCCTGGCAGGAAGTGTTAGTCTGTGTGCTACCCGGCTTTCATTCTTTTTGGTACAGATAAGATATGGATAGACAGATATGGATATATAGATAGAGCAGATTTCTAATCTGCTTTTGATATTGAAAATATTATCTATGAGCTCAAAAACCTTTCAGGTGATCGGGTGTTTTAAAATCTGATCTGCTTTTGCAGCTGAAAAATGTATCCACAAAAAACGCAGCAAAAATGCTGTGTGTGAATCTAGCCTTAGATCAGGAATAGAACAGCCATTTATAGGACATTTCATAACTTTCCCAAATTCCTATGAAAAAATATTCAGCACATCCTGCATTGAACTACTGTACCCAATTTATTATATATTTTAGGAGTCGGAGTCTGTACATTTTATACTGAGTCCAACTCCGACTCCGACTCCACCAAAATGAGCACCGACTCCGACTCCACGACTCCGACTCCACAGCCCTGCGTAACACTGAAGGGGAGTGTGCCTTAATCCAACTAATAAAGCCCTGACACCTGCCGTCTACATGGAAAAGGTTGGAGAAAGCCCGAATACATGCCAGCGCAAGAAGGGAGTCTCCGAAACGATCCTTTGACTCTAGCATCTATGTGTATGAGACTGGATTCCCCCGAGGAGTTCCCAATGAATTTCAATCCAGTAATCAAATAACAACTGGGTGGGAGTCTACAATTCAGTGGGTGACCATAAATGAGAATGCTGATTGGATAAACTACAGGGTGGGTCATTTATATGGATACACCTAAATAAAATGGTAATGGTTGGTGATATCAACTTTCTGTTTGTGGCACATTAGTATATGGGAGGGGGAAAACTTTTCAAGATGGGTGGTGACCATGGTGGCCATTTTGAAGTCGGCCATTTTGGATACAACTTTATAAATGGCCCACCCAGGTCTATCCATAAAAATGGCCCACCCAGTACACCTACTATGAGCAGCAGAGATCTGTTCATTACAGCCGAGATGCTATTAAAGAGAAAGCTGAACAACTGGAGCCCACCAGTCTGATGGCATGGCAGAATAGGATGGCTCTATATATGTCGCTAGTAGACATGGAAGGTGTCTGTTACATGGTTGTTTTATTTTGGCATTTTTATTCCCAATAATACAGCGCCAAATGGAAGTATAACCAAGGCCTTGGAGGCATAGACAGCACTTTCTGAAGAATTGGCTGACAATTCTGGCTGTAATGGGTGGCATGACACTGATTAAGGAATGTGCCTCTGACTGTAGCGCCCCGCTATCTCATACTCTGGGTTAAGAGTTAAGTGATGTCTGACCCTCTTATCAAACTGCTGCGTGCCAGTGTGGCACAGGAAGGTGCTCTTAGTTCAGGGCTTAGTACTCACCTTCCATCCCCTGCCGAAGCAATACCAGGCCGGTGGTCTACAAGGCGTTCTCGTCCTCTTGTTCGTCTCAGCCCCTTCCCCTCTGCTTCTCTTACACGAATGCAGTGCAGACAATGGGGCTCTGCCCCCCAATCCTCTGTCCATCATTCCTCCACCCATACCTCTTACTCCTCTGGGTGTCGGGTGCTTACACGCACTCTGTGAAGATGAGGTAGCTCCGACAACTTCCTCCACACCCACACTCTGCTCCTCTGTCTGCTGGGCGACTACATGCGTGCCAAACAGGCAGTGTTGCTCCGCCCCCTTTCCTGTTATGATTGAGTCACCGAGGAGCAAAAAACAAAACACAAGCTCAGCCCAGAAAATCAGAGAGGTTGGAAGCTAGCGGATTGCAGACCCCTAATCCTATAACACAACTAGCAGTAGCCATGGAGTGTTCCTACGGTGATCCTAGACACCTCGTCACAGCCGGAGATCTAAATAATCCTAAAGAGAGAAAAGGGAAAAACTGACTGCCCCAGAGCAGACCCCAAAGCAATAGGCAGCCCCCAACATATAATGACGGTGAAACGAGATGAAAACACTAACACAGATAGAAAGATAGGTTGAGCAAACGATGGGGCCCAAGCTAACTAAAAAGGACAGGACAGAAAAGCTGCTGTCTGCAATCCGAGAAAACCCTGCTAAAAATATTACCAACACAACTGATAAGCAAAAAGGACCCTGAAGTCACTAGACTTCAAACCCTATGTCAGCACTCAGAATATTCTGAAAGCAGAGCAAAAGAGAACACTGATCAAGGAATAAGAATCCAGCACACCTCCGGCCGGTGATGGCTGAACTCAAAAAACAAGGTAAACAAAACCAAAACTAATAAGTTCAATAGCAGAGCAAAAACTTATCTTTGGGAAGCAGGAATCAGACTGGACTCCAAGAATCCAGCAGAGAAATCACCAGCCACTCAGAAGGGCGTCGGCTGCCTTATATCCAGTCTGATATTCCTGTTACCCAGTCACAATCAACCTGATCAGGTGTTTGTTTTCTTTCATCCAAATCAGCCTCACTACCTTCCTTCACCAGAAGAGGGAGATCCTCGGACACAAAAGGTGAATGAACAGATGAGCTCACACCACTTTCCCCCATCCAGTCCCCACATGTTGGCATCCACTGTCCTCAGTGTGTGCGGCACCATTAAAGAGACGCCATCAATAACCCTACAGCAGACATTATATATTACTCCTCAACCCCCATATGGTGAGCAGATGGTTTCCAGAGGCAATACTTCTACCTCTGCAAAGGAGCCTCCTGAACCACTGCAAATAAATCCCCAGTTACCAACAAGTGGTGTAATTCCTCCTGCTGGTGTTGTACCCAGCACTGCTGAATTTAATAAAGAGGATACTGAGGTCCCTGTAGCTCCTACTTTGCCCCATGTGGCCTCTGCTGTTTTGGCCACAGCCATGTCACATGGAGCTGAATCAAATAGGGGTTGAAGGCGTGTATCCAGCTCATTCTCGTCTGGGTCCTCATACCGACGCAGCAAGCGTTCCAAGCATGTGCGTCAGATGTCCAGATCTAACAGGAGGGGCTCCTGGTCTTGGTCCTCAAGATGGTGCTCTCCCTTATCATCGGAATCTTCGAGGACATCTGCAAGTCCCGCTCCCCGGTCTTGTTCTCGTAGGGAGAGACATGAGCCGAGGGCTACATCCAGGGCTTCCTGCCTGGCCGATCTGGGAGCATCATCTAGTGATCATCCATTAGCAGGAGGCTGCATTCCCAGATGGGACCCTGAACTAAGGTGACCTCACCACTAGCACCGTGAGAAAAAGTCTCACTGTGCAGCAATGAGCTCAGTGAGTTCATCGCAGTTCACAGTGAGAAATTTCAGTGAGGTCACTGCATATCAGCCCGGCTGGGATCGCAGCCTCAGTGAACTACGGTAACCTCCATGACATCACCACTAGTCACTGGTAATGTGCTCGCAACAGCTCATTCCTCAGTGGTTTTATGCTTGGGCAGCCGCATCTTGGCATTGTCCAGGTAGAAAACTATCGCACACATGGATTACAGCATGGGACAGAACGTTGGACTGGTGTAGGATATGGTTGTTTTTTACTTTTGTTTTTTTTACAGGAAACCATGGCTTCAATGAAATGGGTGTTAGGTGAGTATTTTTGTTGTTTATTATTTTCTGTTCTTTTACAGGAGGTGATGATTTCAATGGAATGGGCGTTAGGCGAGTATAACTGTGTTTGATATTTTTAATTAAAAAAGTAAAAAAGTGTGCTCTTTTCAAATAGAGGACATTATTCTTTCTGTGTGTTCATTTACAATATCACTATAGGATTAGTAATGGATAGGTGTCTTATAGACACCTCTCAATTACTAACCCGTCGGATTGATGTCACCTGAGAATATAAAGATGACATCAACCCCACAATTATGAACCCCACTTGCCACCGCTACAGGGCAAGTGGGAAAAGCTGAGCAAAGCCCCAGAATTGGTGCATCAAATAGATTAGCCTTTTCTGGTGCGGCTGCAGGTTGCTATTTTTATGCTAAGGGGGGGCAATATTCATGGCACCTTACCAGCCTGAGAATACCAGCCCCCAGCTATCTTCTTAAACTTGGCTGGTTTTCAAAGATAAATTTTAAATTATTTATTTAAATAATAATTTTAAAAAAATGGCGTGAGACCCCTCTATTCTTGATAACCAACCTTGATAAAGCTGACAGCTGAGGGTATCAGCCCACAGCTGTCAGTATTGCCTGTCTGGTTATCAAAAATACAGCGGAACCCATGCCATTATTTAATTTGTTTTATTCATAGCGGAGGCACCAGCTGATGAACTCTCCAATCAGCTGCGCCTACTCACTGTTATCAGCAACTGCAGATGTAGACTGATGGGAGTACTAGTCCCATCAGCCGACGTCTGTGACAGGAGGTAAAATGTTTACCTCTGGTCGCAGCTGCGGTCTCACACTGTCATATGACAGTGTGGGAACCGCAGCTCTCTGACTGGTGGTATTAATCTTACCTCTGATCAGAGGCAGTGTTTGCCGCGCAGTCATGCTCATGACATTGTGGCAAACATATGGTGTTTGGGCCCGTCATTCACGTGAATGGGGTCCGGGTACTGTTCTGGTACCTGAACAAAACTTTTTTAACTGTTTGGCCAATCTTGTCGGACCCAAAAAACAGGGGTTCACCCATCACTGCTTGTGTTGTCTCCTTGCTAGCAAGCCAACAAACAACCTTGCGCTTAAATCAGTTGATGATTTGGGTCCTGACTTGATTGAACAAGTCTCACGATTCGACTGGCGACTGACCTGGGACCAGGGGCACCTTTCCTGGCCCTAACACTAAGGGGCATCCTAGCTCGCCCTATTGCCCAGGATACTTCAGATGGCAAAGATGCCGGGGCCTCCTCCCTTGCCTTATCTCCTAGATCAGCCCTTAGTCTGTCCATTTCCCCCGCACAGGAAGAAGGGCGCTACTGTTCACCGCAGTACACCAACCCGACAGACAGGGTAACAAGACAAGGGTAAACTGAAAACTCCACACACACAAAATATACACTCACATATAACAGAGGTATTCACCAGGGTGTGTAGGGAGGGGGAAGAAAGCAAAACAGGGAAGGATAAGGAATTACCAAGTGTACAAACAAGACAACAGTCGCTTATAAACTCGTCCAGCACTACTTCTCAAAACTAACTTCTCCCAATCCAATGTCATGCAGTAATTGCTAACTCTGATGAGGATTTGGTAATCGAGCCCAGATTTTATAGGGAGAAGGAGTGGCTAACCGAGCACAGCTGAATGCCGGAGTTTCCAACATGGCTGATTAACCCATGTTCTGCTGGAAGAAATAAACATGTTTAATACACTGGAGAAGTGCTCCTTCTCAGCTTAGTAGGAGCCACCAGACGTCTTCTGGCTCTGCTCTGTTGTGGTAAGCCCTTGACAACAAGTTTCCGTAACACTCAGCACAAGAATATTTTTATATATTCTGTTCTTGGGAAAACCCCTTTAACCGTGAGGTTAAAGATATCAGAATCTTCTAACCATCTAGTGTGTACGAGGGGCGATCCAAAAGTAATGAAATCGGTTATTTCTATTGCACACAGAAATTAAAATAAAATGTTTTCTTCTCTCTTGGGTACCCACTAGTCCAGGAAAAAAAAAATCACTTAAATAGGCCACGATTCCCGGGAGCTACATTCATTTGAATATGAACTGCCAAGGAGTGAACATCAAAATGGAAAAAAACGAGCTCAGAGCTGTCATCAAATACCTCTGCTTGAAAAAAATGTCTACCAAAGACCTACACAGCGACTTGGTGGAAACATTGGGGGACTCTTCTCCATATTCCACAGTTACACGCTGGGCCAAGGAATTTAAGCTGGGAAGAACATCGACGGAAGATGAACATCGCGAAGGACGCCCATCCACGTCCCTCAATGAAGAAAACGTGAAAAAAGTTGAAGAAGTTGTGTTGGCAGATCGAAGAGTGACTATCAGGCATGTAGCTGAGGTCACAGGGATCTCATATGGCAGTATTCAAAGAATCCTTGAAAAAGAATTGCATATGAGAAAGGTCTCCGCGCATTGGGTGCCATAAATGTTAACCGACGAGCAAAAGAAGAAACGAGTTGACATTTCAATAGCAAATCTCGAAAAGTTCCAAGCAGACAAGGAGAATTTTTTGTCACGTTTTTTGACCATGGATGAGACCTGGATCCACCACTTTGATCCCGAAACTAAACAACAATCGATGACATGGAAACGAGCCGACAAAACGACGCCGAAGAAATTCAAAGTGTCAAGCTCAGCAGGGAAGGTTATGGCGTCCGTTTTTTTGGATACTGAAGGAATAATTAAGGTGGACTATTTGGAGAAGGGAGCCACTATTATGGGCTCCTACTACGCAGAACAAATAAGAAGATTGCGGGAGGCTATCAAGGAGAAAAGGCGCAGCAAACTGCGGGCTGGAGTGCTGTTTCACCAAGATAACGCACCGGCTCACAAAGCTGCAGTTGCCATGGCTACCATTCAAGAAGCGGGCTTTGAACTGGTGGAACACCCCCCCTATTCACCAGATCTAGCCCCCAGTGACTTCTTTCTCTTTCCTCGGCTCAAGGAACACCTCCGGAGCAAGAAATTTGCCGACAATAGCGACGTGATAACCGCTGTTGGGGAGTTTTGAGGGTCAAGATCAAGAATTTTTTTCGAAGGGAATTCTAAGTTTAGAAAAGAGATGGACTAAATGTATAGACTTGTTAGGAGACTATGAAAAACAAAAACAAAACACAAAACAAATATCCTGGAATAAAAAAAGTAAAAAAATATATTGCAAAAATTGCATGAAGGTAGTAATAATAGTAATAATAAGGGTATTTAGTTAACATAATTTTGATCAAAATAATGTAGAAGCCATCCCGCCACGTCACGGCAACCCTTGTGGGACAGTCCTAACTCTTGTATTTAAAACCGTTAGGAGACTATGTAGAAAAATAAAACATTTTTTTGACTATATTCATTGTGTTTGTTATTGATTATCATTACTTTTGGATCGCCCCTCGTATGTGGTAATCTTCAATCTCTCCCTAAAGTCTGGATTCAAACGTCTGATGCTTTTGTTTTCTTGGATATTAAATCACTGGCAGAGAAGTCTCAGAGCAGATTTCTTCTCTCCCCATATAAAGAAGAGATAAACCTATGGCCGAATGTTAACTTCTATGAAGTAATCGGAAGAGACAGCTGTGAGCAGACTCCGGTATAGCTGTGTCTACACGAACATCACTACATACAGTATGTGTCTAATAACAGCTAATGGCTCCATAGTCCCAAAATTGGACACATCCTCATCGTCATCAGTAGTGACAGTAGATGATAGAGAGATCGGCTCCGGTCACGCTCCTCACCACCATGTTCTCGCTGTATCTTACACCCATATTATAGCTGCACTGCGGTGTTATCATAGAGCACTATCACATTATCACCAGATATCACCTGTATTTATCTGAATGGGGAAATCTACGGCTGAAGAAATGGAGAAAACACAAAACATAAAACCTCCAGCTCAGAACTGTCCGGTTTGGAGATTGAGGAGAACGTGACTCTTCTCTGCTTTATTTAGTGATGGCTCCTCACCGGGGTGGTTACCTGTGGGACCGTCCTCTGTGCACCGCTCACCACCCCGCACATCACACTCTTCTTTCTCCATTACGGCTGCAGAACTAAGATTCATCAGATCTTCACCAGATTTCATAACTGTGAAAGAAATAATAGAAAAGTTATAGATGGAAAGAAAAGTCAACATAACTGGAGAAAAAAGACAATGGACCGCACATCTAAAACTAATACAGGTGCTTCTCATAAAACTAGAATATCATCAATATGTTAATTTATTTCATTTCTTCAATACAAAAAGTGACTCTCCTATATTCTATAGAGTCATTACACACAGAGTGATCTATCTCACGGGTTTATTTCTGGTAATGTTGATGATTATGGCTTACAGCCAATGAGAACCCAAAAGTCATTATCTCAGGAAATATTGTGGTATTTCCTGAAGAAGGAGTCATATGGACTCCGAAACGCGTTGAATAAACCACTATTTTCTTCTTCACTACGTCTGGTTTTGAATTTGCTGGCAGTGCGGATTACAATCCACAAATCTTCCTATATAACAATTCTCTTATGGTCGTAGGCCGACCCGTGGAACTGCAGCAGCCGGCATTATACGCTTGTGAATACACTGACATCAGGTGAGCAGCTCTTTGTAGGTATGTTTTTCTTTTAAATTGTGAGATAAGACACTATCTGCGCTTTTTTCCTATAAGTTTTATTACTAAAAATGTGGTGGAGTGGACCGCTGCTGGAGTCATTGCTTCAAGAGCCGCCACACACAGACGTGTCCAGGACATGGGCTACAAGTGTCACATTCCTTGTGTCAGCCACTCATGACCAATAGGCAACGCCAGAAGCGTCTTACTTGGGCCAAGGAGAAGAACTGGACTGTTGTCAGTGGTAACGGAGTCTGGAGGAAGAGTGGAGAGGCCACAATCCAAGCTGCTGGAGGTCTAGTGTGAAGTGTCCACCATCAGTGAGGGTTTGGGGGCCATGTCATCTGCTGGTGTAGGTCCACTGTGTTTTATCAAGACCAAAGTCAGTGCAGCCGTCTACCAGGACATTTTAGAGCACTTCATGCTTCCCTCTGCCGACAAGCTTTATGGAGATAGAAATGCCATTCTCCAGCAGGACTTGGCACCTGTCCACACTGCCAAAAGTACCAATATCTGGTGTACATGTGGCGCCCCTGAGGCTCAGTCACCACAGAGGTACTGCACCTCCTCCTGAGGTGCGGTGCCCCACCATCCAGGTAAGGTGGAGACTCCCAACCACGCTCCAACACCTGCACCCCACAACACAAAGTAGTGTAGCAAAGCACCTTCAGCGGCTCCCTGCTTGGAGTATAGCAAAGCACCCATTGGTGGCTCCCTGCTTGGAACATGAAACGTGCTTGGAGGTGGGTGGAGTTAGTTTATATTACAAAGAGCGGGAAGAGTTTAGGAATCAGTCAGTCATTCAGTCAGCCATGCAGTCGGTCATGGAGTGATTCAGTGATTGGGATGCAGAAGGACAGAGAGTGAGACAGAGAAGATCCCCGGGAGAGGGATGGATGAAGGAAGTGCTGCAGCAGGCCACAGTGACCTGGGTCTGCTGGCACAAGAAAGAGACATAGAAAGGAAATCTGATTTTTCCATAGAAAGAAAGGATTAGTACGGAATGTGAGGAGTAAAAGAGAACAGAGGACGTGGGTTAGAGGAGAACCCTTCCTAGAAGTTCTAAGCGCAAGGCCGGGGCCCGGTCCCTGAGGTTGTGTGGATACTAATGATCCTGCAGCAGACACCGGAGGAGTAGAAGTTAACAATACTTTATTCCCACATCAGACTTGGGGGCATAACAGCATCAGAGAAGTGAGCCGGGGCTAGGAAGCAAGGAGTCCCCGAAGCAGGCTACAGCTGTCTGCCGTACAAGGAAAGTTCATAATAACATTGAACACTAGGAACTCCAGTGTAACTCAGTACTAGGAGTACTTCATTTATAGGCGCTATAAGAGAAGACGTTCAGAAAGGCACATGTTGGTGGAGTGTTGGAAGGGAGCATTCCATCCGGCCTGGAGGTTGACTGAGTCCCTGACCCGGAGGATACAGCACGGAGGCAGGCACCTGTTTGCACAACAGACTGTGTGTAAAGCTTTGGAACTACATGCTCTGGTGTCCTCCACTTATTCCTGCACCAACACACCCGGCACTGCTACATCTTGGTGCCCGACATTGCCTCACCTACGCCTTCCCTTTGTCTCTACATCTACACTGCCCTGGGACTACAGCTTCACCTGTGGGGAGCTATAACATCTTTGCTGCACCACACCATCAGTCCCAGAGGATCTGCATGCAGCGTCGGCTTAACATCTCCCTTGCCGAACACCACAGGTGGCGTCACGAACTATTTATTTAATCAACTACATTCCCCCATTCAATCTCCCTTTTACTTGGGCGCTCAGGGCCACGGACCAGGTCACCGCTGCTGTGACATTCCCATCTGAGAGACCGGCCTGGTACCGAGTACTCCACAGCCCTGGGAGGGCGACCCAAACTTGGCGTCACGAACAGGATGACTAGACCCGATGCCATCGGGTTCTGTGTGCCTAAGACTCAAAGTTTTTGAAAATGTGCAGAAGACCCAATTTAATAGACTGTAGAATGAACGCTAAAAATGGCCGCTAGTGGGGTAAAGAAGGGCGTGACAACATGGGTGGTCCTAAGAAAAGACCGCGAACTGTCCTGGGCCTCCCCTGTCTGAACTTCTATGCGACAGCAACATGGCCCACCCCCCGAGGGGTTCGTATACTGGCCTGGTATGGAGGAGTTGGAAGAAGACGCCACCCCCAGAAGGAGGAGCGGAGGCCAGTGGCGGGAAAAGAGCTTAGGCAGGAAGAAGAACGCCAGAACGCCATCTTGGAAGGAGAAGGGAGGAGGCCTGCGGAGCGCGCAGAGGTTGAGTTGAACCTCCCCGGCGCCATGGCTGAAGGCTCCAACCCCGTCTCTGGGATGAACCGCCAACAGCTGGAGGACGAGATAGCACAGCTGACGTGCTGCCTGCGACTGAGGCAGGAAGCGTTATGGACATTGAACCTGCAGCGTGCCCAGAAGGGTCCTACACCTGCGGTACCAGCAACACCGTTACCTGTCACCGCTGCATCGGATCTCCCCAGGAAGACCCTGTAGCACCTGAGATGGCTGCAATGACCCCGGCAGGGTCTGTGGGCATCTCCCCGCCGCTCCATGCTGCCAAGGGAGCCGAAGCAGAGGAAGAGGAGCTCCTGCCTGGACCTGACGCGGCTGCGCAGGTCCCACCGGAGACCCCCGCAGACCGGGAGCCGCCAGTTCCACCGCCATCTCCGGTATCTACCCGGGCAGCCATTACCATCGCCGCTGCCACCGGGAACCACACCGTGCCTGTACCAGACCCGAGACAACACCACCGGGAGGTGCCAGGTATAGATCCGGGCCCTCCTAACGGGCTACCCCCTGAATTTACATTGTCAGAGGCTGGCCTGCGGGAGCTTGAAATGGGGATGTTGGACGAGCCGTCTGGGGGCACTAGACTGTCGGAAATGGGGAGGTGGAAGAGGTCCTTGCTGAGAAGGGTCCGGCTGGACCAGGCGTGCACGATTCGACACCTTCAGGGCTTGGAAGAGTCTAGGCCGCTTGGGGATATCGAAATCCCTTGGCCACAAAGCCCCTGTGTAGCTGCCTACCAACGCCAACAGGCCGCGGTGTCCCTAGATGTCAGGCCATGCACCAGAGCAGCAGTACCACCTGCAAATGAGGAACAGTATCCATTAGTACCAGCTGCTACTCCTACTGAACTCCTGGTAGCAGAGACGCCACCAGCAACCGTTGATATCACCACTCCTGCTGTACCTCAGGCAGCAGCCATGCCATATGAGAATCAGCACATCCTCAACCCATCTGGACACCCAGAGCATCTCCCCTGGAAGCAGCCCAAGCAATCAGCTTCCAGAACCCAAGGAGGGGATCACCACTAGTAATTTACAGTAAACTAACTTTGTTGCCCAGGAGGGTATTTGCACCATTGTGCCTGTTTTTTCAGTTTTCTAATATTTTTTCTATTTTTGATTATGGTATCTGTTGATCCAGTTGTTGCCTAGTTCCATTGGCAGCCTTTACACTTGAACTGTGGAGATCATGGACCCTGAGTGATCCAGAACTGTAAATGTAAATAGTTTGCACCTCTTTAGGTGCTCTCTCTTGGTTTTACATAGGAACCTTCCCTTGAACAAGGATTACCTCATAATAAGGACATTTCAAGACATGATGGCCGGACCAGTGTCTACTCTTTCCCCTTATTAATAATGCTTAATATTTTTGAATAAGAACTAGACAGTGATAGTGTGTAGTGAAAGTATTAATGACAGATTTTATAAGGTCTAATTGAGAAAGAAAAATAGTGAATGTGTTACAGAGTTTGAATAAAGATGTGAGCGTTAAATAAAAATGTGAAAGATAAACAGAAAAGAAATGTGTTGCTAGCAAATGTATTGCTCAAGTTGATAGTGAATCTGTTGCTATAGCACTTTGAACTAGGTAGCATAACTTTAAATATAGATAGGCAGTTAACTTGTTTGTAACATTCAAGAAACAGTGCCTCCCACATTGGGAAGTTTAGTATAAGGAATGTTCATTATGTAATATAAAAATTTTGTATGTTCCTATATTGCCAACTTTGTTTAACTTGCAGCCCACGGACGTGCTGTTTAATGGGGGGGTATGTGGCGCCCCTGAGGCTCAGTCACCACAGAGGTACTGCACCTCCTCCTGAGGTGTGGTGCCCCACCATCCAGGTAAGGTGGAGACTCCCAACCACACTCCAACACCTGCACCCCACACCACAAAGTAGTGTAGCAAAGCACCTTCGGCGGCTCCCTGCTTGGAGTATAGCAAAGCACCCATTGGTGGCTCCCTGCTTGGAACACGAAACATGCTGGGAGGTGGGTGGAGTTAGTTTATATTACAAAGAGCGGGAAGAGTTTAGGATTCAGTCAGTCATGCAGTCAGTCAGGCAGTCAGTCATTCAGTCAGTCATGCAGTCGGTCATGGAGTAATTCAGTGATTGGGATGCAGAAGGACAGAGAGTGAGACAGAGAAGATCCCCGGGAGAGGGATGGATGAAGGAAGTGCTGCAGCAGGCCACAGTGACCTGGGTCTGCTGGCACAAGAAAGAGACATAGAAAGGAAACCTGATTTTTCCATAGAAAGAAAGGATTATTATGGAACGTGAGGAGTAAAAGAGAACAGAGGATGTGGGTTAGAGGAGAACCCTTCCTAGAAGTTCTAAGCACAAGGCCCGGGCCCGGTCCCCGAGGTTGTGTGGATACTAATGATCCTGCAACAGACACCGGAGGAGTAGAAGTTAACAATACTTTAGTCCCACATCAGACTTGGGGACATAACAGCATCAGAGAAGTGAGCCGGGGCTAGGAAGCAAGGAGTCCCCGAAGCAGGCTACAGCTGTCTGCCGTACAAGGAAAGTTCATAAGAACAGGAGGAACTCCAGTTTAACTCAGTACTAGGAGTACTTCATTTATAGGCACTATAAGAGGAGACGTTCAGAAAGGCATATGTTGGCGGAGTGTTGGAAAGGAGTTTTTCATCTGGCCTTTAGGTTGACTGAGTCCCTGACCTGTAGGACACGGCACGGAGGCAGACACCTGTTTGCACAACAGACTGTGAGTAAAGCTTTGGAATTACATGCTCTGGTGTCCTCCACTTATTCCTGCGCCAACACACCCGGCACTGCTACATCTTGGTGCCCGACATTGCCTCACCTACGCCTTCCCTTTGCCTCTACATCTGCACTGCCCTGGGACTACAGCTCCACTTGTGGGGAGCTATAACATCTTTGCTGCACCATACCACCAGTCCCAGAGGATCTGCATGCAGCGTCGGCTTAACATCTCCCTTGCTGAACACCACAGGTGGCGTCACAAACTATTCATTTAATCAACTACATTCCACCATTCAATCTCCCTTTTACTTGGGCACCCAGGGCCACGGACCAGGTCACCGCTGCTGTGACATTCCCATCTGAGAGACCGGCCCGGTACCGAGTACCCCACAGCCCTGGGAGGGCGACCCAAACTCACAACAGTATCACTGGGCTTGATTGGCAGCAAACTCTCCTGATCTTATCCCCATAGAGAATCTATAGAGTATTGTCAAGAGGAAGATGAGAAACACCAGACCCAACAATGCAGACGAGCTGAAGGCTGCTATCAAAGTAACCTCGGCTTCCATAACCCCTCAGCAGTGCCACAGGCTGATCGCCGCCATGCCACGCCGCATTGATGCAGGAATTGATGCAGAAGGAGCCCGACCAAGTATTGAGTGCATTTACTGAACAGACATTTCAGATTTTACAATCATTTTTCAGGCTGGTGTTATAAAGTGTTCTAATGTACTGAGATAATGACTTTTGCGTTCCCATTGGCTGTAAGCCATAATCATCAACATTACCAGAAATAAACACGTGACATAGATCACTCTGTGTGCAATGACGCTATACTTTAGAATAGAGGAGAGTCACTTTTTGTATTGATGAACTGAAATAAATTCACTTTTTGGTGATATTCTAATTTTGTTGAAAGCACCTGTAGTTCTTTTGAAGCTATGAAAAAATATATTAAGCTGAACATGTGGTTCTTAGTTAAAGGGATTGTTCTCTTTAAGGAAATATTGGTCACCGGCTCCAAGTTATTGTAAATAAACAATCTGAACTCATCTTCCCGGAGTGTTTCCTCTGCTCCCGGTGTCTGGGATTGGCTGCAGTGTTGAGGTCAAATCAACAGCACAGCAGTCAATCAGTGAGCTCAGGAGGTCGGAGCGTTGGGTCCCCATGTAGATGTAATACCACACTCAGTTCACTGATTGGCTGCCGCACTGTTGATATGACATCAGCACCGCAGCCAGTCCCAGACACCGGGAGCAGGGTCGGCGTTAGGGGCAGGCAGACCAGGCAGCTGCCTAGGGCCCCTGCTCCTCCAGGGGCCCCCAGCCAGCGGCACATCACACAGCCGCTATGGGGCCCCTGTGAGGCAGGGGGGCCTGCCTGCCCCCAGCGCCAACTCCCGCCGCCGCCGCATTGAAGGAGGCAGTGATGGAGGAGAGAGCGTCAGCTGAGGCTCCCTCTCCCATCATTCCCCGCTCTGCCTCTGACACAGCGGGGGCGCGATGACGTCATTGCGCTCTCACTGTGTGCCAGACAGAGCAGGAAGAGACAGGAGCAGCCAGCAGCGCGGGCACGAGGAGAAGGTGAGGAGTGTTTTTTTTTTTTTTTTTAAATTAGTATGAGTATTGGACTGTGCGGCCACTCTGGGGGGGCTATATACCATGCTCAGCTGTATCATACCATGCTGGGGGGGCCATATACCATGCTGGGCTGTATCATACCATGCTGGGAGGGCTATATACCATGCTGGGCCGTATTATACCAAGCTGGGATGTATTACACCATTCTGGGGGGGCTATATACCATGCTGGGCCATATTATACCAAGCTGGGATGTATTACACCATTCTGGGGCGCTGTATACCATGCTGGGCTGTATTATATCATGCTGCGCTGTATTACACCATTCTGGGGGGGGCTATAAACCATGCTGGGCTGTATTATACCAGGCTGGGGGGGCTATATACCATGCTGGGCTGTATTATACCAGGCTGGGCTGTATCATACCATGCTGGGGGGGCTATATACCATGCTGGGCGGTATTATACCATGCTGGGCTGTATTACACCATTCTGGGGGGGCTATATACCATGCTGGGCTGTATTATACCGTGCTGGGCTGTATTATACCATTCTGGGGGGCTATATACCATGCTGGGCTGTATTATACCTTGCTGGGCTGTATTATACCATTCTAGGGGGGCTATATACTATGCTGGGCTGTATTATACTGTACTGGGCTGTATTATACCATTCTGGGGGGGGCTATATACCATGCTGTGCTGTATTATACCATGCTGGGGTGTATTATACCATTCTGGGGGGCTATATACCATGCTGGGCTGTATTATACCGTGCTGGGCTGTATTATACAATTCTGGGGGCTATATACCATGCTGAGCTGTATTATACCTTTCTGGGCTGTATTATACCATTCTAGGGGGGCTATATACCATGCTGGGCTGTATTATACTGTACTGGGCTGTATTATACCATTCTGGGGGGGCTATATACCATGCTGTGCTGTATTATACCATGCTGGGCTGTATTATACCATTCTGGGGGGCTATATACCATGCTGGGCTGTATTATACCGTGCTGGGCTGTATTATACCATTCTGGGGGGCTATATACCATGCTTGGCTGTATTCTACCATGTTGGGCTGTATTATACTATTCTGGGGGACTATATACCATACTGGGCTGTATTATACCATTCTGAGGAGGCTATATACCATGCTGGGCTATATTATACCATGCTGGACTGTATTATACCATGCTGGGGGGCTATACACCATGCTGGGCTGTATTATACTACTGGGCTGTATTATTCCATTCTGGGGGGCTATATACCATGCTGGGCTGTATTATACCATGGTGGGCTGTATACCATGGTGGGCTGTGCTGTATACCATGGTGGGCTGGGCTGTATAGCATGTGGTGCTGGGCTATATACTATGTGGCTGTGTTATATACCATGGGGTACATTTTACATTATATTCTATAGGGGGAGGCTGTGTTATATAATATGGGGGGGCTACATTATATTCTATGGGGAGGTGGGCTGTATTATATTCTATTTGGGGCTACATTATATTCTATGGGGGGGCTGTATTATATTATATTCGATGGAGGCTGCATTATGCTATATGAGGAGGGCTACATTGTATTCTATGGAGGGGCTACATTATACTATATAAGGGGCTGCATTATATCCTATGAGGGGGTTGCCATATATTCTGTGGAGGGGCTGCATTATACTATATGGGGGTGGGGCTGCATTATTTCTATGGGGGTTACATTATATTCTGTGGAGTGGCTGCATTATACTCTGGGGTAGCTGCATTATTCTCTAAGGGGTGGCTGCATTATACTATAAGAGGTGGGCTGCATTATATTCTATGGGGGTTACATTATATTTTATGGCGGGGCTGCATTATACTCTGTGGGGTGGCTGCATTATGCTCTATGGGGTGGCTGCATTATACTATATGTGGGCTGCGTTATACTGTATTGAGGACTATGGGGAATACATTATATGAAGAACTATGGGTGACTATGGTGGTGCATTATACTATATGGAGAACTATGACGAGTGTATTATACTATATGGAGGACTGAGCAGTGTATTTTAATATATGGAGGGCTATGAGAAGTTTATTATACTATATAGAGGACTGAGGAGTGTATTATACTATATGGAGGACTATGGGGCAGATTATATTATATGGAGGACTATGGGGTGTAAACTGTAGATGTGCTGCTGATAACATGATACTGTATGGTGATCTGTTAGGGTGTGTGCACACGTTGCGGATTAGTCTGTGACTTTTTCTGCAGAGAATCCATATATCTTGGCCGAAACCGCAGGGTAAAACACATGCATTTTTCCTGCGGATTCCTAGCATGTGTACAGTGGATTTGATGCAGGTTCTAGTGCGGTTTGGCAGTGCGGATGAGAGAGAGAGATTGATTTGTATGTCCCGGAACGTACACTGCAGCTGCGGTTCCGCAAAAAAGAAGTAACATGCTGTGGAAAATAAACCGCAGCAAATCTGTGTGGAATTTTCCGCAGCATGTGCATGGCGAATTTGGTTTTCCATAGGTTTACATGGTACTGTAAACCGCATGGAAACTGCTGCGGATCCGCAGGACCAAATCCGCTGCGGATCCGCAGCAAAAACCGCAACGTGTGCACACACCCTTAGTGATCCATTAGTGATCGTTCTGTTCCCATCATTCTTTCTCAGACGGTGGAAAGAGGCCGGGAAACAAGTGTTGAACAACTTCTTCAGTATTGTCGATCACACTCATTTAGCGGACTGAACTCAGCGCATGTAAATACAATCGAAATGCTTCTGTGATGTGCTATATGTTATCATTTGGGGCCCCAATTTAAACTTTGCCTAGGGCCCCACTTTGCCTAAAACCGGCCCTGACCGGGAGCAGCTGCATTATGATCGGAGTCCGTGAAGCCCACCGCTATGTGTTCTGGAATGATTCGAGCAGTCCGGCTAATTCACATTATGCCACGCACATCACAATCCCTAGATTAGGAGCAGTGTGACATTCTCTCATGAAAGCTTCTTTGTGGTGTTGCCTACGTGGTCTCTAGACCAAAGTCTGGTTATCATTGTGTCTAAAACGAAAGCTGGCCTCATCTCTAATGAGGATAGACCTCCATTCCAGCCTCCGGCCCCTATCTTATTACTGCGTATACATATATATCCATCAGGAATCGGTTCTGCTGGCTCCAGCGCAGTCTGACTTGCTGTAAAGTGACAACTGGTGTCAGCAACGTCAGTGAACAGAACACTGCAGACGTGGCGGACACTAGAGTCAGCACATGACAAGTGTGCAAAGCGCTCCTCGTGGTTACATGATAATTGCTGGAACCAGCAGAGCCCGGCCAAGTATATATTATATTATGTTATGTGTCTGGTGTCTGTACCACCTGGTATCTACTTTATTCACTGTGTATGGAGCCGATGGAAATAGCCAAGGGCAGCGCTCAGCAGCTCTATAGATAATGGAGAGAGCAGAGGCCGAGCATGCACAACTCTGCTCCATCTAGGAGCAGACTGCAGAGCCTTGTTCTCAGAATCTCTGGGGGGCCCAGTGGTCGAATCCCCAGTGATTAGCAAGTTATCCCCGATCCATTATCGGTGAATAACCCTTTAAAGCGATAGATTGATTTTCCTATTCTTTACAATAACAGTATGTGGTGCTAATAAAAATATGGATATCTTATAGCCTACATATTGTAATATATTGATTAGTCCATATTGAAGTTAGCCTGTAATGTCAGCATTTGAAGGCCCCATATCCAGTTCTTGGAAACCAGGGTTCATAAGGTCAGACCCACAATGGATATTGAGATGCAGCCTTAGTATTGAGTATACTAAAATACAATGATTGTTGAAACAGTATGTTTAATCTGGATTACTGGAAAGGATTAACCTTTGTGTACGCTGTTGACTTACTTGAATTTTAAGAGCAGTGAATGGTGTGAGTATATTGACAAGGCATCATCTGATATTTGTGCCATATGGGGGTTAAAAGTGGACCAGGCATATAGACAATTGCACATTATTGTACATAAGGCCATAGAAATATGGCTGGGGAAGCCTAATGTAGAACCAGGAATATAGTTGGCGATCTGAAACCATTATAGTGTATTCAATCTTAAAGATCTCTTTAACTGTAGTCTGAAATATATATATATTTTGTGCTAGGGTTCTGATCATAGCATGTTGTTGGAAACTTTGTTCTGTGTATGATTTACTCTTATCATATGTAAATATTAGGACAGGAGTAAAATAGTCCGAAGAGGCAAGTTTTGTTTGATGTTATTTATTCATGATAGCTGGCCTCTGTCATGTGATTGGAACATCAGACAACTAACTTGTGTATTTTCATGTTTACACAATATTATATTGTGTAAACCTTTGTTTAAAGCATATAAAAGCCGGGGAGGCAGTCAGAAGAGGCAGGAGCTTTGTTGACCTGTGTGAGAGGACGCTCTTCACAGTGTAGGTCTAGGAAGCATTCTGTCTTCGCTGACCGCTTCTCCAGCTGAAGTATTTCCGGACAGACGTAAATGCCCCTAGTGAAGATTATTTTCTCTTCTTCTTTCTGATGTGAGTATATGTACCAAACCCTTTGTAGTTTGAATATATAAGTATACGCAATATCATACTATTTTCTATGTCTATATCATTGTCATATATTTCATTAATTTGGTGTTTTATCATTTGAAGTTGGTCATTGCATAATAAAATTGTGTCATATCCAAGTGGTGCCTTCTTTAAAGCCGTATCCAAACCTTATTGCTAAACAGTTGGCAATACACAGTATCATACATGCACCGAAAACAAATATCTTCACACATACATACACATATATCTTACGTACAAATATCCACACAAAAACACATACACACATACAGTATCAGGGGTGGGATTCAAATTTTTAACAACAGGTTCTGTGTTTGTGTGTAGGAAAACCACACCCATTTTAAGCCACACCCATTTTAAACCACACCGGTTATTAAGCTACACCAATTTACACGCACCTTTTCCTCAAACATATACAAGTAGGGGTGCAGTCAAACAGTTGAAAAAAAATAAATTGGAATGAGATCAGAACAGGTCCCCAATAGGCAGGCATAGGTCCCCAATAGGCAGCATTGGTCCCCAATAGGCAGCACAGGTCCCCAATAGGCAGCACAGGTCCCCAATAGGCAGCACAGGTCCCCAATAGGCAGCATTGGTCCCCAATAGGCAGCACAGGTCCCCAATAGGCAGCACAGGTCCCCAATAGGCAGCACAGGTCTCCAATAGGCAGCATTGTTCCCTATAGGCAGTACAGATCCCCAATAGGCAGTACAGGTCCCCAATAGGCAGCTCAGGCCCCCAATAGGCAGCACAGGTCCCTATTAGGCAGCATTGGTCCCCAATAGGCAGCACAGGTCCCCAATAGACAGCACGGGTCCACAATAGGCAGCATTGTTCCCTATAGACAGCACAGGTCCCCAATATGCAGGCACAGGTCCCCAATAGGCATCACAGGTCCCCAATAGGCAGCACAGACATACTGACGGGGCAATGGAGTACAGTACACAGTGACAGGCTGCGACGTGTCTGCAGTAAGTGAGTCCCGTGATTGACCAGGCCTCCTAGATGGCCCCCAGGCCCCGCACCACCCATCCTGCTCCACCGTGCTGCTGCACACACACTGGCAGCACACCACCACTGCACCGGTGACCGGGGTGATGAGGATGATGGTGACACGCAGGCCACACAGCACAGCTCACACTGGGTAGGTAGCAGCGCACGGTGACTCCCCCAGATACCCAATAGCGGCAAAGCTCTGCCGCAGGTATCAGTGCACGGGGGCTGCTGGGGTCCGGCAGGGTGTGTGCTCAGTCAGAGTGCACGGACGTATCAGTGCGCCGCACGCGGTGTCCGGCGGGCGGGGCTAACATCTAGGAAGTCGAAGCAGAGAGTCCTCCTCTTACTCCTCTCCCCTTGCGCGTCGGCGCCGCAGCAAAGTACCAGATCGCGGCTCTGGATCTCCCTGGTTCGGGGAACTGGCTGCTTTTTTAACAACCGGTTCCACCGAACCGGGGAGAACCGGCCAAATCCCACCCCGGTACAGTATACACATATACATATAAACATACTATACACACACATACACCGTACATTTACACACATATCATACATACATATAGACATACACATATACTGTACATACACACACATATATACCATACATATATACACACACATACATGCACATAGATATAGTAACATAGTTAGCAAGGCCGAAAAAGACATGTGTCCTTCCAGTTCAGCATATATTCCATCATAAAAAATCCCCAGATCTATGTCCTTCTAAAGAACCTAATCACTAGAGTGGAGCGACTTTTGGTTTTTTAAGGTCGAGTTTCGTTTCGTGAAACCCGACTTTTCCAAAAGTCGGGTCCAGCAAGATCGGCCGATTATAGGGAAAAGTCGGGGTCGTCCCGAAACACGAAACCCAATGTAAGTCAATGGGGAATAAAAGTCGGCAGTGAGAGGAGGACAGGAAACACACCTACAGTGCCCATTTGAATGCCAAAAGCATCAATTCTTCTTACTTAAGCTTGTCAACCTTAATTAACTTCATAATACAAGTTACGCACTGAAAAATGGGGGTTATTTGGCTAAAGTTGTGGGGGGGTAGGGCTGGCTCCAGGTTTTCATGTGCCCTGGGCGAAAGAGCGCCCCTTTAACACATACCACAACTCATCATGCTCCGATACGGCAGAGAAATAGCGGTATAGTACAATGAAAAATACTTCACTTTTTACATCTCATGACGAGGCCCATCTATTTCTCCATACAGAATCATTGGTCCCATATAATGTTTGAAACAGTATATGATGAGCTCCACATAATGCTACAGTATATGTTGGTCCCCATGGATGAAGCTCCACTGTCTTATGGGCCCAAATAATGCTCCAAACATAATGGGCCCCATTTCTAATGCTCTAGTGTATAATGGGCCCTGTAAATGCTGCTCCAGTGTCTGATGTCCACTTTTGGAATGTTCCAGTGTATGGTGGGCCCCATCTATCATTCTCCAGAGTATAGTGCTCCCCAAAAATTGCTGTCCCAACATTGAAAACAATCAAATAAGTCTCCTCGCTAGGGAATCCCTGTACTAGTCTGGACTCCTCGTCGTCCCCATCTTCCATCTCACTGCACAGTATTTCAACCTTGCAAGTGCTGTGATCCTGAGCAAGCAGGGGGGGCCCACTCGTTGGCGACGGCACTGGCACAGGGCCCCTGATAGTACGGTGGTGTGTCTGATGGCGGGTGGGCCGAACCTGCACTTTCATCTGCAGCTTCCTCTTTGTCACCGTGTAAGATGGAACTGTATATGGGAAGGGTAACCTGAGTTTCATCAGGGTCAGATTCAGGCCGTGTAGCGTGCGAGGGGAATGTAGTGGTCTGGGTCAATGTACCAGCAGATTCATCGAGCAGTGGCTGGGCATCAGTGCACTTGTGTCGCCCCCAGGAGTACGGTCGCCACAGTGGCATTACCTTCCTCCTAGGGAGTGTGATGTCATGCTTGGGAGCAACGAAGGATCTCTCTAGCAGGTTAACTAATTGGGCGGCGTTATTCCCACGAGTCATGACCCTCCAAACAGCATTCATGAAGGCAAAGTGTTTGTTTTACGTGGGCAGTATGGTTGCAAAGCTGAACCTTAAAGGAATGTCCAGAAGGGCACCACCAGGAGTGGAGCCTACGGTTAAATTCGACTCCACCTGGGAAACCTCAACCATGCCAGCTACAGAAAAGATGCACACATTGCAAGCTTAATTCCGTTAACGAACGAGACTCCGTCATGCCCCGCGGTCTGAGTCCGGCTTACTAGAGGGACACGTGAGGCTCTGGCACATGAGATTGGCCAATAACTGGTGTGTCATGCCCTTACATGTCTGTGGCTGCATGTGCGCTACACTGAAAAGGCCAGCGTTTGTCGCTTACAGGTGCAGATAACCCGCTGAACAACGTTAGTGATGGGGATCACTGATTACAATTATTACCCGCGAACGATGATTTCCCAGTAAGTGCAGGTCAACCGCAGTTCCGGAATTAGGCCTAACCGTCATTCCTGAAAAAATGAAAAACTTACGCGTGCAAACCACAGGTGCTGTAGCTTGCTTAACAGCTCGCCAGCCGTTCTCACGCCCAGTATGGATTACACGTGATTGCACAAAGGTGAGAAAGGGTACCGTATCCCCGAATAACATGTATGGATAGCGTACACATTCAAAATATATGTCTATACATCAGGAGGCAGGCTCAGACGGTGATAGGCCCAGTATGGCTTGCATGTGATTGCACAAAGGTGAGAAAGGGTACCGTATCCCCGGATAACATGTATGGATAGCGTACACATTCAAAATATATGTCTATACATCAGGAGGCAGGCTCAGACGGTGTTAGGCCCAGTATGGATTGCACGTGATTGCACAAAGGTGAGAAAGGGTACCGTATCCCCGGATAACATGTATGGATAGCGTACACATTCAAAATATATGTCTATACATCAGGAGGCAGGCTCAGACGGTGTCAGGCACAGTATGGCTTGCACGTGATTGCACAAAGGTGAGAAAGGGTACCGTATCCCCGGATAACATGTATGGGTAGCGTACACATTCAAAATATATGTCTATACATCAGGAGGCAGGCTCAGACGGTGTCAGGCACAGTATGGATTTGACGGCCCAGACTACACAGCGGAGGAGCAGGGAGAGGTAAAGATTGCAAATGCTGGGGCCCTGCCCATGCAAGGGTGGCCCACTCGTGGGCGTCGGTACTGGCACTGGGCCCCTCATAGTACGGCGGTGTGTCTGACGGCGGGTGTGCACCACCACTGTCAGAGACACTTGATTGCACTATGAGGGTCCCTGTGCCAGTGCCCGCGCCCAAGAGTATGTTGATGTTGGACATTCAGCTGATGCAAAAGGCGAAATAGGTCAAGTCCCAGGAAGAGGTGGACCAAAGCAAGCCATTTTTCTGTCACCCTATGTGTCATCAAGGGAAGGTGGGACAAATTCCTTGGAAACCCATGCATGGTTCATTTTAATGAAGGTTAGATCATCCACATTTTGGGTTGACAGACGGGTCCTTTTTTCTGTCAGGATTGATCCAGCTGCACTGAAGACTCTTTCCGATAGCACACTTGCAGCTGGGCAAGCGAGCTCCTGTAAGGCATATTGTGCCAATTCAGGCCAGGTGTCCAGTTTAGCGGCCCAATAGTCAAAGGGGAATGACCTGTGTGGGAGAACATCGATATGGGAGGAAAAGTAGTTTGTAACCATAGTTGACAACTGCTGTCTCCTGTCACTTTCCATCGATGCAGTATTACCAGTTGTGTGAGCGGTACTTGAAAAATCAGTCCACAACATTGTCATGAAACCCCTGTCTCCAACGCCACTTCTGCTGTGTGCACCAGGAACACCTCTGCCAAGCTGCCCCCGGCCCGTACGGCTCGTGTGAGAACCATCACCGCTGCTGTGTGCTGGGAATGCCTCAAGCAACCGATTTACCAGAGTTGCTTGTTTATTAGCCAATATTAGGTCAAGGTTCTCCTGTGGCATGATGTTTTGTAATTTGCCTTTATAGCGTGGATCCAGGAAGCTGGCCAACCAGTAGTCATCATCGTTCATCATTTTGGCAATGCGGGGGTCCCTTTTTAGGATCAGCAAGGCATAATCTGACATGTGGGCCAATGTTCCCGGTGTCAATGATGCACTGCGAGTGCTGGTTGGAGGAGCACTTTCTG
This sequence comes from Dendrobates tinctorius, assembly GCF_039654945.1. Taxonomy (NCBI): domain Eukaryota; kingdom Metazoa; phylum Chordata; class Amphibia; order Anura; family Dendrobatidae; genus Dendrobates; species Dendrobates tinctorius. The sequence goes on from NW_027361840.1 coordinate 1,744,658, forward strand.
GAAAATCCACATCCCTCCAGTCACGCACAAACCCTGTACCAGACCTTGCCACGCCAACATTTTCACTTGCCCCACGAGATGCATCCTCCTCCCCTAAGTAATCATCCCCATCATCCTCCTCCTCCTCTTCTTCCTCCACCTCATCCAGGAGAGGTCCCTGAGCAGACAATGGCTGAATGTCATCAAGGATTCCCTCCTCCTCATCAACATTGGCTGCAGAAGCCTGCTCCTTAAGGTGCGTCAAAGTTTGCATGAGCAGACGCATAAGTGGGATGCTCATGCTTAGGATGGCGTCGTCTGCGCTTACCAGCCGTGTGCATTCCTTAAAACACTGAAGGACTTTACAGAGGTCTTTCAGCTTCGACCACTGCACACCTGTCAACTCCATGTCTGCTCTCAAAGTGCCTGGCCGTGTATCCTCCCACAAATGCATTATGGCCTGCCTCTGCTCGCACAGCCGCTCCACCATGTGCAGGGTGGAGTTCCACCTTGTTGCAATGTCGATAATGAGGCGGTGGTTGGGAAGGTGGAGCAATTGCTGCAGCTTCTGCATACGAACGGAGTGTACAGGCGACCGGCGGATGTGCGCGCACAGTCTTCGCACCTGCTGGAGCAGGGCTGTTAACTCCGGATAATTTTTGAGGAAGCACTGCACCACCAGGTTCAAGGTGTGAGCCAAGCAAGGTATGTGGCTGAGTTTTGAAAGTGCTGTGGCTGCCACAAAATTACGGCCGTTATCACTAACTACCTTGCCTGCCTCAAGATGTACACTGCCCAGCCATGACTCAGTTTGTCGCTTCAAGTACTCGGCCAGCACCTCGGCGGTGTGTCTGTCGCCCAAACACATCATCTGCAACACAGCCTGCTGACGCTTTCCACTAGCTGCTTGATAGGGGGACACCTCGTGTGCAACAGTGGCAGCTGCAGATGGAGTGCTCGTACGACTGCGCTCTGTGGATGAGCTTTCGCTTCTGGAGGAGGAGGAGGAGGAGGGTCGAAGGCCTACAGCCAACTGTTTCCTATACCGTGGGCTAGGCAGCACTGTCCCACCACCGCTGTCCCCTGTGGACCCTGCATCCACCACATTAACCCAGTGCGCAGTGATGGACACGTAACGGCCCTGGCCATGCCGACTGGACCATGCATCAGTTGTGAGGTGCACCTTTCCGCTCACTGACTGCTTGAGTGCATGGACAATGCGGTCTTTCACATGATGGTGGAGGGCTGGGATGGCTTTGCGAGAGAAGAAGTGGCGACTGGGTAGGTCATAGCGTGGTACTGCATAGGCCATGAGTTCGCGGAAAGCTGCGCTTTCCACCAACCGAAAGGGCATCATCTCAAACGAGATTAGTTTGGCAATGTGGGCGTTCAAACCCAGTGTACGCGGATGAGAGACTGAGTACTTTCTTGACCTACTCATAGTGTCTGGGAGGGTGAGCTGGACTTGAGAGCTGCATATGGTGGAAGTAGCGGTGGACAGGGCGGACTGAGAGAGGGTTGATGATGGTGATGGAGTTGTTGTTCTTTCCGATGGCCTAGAATCAGTCTTTCGTTGATATAACAGTGGGATTCCCTGACTGCTGTGGCCTTGCAACGACACCTCAACATTTGCTGCTGTGCTAACCGGTAGGCTTACAGTGGGGGAAACAATGTAGCGCTGCTGACTACCTTCGTTGTGATCAGTTGCACATGTGGCACTTGATGTTTGGTGTTGTGTCCACGCTTGCAAGTGCATGGTGGTTAAATGTCTAAGCATGCAACTGGTATTCAAATTTTTCAGATTTTTCCCTCGGCTAAAGGTCTTTGCGCACTTCTTACAGATAACCTTGGCCTGATCATGAGGATTTTGTTCAAAAAAGTGCCACACTGCACTCTTCCTACTTTGGCAGACATTTTGCGGCCTAGCACGCTGTGATCTTTTGACCCTCTGGACAAGCTGTCCAGCAACTCTTTTGATTTTTGGAACCTGTCTTTGGAGTGCTCCGGGCCTGCTAGATAACAGCTGTTGCGATGTCGATGTCTGCTGTGGATGCTCCTCATCTGAGCTATTGGAGGCAGCACCCTCTTCCCCCAATTGATGCCAATCTGGGTCAACAACTGGGTCATCCATCACCTCCTCTTCAATGTCATGTGCACCTTCCTCTGTGTCACCGTGTATGGTGGTATAGTGTGCGGGATGGGGCACCTGAGTCTCATCAGGGTCAGAATCTGGCTCTGTACACTGCGAGGACAATGTAGTGCTCTGAGTGAATGTACCAGCAGAATCATCTATCAGCGGCTGTGCATCAGTGCACTCCATGTCAGATTCATCTTGGCCTGGGTAATTCACCATTTCACTTGATAATCCAGGCATGGTATGTGAAAACAGCTCCATGGAGTAATCAGTAGTATGGCTTGCGTCATCCTTCAATCTTGGTTGGGGTGAAGGACACAAGGAAAGGTGTGGTTCATGAACATGAGCCTCCAATGACGACTCAGTGCTTTTACTTTTTACAACTTCAGAAGAGGAGGCGATAGAGCTGGAGGCTGAGTCAGCAATGTAAGACAAAACTTTTTCCTGATGCTCTGGCTTTAAAAGCGGTTTGCCAACTCCTAGAAAACTAAGCCTTCGAAGCCTTATGGAGCCAGACGATGACGCAGGCTCAACACCTCCTGCATTCGGTCCTATTTTGCTCTTGCCACTACCATCAGATCCACCACCAACACCATCATTACCAGCTGCCAACCCCCGCCCAATTCCAAGGCCTCTTCCACCAGCCTTCCTCATTTTTTGTAGAAATGTAGACAAAATCCAACAAACTATATAGTAATGTAAAACAAGGTACAAGGTGTCTATAGGACAGGGGAGATTTTGAATTTCTGCACACACTGGTGGACACTGGACACTTTTGGATTGTGTGAGGCCCACTGAATATTAGAGCGCTATGTCACAGGCTCGATGGCACAGGTGTGAAAAAAGTGACTAGAGGATAAGGGAGATTTTGAATTTCTGCACACACTTGTGGACACTGGACACTTTTGGATTGTGTGAGGCCCACTGAATATTAGAGCGCTATGTCACAGGCTCGATGGCACAGGTGTGAAAAAAGTGACTAGAGGATAAGGGAGATTTTGAATTTCTGCACACACTTGTGGACACTGGACACTTTTGGATTGTGTGAGGCCCACTGAATATTAGAGCGTTATGTCACAGGCTCGATGGCACAGGTGTGAAAAAAGTGACTAGAGGATAAGGGAGATTTTGAATTTCTGCACACACTTGTGGACACTGGACACTTTTGGATTGTGTGAGGCCCACTGAATATTAGAGCGCTATGTCACAGGCTTGATGGCACAGGTGTGAAAAAAGTGACTACAGGATAAGGGAGATTTTGAATTTCTGCACACACTTGTGGACACTGGACACTTTTGGATTGTGTGAGGCCCACTGAATATTAGAGCGCTATGTCAGAGGCTCGATGGCACAGGTGTGAAAAAAGTGACTAGAGGATAAGGGAGATTTTGAATTTCTGCACACACTTGTGGACACTGGACACTTTTGGATTGTGTGAGGCCCACTGAATATTAGAGCGCTATGTCACTGGCTCGATGGCACAGGTGTGAAAAAAGTGACTAGAGGATAAGGGAGATTTTGAATTTCTGCACACACTTGTGGACACTGGACACTTTTGGATTGTGTGAGGCCCACTGAATATTAGAGCGCTATGTCACAGGCTCGATGGCACAGGTGTGAAAAAAGTGACTAGAGGATAAGGGAGATTTTGAATTTCTGCACACACTTGTGGACACTGGACACTTTTGGATTGTGTGAGGCCCACTGAATATTAGAGCACTATGTCACAGGCTCGATGGCACAGGTGTGAAAAAAGTGACTAGAGGATAAGGGAGATTTTGAATTTCTGCACACACTTGTGGACACTGGACACTTTTGGATTGTGTGATGCCCACTGAATATTAGAGCGCTATGTCACAGGCTTGATGGCACAGGTGTGAAAAAAGTGACTACAGGATAAGGGAGATTTTGAATTTCTGCACACACTTATGGACACTGGACACTTTTGGATTGTGTGAGGCCCACTGAATATTAGAGCGCTATGTCAGAGGCTCGATGGCACAGGTGTGAAAAAAGTGACTAGAGGATAAGGGAGATTTTGAATTTCTGCACACACTTGTGGACACTGGACACTTTTGGATTGTGTGAGGCCCACTGAATATTAGAGTGCTATGTCACTGGCTCGATGGCACAGGTGTGAAAAAAGTGACTAGAGGATAAGGGAGATTTTGAATTTCTGCACACACTTGTGGACACTGGACACTTTTGGATTGTGTGAGGCCCACTTAATATCTGAGCGCTATGTCACAGGCTCGATGGCACAGGTGTGAAAAAAGTGACTAGAGGATAAGGGAGATTTTGAGTTTCTGCACACACTAGTGGACAATGGACACTTTCGGATTGTGTGAGGCCCACTGAATATCACAGCGCTATGTCACAGGCAGAAATTGGCTAGTGTATCACAAACTACAAGGTGTATGTAGAATTGGGCAGAATAGGAATCTCCTTAGAGTGTAGGTCTGTAAGAACGGAACAAGTCCTCCACTTATCCTTCCACAGTGACACACAGATAGCTTCACTGTGGCCGTGATAACAGCCGTTACACGGTACTGAGAGGAGCGTGCACGTACACGGCTGTCCGGTGTACGTTAAATTGTCAAGCTCCGTGTTTTTTAAGTATACGGACTGACACATGCTGTCTCTCTATAGTTTTGAATGCGATCAAACAGCAAATATATTTAACTGTTTGAAAGCTAGACAAAACTAGTAGGTGCAGGTCTGTAAGAACGGAACATGTCCTCGACTTATTCTCACAGAGTGACACACAGATAGCTTCACTGTGGCTGTGATAACAGCCGTTACATGGTACTGTGTAAGGAGCGTACACCGCAGTATGGTGTGAAAAAATGCACGCTCAGTACCTCAGCAGGACAAAAAAAAAAAATTGGGATTGCTTTTAAAAAAGCAGTTTGCAGAGCAGTGGGTAAACAGCAATGCAGCTGTCAGGAAGCCTTAGAAGGCAGCCTAACAACCAACACCACTGATACACCACAATATAGCCTCCCCTTGCACTGCACACAGTGACTGGTGTGTTGTACAGGCACAATCGCTAGCAGCAGAAGCAGTTTTTTTTTCTTCTTCCCTGCCTAACGCTCTCCCTACAGAATCAGCAGCAACCTCTCCCTATGCTAAGATCGGCAGAAGTAAGATGGCGGTCGGCGTGCACGCCCTTTTATACCAAAGCAAGCCAATCACTTGCATGCCCTTCTGAAAGATGGTGGTGACCCGTGCCTATGTCATCACGTTGCCCACAGTGTCCGTGGATCCTGATTGGCTGAAAAAGAGCGCAAAACAAACTTTTGAAACGCGACTTTGGCGCGTAAGTCGCCGACCTCGTGGCCGACCTCATCCTAGGGTCGGGTTCCGTTTCATGAAACCCGACTTTGCCAAAAGTCGGCGACTTTTGAAATTTTTCGACCCGTTTCGCTCAACTCTAGTGGCTAAGATTAATGTTTCAGGTGCACCCTGGCCTCCCATCACGTGCAAACAATGTCCATTACTTCTCATACCTGTGGTTTCACTTTCTGCTCCGTCAGGGTCCCCTCTGCGCTGCTAAAGGCTCCCTATAGACGGTTCCGCACAAATCGAGACAGTCCATTTCAACTTTCAAATGAACAACTTTACCGGTTCGTTTACGCAGCACATTCATATTCTTCACAGCATCAACAAGTTCCACATTGCACGTTTCTTCCACTTTCCCTGTATTTCTCTCTATCACACGGCACGTACCCAGGTCGGACCATATCATGCGGTACCTCAGCGTCCTCCCCGTCCAGATCTGCTACAGTTAGGCGTTCCCCAGTCTGATTTGCCCTAGACATAAGAGCATCAGCCCCCGAAGTCAGCTGCCACATGGTGTGCGACCTGCCTTTCTGTACTGTTTTGACTTCTCCTGCAGTTCTTCTTACGGCCTACAGTACATTGCGGGGTCATACCGCCATTGGTGGTAACGCAGCGTCCTCCCTGTTCAAACTCACTGCGCTTGGGGGTTCCCTCAGCCATTTTGCCCCAGATCTGAGGGCATCAGCCCATGCGATAAGTTGCCACATAAGTGGACAGATTAGACCAAGATAGAGGTTTTTAGTAAAGCACATCATTTGACTATTTACTGAAAACAAAATGAGGGCAACAAAGAAAAGAACACAGTACCTACAGTCAGATATGGTGGAGGATCAAAGATATTTGTGGTTGTTTTGCTGCCTCTGGCACTGGGTGCATTGACTAGGTGCAAGGAATCAAGAAATCTGAAGATCACCAAAGATTTTTGGTTGTAATGTAGTGCCCGGTGTCAGAAAGCTGGGCTTGTATCATTGGTTGATGGGACTAAGAAACTTTATGCAACAGTCATAATATGTTGACTATGAAAAGTATCATCAGAGTGTTTGTTCTCAGAGCATTCCGTGAAGTGTACTGTCAGTGTACTCCTGGCCTTCAGTAATAAACATTATCTTCTTTAAGATTTTATCTCTTGAGTCCTATTCCACAACAGTAAGAATATCCCATAATATATAAGGCATACATTATTTAACAATGGCCAAACATGTATTGTACACCTGACAGGAGGAATAACACTGTACTGTACACCTGACAACAGGAGTAATACTCTGTACTGTGCACCTGACAGGAGTAAAACACTATACACCTGACAGGAGGAAAAATCTACTGTACTGTGCACCTCACAGGAGGAGTAACATACTGTACACCTGACAGGAGGAATTGTGGCACCCCAGGAGTCTGGTTGCCACAGTGGCATTGCCTCCCTCACAGGGGGTAATGTCATGCCTGGAAGCAAAGAGGGTTCCCTTTACAGGTAACAGCAGCATCCAACACTTTTCCTGACTTCAGACCAGAAGAAGGGGGAGCTCAAAACCTGGTTTCAGGGAAGCTTCCCTATACGTTCTGGCCTGGAGGCGGGGCTAGTCAGTCAGTAGCAGAGAGACTGCAAGAGACAGTCTGAGGGAGACAGAGAGGAGAGAGGAAGTAAGGAAGAACTTGAGGAGTGAAGCTGTAGATAAGCTCACTCCAGGGCCAAGTGCTGGAGACTGGACGCCGGAGTCCGTGGTTGTGCGGGTACTGAAGTCCCAGCAGCTAAATCCCGAGGGCACCTTTCTTCATTCTTATTGCATGTGATTGTCTGTATATTCATACTTTCTACATAAACTATATATAAAACAAGGGTATGAAAGGAAATAACCGAGGTCTCATGCTGTCATCCACTCACAGTTCTAAGGGGCAGGAGGGAGCGAGTGACCATCTTCTCACTACTCCTGCATGGAGAGGTTGACCCTAGGACAGACCCTACTGTAACCCTTTAAACCGCCTGAGTTCAGGGCAGCCTCTTTATGCTCAAGCACAAATTGTGCAAATAATATTGGCCCATGTCTGAGAAATATATGATTTTTGGGGGGATGGTTTTAGTCTACCCAAGCATCAGGAGAGCACATGATAAGATTCAATAAAATATAGTCGTATATTGAATATTCATGAAGGATTTATAGTAGGAAAATACAGAATACGACATGTTTTATTGTTTTCTTTATTGTATCCTTGAGACTATTTGGTCATTACATATAATCTTTGTACTAACCAGTAATGTTTTTTGTTTCATAGCCAAGCATTAAATTGTAGCTAAATATTTATATTTCCTTGGCATGTTTTTAAAGCATTGTTGTTCATAGGTGATCCAGACCCTGAGATCTTCAACGATTGGTCAGACAACGATGCAGGAGCGCTCATGCACAGTGGTCTAGAGACCTGTAGTCTGTCTATTGAGTTTGTACACCGCTGTACATGCACTCGTGAATTAGCTCAGCAGTTCTCAAAATAGAGCATCACATTTACAATCATACTATGAATATGGCTTCTCTCCTGTGTGAAATATCTCGTGATAATTAAGCTGTGATTTATGTGCAAAACATTTCCCACATTCTGAACATGAATATGGCTTCTCTCCTGTATGAATTTTCTCGTGACTATTAAGATGTGGTTTATCTGCAAAACATTTCCCACATTCTGAACATGAATATGGCTTCTGTCCTGTGTGAAATCTCTCATGATAATTAAGATGTGATTTCTTTGCAAAACATTTCCCACATTCTGAACATGAATATGGCTTCTCTCCTGTATGAATTTTCTCGTGACTATTAAGATGTGGTTTATCTGCAAAACATTTCCCACATTCTGAACATGAATATGGCTTCTCTCCTGTATGAATTCTCTCATGATAATTAAGATGTGATTTCTGTGCAAAACATTTCCCACATTCTGAACATGAATATGGCTTCTCTCCTGTGTGAATTCTCTCATGTGCAACAAGATTTGATTTAATTGAAAAACATTTCCCACATTCTGAACATGAATATGGCTTCTCTCCTGTGTGAATTTTCTCATGATAATTAAGCTCTGATTTATGTGCAAAACATTTCCCACATTCTGAACATGAATATGGCTTCTCTCCTGTGTGACTTTTCTCGTGACTATTAAGAGTTGATTTATGTGCAAAACATTTCCCACATTCTGAACATGAATATGGCTTCTCTCCTGTATGAATTTTCTCGTGACTATTAAGATGTGATTTTTGTGCAAAACATTTCCCACATTCTGAACATGAATATGACTTCTGTCCTGTGTGAAATTTCTCGTGATAATTAAGCTGTGATTTATGTGCAAAACATTTCCCACATTCTGAACATGAATATGGCTTCTCTCCTGTGTGAAATTTCTCGTGATAATTAAGCTGTGATTTATGTGCAAAACATTTCCCACATTCTGAACATGAATATGGCTTCTCTCCTGTATGAATTTTCTCGTGATAATTAAGCTGTGATTTATGTGCAAAACATTTCCCACATTCTGAACATGAATATGGCTTCTCTCCTGTGTGAAATTTCTCGTGATAATTAAGCTGTGATTTATGTGCAAAACATTTCCCACATTCTGAACATGAATATGGCTTCTCTCCTGTGTGAAATTTCTCGTGATAATTAAGCTGTGATTTATGTGCAAAACATTTCCCACATTCTGAACATGAATATGGCTTCTCTCCTGTGTGAAATTTCACGTGATAATTAAGCTGTGATTTATGTGCAAAACATTTCCCACATTCTGAACATGAATATGGCTTCTCTCCTGTATGAATTTTCTCGTGACTATTAAGATGTGATTTTTGTGCAAAACATTTCCCACATTCTGAACATGAATATGGCTTCTCTCCTGTGTGAAATTTCTCGTGATAATTAAGATGTGGTTTATCTGCAAAACATTTCCCACATTCTGAACATGAATATGGCTTCTCTCCTGTGTGACTTTTCTCGTGACTATTAAGAGTTGATTTATGTGCAAAACATTTCCCACATTCTGAACATGAAAATGGCTTCTGAATTGTAAGACCTCTCTGATCTTCCACATTTCTTCTGTGACTTTTATTTTGCTTTATAATCTGTGATGAATTTGGTGATAACATTTCTTTACAGAGACCAGAAATCAGATCTTTGCTGTGAGGTGCTGAGGGTATATCGGAGGCACCAGCATGGTCTTCATATGTATCTCGTGTAATACTGCAATCATCTGCTTTACAATACGACAAAATCAGATGTCCTTCAAAGTTCCTGGTGCACTCATCTGCCAAGAATTAAATTGATGTTAGTTTTTGAGAATAATGTAACCTCAAAAATTATATTTATATACACTCACTGGCCACTTTATTAGGTACACCTGTCCAACTGTGTGTTAAGACTTAATTTCTAATCAGCCAATCACATGGCGGCAACTCAGTGCATTTAGGCATGTAGACATGGTCAAGACAATCTCCTGCAGTTCAAACCGAGCATCAGTATGGGGAAGAAAGGTGATTTGAGTGCCTTTGAACGTGGCATGATTGTTGGTGCCAGAAGGGCTGGTCTGAGAATTTCAGAAACTGCTGATCTACTGGGATTTTCACGCACAACCATCTCTAGGGTTTACAGAGAATGGTCCGAAAAAGAAAAAAAATTCAGTGAGCGGCAGTTCTGTGGCCGGAAATGCCATGTTGATGCCAGAGGTCAGAGGAGAATGGGCAGACTGGTTCGAGCTGATAGAAAGGCAACAGTGACTCAAATTGCCACCCGTTACAACCAAGGTAGGCAGAAGAGCATCTCTGAACGCACAGTGCGTCGAACTTTGAGGCAGATGGGCTACAGCAGCAGAAGACCACACTGGGTACCACTCCTCTCAGCTAAGAACAGGAAACTGAGGCTACAATTTGCACAAGCTCATCGAAATTGGACAGTAGAAGATTGGAAAAACGTTGCCTGGTCTGATGAGTCTCGATTTCTGCTGCGACATTCGGATGGTAGGGTCAGAATTTGGCATAAACAACATGAAAGCATGGATCCATCCTGCCTTGTATCAACGGTTCAGGCTGGTGGTGGTGGTGTCATGGTGTGGGGAATTTTTTCTGGGCACTCTTTGGGCCCCTTGGTACCAATTGAGCATCGTTGCAACGCCACAGCCTACCTGAGTATTGTTGCTGACCATGTCCATCCCTTTATGACCACAATGTACCCAACATCTGATGGCTACTTTCAGCAGGATAATGCGCCATGTCATAAAGCTCGAATCATCTCAGATTGGTTTCTTGAACATGACAATGAGTTTACTGTACTCAAATGGCCTCCTCAGTCACCAGATCTCAATCCAATAGAGCATCTTTGGGATGTGGTGGAACGGGAGATTCGCATCAGGGATGTGCAGCCGACAAATCTGCGCCAACTGTGTGATGCCATCATGTCAATATGGTCCAAAATCTCTGAGGAATGCTTCCAGCACCTTGTTGAATCTCTGCCATGAAGAATTGAGGCAGTTCTGAAGGCAAAAGGGGGTCCAACCCCTTACTAGCATGGTGTACCTAATAAAGTGGCCAGTGAGTGTATATATAAATAGTACACAATTAATTTAAGAAATTCTGTGTAAATTGCAAGATAGGTAGCAAATTGTTAATAAAGGGAACCTACCATCAGATTGATACCTGTCGATACATGTCGAACTATGGGCTGCATTGATCAGACACTGGCTGCACAATGCTCACATGTCACAAGCGGAAGGGCAAGGGCAGCGCACTCCGCAACACAGTAGAGTGTGACGGGGAATGTAGATGTAGACCTTGATTCTTTACAAGGTAGAAATATGTTTGTAAGGCCGGGGTCACACTTGCCGTATGGAAAATCGGTCCAAGTCTCCCTGCCGAGGGTCGCAGGAGTGTTCTCCGTATGGTGATCCATGTGTAATGCGTTTCCAAAGCGATGATGCGATTTTCTTGCACCTATGTATCCGTATGGCTTTACATTTCTCACTGCTTTTCCCCATTTAATTTAATGGCTCAATGGGTTGAAATGAGAAAAATGTGCGCGTATTCGTTACAAGATACACAGACGGTCGGTGTGGTGTCCGAGTTTTTCTCGCACCCATAGACTTACATTGGAGAGTCACGGACGATATACGCGTAAAATCGCAGCACGCACGTCGAATACGCCCGAGAAAATAAACGGTGATGGGAGCTGCCCCATAGATTAACACTGGTCCGAGTGCTGTGATCTTTTCTCGCATAGCACTTGTCCGTATTGTACGCTAGTGTGACCCCGGCCTAAGGCGCATTATACCTCCGTTCTTGAGAAGATAATTGTGCTGTCATTTCGCAGGACCCTGGTCCAGACGCCACATCTGTAGTCTGTGGACACCAGGCAGGAACTCTGCCAATCACGTAATACCGGCTGAAACCCTAGATCCTCTTTTGATTTGTAGTCCTTGGATGACGTTATCACTGCGGTGTGAAGAATACATGATTGCATGCCAGGGCAACAAATCAAATGAGGAATCACAACTGCCAGCAGGTAAATGGTGATTTGAATGGTTCCCATCCAGCAGCCACAAACGTCTGACATTGCTGAAGGTCCCGGGTTTTGCAAATTAATTTGCTCATTTCAATCATGCAACCAATACTCCAGAAAGAGGTGAACACCAGGAGTAAGGCCTCATGCTCACTTGCGATGAAATTGGACAAATTCAATCGAATAAAAAATGGAATTGAATTCGGGCCAATGTTAATCTATGATGGTGTCTTTATCTGCGTTTTGTTTTCCAGATCGGATCAAGATCGGGCTGGAAAAAAATTACAGCATGCTTTGATTGTCAGCAAAAATCGAATCACATCTCGCAATAGAAGTCAATGGGTGTGATAAAAAAATCACACAGCACTCGCGCCATGTATCGTAAAAAATTTTTATCGCACCCATTGACTTCTATTGCGGGATGCGATCCGATTTGCGAGTACAATTGCAGAATGCTGCAATTTTTTTTTCCAATCCGATCTTGATCCGAACCGAGCTGGAAAAAAAAAGCAGATGAAGGCACCATCATAGATTAACATTGGTATGAATTAAATCCGATTTTTTTTTTATCCTATTGAATTCGTCCGATTTCATCGCAAGTGAGCATGAGGCCTTAAAGGAATTTAACAGATCAGATAAAAAAGCTGATTTTACTTAAGCTAATTACATAGTGAAAATGCTAAATATGAAAGACGTTTCTGTTCCAAATATTCCAGGAGAACAACTCACCGAACGCACCACAGTGAAGCCAGGAGATTGGGTGCTGATAAAAGTTATAAAAGGAAAGCACTAGTATCAACTCCGATGGGAAGGTCCATGCCAAGTCCCAGTAACCTCTCCCACTACAGCAAAAACAACTGAAAGGACCTCTTGGATCCACATGTCCCATTGCAAGCTGGTAAAAGTAGAATAGGGAGGGGCACAATTGAATCCAAAGCTAAATGCATTAAAGTCCAGTTACAAAGGGGAACGTGCCACAAGCAAAGGCTGGTCTCAGACCTGGTGAAGACTCCCTATCCCCAATTCTGGGCAAAAGATTTAGATTTAGGATGAAGCTGGTAGGTGTAATGGGGCCTGGGGCGGCAGCTGCGGGTGAAACACTTGTTTTCTCTTTTCACCGTTAAATATTCATTACGTTATTCATTTTCTACTAGCTCAGCACTGCGTATATTTGCTGACATGACATTTAGGTTATTCTTGTACACTAACATGGACAGATAGTAGCACCATATATAGAAACAGGTGCTATGTGAGACATATATACGGTGGTGTGCAGTGGCGTAACTACAAAGTAATGGGCCCCGATGCAAACTTTCAAATGGGACCCCCATGCCAAAATACACGCACATCTCCGCTCCGTCCCCCTCTTACACACGCGGCTCCTCTCCATACACCTCATACACACACGGCTCCTCTCCGTACAACTCGTACACACGCGGCTCCTCTCCGTACACCTCGTACACACACGGCTCCTCTCCGTACACCTCGTACACACACGGCTCCTCTCCATATACCTCATACACACACGGCTCCTCTCCGTACACCTCGTACACACGCGGCTCCTCTCCGTACACCTCGTACACACGCGGCTCCTCTCCGTACACCTCGTACACACACGGCTCCTCTCCGTACACCTCGTACACACGCGGCTCCTCTCCGTACACCTCGTACACACGCGGCTCCTCTCCGTACACCTCGTACACACACGGCTCCTCTCCGTACACCTCGTACACACGCGGCTCCTCTCCGTACACCTCGTACACACACGGCTCCTCTCCGTACACCTCGTACACACGCGGCTCCTCTCCGTACACCTCGTACACACGCGGCTCCTCTCCGTACACCTCGTACACACACGGCTCCTCTCCGTACACCTCGTACACACGCGGCTCCTCTCCGTACACCTCGTACACACGCGGCTCCTCTCCGTACACCTCGTACACACGCGGCTCCTCTCCGTACACCTCGTACACACTCGGCTCCTCTCCGTACACCTCGTACACACGCGGCTCCTCTCCTAACACCTCATACACACACGGCTCCGCTCCGTGCACTTTGTACACATACGGCTCCTCTCCCTACACCTTGTGCACACACACTCCACTCCGCACACCTCGTACACACGCGGCTCCGCTTCGTACACACGCGGCTCCTCTCCATACACCTCATACACACACGGCTCCGCTCCGCACCTCGTACACACGTGGCTCCTCTCCCTACACCTTGTGCACATACGCTCCACTCCGCACACCTCGTACACAGGCGGCTCCGCTCCGTACACCTCGTACACACGCGGCTCCGCTCCGTACACCTCGTACACACGCGGCTCCGCTCCGTACACCTTGTACACACGCGGCTCCGCTCCATACACCTCATACACGCACCGCTCTGCTCCATACACCTCGTACACACATGGCTCCGCTCCGTACACCTTGTACACACACATCTCTGCTACATCCACCCTGCAAACCCCTCTTGACCCCACACAGAAACTTCCCCTCATCCATGACAACCAGCACAGCAGAGTCCTGCATACACAGAGGCTCCTGATTATGTGACCCCTGACTCCTCCCCTCCTGTGACCTCATCACAGGTCCTGTGCGCATAGCCACAGAACAGCCTACGACATCATTGCAGGCTGTGGGGGGCTGCGGTGGGTCTATCTGGGAGGGCGAGGATGGGGTGCATGTGGGGGGAGCCTGGCGGGGCAGTGCAGGAAGAATAGAGTCCCGGGCGGAATGCGGGGGGTTAAAAAATGGGACTGTCCGGCAAGAATCGGGACGGTTGGGAGATATGGTCTGACCTGCCGTGCCCCTGACTCTCCCCGGGCCTGGTCGCAGTGGCGACTGCTGCAACCGTGGTAGTTACGCCCCTGAAAAATTGTTTGCCCCTTCCTTATTTCCTGTTGTTTTGCCAAGATTTTCATACTTAAATGTTTCAGATCACAAAATAAATTTAAATATTATACTGGTATATTTCCCCCATCCTGGTATATGTTCCTCATCCTGGTATGTGACCCCCATCCTGAAATGTTTCCCATACTGGTATATGGCCCCCATCCTGGTATATGGCCCTCATCCTGGTATGTGAATCCCATCCTGATATATGTCCCCCATCCTGGTATATGTCCCCCATCCTGATATATGTTCCTCATCCTGGTATGTGACCCCCATCCTGGCATATGGCCCCCATCCTGAAATGTTTCCCATCCTTGTATATGGCCCCTCTCCTGGTATATGTTCCTCATCCTGGTATGTGACCCCCATCCTGGAATATGTTTCCCATCCTGGTATATGTTCCTTATACTGGTATATGCTTCCCATCCTGGTATATGTCCCTCATCCTGGTATATGTTCCTCATCCTGGTATGTGACCCCCATCCTGGTGTCTGGCCCCCATCCTGGAATGTTTCCCATCCTGGTATATGTCCACCATCCTGGTATATATCCCCCATCCTGGAATATGTTCCCCATCCTGGTATTTGTTTCTCATCCTGGCATATGTTCCTTATCCTGGTATGTGACCCCCATTCTGGTATGTTACCCACATCCTGGTATATGGCCCCCATCCTAGTATATATCCCCCATTCTAGTATATGTTTCCCATCTTGGTATATGTCCCCCATTCTGATATATGTGCTTCATCCTGGTATGTGACCCCCATCCTGGAATATTTTCCTTATCCTGGTATATGTGACCCCCATTCTGGTATATATGCATCATCCTGGTATGTGACCCCCATCCTAACATATGGCCCTCATCCTGGTATATGTTCCCCATCCTGGTATATGTTTCCCATCCTGATATATGTCCCCCATCCTGGTATATGTTTCCCATCTTGGTATACACTACCATTCAAAAGTTTAGGGTCACTTAGAAATGTCCTTATTTTTGAAAGAAAAGCACAGTTTTTTCCAATGAAGCTAACATTAAATGATCCAGAAATACACTCTATACATTGTTAATGTGGTAAATGAATATTCTAGATGCAAACGTCTGGTTTGTAATGCAATATCTTCATAGGTGTATAGAGGCCCATTTCCAACAACCATCACTCCATTGTTCTTATGGTACTTTGTGTTTGCTAACTGTGTAAGAAGGCTAATGGATGGTTAGAATACCCTTGAAAACCCTCGTACAAGTATGTTAGCACAGCTGTAAACAGTTTGGCTGATTAGAGAAGCTATAAACCTGAACTTCCTTTGAGCTATTTGAGAATCTGGAGCATTACATTTGTTGGTTCCATTAAAGTCTCCAAATGGCCAGAAAAAAAGAACTTTCATGTGAAACTCGACAGTCTATTCTTGTTCTGAGAAATAAAGGCTATTCCATGTGAGAAATTGCCAAGAAACTGAAGATTTCCTACAACGGTGTGTACTACTCCCTTCAGAGGAGAGCACAAACAGGCTCTAACCAGAGTAGAAAGAGAAGCTTCATTAAATAGTACAAGCAAAACGCCAGTGTCAATGTCTACAGTGAAGAGGCGACTCTAAGATGCTGGCCTTCAGGGCAGAGTGGCAAAGAAAAAGCCATATCTGAGACTGGCTAATTAAAGGAAAAGATTAATATGGGCAAAAGAACACAGGCATTGGACAGAGGAAGATTGGAAAAAAGTGTTATGGACAGACGAATCCAAGTTTGAAGTGTTTGGATCACACAGAAGAACATTTGTGAGATGCAGAACAACTGAAAAGATGCTGGAAGAGTGCCTGACGCCATCTGTCAAGCATGGTGGAGGTAATGTGATGGTCTGGGGTTGCTTTGGTGCTGGTGAAGTGGGAGATTTGTTCAAGGTAAAAGGGATTTTGAATAAGGAAGGCTATCACTCCATTTTGCAGCGCCATGCCATACCCTGTGGACAGCGCCTGATTGGAGCCAATTTCATCCTACAACACGACAATGACCCAAAGCACACCTCCAAATTATGCAAGAACTATGTAGGGAAGAAGCGGCAGCTGGTATTCTGTCTGTAATGGAGCGGCCAGCGCAGTCACCAGATCTCATCCCCATTGAGCTGCTGTGGGAGCAGCTTGACCGTATGGTACGCAAAAAGTGCCCATCAAACCAAACCGACAAGTGGGAGGGGCTTCTGGAAGCATGGGGGGAAATGTCTCCAGATTACATCAGCAAATTAACTGCTAGAATGCCAAAGGTCTGCAATGCTGGAATTGCTGCCAAGGAGCATTCTGTGCCGAGAGCAAAGTGTGAAGGAGAAAATTATTATTTCAGATAAAAATCTTTTTTTCGAACCTTGTCAATGTCTGGACGAGATTTCACATTCATTTGGCAACTCATGTGATTAATAAAAGTATGAGATTTCATGGAAAGCACAAAATTGTCTGGGTGACCCCAAACTTTTGAACGGTAGTGTATGTCCTCCATCCCGGTATATGTGCCTCATCCTGATATGTAACCCTCATCCTGATATATGTCCCCCATCCCGGTATATGTTCCTTATCTTGGTACATGTTCCCCATCCCGGTATATGTTCCTTATCTTGGTACATGTTCCCCATCATGGTATATGTTCCTTATCTTGGTACATGTTCCCCATCCCGGTATATGTTCCTTATCTTGGTACATGTTCCCCATCCCGGTATATGTTCCTTATCTTGGTACATGTCCCCATCCCGGTATATGTTCCTTATCTTGGTACATGTTCCCCATCCCGGTATATGTTCCTTATCTTGGTACATGTTCCCCATCCCGGTATATGTTCCCTATCTTGGTACATGTTCCCCATCCCGGTATATGTTCCTTATCTTGGTACATGTTCCCCATCCCGGTATATGTTCCTTATCTTGGTACATGTCCCCCATCCCGGTATATGTTCCTTATCTTGGTATATGTTCCCCATCCCGGTATATGTTCCTTATCTTGGTACTTGTTCCCCATCCCGGTATATGTTCCTTATCTTGGTACATGTCCCCCATCCCGGTATATGTTCCTTATCTTGGTACATGTTCCCCATCCCGGTATATGTTCCTTATCTTGGTACATGTTCCCCATCCCGGTATATGTTCCTTATCTTGGTACATGTTCCCCATCCCGGTATATGTTCCTTATCTTGGTACATGTTCCCCATCCCGGTATATGTTCCTTATCTTGGTATATGTTCCCCATCCCGGTACATGTTCCTTATCTTGGTACATGTTCCCCATCCCGGTATATGTACCTTATCTTGGTATATGTTCCCCCTCCCGGTATATGTTCCTTATCTTGGTACATGTTCCCCATCCCGGTATATGTTCCTTATCTTGGTACATGTTCCCCATCCCGGTATATGTTCCTTATCTTGGTATATGTCCCCCATCCCGGTACATGTTCCTTATCTTGGTACATGTTCCCCATCCCGGTATATGTACCTTATCTTGGTATATGTTCCCCCTCCCGGTATATGTTCCTTATCTTGGTACATGTTCCCCATCCCGGTACATGTTCCTTATCTTGGTACATGTTCCCCAATCCGGTATATGTTCCCCATCCCGGTACATGTTCCCCATCCCGGTATATGTTCCTTATCTTGGTACATGTTCCCCATCCCGGTATATGTTCCTTATCTTGGTACATGTTCCCCATCCCGGTATATGTTCCTTATCTTGGTATATGTTCCCCCTCCCGGTATATGTTCCTTATCTTGGTACATGTTCCCCATCCCGGTACATGTTCCTTATCTTGGTACATGTTCCCCAACCCGGTATATGTTCCCCATCCCGGTACATGTTCCCCATCCCGGTATATGTTCCTTATCTTGGTACATGTTCCCCATCCCGGTATATGTTCCTTATCTTGGTACATGTTCCCCATCCCGGTATATGTTGCTTATCTTGGTATATGTTCCCCATCCCGGTATATGTTCCTTATCTTGGTACATATTCCCCATCCCGGTATATGTTCCTTATCTTGGTATATGTCCCCCATCCCGGTATATGTTCCTTATCTTGGTATATGTTCCCCCTCCCGGTATATGTTCCTTATCTTGGTACATGTTCCCCATCCCGGTATATGTTCCTTATCTTGGTATATGTCCCCCATCCCGGTATATGTTCCTTATCTTGGTATATGTCCCCCATCCCGGTATATGTTCCTTATCTTGGTATATGTCCCCCATCCCGGTATATGTTCCTTATCTTGGTACATGTTCCCCATCCCGGTATATGTTCCTTATCTTGGTACATGTTCCCCATCCCGGTATATGTTCCTTATCTTGGTATATGTCCCCCATCCCGGTATATGTTCCTTATCTTGGTATATGTTCCCCATCCCGGTATATGTTCCTTATCTTGGTACATGTTCCCCATCCCGGTATATGTTCCTTATCTTGGTATATGTCCCCCATCCCGGTATATGTTCCTTATCTTGGTACATGTTCCCCATCCCGGTATATGTTCCTTATCTTGGTACATGTTCCCCATCCCGGTATATGTTCCTTATCTTGGTACATGTTCCCCATCCCGGTATATGTTCCTTATCTTGGTACATGTTCCCCATCCCGGTATATGTTCCTTATCTTGGTACATGTTCCCCATCCCGGTATATGTTCCTTATCTTGGTACATGTTCCCCATCCCGGTATATGTTCCTTATCTTGGTACATGTTCCCCATCCCGGTACATGTTCCTGATGCTGGTATATATCCTCCAAACCTGATATATGCCCCCATCCTGGTGTAGAGTGGTATGAAAAAATGTTTGTCCCCTTCCTGATTTCCTATTCTTTTGCATGTTTCTCACACTTTTTAGATCGAACAAATATAAATATTAGCCAAAAATAAGACAAATAATCACAGAATGCAGTTTTTAAATGAAGGGCTTTATTATTAAATATTAACATTTGCTCGGTGATCTGAAGCATTTAAGTGTCACAAACTTGCAAAAGAATCGGAAATCAGGAATAATAATAATAATAATAATAATAATAATAAATTTTATTTTTATAGCGCCGACATATTCCGCAGCACTTTACATTTCAGAGGGGATTTGTACAGACAATAGACATTACAGCATAACAATAATCACCTACAGTAGATTATAACAAATAACAAGAGGAGTGAGGGCCCTGCTCGCAAGCTTACAGTCTATGAGGAAAGAGGGAGACACGAAAGGTGGGTGGTAACAGTTGCCCTGATTGTATGGACCAGCCATAATGTTAAGTAACAGTACAGACACAGAGGGCTAATGGAGGCATAAAGCATGTGGGAACATGATGCTGGGAACCTGGTTATGGTAAAACTTTTGGCTGTGCCACACAGGGATAGATTAGGTTAATGTGTTGAGGCGATAGGCCAGTCTGAATAAATGCGTTTTCAGGACACGCTTAAAATTGTGGGGATTGGGGACTAATCGTATTGACCTGGGAAGTGCATTCCAAAGAATTGGTGCGGCACGTGTAAAGTCTTGGAGACGGGAGTGGGAGGTTCTGACTATTGAGGATGCTAACCTCAGGTCATCAGCAGAACGGAGGGCGCGGGTAGGGTGGTATACTGAAACAAGGGAGGAGATGTAGGGTGGTGCTGAGCCATGGAGGGCTTTGTGGGTGAGGGTAATAAGTTTATACTGAATTCTGGAGTGGATGGGTAGCCAGTGTAATGACTGGCACAAGGTAGAGGCATCGGTGTAACGATTGGTGAGGAATATGATCCTGGCTGCAGCATTCAAGACAGATTGGAGAGGGGAGAGTTTGGTAAGAGGGAGACCGATTAGAAGAGAGTTACAATAGTCGAGACGAGAATGAATAAGAGAAACAGTAAGAGTTTTTGCAGAGTCAAAAGTAAGAAAAGGTCGAATTCTAGAAATGTTTTTGAGGTGCAGATGACAAGAGCGAGCCAGTGATCGAATGTGGGGGGAAAAGGAAAGCTCGGAATCAAGTATGACCCCAAGACAGGAAGGGGGTGAACACTTTTTCACACAACTGTATAAACCACATGAGACACAGAGCGGGCTCTTCTCTTCATTCATTACAGGGTCTACATGCCACAGCTGACATGTGCTTCTAAAGGCTTGACACCTGCTATTTCTGCAACATCTGGAGCCATGATATAGACATGGACAGACAAAAATATCCATTCAGAATCCAGGAAAAGATGGGTGAATTTCAACTAATCTAATGAGCTAATTATCGACAAATGAACAATTTCTTTCTATTTCACGTATTTTCTATTTGACTGCAATGATGCTTTTTGGTGGACAATCCAATAAAGCACTACATTTTTTCTAAGAATTATCGTGACATTTTCTTTGGAGAATTTCATCTTGTAAGAAGTCGCAAATCAATTAATAAACAAAATATATATATCTAGCAGTCACATCTCGGCGTGCCACATGAAAGCGTGGATCCCGGCGGGGTGTCAGTGTGGGGAGGTTGAGCTGGGTACGGTTCTGTCTGTAATAGGAGACAGAGTGATTGACAGCAGGTGTCATGTGGCAGTCCGCCATCAGAGGTCACTGGAGAGCACCGACGGCAATGGTTATGTAACTGTCATATGAGGGTTACATAACTGCCAGAGGTCAAGGTGACTCTGATTGGGCGAAGGTGACTGTCAGGTGACAGAGGGCGGGGCTACCTGGACTGACTGGATAAATACTGAGGTGAGCTTCTAGAAGCTTCAGTCAGCCAGGGGAGCTCACAAAGAAGCAGGGTCTGTCACACAGAGGAGACCCCTCAGAGACTTTCTGACGGCAGAAAACGGTAACGGGGGGTGACCCTACAGCACATTGGTCACAGGCAGAGACGGCCTGTGAGGGTCTGGTGTACGGTGGACTTTGTAGGGTGAAACGCCGTGGTGGATTGGCCTAGGGCAGCCACGGTGGATAGAGCCACAAAGTACGCCTGATGGAGAAAGTGAACAAGTGAAGGTGCCCGGGCCTGTCTGCAGTGGTAAAACAGTGTAAACCATCTGTCATATATGGTGCTGGTCGTCGTAAGGGCGGCCAATAAAAGCAAACCCTGTTGAATACATTTCCTGCCTCTGTCTCTTGCCTGTGGATGTCAAGAAGCGGGTCACCCCCATTCCTGTGAGTACAGCACACCTCCGCCGCCTACCAGCCACATCTCCTAAATACCCACAGCACGCTATCCTCCGCCCCAGCCTGCCACCAGTCTCTGCATTTGCGCTGCTGTTGTGTGGGCCTTGCGCCCATGTAGGTCGCCTTTAGCACATGATGTTGGCTGGCCAGGACCACAAGTTCCACAGATTACCATAATACAGGAGACATCTGTTCAAACATGGGGAATTTACTGAACTTGATATGTACAAGGGATAGCGGGTGCACAGCCTTAAGCAGGGTTCTTTCACACTGTATCCTTCCTCTGTTGGCTACTTCAGGGCTCTGCAGCTTATCGTTTCGCCTGTATGTCACCATAACCCAGCTTCTAGGCCGCAGTCCTGATGAGCGAGTTTCTTGCTACTCACCCATCTGTTCTACGTCCTACCACTATAGACGTTCTGGATCTACCACTCGGAACCCCCGCTGGTCCCACGCTCTCAGTCCTCCTTAGGTCCATCACATTTGGCACTAGCAAGCTCTCAGGTTTCTAGTAACTCGGCGTCTCATCTGATATCGCCTTCAGGAAGGTCTCTCAGTAGCTCTCTTTACGATCTCACTATTCCTCACTCCAGTCTCTTCTCTTCCAGCTGTGGATCACTCCTTGGCAGCAATGCACACTTCTAACAACCCCAAATCTATCTAACTCTATTCAAGAAGCACAGTCCTGGTGTAAGGAGGTGGCAGACACGCTCCCCTGCCTTCCCTCTCTCCTTCCCTGTATGTGGTCATTTATGCGTGTTGTACTGTAATGTTTGCTATGTATATTAATGCATGTGCTGTGTTTGCCATGTTTTAATGTGTTACCAGTGTACCATGTAATATATAGATGTGTTTGGAGTAGGGAAAGATAGGGTTAATTTAGGGGACTGAGCCAGCAGCCTCCAAGCTGACAGGAAGTCCCTGTCTCCAGAGCAGAGGCAGGGCAGGCGTGCCTGTGGCAGGATATGCTCTCCTGCTGGGAGCTTGCCTTACCCCTGAAGTGGACAGAGCAGCCAGGGGACCATTGGGCAGCATTCACAAGGACTGTATACGTGTCCTCTGAGAGACTTTCAGCTTCTGGGATCTCCCTGGGAGTTATGGACTTTGCTGCTGCAGCCATTGCTGTGAATTGGAACAGATCAGAAACCATTATCGTTTTGTTTACTACACCTTCATTAAAACCAAGTTGCCACTGTTGGGCCCTAAAGAGTGTGATGTGTGGTGCATCCATTTTGGCATGGAGTGGAGCCATCCATCTGAGGTAACCCACTGTGACCTGGGTGTGGGACTAGGACTGCCTTTTCATGTGCAAGGGGCCGGAGAGTGGACTGACTATGCCTTAGTGGACTCGCCCGCGACTACCACCATGTACCACCATTTTACATTTGGCGTAGTCGGCAGGATCGATTCAGCAGCCCTGAAACCCCAAGACTGACAAACAGAGAAGGATACGGGTCTGTGACCAGGGTGGGAGTAGCTGAGATGGCGTTCCCTGCAACTTTCCCAATTGGAACCAGACGAGAAGCTGAAAGTGATTTTGAGATGCTGATGGAGAAGACTCTCGAGCTTTGTGAATTGTTGTCCATCGTGAAAGAGTTGACAATGATTTTGAAATGTTGACCGCCGTGAGAGAGTCAAAGATGGCGGCTGACACTGACTGTAAAATGGTGCCGAACACTGGCAAGATGACAGAGGTCAGTGGCGTGGAAATGACGGAGGGTGCCGCCTTTCGTTGGCGTCATGCCAGAGATTTGGCGCCAGGAGAGAGAAGGCGGCACCCCATTGTGATGGATGCCCACCCAAAATGGGTGTGGGTGAAGAGAGAGTTCCCTTCCTCGCAGCAGAGTCTGGAAAAATGGGTGGAGCAGCAGGAAGTGACTCCACCCACGAACGGGAATAGTCTGGCAAAGAGAGACTACCTGTTAATGGAAGAAATGCCATTGCTGGACGTGATGGAGAGGCGCAGCACATCTTTCCATGGTGGCATTGGCCATCAGGACTGGAGGCGATCCGTGGCCTGGGCAGAGATCGGCCTGAGCTTTGAAGCCTGGTGGAGGAGTTTGAGGAATGGCATCCTTTCCGGCAGTCAGACAAGCGGCCAGTAGAGAATGAGGAACCCGCGGAACTGGAGAAGCGGAAGGAGCCCGGAGGACATTAGAAGCTGCAGGGTATTTGCTGCGGTCACCATCCCTGTATTCCATGGCCACGCAGGAGGACTGTCACCATGTAAGGGGGTGAACAGGAATAGTGCCAGCAGACAGAAATACGCTCTGGAGCCGGAACGATCAGGGCTGTCACCACTGTTGCAGGGGGGTGACTTGCCTGACGTGCCTGACTTGCCTGGGCGGGAAGAGCGCGAGCACCTGACCGAAGGGGGCATGGGGGACTTAAAAGGAGAGGAGCGCGGGAAGGGGAGAGACTTGGCGGGAAGGCGACTGCAGAGCAGGACGAAGGTTGACTCCCTCTCCTCATCTACTGCCACTGAAGCCAATCCTTTTCAGACTGTTCCCTACTTGAGTACTGTATCCAGTTCCTCCCCACGTACGAGACCCTTAACGGGTAGTGCAGCAGATTTAACGACCTTTCCTAAAGGCTGTGACTCTGTACGAGGCCTTGTCATACCTGCAGCCTGTACGACATCATGCTCCCGGCGTGTCGCGTCACGCTTCAATGACCCACAGCAGGAACTTTATCCGAAGTTTAATGGACCCAAGTTAAACGGACCCAAGACCAACGCAGCGGGATACTTTGGCACGGTCAGGAGACAGTGCATCTCGTTTTTACACCACAAAGGCAAAGACTTTGTTCATGGACTACAACGCTGTTGGGAACTGTACCAACCGTTCTCCAATAAGATCTTCAATCGATAAGTCCTTATCTTCACTTTTACTTTTATTGTGTTTATTTTATATTTCACTGCCTGTCTCAACACCTCCCTGCGCGGAAGATTTCCTTGAACTCATATTCAATAATTGCCTTAGTAAACCTTGTTAACCCCTTCTCTGCCTCCTGCTGTTCACTGCATCCGACGAACCTCTTACAAACAGATGCAGTGGCAGTGAGTAGGAAGTTTCTGTCCGAACGACCTACCGGCCTGACCACTGTTTCTTCACCCTCTGTGGCTCTGTCATCCTCTCTGGTCGCGCCCCGTCTTCACCGTCATCCCCGTTGTTGGTGGCACCTGTTTCCTCCCGGCCTGCACTTGTTCTGGCCGGTGCCAGTGCTGCGTATGTGGAGGAGCCCCGGAGGTCCGTTGCAGAAGAGGTTCAATGGATCCAGAGTGTGATCCGGGAAAAGAAGCGACAGGAATGCTGCATTGTCAGAGACTTGAAGCGCCCCGGCGGGGGAGTTGTAGCTGGCTAAATGACCAGCGGAGTGGTCTGGCACCTCGACTTGGCCAAAGGATATGGATTCATTCAGGAGGCCCAGACTGGAGAAAGGGTCTATGTGAATAGGCCTATGTCTAGGTAATATGATGACGATTATGATAATCCTAAAAATTGAATAGGATTATCATTATCATCATATTACCTGTTTATGGACTTTTGTATTTTGGTGCTTTCATGTCCGGGGAGCTGACCACATTATGGGGTATGTATCACATGATCTGTTTTTAAATGTTTTTAATCTTTGGGTGTTGCGTTGACTCTAATAAACTTTGCACTTTTGAATATTTAATTGGTGGTCCCAGATATGTAGCATGTTTCTTGGCTCTTCTTTTCACCCCCTGCTACATTGTTACACTGTCTCTCTCACTAAGTCCTCCCCTTGCGGGCAAATCCCAACACTTATAGTGGGGAAAAAAGTATTTAGTCGCCACCAATTGTGCAAGTTCTCCCACTTATAAAGATGAGAGCGGCCTGTAATTGACCTCATAGGTCGACCACAACTGTGAGAGTCACAATGAGGAAACAAATCCAGAAAATCACCTTGTCTGATTTGGGAAAATTTATTTTGCAAATTATGGTGGAAAATAAGTATTTGGTCATTAATAGAGTTGAGCGATACCGTCCGATACTTCAAAGTATCGTATCGGATGGTATCGGCCGATCTTTAAAAAAAGTATCGGTATCGCCGATTCCGATACCGGAAGTCCCATTCAAGTCTATGGGACTTCCGGTATCGGAATAAGAAAAACCCTTTCCTGCCCTTGTACAGCCTCTCTGGGGTCTGTACGGGCCTTTCGGGGGGCTGTGCCGGCCTGCCAGGGGGTCTGTGCAGGCTCCGGTGGTCTGTGCCGGCCTGCCGGTGGTCTGTGCAGGCTCCGGGGGGCTGTGCCGGCCTGCCGGGGGGCTGTGCCGGCCTGCCGGGGGGCTGTGCCGGCCTGCCGGGGGGGCTGTGCCGGCCTGCCGGGGGGCTGTGCCGGCCTGCCGGTGGTCTGTGCAGGCTCCGGGGGTCTGTGCAGGCATCGTCCGATGGGACTACAAGTCCCATCGGGCGATGCCTGCTACCATGACAGTGATTGACACATTAGCCAATGATGGGACAGTAGTAGTCCCATCATCCGGCTAATGTGTTAAATGTAAAAAAAAAAAAAAAAAAAAAAAAAATAATTACATGCTACATACATACTTCCGGTATCGGAATAAGAAAAACCCTTTCCTGCCCTTGTACAGCATCTCTGGGGTCTGTACGGGCCTTTCGGGGGGCTGTGCCGGCCTGCCAGGGGGTCTGTGCAGGCTCCGGTGGTCTGTGCCGGCCTGCCGGTGGTCTGTGCAGGCTCCGGGGGGCTGTGCCGGCCTGCCGGGGGGCATAAAGTGAGACTAGGGACTTTTTTTTTTTAAGTGGCGGAGGAATACAGTGCGGAAGGATACCTACCTTCCGTCATTGGATTCCTGCAGCCCGAAGAGAACGGCAGCATCATCTGATGCTGCAGTTCTCTACCCAAGATCGTCGTGGGACACACTCGTGGACTGCTTCGGATCGTGGGTGAGTATTTTTGTGGTTTGTTATGTTAATATTTATTCCGGAAAAGACAATGGCTTCGGGGAACAATGTGACAAGTATTGGTAAGTATGTTACTCTATGTTATATGTACTGTATGTCTATGTATGTATTGTATGAATGTATTGTATGTATGTAGTATATATGTGGTATGTATGTAGCATGTAGTATGTATGTAGTATGTATGTAGCATGCATGTAGCATGTAGTATGTATGTAGCATGCATGTAGTATATATGTAGTATGTATGTAGCATGCATGTAGTATATATGTAGCATGTATGTAGTATGTATGTGGTATGTATGTAGCATGTAGTATGTATGTAGCATGCATGTAGTATATATGTAGTATGTATGTAGCATGTAGTATGTATGTAGTATGTATGTAGTATGTATGTGGTATGTATGTAGCATGTAGTATGTATGTATCATGCATGTAGTATATATGTAGTATGTATGTAGCATGTAGTATGTATGTAGTATGTATGTAGTATGTATGTGGTATGTATGTAGCATGTAGTATGTATGTAGCATGCATGTAGTATATATGTAGTATGTAGTATGTATGTAGTATGTATGTGGTATGTATGTAGCATGTAGTATGTATGTAGCATGCATGTAGCATGCATGTAGTATGTATGTAGCATGCATGTAGTATGTATGTAGCATGCATGTAGTATGTATGTAGTATGTATGTAGCATGCAGTATGTATGTAGTATGTATGTAGTATATATGTAGTATGTATGTAGCATGTAGTATGTATGTAGCATGCATGTAGTATATATGTAGTATGTATGTAGCATGCATGTAGTATGTATGTAGTATGTATGTAGTATGTATGTAGCATGCAGTATGTATGTAGCATGTATGTAGTATGTATGTAGTATATATGTAGTATGTATGTAGCATGCATGTAGTATGTATGTAGCATGTAGTATGTATGTAGCATGCATGTAGTATGTATGTAGCATGTATGTAGTATGTATGTAGTATATATGTAGTATGTATGTAGCATGTAGTATGTATGTAGCATGCATGTAGTATGTATGTAGTATTTTTTTTTTTTTTTTTAACATTTAACACATTAGCCGGATGATGGGACTACTACTGTCCCATCATTGGCTAATGTGTCAATCACTGTCATGGTAGCAGGCATCGTCCGATGGGACTTGTAGTCCCATCGGACGATGCTTGCACAGACCCCCGGACATCAGCACAGCCCCCCGGCAGGCCGGCACAGCCCCCCGGCAGGCCGGTACAGACCCCCACAGGGTGCACAGACCACCGGCAGGCCGGCACAGCCCCCCGGCAGGCCGGTACAGACCCCGGGCAGTCCACACAGCCCCCCGGCAGGCCGGCACAGCCCCCCGGCAGGCCGGCAGAGACCCCCGGAAGGCCCGAAATGACGGCGCATCATGATGCGCACACACCGCGCATCATGATGACGTCAGGCCGTCAATCAACTGAACTTCCGATTCCGATGCCGAATTCCGATATTGAAAAAATATCGGAAGTCGGTATCGGAATTCCGATACAGCAAGTATCGGCCGATACCCGATACTTGCGGTATCGGAATGCTCAACACTAGTCATTAACAAAAGTTCATCTCTGTATTTTGTTATATATCCTTTGTTGGCAATGACAGAGGTCAGACGTTTTCTGTAAGTCTTCACACGGTTGGCGCACACTGTTGGTGGTATGTTGGCCCATTCCTTCATGTAGATCTCCTCTAGAGCAGTGATGTTTTGGGCCTGTCGCTGGACAGCACGGACTTTCAAATCCCTCCAAAGGTTTTCTATGGGGTTGAGATCTGGAGACTGGCTAGGCCACTCCAGGAGCTTTGTTGCCCTGGCGGTGTGTATATACAGTATATACACACACATAAATGCATGACATTATTCACATGATGTGCTTTCTGCCTCCAGGGAACTGGATCCTTCACCCAGAGTTGGGTACAGAGGATCTAGACTTCGGGCCCCACCTACTGGAAAGACACTAGAATGGGGTATCCTGTAGCAAATATAACATTTATTGAAGGACAGGAATCTACAGTACAAGTAAATTTCTGTAGATTATTGAATGGTTATTGCAAAAATCAAAATCAAGCATCCAGACTCACACAGTCAGATAAATATATTTGCTTTATACCCACAAACACACCAGATAATACCTGTACAGAGGCAGATAATTGTAATGATTTGTGAATTACTTTAAAGAAACCCCAGATTACAGACCAAAGATTACATGACATTGAAGGCGATGTATTAGGTACAGACCCTATGGCTATGTTCACATGTTGCGTCGTTTTTGCAGCATTTTTTTTCTGCACGCAAAACCTGCTCTCTTGGCATTAAAGAAGCAACTACAAAATAACAGATTTTGCTTCTTTTTTTGACGCGTTTTTGCTGCGTTTGTCTACTGCGGTTTTGTCAGTGTTCATTTGTCTCTTGTGAATGCTGATAAAGTTTAGGGCAGAAAAAAATAACCTAATTCAACTTCAGCAGGCTTTGGCAGCAAAAACGCAGCAAAACCAGACACCTGCGTCATTTTTTTTAGGCGTTTTTGCAGCATTTTTGCACTACCCATTGCTTTCGAAGGGTGAAAACCGCTCCAAAAAAGCTGAAAGAATTGACATGCTGTATTTTGCAAAAATGCAGCTCTTTGACAAAATTCAGATTAAAAAAAAATAAGGTGCTTGCATGAGATTTCTGAAATCTCATAGACTTTGCTGGTACTGTAAACGCGGCTGAAAATTTGCCTTAAAAAAAAGCTGAAAAAATGCAGCATGTGAACATAGCCTATCGGTCACTTCTCCATAAAAGTACAACAGCCCCAAGCCAATAAGATAAATAAGAAGCGAAAAATGGAAATCCCTGGTGGAGCAACTTTAGGATCCTTATGACCCACAGTTAGGTACACCTGATGTATGAAGACGAACTGGCCCTAGAAATTGGGTACGATGAAAAGAATTGGTGCTTAGATCAGATAAGATACACAGCTAAGAGCCTAAATAAAAACAGCTCTTACCGACCTACTGAGGGTAAAGGCAAAATCCCTGCTCTTTCCACCCATGAATAAACCAGACGTCCCACTCCAGGTGATCGCTTAGGCCTCTTTCACACATCAGTTTTTCGCCGTCAGGCGCGATCCGGCTATTTTTACGAAAACCGGATCGCGCCGGATGGTCATGCGTTTCGTCCGGTTTTGGCCGGATCCGGCAATGTGTCGCAATCCAGCGTCTGGAAAAAACGGCAACTGTAACGTTTTTTGTCTCGGGCGAAAAAGCTGTACACGCTGGATCCGGCGCTTCCGGCTTTTTCACGCAATGAAAGTCTATGAGCGCCGCAATGTGCCGGATCCGGTTTTTTGGTCTGAGCATGCTCAGTAGCCCTGCCCACAGCAAACATATATAAAACCATGACTGTGGGACCCTCAGCCACAGCCAACATGCCACCCAAGAGAGGAGCCAGCCGCAGGAGATGGCAGGAGATAACTGCACCACCAGCACCACCACCCCAAATGGAGCGAAGGGACCATGGTGACCATGCGGAGGGGAGTCCACCAGCAGATGACAGACGGTAATTATCAAATCTCCCATTCCTCAAAACTAGGGCCATGGAATATCAATATATTCAGTGGCCCTTTGTTTCTCTTTATTCACCAGCAGAAGACGCCCTATTGATGCAGCAGCACCGGCAGCACCAGCAGCAACAGCAGCAGCAGCAGCAACAGCAGCAGCAGGAGTGGAGACTGGCCAGCAGGAGGACACCACATCTTCTTCTGGGAGCCCTCCCTCACATCGTCAGCGTTTGACGGTAAGTTTGTATTTCCAAAATCCATCATCTCTGTAATATATGTCTATTCATTGGCTTTTATTTCAAAACAGGAATCACAAGCTGAAGAGGAACTCCCAGATGAAGAAGGAAGGGGTGGACAGACACCTGGAGTGGGCTCACAATTGGTAAGTTTCCTGCATCAAATACAGAAACACAGCATCACACTACACACAACACATTGAAAACAATGTAGCACAGATATCACACAGCAAACACATAAGCCTACATCCAAACATAATTTTTTTGCTTTTCTTTTCTAGTCTTCCCAATCTGGTGCTCGGCCAAGAGGTCCTCGCAGTGCCTCCAAGGGTCGTCGGCGACAGCGACGCGGCGGTCACCAGCGTGTAAGTATAATATTTTTGCTTTGTTTTTTTTGCACTTTTTATTTCATTTCTTTAAGTCTGGAGGCTAATTATGCTATTTTTCTTTTTTTCTTTAACAGCCTTCACAGCGTGCTCCCTACTCTGACGGTGAGGATGGAGGGATTGATGTGGACCACCTCATCGATCTTGTTAGAGAAAGAACCGCTTTGGAATATGGCTGACCGCCGGCATGCTGATCTAATTGTGACCCGACGGCTCTGGGAGGAAATCTGTTCGCTCCTTGTGGACCGCTGGGAGGACCTTGATGCTCGGGCCCAGATTCAAGAGCGTAAGTATATACAGTTTCAGCTGCTTGATGTCAAGCAGTGTTTCCCGAACTCCAGTCCTCGTGGTACCCACGGGTCATGTTTTCAGGCTTTCCTTTTGAGCAACACTATGGAAATCCTGAAAACATGACCCCTGGGGACCACGAGGACTGGAGTTTGGGAAACACTGATGTTGTATACTAACCACTTTGTGCTTTCTTGTTTCAGGGGAGAGAATTGTGAAGCGGTGGCGGTCTGTGAGGGATCGTTTCAAGAAGGAGTTCAATAAAGAGATGCGGGCCCCGAGTGGATCTGGTGGACGCAGGAGCAAGTACAGGTACGCCCGAGCCCTGTCATTCCTCCAATGGTCACCAGAAGGTAAATATTACACACCCCATGTCAAAAAATAATTTTTACATGTCTAATTTTTTTCAGCCAGCGCCATGCCATGTCACTATATTAATTAAATTTTTTTCTCTTTATTCCACAGCACGGTGACCAGCACTCGGGAGCCTGCACGGTTGGACCCTTCTGCAGCGATCCCTGAGGAGACCGGCACAGAGGGACACTTCAAGCACCCCGGCACATCTGCACCTTCCCAACCTTCCCTCACATTCAATCCATCTCTCCCATCCACCAGCGCAGGAGCATCATGGCCACCTACATTACATGAAGCTGCTGGTGAGGAGAACGCTTTCCCTTTACCCCACCCTTCTGCCCCTGCCACCTCTAGTACACCTGCGGGTACTGGGCGGCAGCGGCAGAGGGGTCAGGAAAAGAGCTATGCCCCAGAGTTCTTGCATCTGAATGCATCTTTCCAGAACTGTCTCAAAGTCTTGTCAGAGCAAATCTCCGTAGACTTTCAACAGCTCAACTCCGGCATTCTGGAGTTGAAGACACTTCCGCAAACAATGCATTCAGAAGCAAGATCTTCTCCAAACCACACCTTTTTCAGGTCTGTTGTGGAGCGCATGACAATGCTATCTCCTACCCAGCAGATGCATGTAATGCATTCGTGCCACGGTGCTCTACAGCAGGTTACCTCCCAACCTCCACCTCCCACCACAGTAGTTCCTCGACCTGCACCCCCTCCAGCCACTGTCCCTCTTCCCCCTCCTATTCCTTACCAGCCACCTCCTCAGTACCAGACACCTACCCAGTACCAGCAACCTCCCCAGTACCAGCAACCTCCCCACTTCCAGCAACCTGCCCCTTACCAAGCTCCTTCCCCGTACCAAACTCCGTCCCCCTACCACTTCCCAACCACATCATCTGCTACTCCAGTCCCTGCCCAACCCATCACTCCACCACCCACCACCTGTTCTGCTACCCACATGTCCACCCATTCTCTTGCTTTTTCCACCCCTTCACCTCTAACTGTTCCTTCCCCACCACGATCCCAGTCCTTTCTACACACTCCCAGTGTCGAAGTGTCCCGCAGCCCCTCCAGCAGTATTTCCACCCCACACTACACTAACTTATAAATGTGTGTCTTCAAATAAAAATGAAAATTTTTTTGGGACATTTACAGTTTAATAAAAAACAAAAGTTTTCAATAAAAGTTAAATTATTGGTTTACACTGGTTGTCTGTGTTTTATTTCTGCGGCAAAATATGGTTTAAAAAAAGGTTAAGTACAGGGTAGACAAACTGTCAAAAGGTATACAAAACAAGGTACATAACAGTGGGTAAAAGGTCATTAAATTTTACCTTTTGCCCACAGTTGTGTTCCTGGTTGTGCTTTACACAAAGTATTTCACCTTTTACCAAAAGTTGGGTATCTTGTTGGCGATTTCCTAACAATGTACACAACTTTGGTTAAAAGGTGAAAGACTTTGCCTAACACACAACTGTGGGCAAAAGGTAAAAATAGTTAAACCACGACAAGATAGACAACAAGATAGCCAACTTTGTTTGGAAAAGGTATATACTGTTGGTACAGAAGGTACACAACTTTGGTTAAGGGCAGAAATTTATTAAACTCTATCATCCTGCCAGTCTATTCTGCCTTGAGGTGACAAAGTATTGTGCAAAATTGTCCCTCATTCGTGACACCGTCACAAAACTTCGATTGGTAATGTTGTGGTAATCTTGCAAGGTGCTTTCTTCCGAGTCCTCAATGGAAATGGGTTCCTTGCACATAACAAAATGTAGTACCACGCAAGCTTTGATCTCCTCGTCCACAGTTTCTGTCTTGAGGTTGATCGCAGTCAATAGGACCCGCCATTTGGCTGTCAGAATACCAAAGGAGCATTCCACCATTCTTCTTGCTCTTGTTAGGCGGTAATTAAAAATGCGTTTTGTTCTTGTCAATCCTCTGCTACAGTAGTGTTTCAAAAGGTGTTCTGACAGCTGGAAGGCTTCATCCCCTACACAGACAAATGGCATAGGGGGACCAGATGTTTGCGGCAGCGGTCTAGGTGGTGGGAACTGGAAGGTGTTTCCATATAGTTTACGCCCCATGGCAGACAGTTTGAAAACTTGAGAGTCATTGGAGCAGCCATAGGCCCCAATATCAACAGCAGTAAATTTGTATTCGGCGTCAGCGATGGCCATGAGGACAATGGAAAAATATTTCTTGTAATTGAAATATTCCGATCCCGATCCGGCTGGCTTTACAATGCGGATATGTTTCCCGTCCACAGCGCCCAAGCAGTTCGGAAACTGACATATCTGTTGAAACTTTTCTGAAATTTCAATCCACCTCTCTGTTGTGGGCTCTGGTAAAAACTCTTCAGCTAAGGAGTCCCACAGTGCACGGCATGTGTGCTTCACTATTCCAGATATGGTGGAAATCCCGAGTCTGTACTGGAAATGCAGTGACGAAAGGGATTCTCCAGTTGCAAGAAATCTGTGGGGAATTAAAAAACAATAAATTAGTTAAAAATCACAGCATTGCATACCAAAACTCAGCTCTAACACTTGGAGATACAAACTACCACCAACAAGATTGCAGTGAAAGTGTGCTCTGATGCGAGCATATCCAATAAATGTGTCTTACCTTAGAGTCACCATCAGATGCTCTGCGGGTGAAACGGAGAAGCGGCAATAGGTGTCCGATTTTCTTATGAGGTGTGCAATGCGCTCCACCAAGTAATCAAAATTCTCCATTTTCATCCGAACATATCCCAAAAATTTCTCCGGGTTTCGTCTAAGGTCCATGCAGAGTGTAGAATAGACCCCACGCGTCATTCTCTTGGCTGTGATGGGGTGGATCCGCAAACGGCGTCGCTGATGCCTGATGCGCTGCTGTCTCGCTCTCTCCTTCTCCAGAACAATCACCCTCAAACGGTTCGCCTCCGCTGTAAAATCCAACAAATTCTTCAAAATATTTGCAATCACAACATCCATCTTCGCCAGTCACTTGCTCTTCTCTCCAGCCTGCAGTTTCTCCTCTACAACCTGTCAAAGATGGGCTGTAGGAACACGGTATATATAGATTTCAGCAGCCAATCCCGTTTCAAAACCCCCAAGGGGTGTTTTTAAAAAACGGATCCGGCGTAATCCGGTGGAAAACGGATGGAAAAACGGATGAAACGGATGAGACGGATCCGGTTTTTTGTCTGATGACCAAGACGGATCCGGCAGAAAACCGGATCCGTCACATCCGGTTTTACATAACATTTGCCAGATCCGACGCACCGGCGCGATGCCGGATTGCGCCTGACGGCGAAAAACTGATGTGTGAAAGTAGCCTAATTTGGGCAGCTAGACTTGTTTGTGCTCCCAGCTACTGGACTTGACTATGACAAACTTCAAGGGGACTCATGAGCAGAAAGGATCGACATCTCCGTACATGAGAACCACACCAACATCTGGACAAACCAGACTACCGTGAGAGAAGACATATGGAGGTTATGTGGTCATGGTAAGATAAGGGCCCTGTGGGCGTGGCTGTGGAGTCAGTAAGCCAAACCTGTGACTCTGACTCCAACTCCGACTCCACGACTCCGACTCCCACATATATTGCTTATATTTAAGTGAAAAATTTATTGTAGTACAATGTGAACATCAGACATTAAATCATTTTTATGATACAATAATCAAGATATTTAGATAGAACATAATATTTTTTGGAATACAACTTTAGAACACAAAAAACTGTAATAAATTGTAAATATGTAATACACTATTTAATATCGATTACATATATATATACAGTATATATATAACACTATGTAATAAACTATAAGTGGCAAAAAGCAGTTTTCAACAAAAACATACTAAATAGCATTTGTGCAGTCTATGAATTTGTTCTAAGAAATAGAATTGCCTCCATCAGATCCTCCTTCATAGATGACCTCACATCTGACCTAATAATTTTAAGGCTAGAGAACAACCTCTCTACACTAACTTGGGTTGGAGGCAAAGACGTAACCACATGGGCAACATCTCTAACAATTTCCGGGTATAAAGGAATTGCCTCATGCACAGTCAGTTTTGATGAATGGTTGAATTTTTCTATTTCTTTGCGAGCAAGTGAAACATTTTGCTGAAATATGGTCAATCTGCTTGCTATAGGAGACGGAGTGAAATCTTTTTCCTTGCGGCAATGCTTTGCCTGCTCCATGTCATCCAAATACTTGTCAAAGTCAAATCTGATGAGGCTGAAGATATGGCAGCAGTAGCACTGTCAGGACCCGAGTCCTCTTGCGCCTGGCAGTCCTCCTGTAGGCCACTCTTCCTAACTGTTACCTCAGGCAGAGCTTCTTTTCCTTTAGTAAGCTGTTGATTATTAAGCAGTATACGATGACTTGGGTCCACATAAACAGCTGCCAGAAAATTTTTATTTTCCAATAGCTGTGTCTCTCTCCGTTTCATTGAAGCAGAAATGCCGTCTGCGATTAAACAGCAAAATAGCAAGTTCTTCCACTCCCTCATGAAAATGCCAAGAGTTAAATCCTCAGCTTGTAATTTTTTAGTCACGGTAAATGGGTAATTAAGCAATTCCTTCAATTCAGCCACCTGTGTCCATTGACCTTCATTTAGGGTTACCTGAGGGTTCGCCATATCTATAAGAAACGGTTTTAGTTCAAGCAATCGCTCAATCATTAAATAAGTGCTGCCCCACCGAGTGGCTTGATCAACAATTGCCCTTTTCCAGAACGTCTCTTCAAGATGGAATCAATTTTAGGGGTTCTGGCGGCAATAACCAATTTCCTCACTTTTCCAATCAGATTTCCAGCATGTCCCTCTTGCAGACTCTCTCTTATTGCCAGCTGCAGCATGTGCACAGCACAGTGCATGTGATGAATAGGAAAGTGTTTTGAAGCAGCTTCAACAAGATCATCAATTTCTACAGCATAATTTTGCTGTTCTTCTGTTGTAATATCTGTTTGTTCCTCAGTTACATGAACAGCACTGTGGCCTTCCATCTCAAACATACTGAATCCTAAATGTTCCTCTAGCTGTTGTTCATTATTCTCATTCATCAGTGTAATTGTACTTATGTTTGAAGCATTGTCCGTTACAATAGCAAGAACCTGTTCTTTTTTGAGTTTGTAATCTTGCAGAACTTTTTCCACTAAGGCCTGGAGAAACTGGCTGCTGTGATGAGCTTTAGTATCTGTTACTGCCAGCGTGTTGGTAACAATTTTTGTTGTCACAAACATATCGAATATTGATGGCAAAATAGTTCACTCTGTGACGTGTGCAGGCGTCCATTGTAAGAAACATGAAGCGTCTTTTGAGAGTCTTTTAAGATCTTCCTTTTGTTTAAGGGCTTCTTCAATCACTAATTTTCTAATACTTTCTCTTTCCAGAGAAACACCAAGTTTGCGGCCATTTCTCCATTAAGAGCTATAAAAGCTGGTCGTGCAAATAATGATAATGGTACACCGTCCTTCACAACAAGCTGGAGGAGCTGTCTGTTAGACACATCTGCTGTCATTGTTACAGTAACTTTGTCACTTACAAAATATCTTGTTAATGATGTTTTAGACGCTCTTTCCTCATCCTTTGCCTGGCAGGAAGTGTTAGTCTGTGTGCTACCCGGCTTTCATTCTTTTTGGTACAGATAAGATATGGATAGACAGATATGGACATATAGATAGAGCAGATTTCTAATCTGCTTTTGATATTGAAAATATTATCTATGAGCTCAAAAACCTTTCAGGTGATCGGGTGTTTTAAAATCTGATCTGCTTTTGCAGCTGAAAAATGTATCCACAAAAAACGCAGCAAAAATGCTGTGTGTGAATCTAGCCTTAGATCAGGAATAGAACAGCCATTTATAGGACATTTCATAACTTTCCCAAATTCCTATGAAAAAATATTCAGCACATCCTGCATTGAACTACTGTACCCAATTTATTATATATTTTAGGAGTCGGAGTCTGTACATTTTATACTGACTCCAACTCCGACTCCGACTCCACCAAAATGAGCACCGACTCCGACTCCGACTCCACGACTCCGACTCCACAGCCCTGCGTAACACTGAAGGGGAGTGTGCCTTAATCCAACTAATAAAGCCCTGACACCTGCCGTCTACATGGAAAAGGTTGGAGAAAGCCCGAATACATGCCAGCGCAAGAAGGGAGTCTCCGAAACGATCCTTTGACTCTAGCATCTATGTGTATGAGACAGGAGTCCCCCGAGGAGTTCCCAATGAATTTCAATCCAGTAATCAAATAACAACTGGGTGGGAGTCTACAATTCAGTGGGTGACCATAAATGAGAATGCTGATTGGATAAACTACAGGGTGGGTCATTTATATGGATACACCTAAATAAAATGGTAATGGTTGGTGATATCAACTTTCTGTTTGTGGCACATTAGTATATGGGAGGGGGAAAACTTTTCAAGATGGGTGGTGACCATGGTGGCCATTTTGAAGTCGGCCATTTTGGATACAACTTTATAAATGGCCCACCCAGGTCTATCCATAAAAATGGCCCACCCAGTACACCTACTATGAGCAGCAGAGATCTGTTCATTACAGCCGAGATGCTATTAAAGAGAAAGCTGAACAACTGGAGCCCACCACTCTGATGGCATGGCAGAATAGGATGGCTCTATATATGTCGCTAGTAGACATGGAAGGTGTCTGTTACATGGTTGTTTTATTTTGGCATTTTTATTCCCAATAATACAGCGCCAAATGGAAGTATAACCAAGGCCTTGGAGGCATAGACAGCACTTTCTGAAGAATTGGCTGACAATTCTGGCTGTAATGGGTGGCATGACACTGATTAAGGAATGTGCCACTGACTGTAGCGCCCCGCTATCTCATACTCTGGGTTAAGAGTTAAGTGATGTCTGACCCTCTTATCAAACTGCTGCGTGCCAGTGTGGCACAGGAAGGTGCTCTTAGTTCAGGGCTTAGTACTCACCTTCCATCCCCTGCCGAAGCAATACCAGGCCGGTGGTCTACAAGGCGTTCTCGTCCTCTTGTTCGTCTCAGCCCCTTCCCCTCTGCTTCTCTTACACGAATGCAGTGCAGACAATGGGGCTCTGCCCCCCAATCCTCTGTCCATCATTCCTCCACCCATACCTCTTACTCCTCTGGGTGTCGGGTGCTTACACGCACACTGTGAAGATGAGGTAGCTCCGACAACTTCCTCCACACCCACACTCTCTGCTCCTCTGTCTGCTGGGCGACTACATGCGTGCCAAACAGGCAGTGTTGCTCCGCCCCCTTTCCTGTTATGATTGAGTCACCGAGGAGCAAAAAACAAAACACAAGCTCAGCCCAGAAAATCAGAGAGGTTGGAAGCTAGCGGATTGCAGACCCCTAATCCTATAACACAACTAGCAGTAGCCATGGAGTGTTCCTACGGTGATCCTAGACACCTCGTCACAGCCGGAGATCTAAATAAGCCTAAAGAGAGAAAAGGGAAAAACTGACTGCCCCAGAGCAGACCCCAAAGCAATAGGCAGCCCCCAACATATAATGACGGTGAAACGAGATGAAAACACTAACACAGATAGAAAGATAGGTTGAGCAAATGATGGGGCCCAAGCTAACTAAAAAGGACAGGACAGAAAAGCTGCTGTCTGCAATCCGAGAAAACCCTGCTAAAAATATTACCAACACAACTGATAAGCAAAAAGGACCCTGAAGTCACTAGACTTCAAACCCTATGTCAGCACTCAGAATATTCTGAAAGCAGAGCAAAAGAGAACACTGATCAAGGAATAAGAATCCAGCACACCTCCGGCCGGTGATGGCTGAACTCAAAAAACAAGGTAAACAAAACCAAAACTAATAAGTTCAATAGCAGAGCAAAAACTTATCTTTGGGAAGCAGGAATCAGACTGGACTCCAAGAATCCAGCAGAGAAATCACCAGCCACTCAGAAGGGCGTCGGCTGCCTTATATCCAGTCTGATATTCCTGTTACCCAGTCACAATCAACCTGATCAGGTGTTTGTTTTCTTTCATCCAAATCAGCCTCACTACCTTCCTTCACCAGAAGAGGGAGATCCTCGGACACAAAAGGTGAATGAACAGATGAGCTCACACCACTTTCCCCCATCCAGTCCCCACATGTTGGCATCCACTGTCCTCAGTGTGTGCGGCACCATTAAAGAGACGCCATCAATAACCCTACAGCAGACATTATATATTACTCCTCAACCCCCATATGGTGAGCAGATGGTTTCCAGAGGCAATACTTCTACCTCTGCAAAGGAGCCTCCTGAACCACTGCAAATAAATCCCCAGTTACCAACAAGTGGTGTAATTCCTCCTGCTGGTGTTGTACCCAGCACTGCTGAATTTAATAAAGAGGATACTGAGGTCCCTGTAGCTCCTACTTTGCCCCATGTGGCCTCTGCTGTTTTGGCCACAGCCATGTCACATGGAGCTGAATCAAATAGGGGTTGAAGGCGTGTATCCAGCTCATTCTCGTCTGGGTCCTCATACCGACGCAGCAAGCGTTCCAAGCATGTGCGTCAGATGTCCAGATCTCACAGGAGGGGCTCCTGGTCATGGTCCTCAAGATGGTGCTCTCCCTTATCATCGGAATCTTCGAGGACATCTGCAAGTCCCGCTCCCCGGTCTTGTTCTCGTAGGGAGAGACATGAGCCGAGGGCTACATCCAGGGCTTCCTGCCTGGCCGATCTGGGAGCATCATCTAGTGATCATCCATTAGCAGGAGGCTGCATTCCCAGATGGGACCCTGAACTAAGGTGACCTCACCGCTAGCACCGTGAGAAAAAGTCTCACTGTGCAGCAATGAGCTCAGTGAGTTCATCGCAGTTCACAGTGAGAAATTTCAGTGAGGTCACTGCATATCAGCCCGGCTGGGATCGCAGCCTCAGTGAACTACGGTAACCTCCATGACATCACCACTAGTCACTGGTAATGTGCTCGCAACAGCTCATTCCTCAGTGGTTTTATGCTTGGGCAGCCGCATCTTGGCATTGTCCAGGTAGAAAACTATTTATCGCACACATGGATTACAGCATGGGACAGAACGTTGGACTGGTGTAGGATATGGTTGTTTTTTACTTTTGTTTTTTTTACAGGAAACCATGGCTTCAATGAAATGGGTGTTAGGTGAGTATTTTTGTTGTTTATTATTTTCTGTTCTTTTACAGGAGGTGATGATTTCAATGGAATGGGCGTTAGGCGAGTATAACTGTGTTTGATATTTTTAATTAAAAAAGTAAAAAAGTGTGCTCTTTTCAAATAGAGGACATTATTCTTTCTGTGTGTTCATTTACAATATCACTATAGGATTAGTAATGGATAGGTGTCTTATAGACACCTCTCAATTACTAACCCGTCGGATTGATGTCACCTGAGAATATAAAGATGACATCAACCCCACAATTATGAACCCCACTTGCCACCGCTACAGGGCAAGTGGGAAAAGCTGAGCAAAGCCCCAGAATTGGTGCATCAAATAGATTAGCCTTTTCTGGTGCGGCTGCAGGTTGCTATTTTTATGCTAAGGGGGGCAATATTCATGGCACCTTACCAGCCTGAGAATACCAGCCCCCAGCTATCTTCTTAAACTTGGCTGGTTTTCAAAGATAAATTTTAAATTATTTATTTAAATAATAATTTTAAAAAAATGGCGTGAGACCCCTCTATTCTTGATAACCAACCTTGATAAAGCTGACAGCTGAGGGTATCAGCCCACAGCTGTCAGTATTGCCTGTCTGGTTATCAAAAATACAGCGGAACCCATGCCATTATTTAATTTGTTTTATTCATAGCGGAGGCACCAGCTGATGAACTCTCCAATCAGCTGCGCCTACTCACTGTTATCAGCAACTGCAGATGTAGACTGATGGGAGTACTAGTCCCATCAGCCGACGTCTGTGACAGGAGGTAAAATGTTTACCTCTGGTCGCAGCTGCGGTCTCACACTGTCATATGACAGTGTGGGAACCGCAGCTCTCTGACTGGTGGTATTAATCTTACCTCTGATCAGAGGCAGTGTTTGCCGCGCAGTCATGCTCATGACATTGTGGCAAACATATGGTGTTTGGGCCCGTCATTCACGTGAATGGGGTCCGGGTACTGTTCTGGTACCTGAACAAAACTTTTTTAACTGTTTGGCCAATCTTGTCGGACCCAAAAAACAGGGGTTCACCCATCACTGCTTGTGTTGTCTCCTTGCTAGCAAGCCAACAAACAACCTTGCGCTTAAATCAGTTGATGATTTGGGTCCTGACTTGATTGAACAAGTCTCACGATTCGACTGGCGACTGACCTGGGACCAGGGGCACCTTTCCTGGCCCTAACACTAAGGGGCATCCTAGCTCGCCCTATTGCCCAGGATACTTCAGATGGCAAAGATGCCGGGGCCTCCTCCCTTGCCTTATCTCCTAGATCAGCCCTTAGTCTGTCCATTTCCCCCGCACAGGAAGAAGGGCGCTACTGTTCACCGCAGTACACCAACCCGACAGACAGGGTAACAAGACAAGGGTAAACTGAAAACTCCACACACACAAAATATACACTCACATATAACAGAGGTATTCACCAGGGTGTGTAGGGAGGGGGAAGAAAGCAAAACAGGGAAGGATAAGGAATTACCAAGTGTACAAACAAGACAACAGTCGCTTATAAACTCGTCCAGCACTACTTCTCAAAACTAACTTCTCCCAATCCAATGTCATGCAGTAATTGCTAACTCTGATGAGGATTTGGTAATTGAGCCCAGATTTTATAGGGAGAAGGAGTGGCTAACCGAGCACAGCTGAATGCCGGAGTTTCCAACATGGCTGATTAACCCATGTTCTGCTGGAAGAAATAAACATGTTTAATACACTGGAGAAGTGCTCCTTCTCAGCTTAGTAGGAGCCACCAGACGTCTTCTGGCTCTGCTCCGTTGTGGTAAGCCCTTGACAACAAGTTTCCGTAACACTCAGCACAAGAATATTTTTATATATTCTGTTCTTGGGAAAACCCCTTTAACCGTGAGGTTAAAGATATCAGAATCTTCTAACCATCTAGTGTGTACGAGGGGCGATCCAAAAGTAATGAAATCGGTTATTTCTATTGCACACAGAAATTAAAATAAAATGTTTTCTTCTCTCTTGGGTACCCACTAGTCCAGGAAAAAAAAAATCACTTAAATAGGCCACGATTCCCGGGAGCTACATTCATTTGAATATGAACTGCCAAGGAGTGAACATCAAAATGGAAAAAAATGAGCTCAGAGCTGTCATCAAATACCTCTGCTTGAAAAAAATGTCTACCAAAGACCTACACAGCGACTTGGTGGAAACATTGGGGGACTCTTCTCCATATTCCACAGTTACACGCTGGGCCAAGGAATTTAAGCTGGGAAGAACATCGACGGAAGATGAACATCGCGAAGGACGCCCATCCACATCCCTCAATGAAGAAAACGTGAAAAAAGTTGAAGAAGTTGTGTTGGCAGATCGAAGAGTGACTATCAGGCATGTAGCTGAGGTCACAGGGATCTCATATGGCAGTATTCAAAGAATCCTTGAAAAAGAATTGCATATGAGAAAGGTCTCCGCG
This sequence comes from Dendrobates tinctorius, assembly GCF_039654945.1. NCBI lineage: Eukaryota > Metazoa > Chordata > Amphibia > Anura > Dendrobatidae > Dendrobates > Dendrobates tinctorius. Next base: position 1,788,012 of record NW_027361840.1, read on the forward strand.
CATTGGGTGCCATAAATGTTAACCGACGAGCAAAAGAAGAAACGAGTTGACATTTCAATAGCAAATCTCGAAAAGTTCCAAGCAGACAAGGAGAATTTTTTGTCACGTTTTTTGACCATGGATGAGACCTGGATCCACCACTTTGATCCCGAAACTAAACAACAATCGATGACATGGAAACGAGCCGACAAAACGACGCCGAAGAAATTCAAAGTGTCAAGCTCAGCAGGGAAGGTTATGGCGTCCGTTTTTTTTGGATACTGAAGGAATAATTAAGGTGGACTATTTGGAGAAGGGAGCCACTATTATGGGCTCCTACTACGCAGAACAAATAAGAAGATTGCGGGAGGCTATCAAGGAGAAAAGGCGCAGCAAGCTGCGGGCTGGAGTGCTGTTTCACCAAGATAACGCACCGGCTCACAAAGCTGCAGTTGCCATGGCTACCATTCAAGAAGCGGGCTTTGAACTGGTGGAACACCCCCCCTATTCATCAGATCTAGCCCCCAGTGACTTCTTTCTCTTTCCTCGGCTCAAGGAACACCTCCGGAGCAAGAAATTTGCCGACAATAGCGACGTGATAACCGCTGTTGGGGAGTTTTTTGAGGGTCAAGATCAAGAATTTTTTTCAAAGGGAATTCTAAGTTTAGAAAAGAGATGGACTAAATGTATAGACTTGTTAGGAGACTATGAAAAACAAAAACAAAACACAAAACAAATATCCTGGAATAAAAAAAGTAAAAAAATATATTGCAAAAATTGCATGAAGGTAGTAATAATAGTAATAATAAGGGTATTTAGTTAACATAATTTTGATCAAAATAATGTAGAAGCCATCCCGCCACGTCACGGCAACCCTTGTGGGACAGTCCTAACTCTTGTATTTAAAACCTTTCCACTTGTCAAGTGACGTAAATGTGAACAAGGACAGAGGGACTGAGCCACCAGTAATAGTATAGGCCAGACAGGATGGATTTTCCAACTCAGAAACAGGGCGGTCACACCCTTATATGCACAGAATGCACAATGAAACAATTGAGAAACTGGGTCTGAGCAGAAAAAGTAAATTAATGTGCATGCAAAATGTAATTGCATATGAACACATGACCTTTACACAGAGAAAAACAAAAACAAAACACAAAACAAATATCCTGGAATAAAAAAAGTAAAAAAATATATTGCAAAAATTGCATGAAGGTAGTAATAATAGTAATAATAAGGGTATTTAGTTAACATAATTTTGATCAAAATAATGTAGAAGCCATCCCGCCACGTCACGGCAACCCTTGTGGGACAGTCCTAACTCTTGTATTTAAAACCATTAGGAGACTATGTAGAAAAATAAAACATTTTTTTGACTATATTCATTGTGTTTGTTATTGATTATCATTACTTTTGGATCGCCCCTCGTATGTGGTAATCTTCAATCTCTCCCTAAAGTCTGGATTCAAACGTCTGATGCTTTTGTTTTCTTGGATATTAAATCACTGGCAGAGAAGTCTCAGAGCAGATTTCTTCTCTCCCCATATAAAGAAGAGATAAACCTATGGCCGAATGTTAACTTCTATGAAGTAATCGGAAGAGACAGCTGTGAGCAGACTCCGGTATAGCTGTGTCTACACGAACATCACTACATACAGTATGTGTCTAATAACAGCTAATGGCTCCATAGTCCCAAAATTGGACACATCCTCATCGTCATCAGTAGTGACAGTAGATGATAGAGATATCGGCTCCGGTCACGCTCCTCACCACCATGTTCTCGCTGTATCTTACACCCATATTATAGCTGCACTGCGGTGTTATCATAGAGCACTATCACATTATCACCAGATATCACCTGTATTTATCTGAATGGGGAAATCTACGGCTGAAGAAACGGAGAAAACACAAAACATAAAACCTCCAGCTCAGAACTGTCCGGTTTGGAGATTGAGGAGAACGTGACTCTTCTCTGCTTTATTTAGTGATGGCTCCTCACCAGGGTGGTTACCTGTGGGACCGTCCTCTGTGCACCGCTCATCACCCCACACATCACACTCTTCTTTCTCCATTACGGCTGCAGAACTAAGATTCATCAGATCTTCACCAGATTTCATAACTGTGAAAGAAATAATAGAAAAGTTATAGATGGAAAGAAAAGTCAACATAACTGGAGAAAAAAGACAATGGACCGCACATCTAAAACTAATACAGGTGCTTCTCATAAAACTAGAATATCATCAATATGTTAATTTATTTCATTTCTTCAATACAAAAAGTGACTCTCCTATATTCTATAGAGTCATTACACACAGTGTGATCTATCTCACGGGTTTATTTCTGGTAATGTTGATGATTATGGCTTACAGCCAATGAGAACCCAAAAGTCATTATCTCAGGAAATATTGTGGTATTTCCTGAAGAAGAAGTCATATGGACTCCGAAACGCGTTGAATAAACCACTATTTTCTTCTTCACTACGTCTGGTTTTGAATTTGCTGGCAGTGCGGATTACAATCCACAAATCTTCCTATATAACAATTCTGTTATGGTCATAGGCCGACCCGTGGAACTGCAGCAGCCGGCATTATACGCTTGTGAATACACTGACATCAGGTGAGCAGCTCTTTGTAGGTATGTTTTTCTTTTAAATTGTGAGATAAGACACTATCTGCGCTTTTTTCCTATAAGTTTTATTACTAAAAATGTGGTGGAGTGGACCGCTGCTGGAGTCATTGCTTCAAGAGCCGCCACACACAGACGTGTCCAGGACATGGGCTACAAGTGTCACATTCCTTGTGTCAGCCACTCATGACCAATAGGCAACGCCAGAAGCGTCTTACTTGGGCCAAGGAGAAGAACTGGACTGTTGTCAGTGGTAACGGAGTCTGGAGGAAGAGTGGAGAGGCCACAATCCAAGCTGCTGGAGGTCTAGTGTGAAGTGTCCACCATCAGTGAGGGTTTGGGGGCCATGTCATCTGCTGGTGTAGGTCCACTGTGTTTTATCAAGACCAAAGTCAGTGCAGCCGTCTACCAGGACATTTTAGAGCACTTCATGCTTCCCTCTGCCGACAAGCTTTATGGAGATAGAAATGCCATTCTCCAGCAGGACTTGGCACCTGTCCACACTGCCAAAAGTACCAATATCTGGTGTACATGTGGCGCCCCTGAGGCTCAGTCACCACAGAGGTACTGCACCTCCTCCTGAGGTGCGGTGCCCCACCATCCAGGTAAGGTGGAGACTCCCAACCACGCTCCAACACCTGCACCCCACAACACAAAGTAGTGTAGCAAAGCACCTTCAGCGGCTCCCTGCTTGGAGTATAGCAAAGCACCCATTGGTGGCTCCCTGCTTGGAACATGAAACGTGCTTGGAGGTGGGTGGAGTTAGTTTATATTACAAAGAGCGGGAAGAGTTTAGGAATCAGTCAGTCATTCAGTCAGCCATGCAGTCGGTCATGGAGTGATTCAGTGATTGGGATGCAGAAGGACAGAGAGTGAGACAGAGAAGATCCCCGGGAGAGGGATGGATGAAGGAAGTGCTGCAGCAGGCCACAGTGACCTGGGTCTGCTGGCACAAGAAAGAGACATAGAAAGGAAACATGATTTTTCCATAGAAAGAAAGGATTAGTACGGAATGTGAGGAGTAAAAGAGAACAGAGGACGTGGGTTAGAGGAGAACCCTTCCTAGAAGTTCTAAGCGCAAGGCCCGGGCCCGGTCCCCGAGGTTGTGTGGATACTAATGATCCTGCAGCAGACACCGGAGGAGTAGAAGTTAACAATACTTTATTCCCACATCAGACTTGGGGGCATAACAGCATCAGAGAAGTGAGCCGGGGCTAGGAAGCAAGGAGTCCCCGAAGCAGGCTACAGCTGTCTGCCGTACAAGGAAAGTTCATAATAACATTGAACACTAGGAACTCCAGTGTAACTCAGTACTAGGAGTACTTCATTTATAGGCGCTATAAGAGAAGACGTTCAGAAAGGCACATGTTGGTGGAGTGTTGGAAGGGAGCATTCCATCCGGCCTGGAGGTTGACTGAGTCCCTGACCCGGAGGATACAGCACGGAGGCAGGCACCTGTTTGCACAACAGACTGTGAGTAAAGCTTTGGAACTACATGCTCTGGTGTCCTCCACTTATTCCTGCACCAACACACCCAGCACTGTTACATCTTGGTGCCCGACATTGCCTCACCTATGCCTTCCCTTTGTCTCTACATCTACACTGCCCTGGGACTACAGCTTCACCTGTGGGGAGCTATAACATCTTTGCTGCGCCACACCATCAGTCCCAGAGGATCTGCATGCAGCGTCGGCTTAACATCTCCCTTGCCGAACACCACAGGTGGCGTCACAAACTATTTATTTAATCAACTACATTCCCCCATTCAATCTCCCTTTTACTTGGGCGCTCAGGGCCACGGACCAGGTCACCGCTGCTGTGACATTCCCATCTGAGAGACCGGCCCGGTACCGAGTACTCCACAGCCCTGGGAGGGCGACCCAAACTTGGCGTCACGAACAGGATGACTAGACCCGATGCCATCGGGTTCTGTGTGCCTAAGACTCAAAGTTTTTGAAAATGTGCAGAAGACCCAATTTAATAGACTGTAGAATGAACGCTAAAAATGGCCGCTAGTGGGGTAAAGAAGGGCGTGACAACATGGGTGGTCCTAAGAAAAGATCGCGAACTGTCCTGGGCCTCCCCTGTCTGAACTTCTATGCGACAGCAACATGGCCCACCCCCCGAGGGGTTCGTATACTGGCCTGGTATGGAGGAGTTGGAAGAAGACGCCACCCCCAGAAGGAGGAGCGGAGGCCAGTGGCGGGAAAAGAGCTTAGGCAGGAAGAAGAACGCCAGAACGCCATCTTGGAAGGAGAAGGGAGGAGGCCTGCGGAGCGCGCAGAGGTTGAGTTGAACCTCCCCGGCGCCATGGCTGAAGGCTCCAACCCCGTCTCTGGGATGAACCGCCAACAGCTGGAGGACGAGATAGCACAGCTGACGTGCTGCCTGCGACTGAGGCAGGAAGCGTTATGGACATTGAACCTGCAGCGTGCCCAGAAGGGGCCTACACCTGCGGTACCCGCAACACCGTTACCTGTCACCCCTGCATCGGATCTCCCCAGGAAGACCCTGTAGCACCTGAGATGGCTGCAATGACCCCGGCAGGGTCTGTGGGCATCTCCCCGCCGCTCCATGCTGCCAAGGGAGCCGAAGCAGAGGAAGAGGAGCTCCTGCCTGGACCTGACGCGGCTGCGCAGGTCCCACCGGAGACCCCCGCAGACCGGGAGCCGCCAGTTCCACCGCCGTCTCCGGTATCTACCCGGGCAGCCATTACCATCGCCGCTGCCACCGGGAACCACACCGTGCCTGTACCGGACCCGAGACAACACCACCGGGAGGTGCCAGGTATAGATCCGGGCCCTCCTAACGGGCTACCCCCTGAATTTACATTGTCAGAGGCTGGCCTGCGGGAGCTTGAAATGGGGATGTTGGACGAGCTGTCCGGGGGCACTAGACTGTCGGAAATGGGGAGGTGGAAGAGGTCCTTGCTGAGAAGGGTCCGGCTGGACCAGGCGTGCACGATTCGACACCTTCAGGGCTTGGAAGAGTCTAGGCCGCTTGGGGATATCGAAATCCCTTGGCCACAAAGCCCCTGTGTAGCTGCCTACCAACGCCAACAGGCCGCGGTGTCCCTAGATGTCAGGCCACGCACCAGAGCAGCAGTACCACCTGCAAATGAGGAACAGTATCCATTAGTACCAGCTGCTACTCCTACTGAACTCCTGGTAGCAGAGACGCCACCAGCAACCGTTGATATCACCACCCCTGCTGTACCTCAGGCAGCAGCCATGCCATATGAGAATCAGCACATCCTCAACCCATCTGGACACCCAGAGCATCTCCCCTGGAAGCAGCCCAAGCAATCAGCTTCCAGAACCCAAGGAGGGGATCACCACTAGTAATTTACAGTTAACTAACTTTGTTGCCCAGGAGGGTATTTGCACCATTGTGCCTGTTTTTTCAGTTTTCTAATATTTTTTCTATTTTTGATTATGGTATCTGTTGATCCAGTTGTTGCCTAGTTCCATTGGCAGCCTTTACACTTGAACTGTGGAGATCATGGACCCTGAGTGATCCAGAACTGTAAATGTAAATAGTTTGCACCTCTTTAGGTGCTCTCTCTTGGTTTTACATAGGAACCTTCCCTTGAACAAGGATTACCTCATAATAAGGACATTTCAAGACATGATGGCCGGACCAGTGTCTACTCTTTGCCCTTATTAATAATGCTTAATATTTTTGAATAAGAACTAGACAGTGATAGTGTGTAGTGAAAGTATTAATGACAGATTTTATAAGGTCTATTTGAGAAAGAAAAATAGTGAATGTGTTACAGAGTTTGAATAAAGATGTGAGCGTTAAATAAAAATGTGAAAGATAAACAGAAAAGAAATGTGTTGCTAGCAAATGTATTGCTCAAGTTGATAGTGAATCTGTTGCTATAGCACTTTGAACTAGGTAGCATAACTTTAAATATAGATAGGCAGTTAACTTGTTTGTAACGTTCAAGAAACAGTGCCTCCCACATTGGGAAGTTTAGTATAAGGAATGTTCGTTATGTAATATAAAAATTTTGTATGTTCCTATATTGCCAACTTTGTTTAACTTGCAGCCCACGGACGTGCTGTGTTTAATGGGGGGGTATGTGGCGCCCCTGAGGCTCAGTCACCACAGAGGTACTGCACCTCCTCCTGAGGTGTGGTGCCCCACCATCCAGGTAAGGTGGAGACTCCCAACCACACTCCAACACCTGCACCCCACACCACAAAGTAGTGTAGCAAAGCACCTTCGGCGGCTCCCTGCTTGGAGTATAGCAAAGCACCCATTGGTGGCTCCCTGCTTGGAACACGAAACATGCTGGGAGGTGGGTGGAGTTAGTTTATATTACAAAGAGCGGGAAGAGTTTAGGATTCAGTCAGTCATGCAGTCAGTCAGGCAGTCAGTCATTCAGTCAGTCATGCAGTCGGTCATGGAGTAATTCAGTGATTGGGATGCAGAAGGACAGAGAGTGAGACAGAGAAGATCCCCGGGAGAGGGATGGATGAAGGAAGTGCTGCAGCAGGCCACAGTGACCTGGGTCTGCTGGCACAAGAAAGAGACATAGAAAGGAAACCTGATTGTTCCATAGAAAGAAAGGATTATTATGGAACATGAGGAGTAAAAGAGAACAGAGGATGTGGGTTAGAGGAGAACCCTTCCTAGAAGTTCTAAGCGCAAGGCCCGGGCCCGGTCCCCGAGGTTGTGTGGATACTAATGATCCTGCAGCAGACACCGGAGGAGTAGAAGTTAACAATACTTTATTCCCACATCAGACTTGGGGGCATAACAGCATCAGAGAAGTGAGCCGGGGCTAGGAAGCAAGGAGTCCCCGAAGCAGGCTACAGCTGTCTGCCATACAAGGAAAGTTCATAAGAACATTGAACAGGAGGAACTCCAGTGTAACTCAGTACTAGGAGTACTTCATTTATAGGCACTATAAGAGGAGACGTTCAGAAAGGCATATGTTGGCGGAGTGTTGGAAAGGAGTTTTTCATCTGGCCTTTAGGTTGACTGAGTCCCTGACCTGTAGGACACGGCACGGAGGCAGACACCTGTTTGCACAACAGACTGTGAGTAAAGCTTTGGAATTACATGCTCTGGTGTCCTCCACTTATTCCTGCGCCAACACACCCGGCACTGCTACATCTTGGTGCCCGACATTGCCTCACCTACGCCTTCCCTTTGCCTCTACATCTACACTGCCCAGGGACTACAGCTCCACTTGTGGGGAGCTATAACATCTTTGCTGCACCATACCACCAGTCCCAGAGGATCTGCATGCAGCGTCGGCTTAACATCTCCCTTGCTGAACACCACAGGTGGCGTCACAAACTATTCATTTAATCAACTACATTCCACCATTCAATCTCCCTTTTACTTGGGCACCCAGGGCCACGGACCAGGTCACCGCTGCTGTGACATTCCCATCTGAGAGACCGGCCCGGTACCGAGTACCCCACAGCCCTGGGAGGGCGACCCAAACTCACAACAGTATCACTGGGCTTGATTGGCAGCAAACTCTCCTGATCTTATCCCCATAGAGAATCTATAGAGTATTGTCAAGAGGAAGATGAGAAACACCAGACCCAACAATGCAGATGAGCTGAAGGCTGCTATCAAAGCAACCTCTGCTTCCATAACCCCTCAGCAGTGCCACAGGCTGATCGCCTCCATGCCACGCCGCATTGATGCAGGAATTGATGCAGAAGGAGCCCGACCAAGTATTGAGTGCATTTACTGAACAGACATTTCAGATTTTACAATCATTTTTCAGGCTGGTGTTATAAAGTGTTCTAATGTACTGAGATAATGACTTTTGCGTTCCCATTGGCTGTAAGCCATAATCATCAACATTACCAGAAATAAACACGTGACATAGATCACTCTGTGTGCAATGACGCTATACTTTAGAATAGAGGAGAGTCACTTTTTGTATTGATGAACTGAAATAAATTCACTTTTTGGTGATATTCTAATTTTGTTGAAAGCACCTGTAGTTCTTTTGAAGCTATGAAAAAATATATTAAGCTGAACATGTGGTTCTTAGTTAAAGGGATTGTTCTCTTTAAGGAAATATTGGTCACCGGCTCCAAGTTATTGTAAATAAACAATCTGAACTCATCTTCCCGGAGTGTTTCCTCTGCTCCCGGTGTCTGGGATTGGCTGCAGTGTTGAGGTCAAATCAACAGCACAGCAGTCAATCAGTGAGCTCAGGAGGTCGGAGCGTTGGGTCCCCATGTAGATGTAATACCCCACTCAGTTCACTGATTGGCTGCCGCACTGTTGATATGACATCAGCACCGCAGCCAGTCCCAGACACCGGGAGCAGGGTCGGCGTTAGGGGCAGGCAGACCAGGCAGCTGCCTAGGGCCCCTGCTCCTCCAGGGGCCCCCAGCCAGCGGCACATCACACAGCCGCTATGGGGCCCCTGTGAGGCAGGGGGGCCTGCCTGCCCCCAGCGCCGACTCCCGCCGCCACCGCATTGAAGGAGGCAGTGATGGAGGAGAGAGCGTCAGCTGAGGCTCCCTCTCCCATCATTCCCCGCTCTGCCTCTGACACAGCGGGGGCACGATGACGTCATTGCGCTCTCACTGTGTGCCAGACAGAGCAGTAAGAGACAGGAGCAGCCAGCAGCGCGGGCACGAGGAGAAGGTGAGGAGTGTTTTTTTTTTTTTTTTTAAATCAGTATGAGTATTGGACTGTGCGGCCACTCTGGGGGGGCTATATACCATGCTCAGCTGTATCATACCATGCTGGGGGGGCCATATACCATGCTGGGCTGTATCATACCATGCTGGGAGGGCTATATTCCATGCTGGGCTGTATTACACCATTCTGTATCATATCATGCTGGGGGGGCTATATACCATGCTGGGCCGTATTATACCAAGCTGGGATGTATTACACCATTCTGGGGGGGCTATATACCATGCTGGGCCGTATTATACCAAGCTGGGATGTATTACACCATTCTGGGGGGGCTATATACCATGCTGGGCCGTATTATACCAAGCTGGGATGTATTACACCATTCTGGGGCGCTGTATACCATGCTGGGCTGTATTATATCATGCTGGGCTGTATTACACCATTCTGGGGGGGCTATAAACCATGCTGGGCTGTATTATACCAGGCTGGGCTGTATCATACCATGCTGGGGGGGCTATATACCATGCTGGGCTGTATTACACCATTCTGGGGGGGCTATATACCATGCTGGGCTGTATTATACCATGCTGGGCTGTATTATACCATTCTGGGGGGCTATATACCATGCTGGGCTGTATTATACCTTGCTGGGCTGTATTATACCATTCTAGGGGGGCTATATACCATGCTGGGCTGTATTATACTGTACTGGGCTGTATTATACCATTCTGGGGGGGCTATATACCATGCTGTGCTGTATTATACCATGCTGGGCTGTATTATACCATTCTGGGGGGCTATATACCATGCTGGGCTGTATTATACCGTGCTGGGCTGTATTATACAATTCTGGGGGGCTATATACCATGCTGAGCTGTATTATACCTTGCTGGGCTGTATTATACCATTCTAGGGGGGCTATATACCATGCTGGGCTGTATTATACTGTACTGGGCTGTATTATACCATTCTGGGGGGGCTATATACCATGCTGTGCTGTATTATACCATGCTGGGCTGTATTATACCATTCTGGGGGGCTATATACCATGCTGGGCTGTATTATACCGTGCTGGGCTGTATTATACCATTCTGGGGGGCTATATACCATGCTTGGCTGTATTCTACCATGTTGGGCTGTATTATACTATTCTGGGGGACTATATACCATACTGGGCTGTATTATACCATTCTGAGGGGGCTATATACCATGCTGGGCTATATTATACCATGCTGGACTGTATTATACCATGCTGGGGGGCTATACACCATGCTGGGCTGTATTATACTACTGGGCTGTATTATTCCATTCTGGGGGGCTATATACCATGCTGGGCTGTATTATACCATGGTGGGCTGTATACCATGGTGGGCTGTGCTGTATACCATGGTGGGCTGGGCTGTATAGCATGTGGTGCTGGGCTATATACTATGTGGCTGTGTTATATACCATGGGGTACATTTTACATTATATTCTATAGGGGGAGGCTGTGTTATATAATATGGGGGGGCTACATTATATTCTATGGGGAGGTGGGCTGTATTATATTCTATTTGGGGCTACATTATATTCTATGGGGGGCTGTATTATATTATATTCGATGGAGGATGCATTATACTATATGAGGAGGGCTACATTGTATTCTATGGAGGGGCTACATTATACTATATAAGGGGCTGCATTATATCCTATGAGGGGGTTGCCATATATTCTGTGGAGGGGCTGCATTATACTATATGGGGGTGGGGCTGCATTATTTTCTATGGGGGTTACATTATATTCTGTGGAGTGGCTGCATTATACTCTGGGGTAGCTGCATTATTCTCTAAGGGGTGGCTGCATTATACTATAAGAGGTGGGCTGCATTATATTCTATGGGGGTTACATTATATTTTATGGCGGGGCTGCATTATACTCTGTGGGGTGGCTGCATTATGCTCTATGGGGTGGCTGCATTATACTATATGTGGGCTGCGTTATACTGTATTGAGGACTATGGGGAATACATTATATGAAGAACTATGGGTGACTATGGCGGTGCATTTAACTATATGGAGAACTATGACGAGTGTATTATACTATATGGAGGACTGAGCAGTGTATTTTAATATATGGAGGGCTATGAGAAGTTTATTATACTATATAGAGGACTGAGGAGTGTATTATACTATATGGAGGACTATGGGGCAGATTATATTATATGGAGGACTATGGGGTGTAAACTGTAGATGTGCTGCTGATAACATGATACTGTATGGTGATCTGTTAGGGTGTGTGCACACGTTGCGGATTAGTCTGTGACTTTTTCTGCAGAGAATCCATATATCTTGGCCGAAACCGCAGGGTAAAACACATGCATTTTTCCTGCGGATTCCTAGCATGTGTACAGTGGATTTGATGCAGGTTCTAGTGCGGTTTGGCAGTGCGGATGAGAGAGAGAGATTGATTTGTATGTCCCGGAACGTACACTACAGCTGCGGTTCCGCAAAAAAGAAGTAACATGCTGTGGAAAATAAACCGCAGCAAATCTGTGTGGAATTTTCCGCAGCATGTGCATGGCGAATTTGGTTTTCCATAGGTTTACATGGTACTGTAAACCGCATGGAAACTGCTGCGGATCAGCAGGACCAAATCCGCTGCGGATCCGCAGCAAAAACTGCAATGTGTGCACACACCCTTAGTGATCCATTAGTGATCGTTCTGTTCCCATCATTCTTTCTCAGACGGTGGAAAGAGGCCGGGAAACAAGTGTTGAACAACTTCTTCAGTATTGTCGATCACACTCATTTAGCGGACTGAACTCAGCGCATGTAAATACAATCGAAATGCTTCTGTGATGTGCTATATGTTATCATTTGGGGCCCCAATTTAAACTTTGCCTAGGGCCCCACTTTGCCTAAAACCGGCCCTGACCGGGAGCAGCTGCATTATGATCGGAGTCCGTGAAGCCCACCGCTATGTGTTCTGGAATGATTCGAGCAGTCCGGCTAATTCACATTATGCCACGCACATCACAATCCCTAGATTAGGAGCAGTGTGACATTCTCTCATGAAAGCTTCTTTGTGGTGTTGCCTACGTGGTCTCTAGACCAAAGTCTGGTTATCATTGTGTCTAAAACGAAAGCTGGCCTCATCTCTAATGAGGATAGACCTCCATTCCAGCCTCCGGCCCCTATCTTATTACTGCGTATACATATATATCCATCAGGAATCGGTTCTGCTGGCTCCAGCGCAGTCTGACTTGCTGTAAAGTGACAACTGGTGTCAGCGACGTCAGTGAACAGAACACTGCAGACGTGGCGGACACTAGAGTCAGCACATGACAAGTGTGCAAAGCGCTCCTCGTGGTTACATGATAATTGCTGGAACCAGCAGAGCCCGGCCAAGTATATATTATATTATGTTATGTGTCTGGTGTCTGTACCACCTGGTATCTACTTTATTCACTGTGTATGGAGCCGATGGAAATAGCCAAGGGCAGCGCTCAGCAGCTCTATAGATAATGGAGAGAGCAGAGGCCGAGCATGCACAACTCTGCTCCATCTAGGAGCAGACTGCAGAGCCTTGTTCTCAGAATCTCTGGGGGGCCCAGTGGTCGAATCCCCAGTGATTAGCAAGTTATCCCCGATCCATTATCGGTGAATAACCCTTTAAAGCGATAGATTGATTTTCCTATTCTTTACAATAACAGTATGTGGTGCTAATAAAAATATGGATATCTTATAGCCTACATATTGTAATATATTGATTAGTCCATATTGAAGTTAGCCTGTAATGTCAGCATTTGAAGGCCCCATATCCAGTTCTTGGAAACCAGGGTTCATAAGGTCAGACCCACAATGGATATTGAGATGCAGCCTTAGTATTGAGTATACTAAAATACAATGATTGTTGAAACAGTATGTTTAATCTGGATTACTGGAAAGGATTAACCTTTGTGTACGCTGTTGACTTACTTGAATTTTAAGAGCAGTGAATGGTGTGAGTATATTGACAAGGCATCATCTGATATTTGTGTCATATGGGGGTTAAAAGTGGACCAGGCATATAGACAATTGCACATTATTGTACATAAGGCCATAGAAATATGGCTGGGGAAGCCTAATGTAGAACCAGGAATATAGTTGGCGATCTGAAACCATTATAGTGTATTCAATCTTAAAGATCTCTTTAACTGTAGTCTGAAATATATATATATTTTGTGCTAGGGTTCTGATCATAGCATGTTGTTGGAAACTTTGTTCTGTGTATGATTTACTCTTATCATATGTAAATATTAGGACAGGAGTAAAATAGTCCGAAGAGGCAAGTTTTGTTTGATGTTATTTATTCATGATAGCTGGCCTCTGTCATGTGATTGGAACATCAGACAACTAACTTGTGTATTTTCATGTTTACACAATATTATATTGTGTAAACCTTTGTTTAAAGCATATAAAAGCCGGGGAGGCAGTCAGAAGAGGCAGGAGCTTTGTTGACCTGTGTGAGAGGACGCTCTTCACAGTGTAGGTCTAGGAAGCATTCTGTCTTCGCTGACCGCTTCTCCAGCTGAAGTATTTCCGGACAGACGTAAATGCCCCTAGTGAAGATTATTTTCTCTTCTTCTTTCTGATGTGAGTATATGTACCAAACCCTTTGTAGTTTGAATATATAAGTATACGCAATATCATACTATTTTCTATGTCTATATCATTGTCATATATTCCATTAATTTGGTGTTTTATCATTTGAAGTTGGTCATTGCATAATAAAATTGTGTCATATCCAAGTGGTGCCTTCTTTAAAGCCGTATCCAAACCTTATTGCTAAACAGTTGGCAATACACAGTATCATACATGCACCGAAAACAAATATCTTCACACATACATACACATATATCTTACGTACAAATATCCACACAAAAACACATACACACATACAGTATCAGGGGTGGGATTCAAATTTTTAACAACAGGTTCTGTGTTTGTGTGTAGGAAAACCACACCCATTTTAAGCCACACCCATTTTAAACCACACCGGTTATTAAGCTACACCAATTTACACGCACCTTTTCCTCAAACATATACAAGTAGGGGTGCAGTCAAACAGTTGAAAAAAAATAAATTGGAATGAGATCAGAACAGGTCCCCAATAGGCAGGCATAGGTCCCAAATAGGCAGCACAGGTCCCCAATAGGCAGCATTGGTCCCCAATAGGCAGCACAGGTCCCCAATAGGCAGCACAGGTCTCCAATAGGCAGCATTGTTCCCTATAGGCAGTACAGATCCCCAATAGGCAGTACAGGTCCCCAATAGGCAGCTCAGGCCCCCAATAGGCAGCACAGGTCCCTATTAGGCAGCATTGGTCCCCAATAGGCAGCACAGGTCCCCAATAGACAGCACGGGTCCACAATAGGCAGCATTGTTCCCTATAGACAGCACAGGTCCCCAATATGCAGGCACAGGTCCCCAATAGGCATCACAGGTCCCCAATAGGCAGCACAGACATACTGACGGGGCAATGGAGTACAGTACACAGTGACAGGCTGCGACGTGTCTGCAGTAAGTGAGTCCCGTGATTGACCAGGCCTCCTAGATGGCCCCCAGGCCCCGCACCACCCATCCTGCTCCACCGTGCTGCTGCACACACACTGGCAGCACACCACCACTGCACCGGTGACCGGGGTGATGAGGATGATGGTGACACGCAGGCCGCACAGCACAGCTCACACTGGGTAGGTAGCAGCGCACGGTGACTCCCCCAGATACCCAATAGCGGCAAAGCTCTGCCGCAGGTATCAGTGCACGGGGGCTGCTGGGGTCCGGCAGGGTGTGTGCTCAGTCAGAGTGCACGGACGTATCAGTGCGCCGCACGCGGTGTCCGGCGGGCGGGGCTAACATCTAGGAAGTCGAAGCAGAGAGTCCTTCTCTTACTCCTCTCCCCTTGCGCGTCGGCGCCGCTGCAAAGTACCAGATCGCGGCTCTGGATCTCCCTGGTTCGGGGAACTGGCTGCTTTTTTAACAACCGGTTCCACCGAACCGGGGAGAACCGGCCAAATCCCACCCCGGTACAGTATACACATATACATATAAACATACTATACACACACATACACCGTACATTTACACACATATCATACATACATATAGACATACACATATACTGTACATACACACACATATATACCATACATATATACACACACATACATGCACATAGATATAGTAACATAGTTAGCAAGGCCGAAAAAGACATGTGTCCTTCCAGTTCAGCATATATTCCATCATAAAAAATCCCCAGATCTATGTCCTTCTAAAGAACCTAATCACTAGAGTGGAGCGACTTTTGGTTTTTTAAGGTCGAGTTTCGTTTCGTGAAACCCGACTTTTCCAAAAGTCGGGTCCAGCAAGATCGGCCGATTATAGGGAAAAGTCGGGGTCGTCCCGAAACACGAAACCCAATGTAAGTCAATGGGGAATAAAAGTCGGCAGTGAGAGGAGGACAGGAAACACACCTACAGTGCCCATTTGAATGCCAAAAGCATCAATTCTTCTTACTTAAGCTTGTCAACCTTAATTAACTTCATAATACAAGTTACGCACTGAAAAATGGGGGTGATTTGGCTAAAGTTGTGGGGGGGTAGGGCTGGCTCCAGGTTTTCATGTGCCCTGGGCGAAAGAGCGCCCCTTTAACACATACCACAACTCATCATGCTCCGATACGGCAGAGAAATAGCGGTATAGTACAATGAAAAATACTTCACTTTTTACATCTCATGATGAGGCCCATCTATTTCTCCATACAGAATCATTGGTCCCATATAATGTTTGAAACAGTATATGATGAGCTCCACATAATGCTACAGTATATGTTGGTCCCCATGGATGAAGCTCCACTGTCTTATGGGCCCAAATAATGCTCCAAACATAATGGGCCCCATTTCTAATGCTCTAGTGTATAATGGGCCCTGTAAATGCTGCTCCAGTGTCTGATGTCCACTTTTGGAATGTTCCAGTGTATGGTGGGCCCCATCTATCATTCTCCAGAGTATAGTGCTCCCCAAAAATTGCTGTCCCAACATTGAAAACAATCAAATAAGTCTCCTCGCTAGGGAATCCCTGTACTAGTCTGGACTCCTCGTCGTCCCCATCTTCCATCTCACTGCACAGTATTTCAACCTTGCAAGTGCTGTGATCCTGAGCAAGCAGGGGGGGCCCACTCGTTGGCGACGGCACTGGCACAGGGCCCCTGATAGTACGGTGGTGTGTCTGATGGCGGGTGGGCCGAACCTGCACTTTCATCTGCAGCTTCCTCTTTGTCACCGTGTAAGATGGAACTGTATATGGGAAGGGTAACCTGAGTTTCATCAGGGTCAGATTCAGGCCGTGTAGCGTGCGAGGGGAATGTAGTGGTGTCGGGGTCGTAAACGACAATAAATCCTCATTCACCAGTCATTCCAAATCATTGTGCGAGCGCAAAACATCTGGTACCGATTAAGAATGACTCAGACACGTAGCTGATTCAATCTTAGCTAATGTCCTGCATCCACACCTGTCAGGAGCAGTACAACAACTGGCTTTTATTTAAAAATACACAATACTATATTGAGTGTTAGGGGAAGGCGTGCATTAGGCGGGGTTTATGCAGTATACATCTAGTGTCCAGTCTCTCTCTGATTCGTCAAAACGTCTCCCGATGGTTACTCCTTCTTCACATTCCTGAGTTATCTTTTTTTAGGAGAAATGAAACTTAGGAGAAATGAAACTTAACTTAACTCTTTAGACACTGAATTTAAGTGAAAGTGAACACTGGCAGCCATCTTTAATACAGTTACATTTGCATTAGCAAGCAATTAGGAAAAACTTATTGTTTCACAGTATAAAAATATAAAAGTTATATAAGAAAATATATTTTCACCTTGACAATCCCCCCTAAACACTAAGTTTTTCCCTTAATGAAAGATCCTTCGAGACTGTCCATGTGATGGGAAAAGGGGAGGTGGATTTCTTCATCCAGACACCTCAGAAGCTCTCCCCTAGCGAGAGGCCTCCAGGCAGCTGAACCCTTCACTAACCTCACATGGAGTTCTCCCGCTGTCCCTAAACTAAGTCTCTTAACATCATCTGAGAATGGGGGGTTTTGTCTACTCTCTTGAGGGGAATATACTTAGGGATCTCCCCTAGATCAGTACCATCGTACTCTGGTGGGTCTACTTCTTGATTGAGGAAGGTGCCAGTCGGAGTTGCTTTGGCAATAACCTTTTTATACAAGGGAATAACACAACAAAGAGTTATTGATCCAATTACAAGGAGGGCAATCAGTACTATACAAGCTTGTTGAAGGAATCCCTTGAGTCCACCCAACCAGCCGGAAAAGAAAGATGTGTCTACTCCAGCATTAGTTTTCAATGCTGCTAACCCAGTTATCTTTTTAAGGGCTATCATGGTTTTTCCATTCACTCCAGAGTTCTGAGGGATATAGGTACAACACTCCTCTCCCACCATCCCACAAACTCCTCCTTTCTCAGCTAATATCATATCAAGGGCTAGTCGATTTTGGAGTGTCATCCTAGTGTTAGGGCCCAATTCTTCAACTATACCTTGGAAGGCATCTTGGCTGAAATTGACAAACCTTTGTTCACTGTAATATATGTAATTGATCCATTCAACATTTTTATTAATCTGCACCTGTGGGATTATAGAAGCAAAGCCAGCATAGATCTGCTTCTGGGCTTTAAATTGGTCAGGCACCCCCCTTGGCACTCCAATAGCATCAATATATACTAGTGGATCTTCTTCATAACTCATATGGAGCTGATCGAGGCTTCTCCTTTTCCTGGTAGGTTCATCAGGTATCTTTGGATCCCAGGGTAGAATCTTGAACTGCATAGCTAGTTTAACAAGGGTGCATTGGCCTGTCCAGGCATTTGGCAACCTAGGACGGAGCTTACCATCTCCACATAACCAATAAATGTCATACATATATTGTGTATGTTTGATTAACAAGTCAGCATCCAGAGAACTATTCTCTTTGCAGAAACCTGTCTCGAAGATCCCTACTGGTGTACCTGTGGTGTCGTGGGAATTATAGCAGGTGTAATTGTCAGCTAATACAGTTACTTCTCCTGGGACCTTTAGTTTGGGTTCCTTATGAATTAGTGGGACGTAATCTGGGCAATCAGTGGGCTTCAAACCTTTCAACAAATTCATGACACAGGCAGTGGTGTTTAGGTATGCTCTGAGTATTCAACTGGTCATTCGGAATAACAAAGGTAGCTGGAGTCAAACGACCCAGAGTACAAGCACCTTTTACCCCTACTGGCAACCATTTATATGCATTGTCTCCACATACCCAGAACATGTCACTAGGTAGGTCCCATAGGGCTGAATGTTGTAATACCAGTCTATGAACTAAATCTATGAACGCAGATACATTCTGAAGCATACACCAATTTGGAAGTTGTCCTAAAGGGCTACAATACCCTACATCGGGATTTCTACAGGTGGGAGTTCCTTTCTCATATCCAGATGACTCGTTGCAAGGTATATTACCTGAAATATTAAAACAAGTTTCATTATTGCCCTGGGGAAATAAATTGGAATACTCCCAGGACGTATTATGCAACCTTCTTTCTAGCAGTATTGGTTTGAAGGCATCAGTAGAGTGGGAAGTTACATTAAAACTAACTTGTAGGCCATACATTGGAATTTGCCCCAGGTAGGTTAATCGAGTTCTATTCCTGGGTACCCAAGCCCCCCCTTTATATGCCAGATATTGAAGGTATGTGTTACTTCCTGAAAGATTACCCTGCCACCAAGGGTATCCTACCCATCCCACAATAGGTATACCAACAGTTGTGTTCCATAACTTCACATTATTTGTAGCATTATTAGCAAGTGTATCAGAACAACTGGTCCAGGCAAATAATTCCTCGGGTGGCACAGGAATAACAAGGAACGGAATACTAGTGGCTGATACTGGTGAATGTGTGCAGATCCAGCAATCTGCTGGAGACTGAGTGTCTTTTGACCAATCATTTAGTATTTTTTCATGATGTTGTATAAACTTATTATTCAAGGACATTGGAGAATTTAGATTGTCCCACGCAGCTACCATTATTACAGATAATGCAACAAAACCAAACCAAAACATTATGCACTCTTATGCTTTGTTAATTCCTGTGGCTAGTTTGCAATGCGATGCGTGGATCCAGGTTGGTCGTCCTTCCAACTTAACAGAAGTAGGCGTTGTTAGGAGTACTTGGTAAGGTCCTTGATATCGGGGTTCAAGGGTCTTTCTGGAGTGTTTCTTGACATATACGTAATCACCAGGTTGTAGACAGTGAGTTCCTTCCACACTATCTGGATCTCTGTCTGATTCAATTGTTTCAGGGACATCGAATCGTGGTACTAGTTCCATCACCAGTTTCTTTGCAGTGGCTCGAGCTGTAGCCGTTTTCACCGGGTAGGCCTCTGGCCATCCAGAGAAGAGATCTACACATACTAGGATATTTGCATACACTCATACCTTGGTAGCTGTATGTCGTCAATCTGCTGTCTCTGAAACGGGTAGAGAGGCCTAGGTGTCGCTTTCTTAGGGACTTTTACTGTTTTACCTGGGTTGTGCTGTGCACAGATGAGGCATGATTGTACAAGTTTCGCGGCTGCGCAACTGAAGCCAGGAGCGATCCAGAAGGCATCTACCATGGCACACATGTGACTTTTTGAGGTGTGATTGGGGCCATGTGCTGCTTGCGCCATGATTGGGAACAGGGACTTTGGTGGGCACATTTTATCCTTATTCTCCCATACTCCATTTGAGTTCAGCTCAGCTCCCAGTCTCCCTCGGTGTACCGTCTCTGTTTGGGCAGCCTTTTGCTGGAGGGATTT
Organism: Dendrobates tinctorius; assembly: GCF_039654945.1. NCBI lineage: Eukaryota > Metazoa > Chordata > Amphibia > Anura > Dendrobatidae > Dendrobates > Dendrobates tinctorius. The sequence continues at coordinate 1,808,114 of NW_027361840.1, forward strand.
CAGGACATCTAGACCCAATGTGGCTGGAATACGCTGACTCCCCGCCACCGTCCACTGCTCTCTCTAGGCCGCCTTGTGCTATTTTAGCAGCCTCGTTCGCCCTTCTATTGCCCTCTACCTCCACGGAGTCACCTTTGTGTGTGCTTTTACCTTGACAATGCCAACCTGGACTGGTAACATCAATGCCTCCATCAATTGTTTCACCAGCTCTGCATTTTTAATGGGCTTCGAATCTGTGAAAATATTAGCGACTTTACCTGCAGCGGCTCTACACGCCTCAGTGAGTGCCTTCAACTCTGCCTCCTGCGCCGACATGTGAGGAGAGAGTGGTTCCGCTCGGATTACCTCATGTGAGGATACTACTGCATATCCAGTGTAGAATCGTCCATCCTGGTGGTATCTGGGGCCATCTACAAAAAAGAAACTCAAAGTCTGCATTAGGAACAGGTTTTTCATGAATGTGTGCAAACCCAACTGTCTCCTGACTCATCAGTTCTATGCAGACATGTTCATGCGTCATGTCAAAGTATCCTTCCTCACTCGCTAATACGGTCACCAATTCCCCCTTTTCTGAATCCATAGGCAGGAGGGTGGCTGGATTCAGAACGTTACATCTTTTGAGGAGTGACATACTCAGGAATTAGTAGAGCACACTCAAGTCAGAGCTGTCTGGCCATAGACAGATGTTTTGGTTGAACTTGTAGGAGTATGGCATGGATGTCATGTGGGGAATAGATTGTCAAAAGAAACGTCAGTGTCATCTCACATGTCTTCCCTATTACGTCTCCACTTTTTTCCTTGTGCTCCAGCATACATGACAGGTCGTTTTATTGTCCTTGTTTGCTCAATTTCTTTAGCTACCTTAAGGAGGTCTTTCGGATCTACATGTCTCCATTCAGGTCTGGCTGTCTGTACTGCGTCTCGTAAGTCTTTGTTCATACCGTCAATGAATGCATTCACCAGTATTCTAACATCAAGTGGGTTTATGCAAATGTACCCCATGTCTGCCCATTTCAGCTGTAACCGTCCAAGGTACATCTCTACACTCTCTCCTCTTTGCTGTGTCACATTAGTCAGGAGTACGGACTGCTCTGATTGTTCCACTGCAGCCCATTGTCTTAGTGACTCACAGTACGTCTCCCCAGATCGTGCAGATTTATCATCCATGCCCCAAGCCTGATTCTTTGTCACATCTGTGTGTCTTAATTATATGATCTAGTGCGTCACCTGCCTTTAAACTCACCAACCTCTCTAGGTCTGCCCAGGTACACTTATATGTCTGCTGTACTTCCTTTATGTGTCTGTAAAACGGGAATGGTTGGTCTTCAGGGGCAGGCAGCTGCTTCAGCAAAGCTAGCTGGTCAGAGGGGCTCCAGGGATAATACACCTGCATCTTTCTTATTCTAGTCACACTTCTAGGTCCTGATGGGGTTGGCCGTCTGATGTCTACTGTCAGCTTACTCCTCAAGGGCCAATGTCCCCACTATCCACACTATCATGTCAGCTTCTTATGATCTTGTCTGGATAGGATTTAGTGCAATTCTCTTAGGTCAGTAGCACAGGTCACACAAGTAGCTATTCAGTCTGGATTTGTCTGAGTCTGACCACAGTGTTTACAAGTCCATCTATTTTGTCTGGGTCTCTGGTTACACTTTGTCAATCAAACATTCATAATACACCTTCCATACTGCTGCACATTCTCAAGCATCATTTATTCACTTGCTATTTTCTTCCCTTGTCTGTGCCTTTTTGTACATCCAAACATTCACACTCTGGTATTTTTGCCTTTTTCAATATTTGTCCCACTTGTTTTACTGCCTCCTTCCTTCTCTGTGTCTTGTAATTTGACACAATTTGCTATACAAATCAATCACACAACTAGAAGCAGGTTCAAACACATTAATGACCAAGCAATCACTTACAATTCCCTTCTAAATTAGGCACCATATCTTACTTTTAACTTCCAATCTTCAATTAAGTACTGTTGCTTTAAAATGCACAAATCTTTCAGCGCGTACCTTACGGATAGAATTACAGAGAATTTTGAGCACAGCTCACACTCAGCAGAGACAAGAGCGAAGGGAGAAGAAAAACTACGCAGCGGTATCATTCCTCCCTCCCGTCAGAATGCAGCGTCGTCCTTCACAGAATTCTGTAGTTCTTTAGACTTATCAAAATCAATTTCTACAAAGAAACTCAAAATCACGGGATTTCACTGTAAGGGCAGATAACTGTATAATGAGATTAACCATGCCTTGCCCTTTTTCTGGCCAAATGCATTCAGGAAACTTTACAATGTAATGCCACATATAACACGAACTATATCATTACTCAATTCATTCAGTCTCAGATGTAGATTTGAAATATCTATAACGCATCTGTCCGGGATTCCACCACAACTAGAAAGGTCACAAATCTCTTGACACAAAAACGATGTGTGATGATTCATTCATACGTGCTCATTCACTGATTTTTTTTTTTTTTTTTTATACTCAATTACTCATCTCTCATCTTATTCAGAGGTTCTCATAGACATATATACAAGGATTCACACAGCCTGCCTATCTTGCACTTTGGATTTGATTAATACTTTTTCCAGGTTCTTTGCTGCACTACTTCCATATCTATCCTCAATTATATCACATAACCGGTCTCCTTCTTCAGGTATCTTTCCCTGACTGTTCCCCATCAATCTCTTTCCATCCTTCATTCTTCAAGCCTCGCGCAACTCGCAGATGAGCTTGTGCTTGTTCTAACAATCCTTTATCTTTCAACATGCCTCGTTTGTTCTCTATGAGATTATGCCACATAGCCGGCTGTAATCTCCCTGACGAGGGCAATCCTACATGCTTATACAATCTCTCAACATTCTTGACTGCCTTCTTGCCTTCCCGTGACGCTACTATTGCCTTGACCTCCACAGCATCCTCATCTAACTTGTGGGGCACAGACTTCTTCTGCTTTAAGATACGCAGCATGACTCTTACAGAATACTATGGTTCTCTGCAGAAAAACCACTGGTAGCGATATCAACACTGATGTTCCACAGTACGGAGCCTCACGTTCGACGTACTAGGAAAAGAGCCTCGCGCTCAATATTTCCTTTCCCTAACCTTGAACAGCAGTGATTAACAGACTATCCTGCCACGATATTCCAACAGTCGGGAGGCGGTCTCCTAGTGAGAGCCCTCCACAGAAATACAGGTGGTCCCTTCTCGGGACGTCTTAATTACCTAGCTGGTACAATATCACAGAGGCTGCGTCTCCTATCCCTTCCTCTAGGTTGCCCCACAATCTGCAACTAGCTCAATTTATCACTCCACTTCACTACTAGACAATAGTCACGGGTAGGGTGGTTGAATGGAGTACAATGACCGGTGGAGGAGGTGTGGTGTACACGAGGACGCGCAGAATGCAACGTCTCTCAGTTGCTGGTTCAGAGCGTGGCACAGGATCGCACTCGGTCTCACCACTCGACCGGTCACCCCTCAGACCCAAGGAGACCACAGACAAACCAATAACGGCTGAGACACTAGCAAGTGTGACACATACAGTGTATATGATCTCACTTACCGTGTTTTGGAGGGTGATCAGTCCTCGAGGTCAGCCACTACAGGTATCATCCACAGACATCCAAGCATGGGTCCAGAGGAGCCTCGGATCACTGTCCACGCCCCACGTTGGGCGCCAAATTGTCGGGGTCGTAAACGACAATAAATCCTCATTCACCAGTCATTCCAAATCATTGTGCGAGCGCAAAACATCTGGTACCGATTAAGAATGACTCAGACACGTAGCTGATTCAATCTTAGCTAATGTCCTGCATCCACACCTGTCAGGAGCAGTACAACAACTGGCTTTTATTTAAAAATACACAATACTATATTGAGTGTTAGGGGAAGGCGTGCATTAGGCGGGGTTTATGCAGTATACATCTAGTGTCCAGTCTCTCTCTGATTCGTCAAAACGTCTCCCGATGGTTACTCCTTCTTCACATTCCTGAGTTATCTTTTTTTAGGAGAAATGAAACTTAGGAGAAATGAAACTTAACTTAACTCTTTAGACACTGAATTTAAGTGAAAGTGAACACTGGCAGCCATCTTTAATACAGTTACATTTGCATTAGCAAGCAATTAGGAAAAACTTATTGTTTCACAGTATAAAAATATAAAAGTTATATAAGAAAATATATTTTCACCTTGACAGTGGTCTGGGTCAATGTACCAGCAGATTCATCGAGCAGTGGCTGGGCATCAGTGCACTTGTGTCGCCCCCAGGAGTACGGTCGCCACAGTGGCATTACCTTCCTCCTAGGGAGTGTGATGTCATGCTTGGGAGCAACGAAGGATCTCTCTAGCAGGTTAACTAATTGGGCGGCGTTATTCCCACGAGTCATGACCCTCCAAACAGCATTCATGAAGGCAAAGTGTTTGTTTTACGTGGGCAGTATGGTTGCAAAGCTGAACCTTAAAGGAATGTCCAGAAGGGCACCACCAGGAGTGGAGCCTACGGTTAAATTCGACTCCACCTGGGAAACCTCAACCATGCCAGCTACAGAAAAGATGCACACATTGCAAGCTTAATTCCGTTAACGAACGAGACTCCGTCATGCCCCGCGGTCCGAGTCCGGCTTACTAGAGGGACACGTGAGGCTCTGGCACATGAGATTGGCCAATAACTGGTGTGTCATGCCCTTACATGTCTGTGGCTGCATGTGCGCTACACTGAAAAGGCCAGCGTTTGTCGCTTACAGGTGCAGATAACCCGCTGAACAACGTTAGTGATGGGGATCACTGATTACAATTATTACCCGCGAACGATGATTTCCCAGTAAGTGCAGGTCAACCGCAGTTCCGGAATTAGGCCTAACCGTCATTCCTGAAAAAATGAAAAACTTACGTGTGCAAACCACAGGTGCTGTAGCTTGCTTAACAGCTCGCCAGCCGTTCTCACGCCCAGTATGGATTACACGTGATTGCACAAAGGTGAGAAAGGGTACCGTATCCCCGAATAACATGTATGGATAGCGTACACATTCAAAATATATGTCTATACATCAGGAGGCAGGCTCAGACGGTGATAGGCCCAGTATGGCTTGCATGTGATTGCACAAAGGTGAGAAAGGGTACCGTATCCCCGGATAACATGTATGGATAGCGTACACATTCAAAATATATGTCTATACATCAGGAGGCAGGCTCAGACGGTGTTAGGCCCAGTATGGATTGCACGTGATTGCACAAAGGTGAGAAAGGGTACCGTATCCCCGGATAACATGTATGGATAGCGTACACATTCAAAATATATGTCTATACATCAGGAGGCAGGCTCAGACGGTGTCAGGCACAGTATGGCTTGCACGTGATTGCACAAAGGTGAGAAAGGGTACCGTATCCCCGGATAACATGTATGGGTAGCGTACACATTCAAAATATATGTCTATACATCAGGAGGCAGGCTCAGACGGTGTCAGGCACAGTATGGATTTGACGGCCCAGACTACACAGCGGAGGAGCAGGGAGAGGTAAAGATTGCAAATGCTGGGGCCCTGCCCAAGCAAGGGGGGCCCACTCGTGGGCGTCGGTACTGGCACTGGGCCCCTCATAGTACGGCGGTGTGTCTGACGGCGGGTGTGCACCACCACCGTCAGAGACACTTGATTGCACTATGAGGGTCCCTGTGCCAGTGCCCGCGCCCAAGAGTCGGCCTACCCACCTGTCCAGGGCAACGGCACTCGCACGGTGTCTTGCGCTAGGTGGTGACCATGGCCATGGGGGGGGAGGCAGCACAGTTAAGGAGTTTTTGAAAGTGGCATATGTTGATGTTGGACATTCAGCTGATGCAAAAGGCGAAATAGGTCAAGTCCCAGGAAGAGGTGGACCAAAGCAAGCCATTTTTCTGTCACCCTATGTGTCATCAGGGGAAGGTGGGACAAAATCCTTGGAAACCCATGCATGGTTCATTTTAATGAAGGTTAGATCATCCACATTTTGGGTTGACAGACGGGTCCTTTTTTCTGTCAGGATTGATCCAGCTGCACTGAAGACTCTTTCCGATAGCACACTTGCAGCTGGGCAAGCGAGCTCCTGTAAGGCATATTGTGCCAATTCAGGCCAGGTGTCCAGTTTAGCGGCCCAATAGTCAAAGGGGAATGACCTGTGTGGGAGAACATCGATATGGGAGGAAAAGTAGTTTGTAACCATAGTTGACAACTGCTGTCTCCTGTCACTTTCCATCGATGCAGTATTACCAGTTGTGTGAGCGGTACTTGAAAAATCAGTCCACAACATTGTCATGAAACCCCTGTCTCCAACGCCACTTCTGCTGTGTGCACCAGGAACACCTCTGCCAAGCTGCCCCCGGCCCGTACGGCTCGTGTGAGAACCATCACCGCTGCTGTGTGCTGGGAATGCCTCAAGCAACCGATTTACCAGAGTTGCTTGTTTATTAGCCAATATTAGGTCAAGGTTCTCCTGTGGCATGATGTTTTGTAATTTGCCTTTATAGCGTGGATCCAGGAAGCTGGCCAACCAGTAGTCATCATCGTTCATCATTTTGGCAATGCGGGGGTCCCTTTTTAGGATCAGCAAGGCATAATCTGACATGTGGGCCAATGTTCCCGGTGTCAATGATGCACTGCGAGTGCTGGTTGGAGGAGCACTTTCTGGAAAATCCACATCCCTCCAGTCACGCACAAACCCTGTACCAGACCTTGCCACGCCAACATTTTCACTTGCCCCACGAGATGCATCCTCCTCCCCTAAGTAATCATCCCCATCATCCTCCTCCTCCTCTTCTTCCTCCACCTCATCCAGGAGAGGTCCCTGAGCAGACAATGGCTGAATGTCATCAAGGATTCCCTCCTCCTCATCAACATTGGCTGCAGAAGCCTGCTCCTTAAGGTGCGTCAAAGTTTGCATGAGCAGACGCATAAGTGGGATGCTCATGCTTAGGATGGCGTCGTCTGCGCTTACCAGCCGTGTGCATTCCTTAAAACACTGAAGGACTTTACAGAGGTCTTTCAGCTTCGACCACTGCACACCTGTCAACTCCATGTCTGCTCTCAAAGTGCCTGGCCGTGTATCCTCCCACAAATGCATTATGGCCTGCCTCTGCTCGCACAGCCGCTCCACCATGTTCAGGGTGGAGTTCCACCTTGTTGCAATGTCGATAATGAGGCGGTGGTTGGGAAGGTGGAGCAATCGCTGCAGCTTCTGCATACGAACGGAGTGTACAGGCGACCGGCGGATGTGCGCGCACAGTCTTCGCACCTGCTGGAGCAGGGCTGTTAACTCCGGATAATTTTTGAGGAAGCACTGCACCACCAGGTTCAAGGTGTGAGCCAAGCAAGGTATGTGGCTGAGTTTTGAAAGTGCTGTGGCTGCCACAAAATTACGGCCGTTATCACTAACTACCTTGCCTGCCTCAAGATGTACACTGCCCAGCCATGACTCAGTTTGTCGCTTCAAGTACTCGGCCAGCACCTCGGCGGTGTGTCTGTCGCCCAAACACATCATCTGCAACACAGCCTGCTGACGCTTTCCACTAGCTGCTCGATAGGGGGACACCTCGTGTGCAACAGTGGCAGCTGCAGATGGAGTGCTCGTACGACTGCGCTCTGTGGATGAGCTTTCGCTTCTGGAGGAGGAGGAGGAGGAGGGTCGAAGGCCTACAGCCAACTGTTTCCTATACCGTGGGCTAGGCAGCACTGTCCCACCACCGCTGTCCCCTGTGGACCCTGCATCCACCACATTAACCCAGTGCGCAGTGATGGACACGTAACGGCCCTGGCCATGCCGACTGGACCATGCATCAGTTGTGAGGTGCACCTTTCCGCTCACTGACTGCTTGAGTGCATGGACAATGCGGTCTTTCACATGATGGTGGAGGGCTGGGATGGCTTTGCGAGAGAAGAAGTGGCGACTGGGTAGGTCATAGCGTGGTACTGCATAGGCCATGAGTTCGCGGAAAGCTGCGCTTTCCACCAACCGAAAGGGCATCATCTCAAACGAGATTAGTTTGGCAATGTGGGCGTTCAAACCCAGTGTACGCGGATGAGAGACTGAGTACTTTCTTGACCTACTCATAGTGTCTGGGAGGGTGAGCTGGACTTGAGAGCTGCATATGGTGGAAGTAGCGGTGGACTGGGCGGACTGAGAGAGGGTTGATGATGGTGATGGAGTTGTTGTTCTTTCTGATGGCCTAGAATCAGTCTTTCGTTGATATAACAGTGGGATTCCCTGACTGCTGTGGCCTTGCAACGACACCTCAACATTTGCTGCTGTGCTAACCGGTAGGCTTACAGTGGGGGAAACAATGTAGCGCTGCGGACTACCTTCGTTGTGATCAGTTGCACATGTGGCACTTGAGGTTTGGTGTTGTGTCCACGCTTGCAAGTGCATGGTGGTTAAATGTCTAAGCATGCAACTGGTATTCAAATTTTTCAGATTTTTCCCTCGGCTAAAGGTCTTTGCGCACTTCTTACAGATAACCTTGGCCTGATCATGAGGATTTTGTTCAAAAAAGTGCCACACTGCACTCTTCCTACCTTGGCAGACATTTTGCGGCCTAGCACGCTGTGATCTTTTGACCCTCTGGACAAGCTGTCCAGCAACTCTTTTGATTTTTGGAACCTGTCTTTGGAGTGCTCCGGGCCTGCTAGATAACAGCTGTTGCGATGTCGATGTCTGCTGTGGATGCTCCTCATCTGAGCTATTGGAAGCAGCACCCTCTTCCCCCAATTGATGCCAATCTGGGTCAACAACTGTGTCATCCATCACCTCCTCTTCAATGTCATGTGCACCTTCCTCTGTGTCACCGTGTATGGTGGTATAGTGTGCGGGATGGGGCACCTGAGTCTCATCAGGGTCAGAATCTGGCTCTGTACACTGCGAGGACAATGTAGTGCTCTGAGTGAATGTACCAGCAGAATCATCTATCAGCGGCTGTGCATCAGTGCACTCCATGTCAGATTCATCTTGGCCTGGGTAATTCACCATTTCACTTGATAATCCAGGCATGGTATGTGAAAACAGCTCCATGGAGTAATCAGTAGTATGGCTTGCGTCATCCTTCAATCTTGGTTGGGGTGAAGGACACAAGGAAAGGTGTGGTTCATGAACATGAGCCTCCAATAACGACTCAGTGCTTTTACTTTTTACAACTTCAGAAGAGGAGGCGATAGAGCTGGAGGCTGAGTCAGCAATGTAAGACAAAACTTTTTCCTGATGCTCTGGCTTTAAAAGCGGTTTGCCAACTCCTAGAAAACTAAGCCTTCGAAGCCTTATGGAGCCAGACGATGACGCAGGCTCAACACCTCCTGCATTCGGTCCTATTTTGCTCTTGCCACTACCATCAGATCCACCACCAACACCATCATTACCAGCTGCCAACCCCCGCCCAATTCCAAGGCCTCTTCCACCAGCCTTCCTCATTTTTTGTAGAAATGTAGACAAAATCCAACAAACTATATAGTAATGTAAAACAAGGTACAAGGTGTCTATAGGACAGGGGAGATTTTGAATTTCTGCACACACTGGTGGACACTGGACACTTTTGGATTGTGTGAGGCCCACTGAATATTAAAGCTCTATGTCACAGGCTCGATGGCACAGGTGTGAAAAAAGTGACTAGAGGATAAGGGAGATTTTGAATTTCTGCACACACTTGTGGACACTGGACACTTTTGGATTGTGTGAGGCCCACTGAATATTAGAGCGCTATGTCACAGGCTCGATGGCACAGGTGTGAAAAAAGTGACTAGAGGATAAGGGAGATTTTGAATTTCTGCACACACTTGTGGACACTGGACACTTTTGGATTGTGTGAGGCCCACTGAATATTAGAGCGCTATGTCACAGGCTCGATGGCACAGGTGTGAAAAAAGTGACTAGAGGATAAGGGAGATTTTGAATTTCTGCACACACTTGTGGACACTGGACACTTTTGGATTGTGTGAGGCCCACTGAATATTAGAGCGCTATGTCACAGGCTTGATGGCACAGGTGTGAAAAAAGTGACTACAGGATAAGGGAGATTTTGAATTTCTGCACACACTTGTGGACACTGGACACTTTTGGATTGTGTGAGGCCCACTGAATATTAGAGCGCTATGTCAGAGGCTCGATGGCACAGGTGTGAAAAAAGTGACTAGAGGATAAGGGAGATTTTGAATTTCTGCACACACTTGTGGACACTGGACACTTTTGGATTGTGTGAGGCCCACTGAATATTAGAGCGCTATGTCACTGGCTCGATGGCACAGGTGTGAAAAAAGTGACTAGAGGATAAGGGAGATTTTGAATTTCTGCACACACTTGTGGACACTGGACACTTTTGGATTGTGTGAGGCCCACTGAATATTAGAGCGCTATGTCACAGGCTCGATGGCACAGGTGTGAAAAAAGTGACTAGAGGATAAGGGAGATTTTGAATTTCTGCACACACTTGTGGACACTGGACACTTTTGGATTGTGTGAGGCCCACTGAATATTAGAGCGCTATGTCACAGGCTCGATGGCACAGGTGTGAAAAAAGTGACTAGAGGATAAGGGAGATTTTGAATTTCTGCACACACTTGTGGACACTGGACACTTTTGGATTGTGTGAGGCCCACTGAATATTAGAGCGCTATGTCACAGGCTCGATGGCACAGGTGTGAAAAAAGTGACTAGAGGATAAGGGAGATTTTGAATTTCTGCACACACTTGTGGACACTGGACAATTTTGGATTGTGTGAGGCCCACTGAATATTAGAGCGCTATGTCACAGGCTTGATGGCACAGGTGTGAAAAAAGTGATTACAGGATAAGGGAGATTTTGAATTTCTGCACACACTTATGGACACTGGACACTTTTGGATTGTGTGAGGCCCACTGAATATTAGAGCGCTATGTCAGAGGCTCGATGGCACAGGTGTGAAAAAAGTGACTAGAGGATAAGGGAGATTTTGAATTTCTGCACACACTTGTGGACACTGGACACTTTTGGATTGTGTGAGGCCCACTGAATATTAGAGCGCTATGTCACTGGCTCGATGGCACAGGTGTGAAAAAAGTGACTAGAGGATAAGGGAGATTTTGAATTTCTGCACACACTTGTGGACACTGGACACTTTTGGATTGTGTGAGGCCCACTTAATATCTGAGCGCTATGTCACAGGCTCGATGGCACAGGTGTGAAAAAAGTGACTAGAGGATAAGGGAGATTTTGAATTTCTGCACACACTAGTGGACAATGGACACTTTCGGATTGTGTGAGGCCCACTGAATATCACAGCGCTATGTCACAGGCAGAAATTGGCTAGTGTATCACAAACTACAAGGTGTATGTAGAATTGGGCAGAATAGGAATCTCCTTAGAGTGTAGGTCTGTAAGAACGGAACAAGTCCTCCACTTATCCTTCCACAGTGACACACAGATAGCTTCACTGTGGCCGTGATAACAGCCGTTACACGGTACTGAGAGGAGCGTGCACGTACACGGCTGTCCGGTGTACGTTAAATTGTCAAGCTCCGTGTTTTTTAAGTATACGGACTGACACATGCTGTCTCTCTATAGTTTTGAATGCGATCAAACAGCAAATATATTTAACTGTTTGAAAGCTAGACAAAACTAGTAGGTGCAGGTCTGTAAGAACGGAACATGTCCTCGACTTATTCTCACAGAGTGACACACAGATAGCTTCACTGTGGCTGTGATAACAGCCGTTACATGGTACTGTGTAAGGAGCGTACACCGCAGTATGGTGTGAAAAAATGCACGCTCAGTACCTCAGCAGGACAAAAAAAAAAATTGGGATTGCTTTTAAAAAAGCAGTTTTCAGAGCAGTGGGTAAACAGCAATGCAGCTGTCAGGAAGCCTTAGAAGGCAGCCTAACAACCAACACCACTGATACACCACAATATAGCCTCCCCTTGCACTGCACACAGTGACTGGTGTGTTGTACAGGCACAATCGCTAGCAGCAGAAGCAGTTTTTTTTTCTTCTTCCCTGCCTAACGCTCTCCCTACAGAATCAGCAGCAACCTCTCCCTATGCTAAGATCGGCAGAAGTAAGATGGCGGTCGGCGTGCACGCCCTTTTATACCAAAGCAAGCCAATCACTTGCATGCCCTTCTGAAAGATGGTGGTGACCCGTGCCTATGTCATCACGTTGCCCACAGTGTCCGTGGATCCTGATTGGCTGAAAAAGAGCGCAAAACAAACTTTTGAAACGCGACTTTGGCGCGTAAGTCGCCGACCTCGTGGCCGACCTCATCCTAGGGTCGGGTTCCGTTTCATGAAACCCGACTTTGCCAAAAGTCGGCGACTTTTGAAATTTTTCGACCCGTTTCGCTCAACTCTAGTGGCTAAGATTAATGTTTCAGGTGCACCCTGGCCTCCCATCACGTGCAAACAATGTCCATTACTTCTCATACCTGTGGTTTCACTTTCTGCTCCGTCAGGGTCCCCTCTGCGCTGCTAAAGGCTCCCTATAGACGGTTCCGCACAAATCGAGACAGTCCATTTCAACTTTCAAATGAACAACTTTACCGGTTCGTTTACGCAGCACATTCATATTCTTCACAGCATCAACAAGTTCCACATTGCACGTTTCTTCCACTTTCCCTGTATTTCTCTCTATCACACGGCACGTACCCAGGTCGGACCATATCATGCGGTACCTCAGCGTCCTCCCCGTCCAGATCTGCTACAGTTAGGCGTTCCCCAGTCTGATTTGCCCTAGACATAAGAGCATCAGCCCCCGAAGTCAGCTGCCACATGGTGTGCGACCTGCCTTTCTGTACTGTTTTGACTTCTCCTGCAGTTCTTCTTACGGCCTACAGTACATTGCGGGGTCATACCGCCATTGGTGGTAATGCAGCGTCCTCCCTGTTCAAACTCACTGCGCTTGGGGGTTCCCTCAGCCATTTTGCCCCAGATCTGAGGGCATCAGCCCATGCGATAAGTTGCCACATAAGTGGACAGATTAGACCAAGATAGAGGTTTTTAGTAAAGCACATCATTTGACTATTTACTGAAAACAAAATGAGGGCAACAAAGAAAAGAACACAGTACCTACAGTCAGATATGGTGGAGGATCAAAGATATTTGTGGTTGTTTTGCTGCCTCTGGCACTGGGTGCATTGACTAGGTGCAAGGAATCAAGAAATCTGAAGATCACCAAAGATTTTTGGTTGTAATGTAGTGCCCAGTGTCAGAAAGCTGGGCTTGTATCATTGGTTGATGGGACTAAGAAACTTTATGCAACAGTCATAATATGTTGACTATGAAAAGTATCATCAGAGTGTTTGTTCTCAGAGCATTCCGTGAAGTGTACTGTCAGTGTACTCCTGGCCTTCAGTAATAAACATTATCTTCTTTAAGATTTTATCTCTTGAGTCCTATTCCACAACAGTAAGAATATCCCATAATATATAAGGCATACATTATTTAACAATGGCCAAACATGTATTGTACACCTGACAGGAGGAATAACACTGTACTGTACACCTGACAACAGGAGTAATACTCTGTACTGTGCACCTGACAAGAGTAAAACACTATACACCTGACAGGAGGAAAAATCTACTGTACTGTGCACCTCACAGGAGGAGTAACATACTGTACACCTGACAGGAGGAATTGTGGCACCCCAGGAGTCTGGTTGCCACAGTGGCATTGCCTCCCTCACAGGGGGTAATGTCATGCCTGGAAGCAAAGAGGGTTCCCTTTACAGGTAACAGCAGCATCCAACACTTTTCCTGACTTCAGACCAGAAGAAGGGGGAGCTCAAAACCTGGTTTCAGGGAAGCTTCCCTATACGTTCTGGCCTGGACATTCTGAACATGAATATGGCTTCTCTCCTGTGTGAATTTTCTCGTGATAATTAAGCTGTGATTTTTGTGCAAAACATTTCCCACATTCTGAACATGAATATGGCTTCTCTCCTGTGTGAATTTTCTCGTGATAATTAAGCTGTGATTTATGTGCAAAACATTTCCCACATTCTGAACATGAATATGGCTTCTCTCCTGTGTGAAATTTCTCGTGATAATTAAGCTGTGATTTATGTGCAAAACATTTCCCACATTCTGAACATGAATATGGCTTCTCTCCTGTATGAATTTTCTCGTGACTATTAAGATGTGGTTTATCTGCAAAACATTTCCCACATTCTGAACATGAATATGGCTTCTGTCCTGTGTGAAATCTCTCATGATAATTAAGCTGTGATTTATGTGCAAAACATTTCCCACATTCTGAACATGAATATGGCTTCTCTCCTGTGTGAAATTTCTCGTGATAATTAAGCTGTGATTTATGTGCAAAACATTTCCCACATTCTGAACATGAATATGGCTTCTCTCCTGTATGAATTTTCTTGTGACTATTAAGATGTGATTTCTTTGCAAAACATTTCCCACATTCTGAACATGAATATGGCTTCTCTCCTGTATGAATTCTCTCATGTGCAACAAGATTTGATTTAATTGAAAAACATTTCCCACATTCTGAACATGAATATGGCTTCTCTCCTGTGTGAATTTTCTCATGATAATTAAGCTCTGATTTATGTGCAAAACATTTCCCACATTCTGAACATGAATATGGCTTCTCTCCTGTATGAATTTTCTCATGACGATTAAGAATAGATTTATGTGCAAAACATTTCCCACATTCTGAACATGAATATGGCTTCTCTCCTGTGTGAAATTTCTCGTGATAATTAAGATGTGATTTTTGTGCAAAACATTTCCCACATTCTGAACATGAATATGGCTTCTCTCCTGTATGAATTTTCTCGTGACTATTAAGATGTGATTTTTGTGCAAAACATTTCCCACATTCTGAACATGAATATGGCTTCTCTCCTGTATGAATTTTCTCGTGACTATTAAGCTGTGATTTATGTGCAAAACATTTCCCACATTCTGAACATGAATATGGCTTCTCTCCTGTGTGAAATTTCTCGTGATAATTAAGCTGTGATTTATGTGCAAAACATTTCCCACATTCTGAACATGAATATGGCTTCTCTCCTGTATGAATTTTCTCGTGACTATTAAGATGTGATTTTTGTGCAAAACATTTCCCACATTCTGAACATGAATATGGCTTCTCTCCTGTGTGAAATTTCTCGTGATAATTAAGATGTGGTTTATCTGAAAAACATTTCCCACATTCTGAACATGAATATGGCTTCTGTCCTGTGTGAAATCTCTCATGATAATTAAGCTGTGATTTCTGTGCAAAACATTTCCCACATTCTGAACATGAATATGGCTTCTCTCCTGTATGAATTCTCTCATGTGCAACAAGATTTGATTTAATTGAAAAACATTTCCCACATTCTGAACATGAATATGGCTTCTCTCCTGTGTGAATTTTCTCATGATAATTAAGCTCTGATTTATGTGTAAAACATTTCCCACATTCTGAACATGAATATGGCTTCTCTCCTGTGTGACTTTTCTCGTGACGATTAAGATTTGATTTATGTGCAAAACATTTCCCACATTCTGAACATGAATATGGCTTCTGAATTGTAAGACCTCTCTGATCTTCCACATTTCTTCTGTGACTTTTATTTTGCTTTATAATCTGTGATGAATTTGGTGATAACATTTCTTTACAGAGACCAGAAATCAGATCTTTGCTGTGAGGTGCTGAGGGTATATCGGAGGCGCCAGCATGGTCTTCATATGTATCTCGTGTAATACTGCAATCATCTGCTTTACAATACGACAAAATCAGATGTTCTTCAAAGTTCCTGGTGCACTCATCTGCCAAGAATTAAATTGATGTTAGTTTTTGAGAATAATGTAACCTCAAAAATTATATTTATATATATATAAATATTACACAATTAATTTAAGAAATTCTGTGTAAATTGCAAGATAGGTAGCAAATTGTTAATAAAGGGAACCTACCATCAGATTGATACCTGTCGATACATGTCGAACTATGGGCTGCATTGATCAGACACTGGCTGCACAATGCTCACATGTCACAAGCGGAAGGGCAAGGGCAGCGCACTCCGCAACACAGTAGAGTGTGACGGGGAATGTAGATGTAGACCTTGATTCTTTACAAGGTAGAAATATGTTTGTAAGGCCGGGGTCACACTTGCCGTATGGAAAATCGGTCCAAGTCTCCCTGCCGAGGGTCGCAGGAGTGTTCTCCGTATGGTGATCCATGTGTAATGCGTTTCCAAAGCGATGATGCGATTTTCTTGCACCTATGTATCCGTATGGCTTTACATTTCTCACTGCTTTTCCCCATTTAATTTAATGGCTCAATGGGTTGAAATGAGAAAAATGTGCGCGTATTCGTTACAAGATACACAGATGGTCGGTGTGGTGTCCGAGTTTTTCTCGCACCCATAGACTTACATTGGAGAGTCACGGACGATATACGCATAAAATCGCAGCACGCACGTCGAATACGCCCGAGAAAATAAACGGTGATGGGAGCTGCCCCATAGATTAACACTGGTCCGAGTGCTGTGATCTTTTCTCGCATAGCACTTGTCCGTATTGTACGCTAGTGTGACCCCGGCCTAAGGCGCATTATACCTCCGTTCTTGAGAAGATAATTGTGCTGTCATTTCGCAGGACCCTGGTCCAGACGCCACATCTGTAGTCTGTGGACACCAGGCAGGAACTCTGCCAATCACGTAATACCGGCTGAAACCCTAGATCCTCTTTTGATTTGTAGTCCTTGGATGACGTTATCACTGCGGTGTGAAGAATACATGATTGCATGCCAGGGCAACAAATCAAATGAGGAATCACAACTGCCAGCAGGTAAATGGTGATTTGAATGGTTCCCATCCAGCAGCCACAAACGTCTGACATTGCTGAAGGTCCCGGGTTTTGCAAATTAATTTGCTCATTTCAATCATGCAACCAATACTCCAGAAAGAGGTGAACACCAGGAGTAAGGCCTCATGCTCACTTGCGATGAAATTGGACAAATTCAATCGAATAAAAAATGGAATTGAATTCGGGCCAATGTTAATCTATGATGGTGTCTTTATCTGCGTTTTGTTTTCCAGATCGGATCAAGATCGGGCTGGAAAAAAATTACAGCATGCTTTGATTGTCAGCAAAAATCGAATCACATCTCGCAATAGAAGTCAATGGGTGTGATAAAAAAATCACACAGCACTCGCGCCATGTATCGTAAAAAATTTTTATCGCACCCATTGACTTCTATTGCGGGATGCGATCCGATTTGCGAGTACAATTGCAGAATGCTGCAATTTTTTTTTCCAATCCGATCTTGATCCGAACCGAGCTGGAAAAAAAAAGCAGATGAAGGCACCATCATAGATTAACATTGGTATGAATTAAATCCGATTTTTTTTTTATCCTATTGAATTCGTCCGATTTCATCGCAAGTGAGCATGAGGCCTTAAAGGAATTTAACAGATCAGATAAAAAAGCTGATTTTACTTAAGCTAATTACATAGTGAAAATGCTAAATATGAAAGAAGTTTCTGTTCCAAATATTCCAGGAGAACAACTCACCGAACGCACCACAGTGAAGCCAGGAGATTGGGTGCTGATAAAAGTTATAAAAGGAAAGCACTAGTATCAACTCCGATGGGAAGGTCCATGCCAAGTCCCAGTAACCTCTCCCACTACAGCAAAAACAACTGAAAGGACCTCTTGGATCCACATGTCCCATTGCAAGCTGGTAAAAGTAGAATAGGGAGGGACACAATAGAATCCAAAGCTAAATGCATTAAAGTCCAGTTACAAAGGGGAACGTGCCACAAGCAAAGGCTGGTCTCAGACCTGGTGAAGACTCCCTATCCCCAATTCTGGGCAAAAGATTTAGATTTAGGATGAAGCTGGTAGGTGTAATGGGGCCTGGGGCGGCAGCTGCGGGTGAAACACTTGTTTTCTCTTTTCACCGTTAAATATTCATTACGTTATTCATTTTCTACTAGCTCAGCACTGCGTATATTTGCTGACATGACATTTAGGTTATTCTTGTACACTAACATGGACAGATAGTAGCACCATATATAGAAACAGGTGCTATGTGAGACCTATATACGGTGGTGTGCAGTGGCGTAACTACAAAGTAATGGGCCCCGATGCAAACTTTCAAATGGGCCCCCCCATGCCAAAATACACGCACATCTCCGCTCCGTCCCCCTCTTACACACGCGGCTCCTCTCCATACACCTCATACACACACGGCTCCTCTCCGTACACCTCGTACACACGCGGCTCCTCTCCGTACACCTCGTACACACGCGGCTCCTCTCCGTACACCTCGTACACACGCGGCTCCTCTCCGTACACCTCGTACACACGCGGCTCCTCTCCGTACACCTCGTACACACGCGGCTCCTCTCCGTACACCTCGTACACACGCGGCTCCTCTCCGTACACCTCGTACACACGCGGCTCCTCTCCGTACACCTCGTACACACGCGGCTCCTCTCCGTACACCTCGTACACACGCGGCTCCTCTCCGTACACCTCGTACACACGCGGCTCCTCTCCGTACACCTCGTACACACGCGGCTCCTCTCCGTACACCTCGTACACACACGGCTCCTCTCCGTACACCTCGTACACACGCGGCTCCTCTCCGTACACCTCGTACACACGCGGCTCCTCTCCGTACACCTCGCACACACACGGCTCCTCTCCGTACACCTCGTACACACACGGCTCCTCTCCTAACACCTCATACACACACGGCTCCTCTCCGTACACCTCGTACACACGCGGCTCCTCTCCGTACACCTCGTACACACACGGCTCCTCTCCGTACACCTCGTACACACGCGGCTCCTCTCCGTACACCTCGTACACACGCGGCTCCTCTCCGTACACCTCGTACACACACGGCTCCTCTCCGTACACCTCGTACACACGCGGCTCCTCTCCGTACACCTCGTACACACGCGGCTCCTCTCCGTACACCTCGTACACACGCGGCTCCTCTCCGTACACCTCGTACACACTCGGCTCCTCTCCGTACACCTCGTACACACGCGGCTCCTCTCCTGACACCTCATACACACACGGCTCCGCTCCGTGCACTTTGTACACATACGGCTCCTCTCCCTACACCTTGTGCACACACACTCCACTCCGCACACCTCGTACACACGCGGCTCCGCTTCGTACACACGCGGCTCCTCTCCATACACCTCATACACACACGGCTCCGCTCCGCACCTCATACACACGTGGCTCCTCTCCCTACACCTTGTGCACATACGCTCCACTCCGCACACCTCGTACACAGGCGGCTCCGCTCCGTACACCTCGTACACACGCGGCTCCGCTCCGTACACCTCGTACACACGCGGCTCCGCTCCGTACACCTTGTACACACGCGGCTCCGCTCCATACACCTCATACACACACCGCTCTGCTCCATACACCTCGTACACACATGGCTCCGCTCCGTACACCTTGTACACACACATCTCTGCTACATCCACCCTGCAAACCCCTCTTGACCCCACACAGAAACTTCCCCTCATCCATGACAACCAGAACAGCAGAGTCCTGCATACACAGAGGCTCCTGATTATGTGACCCCTGACTCCTCCCCTCCTGTGACCTCATCACAGGTCCTGTGCGCATAGCCACAGAACAGCCTACGACATCATTGCAGGCTGTGGGGGGCTGCGGTGGGTCTATCTGGGAGGGCGAGGATGGGGTGCATGTGGGGGGAGCCTGGCGGGGCAGTGCAGGAAGAATAGAGTCCCGGGCGGAATGCGGGGGGTTAAAAAATGGGACTGTCCGGCAAGAATCGGGACGGTTGGGAGATATTGTCTGACCTGCTGTGCCCCTGACTCTCCCCGGGCCTGGTCGCAGTGGCGACTGCTGCAACCGTGGTAGTTACGCCCCTGAAAAATTGTTTGCCCCTTCCTTATTTCCTGTTGTTTTGCCAAGATTTTCATACTTAAATGTTTCAGATCACAAAATAAATTTAAATATTATACTGGTATATTTCCCCCATCCTGGTATATGTTCCTCATCCTGGTATGTGACCCCCATCCTGAAATGTTTCCCATACTGGTATATGGCCCCCATCCTGGTATATGGCCCTCATCCTGGTATGTGAATCCCATCCTGATATATGTCCCCCATCCTGGTATATGTCCCCCATCCTGATATATGTTCCTCATCCTGGTATGTGACCCCCATCCTGGCATATGGCCCCCATCCTGAAATGTTTCCCATCCTTGTATATGGCCCCTCTCCTGGTATATGTTCCTCATCCTGGTATGTGACCCCCATCCTGGAATATGTTTCCCATCCTGGTATATGTTCCTTATACTGGTATATGCTTCCCATCCTGGTATATGTCCCTCATCCTGGTATATGTTCCTCATCCTGGTATGTGACCCCCATCCTGGTGTCTGGCCCCCATCCTGGAATGTTTCCCATCCTGGTATATGTCCACCATCCTGGTATATATCCCCCATCCTGGAATATGTTCCCCATCCTGGTATTTGTTTCTCATCCTGGCATATGTTCCTTATCCTGGTATGTGACCCCCATTCTGGTATGTTACCCACATCCTGGTATATGGCCCCCATCCTAGTATATATCCCCCATTCTAGTATATGTTTCCCATCTTGGTATATGTCCCCCATTCTGATATATGTGCTTCATCCTGGTATGTGACCCCCATCCTGGAATATTTTCCTTATCCTGGTATATGTGACCCCCATTCTGGTATATATGCATCATCCTGGTATGTGACTCCCATCCTAACATATGGCCCTCATCCTGGTATATGTTCCCCATCCTGGTATATTTTTCCCATCCTGATATATGTCCCCCATCCTGGTATATGTTTCCCATCTTGGTATACACTACCATTCAAAAGTTTAGGGTCACTTAGAAATGTCCTTATTTTTGAAAGAAAAGCACAGTTTTTTCCAATGAAGCTAACATTAAATGATCCAGAAATACACTCTATACATTGTTAATGTGGTAAATGAATATTCTAGATGCAAACGTCTGGTTTGTAATGCAATATCTTCATAGGTGTATAGAGGCCCATTTCCAACAACCATCACTCCATTGTTCTTATGGTACTTTGTGTTTGCTAACTGTGTAAGAAGGCTAATGGATGGTTAGAATACCCTTGAAAACCCTCGTACAAGTATGTTAGCACAGCTGTAAACAGTTTGGCTGATTAGAGAAGCTATAAACCTGAACTTCCTTTGAGCTATTTGAGAATCTGGAGCATTACATTTGTTGGTTCCATTAAAGTCTCCAAATGGCCAGAAAAAAAGAACTTTCATGTGAAACTCGACAGTCTATTCTTGTTCTGAGAAATAAAGGCTATTCCATGTGAGAAATTGCCAAGAAACTGAAGATTTCCTACAACGGTGTGTACTACTCCCTTCAGAGGAGAGCACAAACAGGCTCTAACCAGAGTAGAAAGAGAAGCTTCATTAAATAGTACAAGCAAAACGCCAGTGTCAATGTCTACAGTGAAGAGGCGACTCTAGGATGCTGGCCTTCAGGGCAGAGTGGCAAAGAAAAAGCCATATCTGAGACTGGCTAATTAAAGGAAAAGATTAATATGGGCAAAAGAACACAGGCATTGGACAGAGGAAGATTGGAAAAAAGTGTTATGGACAGACGAATCCAAGTTTGAAGTGTTTGGATCACACAGAAGAACATTTGTGAGATGCAGAACAACTGAAAAGATGCTGGAAGAGTGCCTGACGCCATCTGTCAAGCATGGTGGAGGTAATGTGATGGTCTGGGGTTGCTTTGGTGCTGGTGAAGTGGGAGATTTGTTCAAGGTAAAAGGGATTTTGAATAAGGAAGGCTATCACTCCATTTTGCAGCGCCATGCCATACCCTGTGGACAGCGCCTGATTGGAGCCAATTTCATCCTACAACACGACAATGACCCAAAGCACACCTCCAAATTATGCAAGAACTATGTAGGGAAGAAGCGGCAGCTGGTATTCTGTCTGTAATGGAGCGGCCAGCGCAGTCACCAGATCTCATCCCCATTGAGCTGCTGTGGGAGCAGCTTGACCGTATGGTACGCAAAAAGTGCCCATCAAACCAAACCGACAAGTGGGAGGGGCTTCTGGAAGCATGGGGGGAAATGTCTCCAGATTACCTCAGCAAATTAGCTGCTAGAATGCCAAAGGTCTGCAATGCTGGAATTGCTGCCAAGGAGCATTCTGTGCCGAGAGCAAAGTGTGAAGGAGAAAATTATTATTTCAGATAAAAATCTTTTTTTCGAACCTTGTCAATGTCTGGACGAGATTTCACATTCATTTGGCAACTCATGTGATTAATAAAAGTATGAGATTTCATGGAAAGCACAAAATTGTCTGGGTGACCCCAAACTTTTGAACGGTAGTGTATGTCCTCCATCCCGGTATATGTGCCTCATCCTGATATGTAACCCTCATCCTGATATATGTCCCCCATCCCGGTATATGTTCCTTATCTTGGTACATGTTCCCCATCCCGGTATATGTTCCTTATCTTGGTACATGTTCCCCATCCCGGTATATGTTCCTTATCTTGGTACATGTCCCCATCCCGGTATATGTTCCTTATCTTGGTACATGTTCCCCATCCCGGTATATGTTCCTTATCTTGGTACATGTTCCCCATCCCGATATATGTTCCTTATCTTGGTACATGTTCCCCATCCCGGTATATGTTCCTTATCTTGGTACATGTTCCCCATCCCGGTATATGTTCCTTATCTTGGTACATGTTCCCCATCCCGGTATATGTTCCTTATCTTGGTACATGTCCCCCATCCCGGTATATGTTCCTTATCTTGGTATATGTTCCCCATCCCGGTATATGTTCCTTATCTTGGTACTTGTTCCCCATCCCGGTATATGTTCCTTATCTTGGTACATGTCCCCCATCCCGGTATATGTTCCTTATCTTGGTACATGTTCCCCATCCCGGTATATGTTCCTTATCTTGGTACATGTTCCCCATCCCGGTATATGTTCCTTATCTTGGTACATGTTCCCCATCCCGGTATATGTTCCTTATCTTGGTACATGTTCCCCATCCCGGTATATGTTCCTTATCTTGGTATATGTTTCCCATCCCGGTACATGTTCCTTATCTTGGTACATGTTCCCCATCCCGGTATATGTACCTTATCTTGGTATATGTTCCCCCTCCCGGTATATGTTCCTTATCTTGGTACATGTTCCCCATCCCGGTATATGTTCCTTATCTTGGTACATGTTCCCCATCCCGGTATATGTTCCTTATCTTGGTATATGTCCCCCATCCCGGTACATGTTCCTTATCTTGGTACATGTTCCCCATCCCGGTATATGTACCTTATCTTGGTACATGTTCCCCCTCCCGGTATATGTTCCTTATCTTGGTACATGTTCCCCATCCCGGTACATGTTCCTTATCTTGGTACATGTTCCCCAATCCGGTATATGTTCCCCATCCCGGTACATGTTCCCCATCCCGGTATATGTTCCTTATCTTGGTACATGTTCCCCATCCCGGTATATGTTCCTTATCTTGGTACATGTTCCCCATCCCGGTATATGTTCCTTATCTTGGTACATGTTCCCCATCCCGGTATATGTTCCTTATCTTGGTACATGTCCCCCATCCCGGTATATGTTCCTTATCTTGGTATATGTTCCCCATCCCTGTATATGTTCCTTATCTTGGTACTTGTTCCCCATCCCGGTATATGTTCCTTATCTTGGTACATGTCCCCCATCCCGGTATATGTTCCTTATCTTGGTACATGTTCCCCATCCCGGTATATGTTCCTTATCTTGGTACATGTTCCCCATCCCGGTATATGTTCCTTATCTTGGTACATGTTCCCCATCCCGGTATATGTTCCTTATCTTGGTACATGTTCCCCATCCCGGTATATGTTCCTTATCTTGGTATATGTTCCCCATCCCGGTACATGTTCCTTATCTTGGTACATGTTCCCCATCCCGGTATATGTACCTTATCTTGGTATATGTTCCCCCTCCCGGTATATGTTCCTTATCTTGGTACATGTTCCCCATCCCGGTATATGTTCCTTATCTTGGTACATGTTCCCCATCCCGGTATATGTTCCTTATCTTGGTATATGTCCCCCATCCCGGTACATGTTCCTTATCTTGGTACATGTTCCCCATCCCGGTATATGTACCTTATCTTGGTATATGTTCCCCCTCCCGGTATATGTTCCTTATCTTGGTACATGTTCCCCATCCCGGTACATGTTCCTTATCTTGGTACATGTTCCCCAATCCGGTATATGTTCCCCATCCCGGTACATGTTCCCCATCCCGGTATATGTTCCTTATCTTGGTACATGTTCCCCATCCCGGTATATGTTAATTATCTTGGTACATGTTCCCCATCCCGGTATATGTTCCTTATCTTGGTATATGTTCCCCCTCCCGGTATATGTTCCTTATCTTGGTACATGTTCCCCATCCCGGTACATGTTCCTTATCTTGGTACATGTTCCCCAACCCGGTATATGTTCCCCATCCCGGTACATGTTCCCCATCCCGGTATATGTTCCTTATCTTGGTACATGTTCCCCATCCCGGTATATGTTCCTTATCTTGGTACATGTTCCCCATCCCGGTATATGTTGCTTATCTTGGTATATGTTCCCCATCCCGGTATATGTTCCTTATCTTGGTACATATTCCCCATCCCGGTATATGTTCCTTATCTTGGTATATGTCCCCCATCCCGGTATATGTTCCTTATCTTGGTATATGTTCCCCCTCCCGGTATATGTTCCTTATCTTGGTACATGTTCCCCATCCCGGTATATGTTCCTTATCTTGGTATATGTCCCCCATCCCGGTATATGTTCCTTATCTTGGTATATGTCCCCCATCCCGGTATATGTTCCTTATCTTGGTATATGTCCCCCATCCCGGTATATGTTCCTTATCTTGGTACATGTTCCCCATCCCGGTATATGTTCCTTATCTTGGTACATGTTCCCTCTCCCGGTATATGTTCCTTATCTTGGTACATGTTCCCCATCCCGGTATATGTTCCTTATCTTGGTACATGTTCCCCATCCCGGTATATGTTCCTTATCTTGGTATATGTCCCCCATCCCGGTATATGTTCCTTATCTTGGTATATGTTCCCCATCCCGGTATATGTTCCTTATCTTGGTACATGTTCCCCATCCCGGTATATGTTCCTTATCTTGGTATATGTCCCCCATCCCGGTATATGTTCCTTATCTTGGTACATGTTCCCCATCCCGGTATATGTTCCTTATCTTGGTACATGTTCCCCATCCCGGTATATGTTCCTTATCTTGGTACATGTTCCCCATCCCGGTATATGTTCCTTATCTTGGTATATGTTCCCCATCCCGGTATATGTTCCTTATCTTGGTACATGTTCCCCATCCCGGTATATGTTCCTTATCTTGGTACATGTTCCCCATCCCGGTATATGTTCCTTATCTTGGTACATGTTCCCCATCCCGGTATATGTTCCTTATCTTGGTATATGTTCCCCTTCCCGGTATATGTTCCTTATCTTGGTACATGTTCCCCATCCCGGTATATGTTCCTTATCTTGGTATATGTTCCCCATCCCGGTATATGTTCCTTATCTTGGTACATGTTCCCCATCCCGGTATATGTTCCTTATCTTGGTACATGTTCCCCATCCCGGTATATGTTCCTTATCTTGGTACATGTTCCCCATCCCGGTATATGTTCCTTATCTTGGTACATGTTCCCCATCCCGGTATATGTTCCTTATCTTGGTACATGTTCCCCATCCCGGTATATGTTCCTTATCTTGGTACATGTTCCCCATCCCGGTATATGTTCCTTATCTTGGTACATGTTCCCCATCCCGGTATATGTTCCTTATCTTGGTACATGTTCCCCATCCCGGTACATGTTCCTGATGCTGGTATATTTCCTCCAAACCTGATATATGCCCCCATCCTGGTGTAGAGTGGTATGAAAAAATGTTTGTCCCCTTCCTGATTTCCTATTCTTTTGCATGTTTCTCACACTTTTTAGATCGAACAAATATAAATATTAGCCAAAAATAAGACAAATAATCACAGAATGCAGTTTTTAAATGAAGGGCTTTATTATTAAATATTAACATTTGCTCGGTGATCTGAAGCATTTAAGTGTCACAAACTTGCAAAAGAATCGGAAATCAGGAAGGGGGTGAACACTTTTTCACACAACTGCATAAACCACATCAGACACAGAGCGGGCTCTTCTCTTCATTCATTACAGGGTCTACATGCCACAGCTGACATGTGCTTCTAAAGGCTTGACACCTGCTATTCCTGCAACATCTGGAGCCATGATATAGACATGGACAGACAAAAATATCCATTCAGAATCCAGGAAAAGATGGGTGAATTTCAACTAATCTAATGAGCTAATTATCGACAAATGAACAATTTCTTTCTATTTCACGTATTTTCTATTTGACTGCAATGATGCTTTTTGGTGGACAATCCAATAAAGCACTACATTTTTTCTAAGAATTATCGTGACATTTTCTTTGGAGAATTTCATCTTGTAAGAAGTCGCAAATCAATTAATAAACAAAATATATATATCTAGCAGTCACATCTCGGCGTGCCACATGAAAGCGTGGATCCCGGCGGGGTGTCAGTGTGGGGAGGTTGAGCTGGGTACGGTTCTGTCTGTAATAGGAGACAGAGTGATTGACAGCAGGTGTCATGTGGCAGTCCGCCATCAGAGGTCACTGGAGAGCACCGACGGCAATGGTTATGTAACTGTCATATGAGGGTTACATAACTGCCAGAGGTCAAGGTGACTCTGATTGGGCGAAGGTGACTGTCAGGTGACAGAGGGCGGGGCTACCTGGACTGACTGGATAAATACTGAGGTGAGCTTCTAGAAGCTTCAGTCAGCCAGGGGAGCTCACAAAGAAGCAGGGTCTGTCACACAGAGGAGACCCCTCAGAGACTTTCTGACGGTAGAAAACGGTCACGGGGGGTGACCCTACAGCACATTGGTCACAGGCAGAGACGGCCTGTGAGGGTCTGGTGTACGGTGGACTTTGTAGGGTGAAACGCCGTGGTGGATTGGCCTAGGGCAGCCACGGTGGATAGAGCCACGAAGTACGCCTGATGGAGAAAGTGAACAAGTGAAGGTGCCCGGGCCTGTCTGCAGTGGTAAAACAGTGTAAACCATCTGTCATATATGGTGCTGGTCGTCGTAAGGGCGGCCAATAAAAGCAAACCCTGTTGAATACATTTCCTGCCTCTGTCTCTTGCCTGTGGATGTCAAGAAGCGGGTCACCCCCCATTCCTGTGAGTACAGCACACCTCCGCCGCCTACCAGCCACATCTCCTAAATACCCACAGCACGCTATCCTCCGCCCCAGCCTGCCACCAGTCTCTGCATTTGCGCTGCTGTTGTGTGGGCCTTGCGCCCATGTAGGTCGCCTTTGGCACATGATGTTGGCTGGCCAGGACCACAAGTTCCACAGATTACCATAATACAGGAGACATCTGTTCAAACATGGGGAATTTACTGAACTTGATATGTACAAGGGATAGCGGGTGCACAGCCTTAAGCAGGGTTCTTTCACACTGTATCCTTCCTCTGTTGGCTACTTCAGGGCTCTGCAGCTTATCGTTTCGCCTGTATGTCACCATAACCCAGCTTCTAGGCCGCAGTCCTGATGAGCGAGTTTCTTGCTACTCACCCATCTGTTCTACGTCCTACCACTATAGACGTTCTGGATCTACCACTCGGAACCCCCGCTGGTCCCACGCTCTCAGTCCTCCTTAGGTCCATCACATTTGGCACTAGCAAGCTCTCAGGTTTCTAGTAACTCGGCGTCTCATCTGATATCGCCTTCAGGAAGGTCTCTCAGTAGCTCTCTTTACGATCTCACTATTCCTCACTCCAGTCTCTTCTCTTCCAGCTGTGGATCACTCCTTGGCAGCAATGCACACTTCTAACAACCCCAAATCTATCTAACTCTATTCAAGAAGCACAGTCCTGGTGTAAGGAGATGGCAGACACGCTCCCCTGCCTTCCCTCTCTCCTTCCCTGTATGTGGTCATTTATGCGTGTTGTACTGTAATGTTTGCTATGTATATTAATGCATGTGCTGTGTTTGCCATGTTTTAATGTGTTACCAGTGTACCATGTAATATATAGATGTGTTTGGAGTAGGGAAAGATAGGGTTAATTTAGGGGACTGAGCCAGCAGCCTCCAAGCTGACAGGAAGTCCCTGTCTCCAGAGCAGAGGCAGGGCAGGCGTGCCTGTGGCAGGATATGCTCTCCTGCTGGGAGCTTGCCTTACCCCTGAAGTGGACAGAGCAGCCAGGGGACCATTGGGCAGCATTCACAAGGACTGTATACGTGTCCTCTGAGAGACTTTCAGCTTCTGGGATCTCCCTGGGAGTTATGGACTTTGCTGCTGCAGCCGTTGCTGTGAATTGGAACAAATCAGAAACCATTATCGTTTTCTTTACTACACCTTTATTAAAACCAAATTGCCACTGTTGGGCCCTAAAGAGTGTGATGTGTGGTGCATCCATTTTGGCATGGAGTGGAGCCATCCATCTGAGGTAACCCACTGTGACCTGGGTGTGGGACTAGGACTGCCTTTTCATGTGCAAGGGGCCGGAGAGTGGACTGACTATGCCTTAGTGGACTCGCCCGCGACTACCACCATGTACCACCATTTTACATTTGGCGTAGTCGGCAGGATCGATTCAGCAGCCCTGAAACCCCAAGACTGACAAACAGAGAAGGATATGGGTCTGTGACCAGGGTGGGAGTAGCTGAGATGGCGTTCCCTGCAACTTTCCCAATTGGAACCAGACGAGAAGCTGAAAGTGATTTTGAGATGCTGATGGAGAAGACTCTCGAGCTTTGTGAATTGTTGTCCATCGTGAAAGAGTTGACAATGATTTTGAAATGTTGACCGCCGTGAGAGAGTCAAAGATGGCGGCTGACACTGACTGTAAAATGGCGCCAAACACTGGCAAGATGACAGAGGTCAGTGGCGTGGAAATGACGGAGGGTGCCGCCTTTCGTTGGCGTCATGCCAGAGATTTGGCACCAGGAGAGAGAAGGCGGCACCCCATTGTGATGGATGCCCACCCAAAATGGGTGTGGGTGAAGAGAGAGTTCCCTTCCTCGCAGCAGAGTCTGGAAAAATGGGTGGAGCAGCAGGAAGTGACTCCACCCACGAACGGGAGTAGTCTGGCAAAGAGAGACTACCTGTTAATGGACGAAATGCCATTGCTGGACGTGATGGAGAGGCGCAGCACATCTTTCCATGGTGGCATTGGCCATCAGGACTGGACGCGATCCGTGGCCTGGGCAGAGATGGGCCTGAGCTTTGAAGCCTGGTGGAGGAGTTTGAGGAATGGCATCCTTTCTGGCAGTCAGACAAGCGGCCAGTGGAGAATGAGGAACCCGCGGAACTGGAGAAGCGGAAGGAGCCCAGAGGACATTAGAAGCTGCAGGGTATTTGCTGCGGTCACCATCCCTGTATTCCATGGCCACGCAGGAGGACTGTCACCATGTAAGGGGGTGAACAGGAATAGTGCCAGCAGACAGAAATACGCTCTGGAGCCGGAACGATCAGGGCTGTCACCACTGTTGCAGGGGGGTGACTTGCCTGACGTGCCTGACTTGCCTGGGCGGGAAGAGCGCGAGCACCTGACTGAAGGGGGCGTGGGGGACTTAAAAGGAGAGGAGCGCGGGAAGGGGAGAGACTTGGCGGGAAGGCGACTGCAGAGCAGGACGAAGGTTGACTCCCTCTCCTCATCTACTGCCACTGAAGCCAATCCTTTTCAGACTGTTCCCTACTTGAGTACTGTATCCAGTTCCTCCCCACGTACGAGACCCTTAACGGGTAGTGCAGCAGATTTAACGACCTTTCCTAAAGGCTGTGACTCTGTACGAGGCCTTGTCATACCTGCAGCCTGTACGACATCATGCTCCCGGCGTGTCGCGTCAAGCTTCAATGACCCACAGCAGGAACTTTATCCGAAGTTTAATGGACCCAAGTTAAACGGACCCAAGACCAACGCAGCGGGATACTTTGGCACGGTCAGGAGACAGTGCATCTCGTTTTTACGCCACAAAGGCAAAGACTTTGTTCATGGACTACAACGCCGTTGGGAACTGTACCAACCGTTCTCCAATAAGATCTAATCGATAAGTCCTTATCTTCACTTTTACTTTTATTGTGTTTTATTTTATATTTCACTGCCTGTCTCAACACCTCCCTGCGCGGAAGATTTCCTTGAACTCATATTCAATAATTGCCTTAGTAAACCTTGTTAACCCCTTCTCTGCCTCCTGCTGTTCACTGCATCCGACGAACCTCTTACAAACAGATGCAGTGGCAGTGAGTAGGAAGTTTCTGTCCGAACGACCTACCGGCCTGACCACTGTTTCTTCACCCTCTGTGGCTCTGTCATCCTCTCTGGTCGCGCCCCGTCTCCACCGTCATCCCCGTTGTTGGTGGCATCTGTTTCTTCCCGGCCTGCACTTGTTCTGGCCGGTGCCAGTGCTGCGTATGTGGAGGAGCCCCGGAGGTCCATTGCAGAAGAGGTTCAATGGATCCAGAGTGTGATCCGGGAAAAGAAGCGACAGGAATGCTGCATTGTCAGAGACTTGAAGCGCCCCGGCGGGGGAGTTGTAGCTGGCTAAATGACCAGCGGAGTGGTCTGGCACCTCGACCTGGCCAAAGGATATGGATTCATTCAGGAGGCCCAGACTGGAGAAAGGGTCTATGTGAATAGGCCTATGTCTAGGTAATATGATGACGATTATGATAATCCTAAAAATTGAATAGGATTATCATTATTATCATCATATTACCTGTTTATGAACTTTTGTATTTTGGTGCTTTCATGTCCCGGGAGCTGACCCCATTATGGGGTATGTATCACATGATCTGTTTTTAAATGTTTTTAATCTTTGGGTGTTGTGTTGCGACTCTAATAAACTTTGCACTTTTGAATATTTAATTGGTGGTCCCAGATATGTAGCATGTTTCTTGGCTCTTCTTTTCACCCCCTGCTACATTGTTACACTGTCTCTCTCACTAAGTCCTCCCCTTGCGGGCAAATCCCAACACTTAGGCCTCTTTCACACATCAGGTTTTCGGCGTCAGGCGCAATCCGGCGCTTTTGACTAAAAACGGATCCGGCGAAATGCAATGCCGGATCCGGTTTCCCCCCCATTGACTTGCATTAGAGCCGGATCGAGCCGGATGGCCATGCGTTTCATCCGATTTTCGCCGGATCCGGCAATGTGTCGCGATCCGGCGTCTAGAAAAAACGGTGACTGTAACGTTTTTTGTCTCCGGCGAAAAAGCCGGACACGCCGGATTCGGCGTGTCCGGATTTTTCATACAATGAAAGCCTACGAGCGCCGCAATGCGCCGGATCCGGCAACAGCCGGATCCGGCGGCCGGATCCGGTTTCTTTGGTCTGAGCATGCTCAGTAGCTCTGCCCACAGGACATATATAAAAGCAAGACAATGGGACCCTCAGCCACACCCAACATGCCACCCAAGCCAAGAACCAGGAGCAGGAGAAGGCAGCAGACATCTGCAGCAGCAGCACCATCAGCACCACCCCAAATGGAGCAGCATGCTGAACAACGGGAGGGGAGTCCAGCAGCAGATGAGAGACGGTAATTATCAAATCCCCCATTCCTCCAAACTAGGGCTATGGAATATCAAGATATTCATTGGCCCTTTGTTTCTCTTTATTCAACAGCCGCCCAATAGATGCAGCAGCAATGGCAGCAGCAGAAACACCACCCACAGCCATGGAGTCTGGCCATGAGGAAGACAGCACATCTTCAGGGAGCCCTCCCTCGCATCGTCAGCGTTTGACGGTAAGTTTTTATTTCCAAAATCCATCATCTCTGTAATATATGTGTATTCATTGCCTTTTATTTCAAAACAGGAATCACAAGATGAAGAGGAGCTCCCAGAAGAAGAAGGAAGGGGTGGACAGACACTTGGAGTGGGCTCACAATTGGTAAGTTTTTTGCATCAAACGCAGAAACACAACATCACACTACACACAACACATAGAAAACAATGTTCTGCAGACCACACACAGCAAACAAATGCCTACATCCAAAGACATAACATTTTTTGTTTTCTTCTCTAGTCTTCCCAATCTGGTGCTCGGCCAAGAGGTCCTCGCAGTGCCTCCCAGGGTCGTCGGCGACAGCAACGCGGCGGTCACCAGCGTGTAAGTATAAATATTTTTGCTTTGTTTTTTTTGCACTTTTTATTTCATTTCTTTTGTGGAGGCTAATTATGTTATTTTTGTCTTTTTCTTTAACAGCCTTCACAGCGTGCTCCCGACTCTGACGGTGAGGATGGAGGGATTGATGTGGACCGCCTCATCGATCTCGTCAGAGAAAGGGAGCCGCTCTGGAATATGGCTGACCGCCGCCACGCTGACCTGATCGTTACCCGACGACTCTGGGAGGAAATCTGTTCGCTCCTTGTGGACCGCTGGGAGGACCTCGAAGCTCGGGCCCAGATTAAAGAGCGTAAGTATATACAGTACCGGTTGCTTGATTTAAACCAGTGTTTCCCGAACTCCAGTCCTCGTGGTCCCCACGGATCATGTGTTCAGGATTTCTATTTACTTTGGAAATCCTGAAAACATGACCCCTGGGGACCATGAGGACTGGAGTTTGGGAAACACTGATGTTGTATACTAACCACTTTGTCCTTTCTCGTTTCAGGGGAGAGAATTGTGAAGCGGTGGCGGTCTGTGAGGGATCGTTTCAAGAAGGAGTTCAATAAAGAGATGCGGGCCACGAGTGGATCTGGAGGACGCAGGAGCAAGTACAAGTACGCACGAGCCCTGTCGTTCCTCCGGGAGACAATGCTCACCAGAAGGTAAATATTACACACCACATGTGACAAAAAAATGTTTAGATGTAACTTTTTTTTTTCAGCCAGGGCCGTACCATGTCAGTATTTTAATTGTTTTTTTTTCTCTTTATTCCACAGCACGGTGAGCAGCACTCGGGAACCTGCACGATTGGACCCTTCTGAGGCGATCCCTGAGGAGACCGGCACCGAGGGACACTTCGACCGCCCCGGTACATCTGCACCTTCCCAGCCTTCCCACACATTCGACCCATCTG
Source organism: Dendrobates tinctorius (assembly GCF_039654945.1). NCBI lineage: Eukaryota > Metazoa > Chordata > Amphibia > Anura > Dendrobatidae > Dendrobates > Dendrobates tinctorius. The sequence goes on from NW_027361840.1 coordinate 1,841,271, forward strand.
TCCCATCCACCAGCACAGGAGCATCGTGGCCGCCTACATTACATGAAGCTGCTGGTGAGGAGATCGCTTTCCCTTTACCCCACCCTTCTGCCCCTGCCACCTCTAGTACACCTGCGGGTACTGGGCGGCAGCGGCAGAGGGGTCAGGAAAAGACTTATGCGCCAGAGTTCTTGCATCTGAATGCATCTTTCCAGAACTGTCTAAAAGTCTTGTCAGAACAAATCTCCGCAGGCTATCAGCAGATCAACTCCAGCATTCTGGAGGTGAAGACACTTCTGCAAACCATGCATTCAGAAGCAAGATCTTCGCCAAACCACACCTTTTTCAGGTCTGTTGTGGAGCGCATGGAAACGCTCTCTCCTGCCCAGCAGATGCATGTAATGCATTCATGCCACGCTGCTCTCCAGCAAGTTACCTCCCAACCTCCTCCTCCCACCACAGTAGTTCCTCCACCTGCACCCCCTCCAGCCACTTTCCATCCTCCCCCTCCTATTACATCTACACCCCCTCCAGCCACTTTCCATCCTCCCCCTCCTATTACATCTACACCCCCTCCAGCCACTTTCCATCCTCCCCCTCCTATTACATACCATCCACCTTCCCAGCACCAGCAACCTCCCCAGCACCAGCAACCTCCCCAGCACCAGCAACCTCCCCAGTACCAGCAACCTCCCCAGTACCAGCAACCTCCCCAGTAGCAGCAACCTCCCCAGTACCAGCAACCTCCCCAGTACCTGCAAACTCCCCAGTACCAGCAACCTCCCCAGTACCAGACATCTCCCCACTTCCAGCAACCTGCCCCGTACCAGACATCTCCCCACTTCCAGCAACCTGCCCCGTACCAGACATCTCCCCACTTCCAGCAACCTGCCCCGTACCAGACATCTCCCCACTTCCAGCAACCTGCCCCGTACCAGACATCTCCCCACTTCCAGCAACCTGCCCCATACCAAACTCCTTCCCCATACAACTTGCCATCAACATCATCTGCTCCTACAGTCCCTGCCCAACCCTCCACTCCACCACCCACCACCTCTTCTGCTTCCCACATGTCCACCCATTCTGTAGTTTTTTCCACACCTTCACCTCTAACTGTTCCTTCCCCACCACGATCCCAGTCCTCTCTCCACACTCCCAGTGTCGAAGTGTCCCGCAGCCCCTCCAGCAGTATTTCCACCACACACTACACAGATTTATAATGTGTGTATTTAAATAAAAATGACCAGTTTTATGGTTTCAAAGCTTTATTAAACAAGTTTATTAAAATTTTAAAAAAGTTTACTAAAAAAAACATTTTTCAATAAAAGTTAAATTATTTTACACTGGTTGCCTGTCATTTCTTTCTGCGGCGAAAAAGGTTAAATACAGGGTATTTAAAAGGTGAAATGGTATTCAAAACTAGGTATATAACTGTGGGTAAATTTTAGCTTTTTGCCACAGTTGTGTTCCTGGTTGTGTTTGAAGCAAAGTATTTCACCTAAAAAGTTGTGTTTATTGTTGGTGATTTCCTAACAATGTACACAACTTTTGTTAAAAGGTGAAATACTTTGCATAAAACACAACCAGGTACACACCTGTGGTCTAAAGCTAAAAATAGAGACCATGACAAGATAGCCAACTTTGGTTGGCAAAGGTATATACTGTTGGTACAGAAGGTACACAAGTTTTAGGGCACAAATCTTTCACACTCTGTCATCCTGCCAGTGTACTCTGCCTTGAGGTGACATAAAGTATAGTGCAAAATTGTCCCTCATTACTGAAACCGTCACAGAACTTCTAGTGGTAATGTCCTGGTAATCTTGCAAGGTGGTTTCTTCAGAGGTGTCCTCAATGGAAATGGGTTCCTTGCAGATAACAAAATTGTGGAGTACCACGCACGCTTTGATCACCTCGTCCACAGTTTCTGTCTTGAGGTTGATCGCAGTCAATAGGACCCGCCATTTGGCTGTCAGAATACCAAAGGTACATTCAACCATTCTTCTTGCTCTTGTGAGGCGGTAATTAAAAATGCGTTTTGGTCTTGTCAATCCTCTGCTAGAGTACGGTTTCAAAAGGTGTTCTGACAGCTGGAAGGCTTCATCCCCTACACAGACAAATGGCATAGGTGGACCAGATGTTTGCGGCAGCGGTCTAGGTGGTGGGAACTGGAAGGTGTTTCCATACAGTTTACGCCCCATGGCAGACAGTTTGAAAACTTGAGAGTCATTGGAGCGGCCATAGGCCCCAATATCAACCGCAATAAATTTGTATTCCGCGTCAGCGATGGCCATGAGGACAATTGAAAAATATTTCTTGTAATTTAAATATTCCGATCCCGATCCGGCTGGCTTTACAATGCGGATATGTTTCCCGTCCACAGCGCCCAAGCAGTTGGGAAACTGACATATCTGTTGAAACTTGTCAGCAATTTCAATCCACCTCTCTGTTGTGGGCTCTGGTAAAAACTCTTCAGCTAAGGAGTCCCACAGTGCACGGCATGTGTACTTCACTATTCCAGATATGGTGGAAATCCCGAGTCTGTACTGGAAATGCAGTGACGAAAGGGATTCTCCAGTTGCAAGAAATCTGTGGGGAATTAAAAAACAATAAATTAGTTTTAAATCACAGCATTGCATACCAAAACTGAGCTATAACACTTGGAGATACAAACTACCACCAACAAGATTGCAGTGAAAGTGTGCTCTGATGCGATCACATCCAATAAATGTGGCTTACCTTAAAGTCACCATCAGACGCTCTGCGGGTGAAACAGAGAAGCGGCAATAGGTGTCCGCTTTTCTTATAAGGTGTGCAATGCGCTCCACCAAGTAATCAAAATTCTCCATTTTCATCCTAACATATCCAAAAAATTTATCCGGGTTTCGTCGAAGGTCCATGCAGAGTGTAGAATAGACCCCACGCGTCATTCTCTTGGCTGTGATGGGGTGGATCCACAAACGTTGTCTACGATGCCTGATGCGCTGCTGTCTCGCTCTCTCCTTCTCCAGAACAATCACCCTCAAACGATTCGCCTCCGCTATAAAATCCGCCAAATTCTTCAAAATATTTCCAATGACAACATCCATCTTCGCCAGTAACTTGCTCTTCTCTCCAACCTGCACTTTCTCCTCGACAACCTGTCAAAGAAGGGCTGTAGGAACACTCTATATATAGTTTTCCAGTAGCCAATCCCGTTCGGAAGGCCACAAGGGTCAATTTTAAAAACCGGATCCGGCGTAATCCGTCGAAAAACGGATAGAAAAACGGATGAACCGGATGAGACGGATCCGGTTTTGTCTGTCAAGAAAAAGACGGATCCGGCAGAAAACCGGATCCGTCACATCCGGTTTTACTAAACATTTGCCGGATCCGGCGTTCCGGCACGACGTCGGATCGCGCCTGACGCCGAAAACCTGATGTGTGAAAGTAGCCTTATAGTGGGGAAAAAAAGTATTTAGTCGCCACCAATTGTGCAAGTTCTCCCACTTATAAAGATGAGAGCGGCCTGTAATTGACATCATAGGTCGACCACAACTGTGAGAGTCACAATGAGAAAACAAATCCAGGAAATCACCTTGTCTGATTTGGGAAGATTTATTTTGCAAATTATGATGGAAAATAAGTATTTGGTCATTAACAAAAGTTCATCTCTGTATTTTGTTATATATCCTTTGTTGGCAATGACTGAGGTCAGACGTTTTCTGTAAGTCTTCACACGGTTGGCGCACACTGTTGGTGGTATGTTGGCCCATTCCTTCATGTAGACCTCCTCTAGAGCAGTGATGTTTTAGGCCTGTCGCTGGACAGCACGGACTTTCAAATCCCTCCAAAGGTTTTCTGTGAGGTTCAGATCTGGAGACTGGCTAGGCCACTCCAGGAGATTTGTTGCCCTGGCAGTGTGTATATACAGTATATACACACACATAAATGCATGACATTATTCACATGATGTGCTTTCTGCCTCCAGGGAACTGGATCCTTCACCCAGAGTTGGGTACAGAGGATCTAGACTTCGGGCCCCACCTACTGGAAAGACACTAGAATGGGGTATCCCGTAGCAAATATAACATTTATTGAAGGACAGGAATCTACAGTACAAGTAAATTTCGGTAGATTATTGAATGGTTATTGCAAAAATCAAAATCAAGCATCCAGACTCACACAGTCAGATAAATATATTTGCTTTATACCCACAAACACACCAGATAATACCTGTACAGAGGCAGATAATTGTAATGATTTGTGAATTACTTTAAAGAAACCCCAGATTACAGACCAAAGATTACATGACATTGAAGGCGATGTATTAGGTACAGACCCTATGGCTATGTTCACATGTTGCGTCGTTTTTGCAGCATTTTTTTTCTGCACGCAAAACCTGCTCTCTTGGCATTAAAGAAGCAACTACAAAATAACAGATTTTACTTCGTTTTTTTGACGCGTTTTTGCTGCGTTTGTCTACTGCGGTTTTGTCAGTGTTCATTTGTCTCTTGTGAATGCTGATAAAGTTTAGGGCAGAAAAAAATAACCTAATTCAACTTCAGCAGGCTTTGGCAGCAAAAACGCAGCAAAACCAGATACCTGCGTCATTTTTTTTAGGCGTTTTTGCAGCATTTTTGCACTACCCATTGCTTTCGAAGGGTGAAAACCGCTCCAAAAAAGCTGAAAGAAGTGACATGCTGTATTTTGCAAAAATGCAGCTCTTTGACAAAAGTCAGATTAAAAAAAAATAAGGTGCTTGCATGAGATTTCTGAAATCTCATAGACTTTGCTGGTACTGTAAACACAGCTGAAAATTTGCCTTAAAAAAAAGCTGAAAAAATGCAGCATGTGAACATAGCCTATCGGTCACTTCTCCATAAAAGTACAACAGCCCCAAGCCAATAAGATAAATAAGAAGCGAAAAATGGAAATCCCTGGTGGAGCAACTTTAGGATCCTTATGACCCACAGTTAGGTACACCTGATGTATGAAGACGAACTGGCCCTAGAAATTGGGTATGATGAAAAGAATTGGTGCTTAGATCAGATAAGATACACAGCTAAGAGCCTAAATAAAAACAGCTCTTACCGACCTACTGAGGGTAAAGGCAAAACCCCTGCTCTTTCCACCCATGAATAAACCAGACGTCCCACTCCAGGTGATCGCTTATGCCTCTTTTACACATCAGTTTTTCGCCGTCAGGCGCGATCCGGCTATTTTTACGAAAACTGGATCCGGCGAAATGCAATGTCGGATCTGGTTTTTCCCCATTGACTTGCATTAGCGCCGGATCGCGCCGGATGGTCATGCGTTTCGTCCGGTTTTGGCCGGATCCGGCAATGTGTCGCAATCCAGCGTCTGGAAAAAACGGCAACTGTAACGTTTTTTGTCTCCGGCGAAAAAGCTGTACACGCTGGATCCGGCGCTTCCGGCTTTTTCACACAATGAAAGTCTATGAGCGCCGCAATGTGCCGGATCCGGTTTTTTGGTCTGAGCATGCTCAGTAGCCCTGCCCACAGCAAACATATATAAAACCATGACTGTGGGACCCTCAGCCACAGCCAACATGCCACCCAAGAGAGGAGCCAGCCGCAGGAGATGGCAGGAGATAACTGCACCACCAGCACCACCACCCCAAATGGAGCGAAGGGACCATGGTGACCATGTGGAGGGGAGTCCACCAGCAGATGACAGACGGTAATTATCAAATCTCCCATTCCTCAAAACTAGGGCCATGGAATATCAATATATTCAGTGGCCCTTTGTTTCTCTTTATTCACCAGCAGAAGTCGCCCTATTGATGCAGCAGCACCGGCAGCACCAGCAGCAACAGCAGCAGCAGCAGCAACAGCAGCAGCAGCAGGAGTGGAGACTGGCCAGCAGGAGGACACCACATCTTCTTCTGGGAGCCCTCCCTCACATCGTCAGCGTTTGACGGTAAGTTTGTATTTCCAAAATCCATCATATCGGGAATATATGTCTATTCATTGGCTTTTATTTCAAAACAGGAATCACAAGCTGAAGAGGAACTCCCAGATGAAGAAGGAGGGGGTGGACAGACACCTGGAGTGGGCTCACAATTGGTAAGTTTCCTGCATCAAATACAGAAACACAGCATCACACTACACACAACACATTGAAAACAATGTAGCGCAGATATCACACAGCAAACACATAAGCCTACATCCAAACATAATTTTTTTGCTTTTCTTTTCTAGTCTTCCCAATCTGGTGCTCGGCCAAGAGGTCCTCGCAGTGCCTCCAAGGGTCGTCGGCGACAGCGACGCGGCAGTCACCAGCGTGTAAGTATAATATTTTTGCTTTGTTTTTTTTGCACTTTTTATTTCATTTCTTTAAGTCTGGAGGCTAATTATGCTATTTTTCTTTTTTTCTTTAACAGCCTTCACAGCGTGCTCCCTACTCTGACGGTGAGGATGGAGGGATTGATGTGGACCACCTCATCGATCTTGTTAGAGAAAGAGCCGCTTTGGAATATGGCTGACCGCCGGCATGCTGATCTAATTGTGACCCGACGGCTCTGGGAGGAAATCTGTTCTCTCCTTGTGGACCGCTGGGAGGACCTTGATGCTCGGGCCCAGATTCAAGAGCGTAAGTATATACAGTTTCAGCTGCTTGATGTCAAGCAGTGTTTCCCGAACTCCAGTCCTCGTGGTACCCACGGGTCATGTTTTCAGGCTTTCCTTTTGAGCAACACTATGGAAATCCTGAAAACATGACCCCTGGGGACCACGAGGACCGGAGTTTGGGAAACACTGATGTTGTATACTAACCACTTTGTGCTTTCTTGTTTCAGGGGAGAGAATTGTGAAGCCGTGGCGGTCTGTGAGGGATCGTTTCAAGAAGGAGTTCAATAAAGAGATGCGGGCCCCGAGTGGATCTGGTGGACGCAGGAGCAAGTACAGGTACGCCCGAGCCCTGTCGTTCCTCCGGGAGACAATGGTCACCAGAAGGTAAATATTACACACCCCATGTCAAAAAATAATTTTTACATGTCTAATTTTTTTCAGCCAGCGCCATGCCATGTCACTATATTAATTAAATTTTTTTCTCTTTATTCCACAGCACGGTGACCAGCACTCGGGAGCCTGCACGGTTGGACCCTTCTGCAGCGATCCCTGAGGAGACCGGCACAGAGGGACACTTCAAGCACCCCGGCACATCTGCACCTTCCCAACCTTCCCTCACATTCGATCCATCTCTCCCATCCACCAGCGCAGGAGCATCATGGCCACCTACATTACATGAAGCTGCTGGTGAGGAGAACGCTTTCCCTTTACCCCACCCTTCTGCCCCTGCCACCTCTAGTACACCTGCGGGTACTGGGCGGCAGCGGCAGAGGGGTCAGGAAAAGAGCTATGCCCCAGAGTTCTTGCATCTGAATGCATCTTTCCAGAACTGTCTCAAAGTCTTGTCAGAGCAAATCTCCGTAGGCTTTCAACAGCTCAACTCCGGCATTCTGGAGTTGAAGACACTTCTGCAAACAATGCATTCAGAAGCAAGATCTTCTCCAAACCACACCTTTTTCAGGTCTGTTGTGGAGCGCATGACAATGCTATCTCCTACCCAGCAGATGCATGTAATGCATTCGTGCCACGGTGCTCTACAGCAGGTTACCTCCCAACCTCCACCTCCCACCACAGTAGTTCCTCGACCTGCACCCCCTCCAGCCACTGTCCCTCTTCCCCCTCCTATTCCTTACCAGCCACCTCCTCAGTACCAGACACCTACCCAGTACCAGCAACCTCCCCAGTACCAGCAACCTCCCCAGTACCAGCAACCTCCCCACTTCCAGCAACCTGCCCCTTACCAAGCTCCTTCCCCATACCAAACTCCGTCCCCCTACCACTTCCCAACCACATCATCTGCTACTCCAGTCCCTGCCCAACCCATCACTCCACCACCCACCACCTGTTCTGCTACCCACATGTCCACCCATTCTCTTGCTTTTTCCACCCCTTCACCTCTAACTGTTCCTTCCCCACCACGATCCCAGTCCTCTCTACACACTCCCAGTGTCGAAGTGTCCCGCAGCCCCTCCAGCAGTATTTCCACCCCACACTACACTAACTTATAAATGTGTGTCTTCAAATAAAAATGAAAATTTTTTTGGGACATTTACAGTTTAATAAAAAACAAAAGTTTTCAATAAAAGTTAAATTATTGGTTTACACTGGTTGTCTGTGTTTTATTTCTGCGGCAAAATATGGTTTAAAAAAAGGTTTACAGGGTAGACAAAAGGTCAAAAGGTATACAAAACAAGGTACATAACAGTGGGTAAAAGGTAATTAAATTTTACCTTTTGCCCACAGTTGTGTTCCTGGTTGTGCTTTACACAAAGTATTTCACCTTTTACCAAAAGTTGGGTATCTTGTTGGCGATTTCCTAACAATGTACACAACTTTGGTTAAAAGGTGAAAGACTTTGCCTAACACACAACTGTGGGCAAAAGGTAAAAATAGTTAAACCACAACAAGATAGACAACAAGATAGCCAACTTTGTTTGGAAAAGGTATATACTGTTGGTACAGAAGGTACACAACTTTGGTTAAGGGCAGAAATTTATTAAACTCTATCATCCTGCCATTCTATTCTGCCTTGGGGTGACAAAGTATTGTGCAAAATTGTCCCTCATTCGTGACACCGTCACAAAACTTCGATTGGTAATGTTGTGGTAATCTTGCAAGGTGCTTTCTTCCGAGTCCTCAATGGAAATGGGTTCCTTGCACATAACAAAATTGTGGAGTACCACGCAAGCTTTGATCAGCTCGTCCACAGTTTCTGTCTTGAGGTTGATCGCAGTCAATAGGACCCGCCATTTGGCTGTCAGAATACCAAAGGAGCATTCCACCATTCTTCTTGCTCTTGTTAGGCGGTAATTAAAAATGCGTTTTGTTCTTGTCAATCCTCTGCTACAGTAGGGTTTCAAAAGGTGTTCTGACAGCTGGAAGGCTTCATCCCCTACACAGACAAATGGCATAGGTGGACCAGATGTTTGCGGCAGCGGTCTAGGTGGTGGGAACTGGAAGGTGTTTCCATATAGTTTACGCCCCATGGCAGACAGTTTGAAAACTTGAGAGTCATTGGAGCAGCCATAGGCCCCAATATCAACAGCAATAAATTTGTATTCGGCGTCAGCGATGGCCATGAGGACAATGGAAAAATATTTGTTGTAATTGAAATATTCCGATCCCAATCCGGCTGGCTTTACAATGCGGATATGTCTCCCGTCCACAGCGCCCAAGCAGTTCGGAAAATGACATATCTGTTGAAACTTTTCTGAAATTTCAATCCACCTCTCTGTTGTGGGCTCTGGTAAAAACTCTTCAGCTAAGGAGTCCCACAGTGCACGGCATGTGTGCTTCACTATTCCAGATATGGTGGAAATCCCGAGTCTGTACTGGAAATGCAGTGACGAAAGGGATTCTCCAGTTGCAAGAAATCTGTGGGGAATTAAAAAACAATAAATTAGTTAAAAATCACAGCATTGCATACCAAAACTGAGCTCTAACACTTGGAGATACAAACTACCACCAACAAGATTAGCAAAATAAAGGGGATGTAGTGGGAAATTAGTCAATTTTAATATAGTATGTTGCATACACCACCCAAGACTATATTATAGCAACTAAAGGACAGTCATAGACCAAAACTGGAATAAAACAAAAACACATGACCATAGTCCTATCATTAAAAATATTTTATTGATATACCATAATAATATAAAACCAAGGTTTAATTAAAAAAGCAGCAAAACATCAAATATATATATGATAATATGCAAAAAAATTGAAGGGTCAGCTAACCATAATCATAAGAGAAGGTTACACATATGTGTAGAGTCCCATGCCACAGAAAAATATGCAAATAGTGTTACATAACGAATATAAAAATATATGTAATAGTGCCGTAAAGGTATGTGATAAAAAACATATATTAACAAAACGACATACAATTAGATCAAAGTGCAATATATGTGCTAACAAAAAACACAATTTGTGTGAATAATAAACACTAAAGTGCAAAGTGCAATAGTGTCCAGCAGGGGTTGCTACACATAGATAAAATTGCGATTTTGTGACCATGAACACTCTCTTAACGAATGAGAGTGTATGAAGGCGCAGTTAGGAGATAAACAATCACCACAGGTAGTAGTAAACCAATCAGAAAAACGAAATGGTTGCTGCCAACAACCAGACTATAATGTTAAATAGTTATACCTGTGGATTTATAAATGCTCCTACACGCCAGAGGTAGCTGCCCTTCCCCAACGCGCGTTTCGGCCAATTGCCTTCGTCAGGGGGTGGATACTAGCAGAAGCCAATAGGTATTTATGTACCAAAGAGCCAATCAAGACTCATTAAACAAAATTTAGACCAATCACAGTCAGAAAGGCGTGGTGTTTCAATTATTATTAAAGCATATGCATATAATGCACATGACCTGAATTGAATGAAACTGCCACATCTAGCATTAAGACATTAAATACTGGTATAATGTAAAACCATCAAGTATAAGACACTGCACAGATCGCAGTTTATGTGGTGGCTGACATTGTGTATCAAACAGCCAATCATAGCCCGTAAAACAAAAATTGGGCCAATCAGCATCCAAGAGGTGTGGCGCTTCAAATAGTCACTCAGTCTGTACAAAATTGCACCAATAACTGGTAGCGTATCAGACAGCCAATCATAGACCTTCAAACAGAAAATGGACCAATCATAGTCTAGAGGGCGTGACGCTACGAACGATGTCTCCATTGGAACAAAAATGCGGATGCATACGTAAATACTTAATAATCACAACAACCAGCAGATGAATATCACAATGACACCACATAATACAAGGCTATGCAATTTACAGAAACCGCCATCTAGTTGGTAATTAACACAGATAGTTATAATGTGCAGTGTATAGGACTAGATAAACTTAATAACCAGCGGTTGTTACATATTTTAACAAAGCCGCAGTGTCTAAATATCATGTCCCAAACTATATTGATACTTATTGCTTAAATAATACCACAACTGCCACATATAAATATTTAATGGTCACTGCAGCCAGCGGATGAAAGTCACAAATGACGCAACATAGCATATAACTACGCAATTTATAAACGCCGCCATTATATGATAACTTAAATCGTGCAGAGCTCAAACAAAAAGGCCACAATAAAGTCATACTACAGGATGTCTACTTCTCTCCCCCAGAAAGAAACCTGTCACATTTCAAGTAGCTGTATCCGTTATACTCAATAGAAATAATTTAGTTTCTGTAGACACACAATAGAAGAACATCAACTTATAATAAGCATCAATAGTTGTATTGATGTATTAAAAAAAAAAAAAATATATATGTATATATATGTATAAACAGACTTAATGGCCAACTGTTATTGCATATCTATACAAAACCGCAGTGTCTGGATATCTCAACCCTAGCTAAATTGATACATTTATTTCTTAATACCATATACCAAAGGAGATTATTATGAAACCAAAGTCATCTAGTTTAAACATGCATGTAAAAATGTCAATCACAGACATAGCATGGATTAAATATTGCATTACTCAGTAGATGGCAGTAAACGACGCACATGGCGCAAAGAACAGCAGGACACTCCAACGAGCCACGTCAGCCTCCCCACTGAAAGCGTGTTGCAGAAGGGAGGTAAAAGACGCGACACACCAGAGGCCCATGCATGCCCAATTGCAGCACGCGCGTACCTGACACAACTGATGTATATGCAGTACACAAACAATGGTATTCATGTTGATTGCATCTTATATATAAAGAAAAAATATAAAGGAAAAAGAAAAATTTCATTCATCTTGAGGAACTTCAAGGATGTTCTCAAGGTCCATGTTGACAGTTGTGAATATTTGTATATTAGGGTTGATTAGGGTTTGGATATTAGGGTTGAGATATCCAGACACTGCGGTTTTGTATAGATATGCAATAACAGTTGGCCATTAAGTCTGTTTATACATATATATACATATATATTTTTTTTTTTTTTAATACATCAATACAACTATTGATGCTTATTATAAGTTGATGTTCTTCTATTGTGTGTCTACAGAAACTAAATTATTTCTATTGAGTATAACGGATACAGCTACTTGAAATGTGACAGGTTTCTTTCTGGGGGAGAGAAGTAGACATGCTGTAGTATGACTTTATTGTGGCCTTTTTGTTTGAGCTCTGCACGATTTAAGTTATCATATAATGGCGGCGTTTATAAATTGCGTAGTTATATGCTATGTTGCGTCATTTGTGACTTTCATCCGCTGGCTGCAGTGACCATTAAATATTTATATGTGGCAGTTGTGGTATTATTTAAGCAATAAGTATCAATATAGTTTGGGATATGATATTTAGACACTGCGGCTTTGTAAAAATATGTAACAACCGCTGGTTATTAAGTTTATCTAGTCCTATACACTGCACATTATAACTATCTGTGTTAATTACCAACTAGATGGCGGTTTCTGTAAATTGCATAGCCTTGTATTATGTGGTGTCATTGTGATATTCATCTGCTGGTTGTTGTGATTATTAAGTATTTACGTATGCATCCGCATTTTTGTTCCAATGGAGACATCGTTCGTAGCGTCACGCCCTCTAGACTATGATTGGTCCATTTTCTGTTTGAAGGTCTATGATTGGCTGTCTGATACGCTACCAGTTATTGGTGCAATTTTGTACAGACTGAGTGACTATTTGAAGCGCCACACCTCTTGGATGCTGATTGGCCCAATTTTTGTTTTACGGGCTATGATTGGCTGTTTGATACACAATGTCAGCCACCACATAAACTGCGATCTGTGCAGTGTCTTATACTTGATGGTTTTACATTATACCAGTATTTAATGTCTTAATGCTAGATGTGGCAGTTTCATTCAATTCAGGTCATGTGCATTATATGCATATGCTTTAATAATAATTGAAACACCACGCCTTTCTGACTGTGATTGGTCTAAATTTTGTTTAATGAGTCTTGATTGGCTCTTTGGTACATAAATACCTATTGGCTTCTGCTAGTATCCACCCCCTGACGAAGGCAATTGGCCGAAACGCGCGTTGGGGAAGGGCAGCTACCTCTGGCGTGTAGGAGCATTTATAAATCCACAGGTATAACTATTTAACATTATAGTCTGGTTGTTGGCAGCAACCATTTCGTTTTTCTGATTGGTTTACTACTACCTGTGGTGATTGTTTATCTCCTAACTGCGCCTTCATACACTCTCATTCGTTAAGAGATATATGTTCATGGTCACAAAATCGCAATTTTATCTATGTGTAGCAACCCCTGCTGGACACTATTGCACTTTGCACTTTAGTGTTTATTATTCACACAAATTGTGTTTTTTGTTAGCACATATATTGCACTTTAATCTAATTGTATGTCGTTTTGTTAATATATGTTTTTTATCACATACCTTTACGGCACTATTACATATATTTTTATATTCGTTATGTAACACTATTTGCATATTTTTCTGTGGCATGGGACTCTACACATATGTGTAACCTTCTCTTATGATTATGGTTAGCTGACCCTTCAATTTTTTTGCATATTATCATATATATATTTGATGTTTTGCTGCTTTTTTAATTAAACCTTGGTTTTATATTATTATGGTATATCAATAAAATATTTTTAATGATAGGACTATGGTCATGTGTTTTTGTTTTATTCCACCAACAAGATTGCAGTGAAAGTGTGCTCTGATGCGAGCATATCCAATAAATGTGTCTTACCTTAGAGTCACCATCAGATGCTCTGCGGGTGAAACGGAGAAGCGGCAATAGGTGTCCGATTTTCTTATGAGGTGTGCAATGCGCTCCACCAAGTAATCAAAATTCTCCATTTTCATCTGAACATATCCCAAAAATTTCTCCGGGTTTCGTCTAAGGTCCATGCAGAGTGTAGAATAGACCCCACGCGTCATTCTCTTGGCTGTGATGGGGTGGATCCGCAAACGGCGTCGCTGATGCCTGATGCGCTGCTGTCTCGCTCTCTCCTTCTCCAGAACAATCACCCTCAAACGGTTCGCCTCCGCTGTAAAATCCAACAAATTCTTCAAAATATTTGCAATCACAACATCCATCTTCGCCAGTCACTTGCTCTTCTCTCCAACCTGCACTTTCTCCTCTACAACCTGTCAAAGATGGGCTGTAGGAACACGGTATATATAGATTTCAGCAGCCAATCCCGTTTCAAAACCCCCAAGGGGTGTTTTTAAAAAACGGATCCGGCGTAATCCGGTGGAAAACGGATGGAAAAACGGATGAAACGGATGAGACGGATCCGGTTTTTTGTCTGATGACCAAGACGGATCCGGCAGAAAACCGGATCCGTCACATCCGGTTTTACATAACATTTGCCAGATCCGGCGCTCCGGCGCGATGCCGGATTGCGCCTGACGGCGAAAAACTGATGTGTGAAAGTAGCCTAATCTGGGCAGCTAGACTTGTTTTGTGCTCCCAGCTACTGGACTTGACTATGACAAACTTCAAGGGGACTCATGAGCAGAAAGGATCGACATCTCCGTACATGAGAACCACACCAACATCTGGACAAACCAGACTACCGTGAGAGAAGACATATGGAGGTTATGTGGTCATGGTAAGATAAGGGCCCTGTGGGCGTGGCTGTGGAGTCAGTAAGCCAAACCTGTGACTCCGACTCCAACTCCGACTCCACGACTCCGACTCCCACATATATTGCTTATATTTAAGTGAAAAATTTATTGTAGTACAATGTGAACATCAGACATTAAATCATTTTTATGATACAATAATCAAGATATTTAGATAGAACATAATATTTTTTGGAATACAACTTTAGAACACAAAAAACTGTAATAAATTGTAAATATGTAATACACTATTTAATATCGATTACATATACACTCACTGGCCACTTTATTAGGTACACCTGTCCAACTGTGTGTTAAGACTTAATTTCTAATCAGCCAATCACATGGCGGCAACTCAGTGCATTTAGGCATGTAGACATGGTCAAGACAATCTCCTGCAGTTCAAACCGAGCATCAGTATGGGGAAGAAAGGTGATTTGAGTGCCTTTGAACGTGGCATGATTGTTGGTGCCAGAAGGGCTGGTCTGAGAATTTCAGAAACTGCTGATCTACTGGGATTTTCACGCACAACCATCTCTAGGGTTTACAGAGAATGGTCCGAAAAAGAAAAAAAATCCAGTGAGCGGCAGTTCTGTGGCCGGAAATGCCATGTTGATGCCAGAGGTCAGAGGAGAATGGGCAGACTGGTTCGAGCTGATAGAAAGGCAACAGTGACTCAAATTGCCACCCGTTACAACCAAGGTAGGCAGAAGAGCATCTCTGAACGCACAGTGCGTCGAACTTTGAGGCAGATGGGCTACAGCAGCAGAAGACCACACTGGGTACCACTCCTCTCAGCTAAGAACAGGAAACTGAGGCTACAATTTGCACAAGCTCATCGAAATTGGACAGTAGAAGATTGGAAAAACGTTGCCTGGTCTGATGAGTCTCGATTTCTGCTGCGACATTCGGATGGTAGGGTCAGAATTTGGCGTAAACAACATGAAAGCATGGATCCATCCTGCCTTGTATCAACGGTTCAGGCTGGTGGTGGTGGTGTCATGGTGTGGGGAATTTTTTCTGGGCACTCTTTGGGCCCCTTGGTACCAATTGAGCATCGTTGCAATGCCACAGCCTACCTGAGTATTGTTGCTGACCATGTCCATCCCTTTATGACCACAATGTTCCCAACATCTGATGGCTACTTTCAGCAGGATAATGCGCCATGTCATAAAGCTCAAATCATCTCAGATTGGTTTCTTGAACATGACAATGAGTTTACTGTACTCAAATGGCCTCCTCAGTCACCAGATCTCAATCCAATAGAGCATCTTTGGGATGTGGTGGAACGGGAGATTCGCATCAGGGATGTGCAGCCGACAAATCTGCGCCAACTGTGTGATGCCATCATGTCAATATGGTCCAAAATCTCTGAGGAATGCTTCCAGCACCTTGTTGAATCTCTGCCACAAAGAATTGAGGCAGTTCTGAAGGCAAAAGGGGGTCCAACCCCTTACTAGCATGGTGTACCTAATAAAGTGGCCAGTGAGTGTATATATACAGTATATATATAACACTATGTAATAAACTATAAGTGGCAAAAAGCAGTTTTCAACAAAAACATACTAAATAGCATTTGTGCAGTCTATGAATTTGTTCTAAGAAATAGAATTGCCTCCATCAGATCCTCCTTCATAGATGACCTCACATCTGACCTAATAATTTTAAGGCTAGAGAACAACCTCTCTACACTAACTTGGGTTGGAGGCAAAGACGTAACCACATGGGCAACATCTCTAACAATTTCCGGGTATAAAGGAATTGCCTCCTGCACAGTCAGTTTTGATGAATGGTTGAATTTTTCTATTTCTTTGCGAGCAAGTGAAACATTTTGCTGAAATATGGTCAATCTGCTTGCTATAGGAGACGGAGTGAAATCTTTTTCCTTGCGGCAACGCTTTGCCTGCTCCATGTCATCCACATACTTGTCAAAGTCAAATCTGATGAGGCTGAAGATATGGCAGCAGTAGCACTGTCAGGACCCGAGTCCTCTTGCGCCTGGCAGTCCTCCTGTAGGCCACTCTTCCTAACTGTTACCTCAGGCAGAGCTTCTTTTCCTTTAGTAAGCTGTTGATTATTAAAGCAGTATACGATGACTTGGGTCCACATAAACAGCTGCCAGAAAAATTTTATTTTCCAATAGCTGTGTCTCTCTCCGTTTCATTGAAGCAGAAATGCCGTCTGCGATTAAACAGCAAAATAGCAAGTTCTTCCACTCCCTCATGAAAATGCCAGGAGTTAAATCCTCAGCTTGTAATTTTTTAGTCACGGTAAATGGGTAATTAAGCAATTCCTTCAATTCAGCCACCTGTGTCCATTGACCTTCATTTAGGGTTACCTGAGGGTTCGCCATATCTATAAGAAACGGTTTTAGTTCAAGCAATCGCTCAATCATTAAATAAGTGCTGCCCCACCGAGTGGCTTGATCAACAATTGCCCTTTTCCAGAATGTCTCTTCAAGATGGAATCAATTTTAGGGGTTCTGGCGGCAATAACCAATTTCCTCACTTTTCCAATCAGATTTCCAGCATGTCCCTCTTGCAGACTCTCTCTTATTGCCAGCTGCAGCGTGTGCACAGCACAGCGCATGTGATGAATAGGAAAGTGTTTTGAAGCAGCTTCAACAAGATCATCAATTTCAACAGCATAATTTTGCTGTTCTTCTGTTGTAATATCGGTTTGTTCCTCAGTTACATGAACAGCACTGTGGCCTTCCATCTCAAACATACTGAATCCTAAATGTTCCTCTAGCTGTTGTTCATTACTCTCATCAGTGTAATTGTACTTATGTGTGAAGCATTGTCCGTTACAATAGCAAGAACCTGTTCTTTTTTGAGTTTGTAATCTTGCAGAACTTTTTCCACTAAGGCCTGGAGAAACTGGCTGCTGTGATGAGCTTTAGTATCTGTTACTGCCAGCGTGTTGGTAACAATTTTTGTTGTCACAAACATATCGAATATTGATGGCAAAATAGTTCACTCTGTGACGTGTGCAGGCGTCCATTGTAAGAAACATGAAGCGTCTTTTGAGAGTCTTTTTAAGATCTTCCTTTTGTTTAAGGGCTTCTTCAATCACTAATTTTCTAATACTTTCTCTTTCCAGAGAAACACCAAGTTTGCGGCCATTTCTCCATTAAGAGCTGTAAAAGCTGGTCGTGCAAATAATGATAATCGTACACCGTCCTTCACAACAAGCTGGAGGAGCTGTCTGTTAGACACATCTGCTGTCACTGTTACAGTAACTTTGTCACTTACAAAATATCTTGTTAATGATGTTTTTGACGCTCTTTCCTCATCCTTTGCCTGGCAGGAAGTGTTAGTCTGTGTGCTACCCGGCTTTCATTCTTTTTGGTACAGATAAGATATGGATAGACAGATATGGATATATAGATAGAGCAGATTTCTAATCTGCTTTTGATATTGAAAACATTATCTATGAGCTCAAAAACCTTTCAGGTGATAGGGTGTTTTAAAATCTGATCTGCTTTTGCAGCTGAAAAATGTATCCACAAAAAAACGCAGCAAAAATGCTGTGTGTGAATCTAGCCTTAGATCAGGAATAGAACAGCCATTTATAGGACATTTCATAACTTTCCCAAATTCCTATGAAAAAATATTCAGCACATCCTGCATTGAACTACTGTACCCAATTTATTATATATTTTAGGAGTCGGAGTCTGTACATTTTATACTGACTCCAACTCCGACTCCGACTCCACCAAAATGAGCACCGACTCCGACTCCGACTCCATGACTCCGACTCCACAGCCCTGCGTAACACTGAAGGGGAGTGTGCCTTAATCCAACTAATAAAGCCCTGACACCTGCCGTCTACATGGAAAAGGTTGGAGAAAGCCCGAATACATGCCAGCACAAGAAGGGAGTCTCCGAAACGATCCTTTGACTCTAGCATCTATGTGTATGAGACTGGAGTCCCCCAAGGAGTTCCCAATGAATTTCAATCCAGTAATCAAATAACAACTGGGTGGGAGTCTACAATTCAGTGGGTGACCATAAATGAGAATGCTGAGTTAAGAGTTAAGTGATGTATAACCCTCTTATCAAACTGCTGCTTGCCAGTGTGGCACAGGAAGGTGCTCTTAGTTATAATAATAATCTTTATTTTTATATAGCGCTAACATATTCCGCAGCGCTTTACATTTTGCACACATTATCATCACTGTCCCTGATGAGGCTCACAATCTAAATTCCCTATCAGTATGTCTTTGGAGTGTGAGAGGAAACCGGAGTACCCGGAGGAAACCCACGCAAACACGGGGAGAACATACAAACTCCTTGCAGATGTTGTCCTTGGTGGGATTCGATCCCAGGACTCCAGCGCTGCAAGGCTGCAGCGCTAACCACTGAGCCACCGTGCCGCCCAACTTCCTCCACACCCACACTCTCTGCTCCTCTGTCTGCTGGGCGACTACATGCGTGCCAAACAGGCAGTGTTGCTCCACCCCCTTTCCTGTTATGATTGAGTCACCGAGGAGGAAAAAACAAAACACAAGCTCAGCCCAGAAAATCAGAGAGGTTGGAAGCTAGCGGATTGCAGACCCTTAATCCTATAACACAACTAGCAGTAGCCGTGGAGTGTTCCTACGGTGATCCTAGACACCTCGTCACAGCCGGAGATCTAAATAAGCCTAAAGAGAGAAAAGGGAAAAACTGACTGCCCCAGAGCAGACCCCAAAGCAATAGGCAGCCCCCAACATATAATGACGGTGAAACAAGATGAAAACACTAACACAGATAGAAAGATAGGTTGAGCAAACGATGGGGCCCAAGCTAACTAAAAAGGACAGGACAGAAAAGCTGCTGTCTGCAATCCGAGAAAACCCTGCTAAAAATATTACCAACACAACTGATAAGCAAAAAAGACCCTGAAATCACTAGACTTCAAACCCTATGTCAGCACTCAGAATATTCTGAAAGCAGAGCAAAAGAGAACACTGATCAAGGAATAAGAATCCAGCACACCTCCGGCCGGTGATGGCTGAACTCAAAAAACAAGGTAAACAAAACCAAAACTAATAAGTTCAATAGCAGAGCAAAAACTTATCTTTGGGAAGCAGGAATCAGACTGGACTCCAAGAATCCAGCAGAGAAATCACCAGCCACTCAGAAGGGCGTCGGCTGCCTTATATCCAGTCTGAAATTCCTGTTACCCAGTCACAATCAACCTGATCAGGTGTTTGTTTTCTTTCATCCAAATCAGCCTCACTACCTTCCTTCACCAGAAGAGGGAGATCCTCGGACACAAAAGGTGAATGAACTGATGAGCTCACACCACTTTCCCCCATCCAGTCCCCACATGTTGGCATCCACTGTCCTCAGTGTGTGCGGCACCATTAAAAAGACGCCATCAATAACCCTACAGCAGACATTATATATTACTCCTCAACCCCCATATGGTGAGCAGATGGTTTCCAGAGGCAATACTTCTACCTCTGCAAAGGAGCCTCCTGAACCACTGCAAATAAATCCCCAGTTACCAACAAGTGGTGTAATTCTTCCTGCTGGTGTTGTACCCAGCACTGCTGAATTTAATAAAGAGGATACTGAGGTCCCTGTAGCTGCTACTTTGCCCCATGTGGCCTCTGCTGTTTTGGCCACAGCCATGTCACATGGAGCTGAATCAAATAGTGGTTGAAGGCGTGTATCCAGCTCATTCTCGTCTGGGTCCTCACACCGACGCAGCAAGCGTTCCAAGCATGTGCGTCAGATGTCCAGATCTCACAGGAGGGGCTCCTGGTCTTGGTCCTCAAGATGGTGCTCTCCCTTATCATCGGAATCTTCGAGGACATCTGCAAGTCCCGCTCCCCGGTCTTGTTCTCGTAGGGAGAGACATGAGCCAAGGGCTACATCCAGGGCTTCCTGCCTGGCCGAGCTGGGAGCATCATCTAGTGATCATCCATTAGCAGGAGGCTGCATTCCCAGATGGGACCCTGAACTAAGGTGACCTCACCACTGGCACCGTGAGAAAAAGTCTCACTGTGCAGCAATGAGCTCAGTGAGTTCATCGCAGTTCACAGTGAGAAATTTCAGTGAGGTCACTGCATATCAGCCCGGCTGGGATCGCAGCCTCAGTGAACTACGGTAACCTCGCAACAGCTCATTCCTCAGTGGTTTTATGCTTGGGCAGCCGCATCTTGGCATTGTCCAGGTAGAAAACTATTTATCGCCCACATGGATTACAGCATGGGACAGAACGTTGGACTGGTGTAGGATATGGTTGTTTTTTACTTTTGTTTTTTTTACAGGAAACCATGGCTTCAATGAAATGGGTGTTAGGTGAGTATTTTTGTTGTTTATTATTTTCTGTTCTTTTACAGGAGGTGATGATTTCAATGGAATGGGCGTTAGGCGAGTATAACTGTGTTTGATATTTTTAATTAAAAAAGTAAAAAAGTGTGCTCTTTTCAAATAGAGGACATTATTCTTTCTGTGTGTTCATTTACAATATCACTATAGGATTAGTAATGGATAAGTGTCTTATAGACACCTCTCAATTACTAACCCGTCGGATTGATGTCACCTGAGAATATAAAGATGACATCAACCCCACAATTATGAACCCCACTTGCCACCGCTACAGGGCAAGTGGGAAAAGCTGAGCAAAGCCCCAGAATTGGTGCATCAAATAGATTAGCCTTTTCTGGGGCGGCTGCAGGTTGCTATTTTTATGCTAAGGGGGGGCAATATTCACGGCACCTTACCAGCCTGAGAATACCAGCCCCCAGCTATCTTCTTAAACTTGGCTGGTTTTCAAAGATAAATTTTAAATTATTTATTTAAATAATAATTTTTAAAAAATGGCGTGAGACCCCCTCTATTCTTGATAACCAACCTTGATAAAGCTGACAGCTGAGGGTATCAGCCCACAGCTGTCAGTTTTGCCTGTCTGGTTATCAAAAATACAGCGGAACCCATGCCATTATTTAATTTGTTTTATTCATAGCGGAGGCACCAGCTGATGAACTCTCCAATCAGCTGCGCCTACTCACTGTTATCAGCAACTGCAGATGTAGACTGATGGGAGTACTAGTCCCATCAGCCGACGTCTGTGACAGGAGGTAAAATGTTTACCTCTGGTCGCAGCTGCGGTCTCACACTGTCATATGACAGTGTGGGAACCGCAGCTCTCTGACTGGTGGTATTAATCTTACCTCTGATCAGAGGCAGTGTTTGCCGCGCAGTCATGCTCATGACATTGTGGCAAACATATGGTGTTTGGGCCCGTCATTCACGTAAATGGGGTCCGGGTACTGTTCTGGTACCTGAACAAAACATTTTTTTAACTGTTTGGCCAATCTTGTCGGACTCAAAAAAACAGGGGTTCACCCATCACTGCTTGTGTTGTCTCCTTGCTAGCAAGCCAACAAACAACCTTGCGCTAAAATCAGTTGATGATTTGGGTCCTGACTTGGTTGAACAAGTCTCACGATTCGACTGGCGACTGACCTGGGACCAGGGGCACCTTTCCTGGCCCTAACACTAAGGGGCATCCTAGCTCGCCCTATTGCCCAGGATACTTCAGATGGCAAAGATGCCGGGGCCTCCTCCCTTGCCTTATCTCCTAGATCAGCCCTTAGTCTGTCCATTTCCCCCGCACAGGAAGAAGGGCGCTACTGTTCACCGCAGTACACCAACCCGACAGACAGGGTAACAAGACAAGGGTAAACTGAAAACTCCACACACACAAAATATACACTCACATATAACAGAGGTATTCACCAGGGTGTGTAGGGAGGGGGAAGAAAGCAAAACAGGGAAGGATAAGGAATTACCAAGTGTACAAACAAGACAACAGTCGCTTATAAACTCGTCCAGCACTACTTCTCAAAACTAACTTCTCCCAATCCAATGTCATGCAGTAATTGCTAACTCTGATGAGGACTTGGTAATCGAGCCCAGATTTTATAGGGAGAAGGAGTGGCTAACCGAGCACAGCTGAATGCCGGAGTTTCCAACATGGCTGATTAACCCATGTTCTGCTGGAAGAAATAAACATGTTTAATACACTGGAGAAGTGCTCCTTCTCAGCTTAGTAGGAGCCACCAGACGTCTTCTGGCTCTGCTCCGTTGTGGTAAGCCCTTGACAACAAGTTTCTGTAACACTCAGCACAAGAATATTTTTATATATTCTGTTCTTGGGAAAACCCCTTTACCCGTGAGGTTAAAGATATCAGAATCTTCTAACCATCTAGTGTGTACGAGGGGCGATCCAAAAGTAATGAAATCGGTTATTTCTATTGCACACAGAAATTAAAATAAAATGTTTTCTTCTCTCTTAGGTACCCACTAGTCCAGGAAAAAAAAATCACTTAAATAGGCCACGATTCCCGGGAGCTACATTCATTTGAATATGAACTGCCAAGGAGTGAACATCAAAATGGAAAAAAACGAGCTCAGAGCTGTCATCAAATACCTCTGCTTGAAAAAAATGTCTACCAAAGACCTACACAGCGACTTGGTGGAAAAATTGGGGGACTCTTCTCCATATTCCACAGTTGCACGCTGGGCCAAGGAATTTAAGCTGGGAAGAACATCGACGGAAGATGAACATCGCGAAGGACGCCCATCCACGTCCCTCAATGAAGAAAACGTGAAAAAAGTTGAAGAAGTTGTGTTGGCAGATCGAAGAATGATTATCAGGCATGTAGCTGAGGTCACAGGGATCTCATATGGCAGTATTCAAAGAATCCTTGAAAAAGAATTGCATATGAGAAAGGTCTCCACGCATTGGGTGCCATAAATGTTAACCGACGAGCAAAAGAAGAAACGAGTTGACATTTCAATAGCAAATCTCGAAAAGTTCCAAGCAGACAAGGAGAATTTTTTGTCACGTTTTTTGACCATGGATGAGACCTGGATCCACCACTTTGATCCCGAAACTAAACAACAATCGATGACATGGAAACGAGCCGACAAAACGACGCCGAAGAAATTCAAAGTGTCAAGCTCAGCAGGGAAGGTTATGGCGTCCGTTTTTTTGGATACTGAAGGAATAATTAAGGTGGACTATTTGGAGAAGGGAGCCACTATTATGGGCTCCTACTACGCAGAACAAATAAGAAGATTGCGGGAGGCTATCAAGGAGAAAAGGAGCAGCAAACTGCGGGCTGGAGTGCTGTTTCACCAAGATAACGCACCGGCTCACAAAGCTGCAGTTGCCATGGCTACCATTCAAGAAGCGGGCTTTGAACTGGTGGAACACCCCCCCCATTCACCAGATCTAGCCCCAAGTGACTTCTTTCTCTTTCCTCGGCTCAAGGAACACCTCCGGAGCAAGAAATTTGACGACAATAGCGACGTGATAACCGCTGTTGGGGAGATTTGAGGGTCAAGATCAAGAATTTTTTTCGAAGGGAATTCTAAGTTTAGAAAAGAGATGGACTAAATGTATAGACTTGTTAGGAGACTATGTAGAAAAATAAAACTTTTTTTGACTATATTCATTGTGTTTATTATTGATTATCATTACTTTTGGATCGCCCCTCATATGTGATAATCTTCAATCTCTCCCTAAAGTCTGGATTCAAACGTCTGATGCTTTTGTTTTCTTGGATATTAAATCACTGGCAGAGAAGTCTCAGAGCAGATTTCTTCTCTCCCCATATAAAGAAGAGATAAACCTATGGCCGAATGTTAACTTCTATTAAGTAATCGGAAGAGACAGCTGTGAGCAGACTCCGGTATAGCTGTGTCTACACGAACATCACTACATACAGTATGTGTCTAATAACAGCTAATGGCTCCATAGTCCCAAAATTGGACACATCCTCATCGTCATCAGTAGTGACAGTAGATGATAGAGATATCGGCTCCGGTCACGCTCCTCACCACCATGTTTTCGCTGTATCTTACACCCATATTATAGCTGCACTGTGGTGTTATCATAGAGCACTATCACATTATCACCAGATATCACCTGTATTTATCTGAATGGGGAAATCTACGGCTGAAGAAACGGAGAAAACACAAAACATAAAACCTCCAGCTCAGAACTGTCCGGTTTGGAGATTGAGGAGAACGTGACTCTTCTCTGCTTTATTTAGTGATGGCTCCTCACCAGGGTGGTTACCTGTGGGACCGTCCTCTGTGCACCGCTCATCACCCCGCACATCACACTCTTCTTTCTCCATTACGGCTGCAGAACTAAGATTCATCAGATCTTCACCAGATTTCATAACTGTGAAAGAAATAATAGAAAAGTTATAGATGGAAAGAAAAGTCAACATAACTGGAGAAAAAAGACAATGGACCGCACATCTAAAACTAATACAGGTGCTTCTCATAAAACTAGAATATCATCAATATGTTAATTTATTTCATCTCTTCAATACAAAAAGTGACTCTCCTATATTCTATAGAGTCATTACACACAGAGTGATCTATCTCACGGGTTTATTTCTGGTAATGTTGATGATTATGGCTTACAGCCAATGAGAACCCAAAAGTCATTATCTCAGGAAATATTGTGGTATTTCCTGAAGAAGGAGTCATATGGACTCCGAAACGCGTTGAATAAACCACTATTTTCTTCTTCACTATGTCTGGTTTTGAATTTGCTGGCAGTGCGGATTACAATCCACAAATCTTCCTATATAACAATTCTGTTATGGTCGTAGGCCGACCCGTGGAACTGCAGCAGCCGGCATTATACGCTTGTGAATACACTGACATCTGGTGAGCAGCTCTTTGTAGGTATGTTTTTCTTTTAAATTGTGAGATAAGACACAATCTGCGCTTTTTTCCTATAAGTTTTATTACTAAAAATGTGGTGGAGATTCACAAGGAGTGGACCGCTGCTGGAGTCATTGCTTCAAGAGCAGCCACACACAGACGTGTCCAGGACATGGGCTACAAGTGTCACATTCCTTGTGTCAGCCACTCATGACCAATAGGCAACGCCAGAAGCGTCTTACTTGGGCCAAGGAGAACAACTGGACTGTTGTCAGTGGTAATGGAGTCTGGAGGAAGAGTGGAGAGGCCACAATCCAAGCTGCTGGAGGTCTAGTGTGAAGTGTCCACCATCAGTGAGGGTTTGGGGGCCATGTCATCTGCTGGTGTAGGTCCACTGTGTTTTATCAAGACCAAAGTCAGTGCAGCCGTCTACCAGGACATTTTAGAGCACTTCATGCTTCCCTCTGCCGACAAGCTTTATGGAGATAGAAATGCCATTCTCCAGCAGGACTTGGCACCTGTCCACACTGCCAAAAGTACCAATATCTGGTGTACATGTGGTGCCCCTGAGGCTCAGTCACCACAGAGGTACTGCACCTCCTCCTGAGGTGCGGTGCCCCACCATCCAGGTAAGGTGGAGACTCCCAACCACGCTCCAACACCTGCACCCCACAACACAAAGTAGTGTAGCAAAGCACATTCAGCGGCTCCCTGCTTGGAGTATAGCAAAGCACCCATTGGTGGCTCCCTGCTTGGAACATGAAACGTGCTTGGAGGTGGGTGGAGTTAGTTTATATTACAAAGAGCGGGAAGAGTTTAGGAATCAGTCAGTCATTCAGTCAGCCATGCAGTCGGTCATGGAGTGATTCAGTGATTGGGATGCAAAAGGACAGAGAGTGAGACAGAGAAGATCCCCGGGAGAGGGATGGATGAAGGAAGTGCTGCAGCAGGCCACAGTGACCTGGGTCTGCTGGCACAAGAAAGAGACATAGAAAGGAAACCTGATTTTTTAATGATCCTGCTGCAGACACCGGAGGAGTAGAAGTTAACAATACTTTATTCCCACATCAGACTTGGGGGCATAACAGCATCAGAGAAGTGAGCCGGGGCTAGGAAGCAAGGAGTCCCCGAAGCAGGCTACAGCTGTCTGCCGTACAAGGAAAGTTCATAATAACATTGAACACTAGGAACTCCAGTGTAACTCAGTACTAGGAGTACTTCATTTATAGGCGCTATAAGAGAAGACGTTCAGAAAGGCACGTGTTGGTGGAGTGTTGGAAGGGAGCATTCCTTCCGGCCTGGAGGTTGACTGGGTCCCTGACCCGGAGGATACAGCACGGAGGCAGGCACCTGTTTGCACAACAGACTGTGAGTAAAGCTTTGGAACTACATGCTCTGGTGTCCTCCACTTATTCCTGCGCCAACACACCCGGCACTGCTACATCTTGGTGCCCGACATTGCCTCACCTACGCCTTCCCTTTGCCTCTACATCTACACTGCCCTTGGACTACAGCTTCACCTGTGGGGAGCTATAACATCTTTGCTGCGCCACACCATCAGTCCCAGAGGATCTGCATGCAGCGTCGGCTTAACATCTCCCTTGCCGAACACCACAGGTGGCGTCACAAACTATTTATTTAATCAACTACATTCCACCATTCAATCTCCCTTTTACTTGGGCGCTCAGGGCCACGGACCAGGTCACCGCTGCTGTGACATTCCCATCTGAGAGACCGGCCCGGTACCGAGTACTCCACAGCCCTGGGAGGGCGACCCAAACTTGGCGTCATGAACAGGATGACTAGACCCGATGCCATCGGGTTCTGTGTGCCTAAGACTCAAAGTTTTTGAAAATGTGCAGAAGACCCAATTTAATAGACTGTAGAATGAACGCTAAAAATGGCCGCTAGTGGGGTAAAGAAGGGCGTGACAACATGGGTGGTCCTAAGAAAAGACCGCGAACTGTCCTGGGCCTCCCCTGTCTGAACTTCTATGTGACAGCAACATGGCCCACCCCCCGAGGGGTTCATATACTGGCCTGGTATGGAGGAGTTGGAAGAAGACGCCGCCCCCAGAAGGAGGAGCGGAGGCCAGTGGCGGGAAAAGAGCTTAGGCAGGAAGAAGAATGCCAGAACGCCATCTTGGAAGGAGAAGGGAGGAGGCCTGCGGAGCATGCAGAGGTTGAGTTGAACCTCCCCGGCGCCATGGCTGAAGGCTCCAACCCCGTCTCTGGGATGAACCGCCAACAGCTGGAGGACGAGATAGCACAGCTGACGTGCTGCCTGCGACTGAGGCAGGAAGCGTTATGGACATTGAACCTGCAGCGTGCCCAGAAGGGGCCTACACCTGCAGTACCCGCAACACCGTTACCTGTCACCGCTGCATCGGATCTCCCCAGGAAGACCCTGTAGAACCTGAGATGGCTGCAATGACCCCGGCAGGGTCTGTGGGCATCTCCCCGCCGCTCCATGCTGCCAAGGGAGCCGAAGCAGAGGAAGAGGAGCTCCTGCCTGGACCTGACGCGGCTGCGCAGGTCCCACTGGAGACCCCCGCAGACCGGGAGCCGCCAGTTCCACCGCTGTCTCCGGTATCTACCCGGGCAGCCATTACCATCGCCGCTGCAACCAGGAACCACACCGTGCCTGTACCGGACCCGAGACAACACCACCGGGAGGTGCCAGTTATAGATCCTGGCCCTCCTAATGGGCTACCCCCTGAATTTACATTGTCAGAGGCTGGCCTGCGGGAGCTTGAAATGGGGATGTTGGACGAGCCGTCCGGGGGCACTAGACTGTCGGAAATGGGGAGGTGGAAGAGGTCCCTGCTGAGAAGGGTCCGGCTGGACCAGGCGTGCACGATTCGACACATTCAGGGCTTGGAAGAGTCTAGGCCGCTTGGGGATATCGAAATCCCTTGGCCACAAAGCCCCTGTGTAGCTGCCTACCAATGCCAACAGGCCGCGGTGTCCCTAGATGTCAGGCCACGCACCAGAGCAGCAGTACCACCCGCAAATGAGGAACAGTATCCATTAGTACCAGCTGCTACTCCTACTGAACTCCTGGTAGCAGAGACGCCACCAGCAACCGTTGATATCACCACCCCTGCTGTACCTCAGGCAGCAGCCATGCCATATGAGAATCAGCACATCCTCAACCCATCTGGACACCCAGAGCATCTCCCCTGGAGCAGCCCAAGCAATCAGCTTCCAGAACCCAAGGAGGGGATCACCACTAGTAATTTACAGTAAACTAACTTTGTTGCCCAGGAGGGTATTTGCACCATTGTGCCTGTTTTTTCAGTTTTCTAATATTTTTTCTATTTTTGATTATGGTATCTGTTGATCCAGTTGTTGCCTAGTTCCATTGGCAGCCTTTACACTTGAACTGTGGAGATCATGGACCCTGAGTGATCCAGAACTGTAAATGTAAATAGTTTGCACCTCTTTAGGTGCTCTCTCTTGTTTTTACATAGGAACCTTCCCTTGAACAAGGATTACCTCATAATAAGGACATTTCAAGACATGATGGCCGGACCAGTGTCTACTCTTTGCACTTATTAATAATGCTTAATATTTTTGAATAAGAACTAGACAGTGATAGTGTGTAGTGAAAGTATTAATGACAGATTTTATAAGGTCTAATTGAGAAAGAAAAATAGTGAATGTGTTACAGAGTTTGAATAAAGATGTGAGCGTTAAATAAAAATGTGAAAGATAAACAGAAAAGAAATGTGTTGCTAGCAAATGTATTGCTCAAGTTGATAGTGAATCTGTTGTTATAGCACTTTGAACTAGGCAGCATAACTTTAAATATAGATAGGCAGTTAACTTGTTTGTAACGTTCAAGAAACAGTGCCTCCCACATTGGGAAGTTTAGTATAAGGAATGTTCGTTATGTAATATAAAAATTTTGTATGTTCCTATATTGCCAACTTTGTTTAACTTGCAGCCCACGGACGTGCTGTGTTTAACGGGGGGGTATGTGGTGCCCCTGAGGCTCAGTCACCACAGAGGTACTGCACCTCCTCCTGAGGTGCGGTGCCCCACCATCCAGGTAAGGTGGAGACTCCGAACCACACTCCAACACCTGCACCCCACACCACAAAGTAGTGTAGCAAAGCACCTTCGGCGGCTCCCTGCTTGGAGTATAGCAAAGCACCCATTGGTGGTTCTCTGCTTGGAACATGAAACATGCTGGGAGGTGGGTGGAGTTAGTTTATATTACAAAGAGCGGGAAGAGTTTAGGATTCAGGCAGTCATGCAGTCAATCAGGCAGTCAGTCATTCAGTCAGTCATGCAGTCGGTCATGGAGTAATTCAGTGATTGGGATGCAGAAGGACAGAGAGTGAGACAGAGAAGATCCCCGGGAGAGGGATGGATGAAGGAAGTGCTGCAGCAGGCCACAGTGACCTGGGTCTGCTGGCACAAGAATGAGACATAGAAAGGAAACCTGATTTTTCCATAGAAAGAAAGGATTAGTACGGAACGTGAGGAGTAAAAGAGAACAGAGGATGTGGGTTAGAGGAGAACCCTTCCTAGAAGTTCTAAGCGCAAGGCCCGGGCCCGGTCCCCGAGGTTGTGTGGATACTAATGATCCTGCAGCAGACACCGGAGGAGTAGAAGTTAACAATACTTTATTCCCACATCAGACTTGGGGGCATAACAGCATCAGAGAAGTGAGCCGGGGCTAGGAAGCAAGGAGTCCCCGAAGCAGGCTACAGCTGTCTGCCGTACAAGGAAAGTTCATAAGAACATTGAACAGGAGGAACTCCAGTGTAACTCAGTACTAGGAGTACTTCATTTATAGGCACTATAAGAGGAGACGTTCAGAAAGGCATATGTTGGCGGAGTGTTGGAAAGGAGTTTTCCATCTGGCCTTTAGGTTGACTGAGTCCCTGACCTGTAGGACACGGCACGGAGGCAGGCACCTGTTTGCACAACAGACTGTGAGTAAAGCTTTGGAACTACATGCTCTGGTGTCCTCCACTTATTCCTGCGCCAACACACCCGGCACTGCTACATCTTGGTGCCCGACATTGCCTCACCTATGCCTTCCCTTTGCCTCTACATCTACACTGCCCTGGGACTACAGCTCCACCTGTGGGGAGCTATAACATCTTTGCTGCACCATACCACCAGTCCCAGAGGATCTGCATGCAGCGTCGGCTTAACATCTCCCTTGCCGAACACCACAGGTGGCGTCACGAACTATTTATTTAATCAACTACATTCCACCATTCAATCTCCCTTTTACTTGGGCACCCAGGGCCACGGACCAGGTCACCGCTGCTGTGACATTCCCATCTGAGAGACCGGCCCGGTACCGAGTACCCTACAGCCCTGGGAGGGCGACCCAAACTCACAACAGTATCACTGGGCTTGATTGGCAGCAAACTCTCCTGATCTTATCCCCATAGAGAATCTATAGAGTATTGTCAAGAGGAAGATGAGAAACACCAGACCCAACAATGCAGACGAGCTGAAGGCTGCTATCAAAGTAACCTCGGCTTCCATAACCCCTCAGCAGTGCCACAGGCTGATCGCCTCCATGTCACGCCGCATTGATGCAGGAATTGATGCAGAAGGAGCCCGACTAAGTATTGAGTGCATTTACTGAACAGACATTTCAGATTTTACAATCATTTTTCAGGCTGGTGTTATAAAGTGTTCTAATGTACTGAGATAATGACTTTTGCGTTCCCATTGGCTTTAAGCCATAATCATCAACATTACCAGAAATAAACACGTGACATAGATCACTCTGTGTGCAATGACGCTATACTTTAGAATAGAGGAGAGTCACTTTTTGTATTGATGAACTGAAATAAATTCACTTTTTGGTGATATTCTAATTTTGTTGAAAGCACCTGTAGTTCTTTTGAAGCTATGAAAAAATATATTAAGCTGAACATGTGGTTCTTAGTTAAAGGGATTGTTCTCTTTAAGGAAATATTGGTCACCGGCTCCAAGTTATTGTAAATAAACAATCTGAACTCATCTTCCCGGAGTGTTTCCTCTGCTCCCGGTGTCTGGGATTGGCTGCAGTGTTGAGGTCAAATCAACAGCACAGCAGTCAATCAGTGAGCTCAGGAGGTCGGAGCGTTGGGTCCCCATGTAGATGTAATACCCCACTCAGTTCACTGATTGGCTGCCGCACTGTTGATATGACATCAGCACCGCAGCCAGTCCCAGACACCGGGAGCAGCTGCATTATGATTGGAGTCCGTGAAGCCCACCGCTATGTGTTCTGGAATGATTCGAGCTGTCCGGCTAATTCACATTATGCCACGCACATCACAATCCCTAGATTAGGAGCAGTGTGACATTCTCTCAATACTTTATTCATTGTGTATGGAGCCGATGGAAATAGCCAAGGGCAGCGCTCAGCAGCTCTATAGATAATGGAGAGAGCAGAGGCCGAGCATGCACAACTCTGCTCCATCTAGGATCAGACTGCAGAGCCTTGTTCTCAGAATCTCTGGGGGGCCCAGTGGTCGAATCCCCAGTGATTAGCAAGTTATCCCCGATCCATTATCGGTGAATAACCCTTTAAAGCGATAGATTGATTTTCCTATTCTTTACAATAACAGTATGTGGTGCTAATAAAAATATGGATATCTTATAGCCTACATATTGTAATATATTGATTAGTCCATATTGAAGTTAGCCTGTAATGTCAGCATTTGAAGGCCCCATATCCAGTTCTTGGAAACCAGGGTTCATAAGGTCAGACCCACAACGGATATTGAGATGCAGCCTTAGTATTGAGTATACTAAAATACAATGATTGTTGAAACAGTATGTTTAATCTGGATTACTGGAAAGGATTAACCTTTGTGTACGCTGTTGACCTACTTGAATTTTAAGAGCAGTGAATGGTGTGAGTATATTGACAAGGCATCATCTGATATTTGTGTCAAATGGGGGTTAAAAGTGGACCAGGCATATAGACAATTGCACATTATTGTACATAAGGCCATAGAAATATGCCTAGGGAAGCCTAATGTAGAACCAGGAATATAGTTGGCGATCTGAAACCATTATAGTGTATTCAATCTTAAAGATCTCTTTAACTGTAGTCTGAAATATATATATATTTTGTGCTAGGGTTCTGATCATAGCATGTTGTTGGAAACTTTGTTCTGTGTATGATTTACTCTTATCATATGTAAATATTAGGACAGGAGTAAAATAGTCCGAAGAGGCAAGTTTTGTTTGATGTTATTTATTCATGATAGCTGGCCTCTGTCATGTGATTGGAACATCAGACAACTAACTTGTGTATTTTCATGTTTACACAATATTATATTGTGTAAACCTTTGTTTAAAGCATATAAAAGTCGGGGAGGCAGTCAGAAGAGGCAGGAGCTTTGTTGACCTGTGTGAGAGGACGCTCTTCACAGTGTAGGTCTAGGAAACATTCTGTCTTCGCTGACCGCTTCTCCAGCTGAAGTATTTCCGGACAGACGTAAATGCCCCTAGTGAAGATTATTTTCTCTTCTTCTTTCTGATGTGAGTATATGTACCAAACCCTTTGTAGTTTGAATATATAAGTATACGCAATATCATACTATTTTCTATGTCTATATCATTGTCATATATTCCATTAATTTGGTGTTTTATCATTTGAAGTTGGTCATTGCATAATAAAATTGTGTCATATCCAAGTGGTGCCTTCTTTAAAGCCGTATCCAAACCTTATTGCTAAACAGTTGGCAATACACAGTATCATACATGCACCGAAAACAAATATCTTCACACATACATACACATATATCTTACGTACAAATATCCACACAAACACACATACACACATACAGTATCAGGGGTGGGATTCAAATTTTTAACAACAGGTTCTGTGTTTGTGTGTAGGAAAACCACACCCATTTTAAGCCACACCCATTTTAAACCACACCGGTTATTAAGCTACACCCATTTACACGCACCTTTTCCTCAAACATATACAAGTAGGGGTGCAGTCAAACAGTTGAAAAAAAATAAATTGGAATGAGATCAGAACAGGTCCCCAATAGGCAGGCATAGGTCCCCCAATAAGCAGCACAGGTCCCAAATAGGCAGCACAGGTCCCCAATAGGCAGCATTGGTCCCCAATAGTCAGCACAAGTCCCCAATAGGCGCATTGGTCCCCAATAGGCAGCACAGGTCCCCAATAGGCAGCACAGGTCACCAATAGACAGCACAGGTCTCCAATAGGCAGCATTGTTCCCTATAGGCAGTACAGGTCCCCAATAGGCAGCACAGGTCCCCAATAGACAGCACAGGTCCCCAATAGACAGCATTGTTCCCTATAGGCAGTACAGGTCCCCAATAGGCAGCTCAGGTCCCCAATAGGCAGCACAGTTTCCCATTAGGCAGCATTGGTCCCCAATAGGCAGCATTGGTCCCCAATAGGCAGCACAGGTCCCCAATAGACAGCACAGGTCCACAATAGGCAGCATTGTTCCCTTTAGACAGCACAGGTCCCCAATATGCAGGCACAGGTCCCCAATAGGCATCACAGGTCCCCAATAGGCACCACAGACATACTGACGGGGCATTGGAGTACAGTACACAGTGACAGGCTGCGACGTGTCTGCAGTAAGTGAGTCCCGTGATTGACCAGGCCTCCTAGGTGGCCCCCAGGCCCCGCACCGCCCATCCTGCTCCACCGTGCTGCACACACACTGGCAGCACACCACCACTGCACCGGTGACCGGGGTGATGAGGATGATGGTGACACGCAAGGCCGCACAGCACAGCTCACACTGGGTAGGTAGCAGCGCACGGCGACTCCCCCAGATACCCAATAGCGGCAAAGCTCTGCCGCAGGTATCAGTGCACGGGGGCCGCTGGGGTCCGGCAGGGTGTGTGCTCAGTCATAGTGCACGGACGTATCAGTGCGCCGCACGCGGTATCCGGCGGGCGGGGCTAACATCTAGGAAGTCGAAGCAGAGAGTCCTCCTCTTACTCCTCTCCCCTTGTGCGCCGGCGCCGCTGCAAAGTACCAGATCGCGGCTCTGGATCTCCCTGGTTCGGGGAACTGGCTGCTTTTTTAACAACCGGTTCCACCGAACCGGGGAGAACCGGCCGAATCCCACCCCGGTACAGTATACACATATACATATAAACATACTATACACACACATACATCGTACATTTACACACATATCATACATACATATAGACATACACATATACCGTACATACACACACACATATATCATACATGTATACACACACATACGTGCACATAGATATAGTAACATAGTTAGCAAGGCCAAAAAAGACATGTGTCCTTCCAGTTCAGCATATATTCCATCATAAAAAATCCCCAGATCTGCGTCCTTCTAAAGAACCTTATCACTGTAAGATATAGTAACAAAGTTAGCAAACATATATCATACATACATACACACAGACATATGTATATACCATGCATACGCATATACACATACCATACATACATACACACATACACAGATACATAAACACACAGACACGCACACATACATACACTGTAGATACATACACACAAATTTACATACATACACATATATACACATATTAAAACACATACAAGCACATACATACACACACAGACACACACACATACATATACTGTGCATACATACACACATATGTCTATATACAAACATACATGCTAATATATATCAGGTGTTCAGAAGAGTCCTGGAGGAGGTCGGCCTCATAATTCAAAGACCAGCTGGACAGGGCTGCAGACCCCACTGTGGGGAATTGGGCACATCAGAGGACTGATATCAGCTCCCTGCTGCCCCATGCAGTAAGCCTCCTGCCTCAACCTCTTCTCTGTGAGATGCTGCTGGGAATAGAACATTGGAGGGAGCAGAAGTCCCCCTGTAAGTTCTGCTTTTCCTCCACAGTTGTCCCCTGTGTGCTGTGTGACCTGGGCCCCCGACTACAGGTGAGTACTCACCATTGGGATGCGCCATGCAGGAGGACAGAGACGGCAGCCAGTGAGTGCTCTCATCAGTCTGGTGGGTAAAGCAGTCATTGGCCAGCACCTCTCCCTGCATGACAAACCCCCTTTTTGAACTCCTGCATTCTGCACGCTGCTCTTCCCCCAGCTCTTGGTATTCACTTGATTACTGGAGGGAGTGAGAGGGACCCAGTGTTGCATAACACCGGGCCCTTCTCACTCCCGAGCATAATCTTGACTGAGTGGCCCCATAACAGCTGCATGGTCTGCCGCTATGGGCAGTATGCCCCTGCCTGCAAGAGCCCCCTCCACCTCCGGTCCCAGTGCAATTGGACCGGCTTCATCGGTGGTATGTCTGCCCCTGATCTCTACAGAGATTAAAGCTTCAGAGACCGCTAGTTCTAGGGAGACTGTTTGTGTAATAATACAAGGAGAGAACAGTGGAAAGGACACCATTGTAGGTGTTTAATATAGACCACCTGTGCAAGCTGAAGATATGGATGAACTCTATGCATCAGATGACCAATTTGTCAAAAAAAAAAATGACATAATGATCATGGGAGATTTCAATTATCCAGATATTTGTTGGGAATCTCTCTCAGGCAAAAGTATTAGGTCCAGAAAATTCTCATCTCTTGCTGACAACTTTATCTTTCAAAAAGGTAGAAGCGAAAACAAGAGGATCTGCAATCTTGGACCTAATTCTTACCAACAGAGAGGAAGTAGTTGAGGAGGTAATAGTGGCTGGGACTCTAGGAGGCAGCAGTCATGGTATCATAGAATTTTGGACTACTAGAGGAGGAAGACCAGTGAGGACTCAGACTTCTAGGTTGGACTTCAAAAGGCAGATTTTAAGGGACTGAGGAAGAGGGTAGGAAAGGTCCAATGGCCGGTTGTTCTAAAGGACAGAAATGTCCAAGAAGGACGGGAGATTTTGAAAAATTAGATTCTCAAAGCAAAATCGTTAGCAATTCCTAAAAGAGTGAAGAATATGATGCATTGAAGAAATCAGGATGGATGAACACAGAACTTAAACGCATGTGAAAAAGTAAGAAAGAAATATTTATGAAATAAAAAGAAGGAGGCATATCTAACGAAGAATATAATGCTGTCTGCAGAACCTACAGGGCACAAATCAGATTATCTAAAGCTGATAATGAATTAAGACTTGCAAGAGACGTAAAAAACAATCAAAAAGGATTTTGGGGATAAGTCAAAAGTTAAAGAAAAGTCAAACATGCTCTAGAATTTTTACAGGATGAAAAGGGTGAAGTGGTAAAAAATGATGTTGAGAAGACCGAAATTTTAAATTCCTATTTTGCATCTGTTTTCTCTCAGAAAGTAATTGTAAACATCAACTGATCTTCACAGTGCCATCGAAGGAATAAAAGAATCCACACTATCTATAAACAGAGAGATGGTGCAGGAACACTGAGCTAATTTACCTGACTTTACATCTGCTGGTCCAGATGAATTAAATCCTAGGGGACTATGCATATTGTCTCTTCAGAGAGGAAGAGGACTAGTACTCTAGTGCCAACTATTGGAAGTAGCAATCCTAAAAGTCAATGTCAACCCTTTAACGAGCCTTGTCACATAACTAAGTTATGTGACAAGGCTCGTTAAAGGGTCAAAATTGAATTAACTTTTAGGATTGCTACTTCCAATAGGTAGAGCTAGAGTTCTAGTCCTCTTCTTCTCTGAAGAGACAATTTGCATATTTCCCAGAGGAGCATTGCGGCTTTAAGTCTCCTCATCTTGGCATGCTTAACATGTCACTCTCCGCAAGGATGCCAGTCAGATGCCTCTCATACAGCCAAACCAGATCTCACACTTTGCACTGATGAGGGACAGTACCCCGAAACACAGTGCCTGCAAATTGAGATTCTGGTTTGGCTTTTATCCTAAGTTATGTGACAAGGCTCATTAACCCCTTTACCCCCGAGGGTGGTTTGCAAGTTAATGACCGGCCAATTTTTACAATTCTGACCACTGTCCCTTTATGAGGTAATAACTCTGGAATGCTTCCATGGATGGCGGGGATTCTGACAGTGTTTTTTTCCTGACATATACTTCATGATAGTAGTAAAATTTCTTTGACATGACTTGCGTTTATTCGTGAAAAAGACGGAAGTTTGACGAAAATGTGGAAAATTTTGCAATTTTCCAACTTTGAATTTTCCTGCCCTTAAATCACAGAGACATGTGACACAAAATCCTTAATAAGTAACATTTCCCACATGTCTACTTTAACCAAAATTTCCTTTTGTTAGGACGTTGTAAGAGTTAAAAGTCAAACAGCGGTTTATCATTTTTACAACATAATTTTTTTTTAGGACCACATAACATTTGAAGTCACTTTGAGGGGTCTATATGATAGAAAATACCCAAAAGTGACACCATTCTAAAAACTGCACCCCTCACGGTGCTTAAAACCACATTCAAGACGTATATTAACACTTCAGGTGCTTCACAGGAATTTTTGGAATGTTTAAAAAAATGGAACATTTAACTTTTAAAGGCTGGTTTCACACTTGTGTTTTATTGCGCTGTATTTTAGCGCTAAAAAACGCATGCGCTTTTTTCCCCTATCTTTTGCATGGGATGCGCTTATGTGCGCATACACATGCGTTTGTATGCATTTTTGCGCGCATGCATTTTTTTGTGGTGTGCGCTCAGGCGCACAAAATGCATCCTGTTGCATTTTTTGGGCGTCCGACTTGCTGTAAAAAAACGCATGCGCGCGCAATGCGTTTTTTACAGCAAGACACCCATTGTAAGTCTATGGGTGCGCACACATGCGCATTGGCATGCTCATGTATGTGTTTTTTTGCCCATGCGTTTTTTTTTTGCCCTTTGGTTAGACAATGGAAATTATGGGTTTGGGTTAGAGTTAGGGTTAGTTAAGGGGATTTAGGGTTAGGGTTTGGGTTAGGGTTAGTAGGGTTTGGTTAAGGGTTAGGGTTTGTAGTGTTTGGTTAAGGGTTAGGATTAGGGTTTAGGGTTAGGGTTAGGAGTTAGGGTTTAGGGTTAGGGTTAGGGTTTAGGGTTAGGGTTGGGGTTTAGGGTTAGGGTTAGGGTTTAGGGTTAGGGTTTTGTAAAGTCATGGTTTGGGTTACTGTTAATCCTAACCCTAGGCCAACTAATGTTGGAAAAAAACGCAAATGCGGTAAAAACGCACTAAAAACGCACTAAAAATGCATACAAACGCATAAAAACGCTGCGTCTTTTTTATGCATGTGCATAAAAATGCTTGAAAAAAACGCAGCATTTGTATGCTTATGTATGCGTTTTTTCAATGCATTTTTTTGCGGGAAAAACGCGCTGCAAAAAAAAGCAAGTGTGAAAGTAGCCTAACACAAAAAAATTATTTCACATCAAATTTTTTTTATTTTACCAAGGGTAACAGGAGAAATTGGACCCCAAAAGTTGTTGTGCAATTTCTCCTGACTACGATAATACCCCATATATGCAGGTAAACCACTGTTTCGGCGAATGGCAGAGCTCAGGAGAGAAGGAGCGCCGTTTAACTTTTTCAACGCAAAATTGGCTGGAATTGAGATTGGACGCCATGTCGCGTTTGGAGAGCCCCTGATGTGCCTTTACAGTGAAAACCCCCACAAGTGACACCATCTTGGAAACTAGATCCCCTAAGGAACTAGATGTGTGGTGAGCAGTTTGAACCCCCAAGTGCTTCACAAAAGTTTAAAACGTAGAGCCGTAAAAATAAAAAATCATATTTTTTGACAAAAATGATCTTTTTGTGCCCATTTTTTAATTTTTCCAAGGGTAACAGGAGAAATTGGACCCCAATGATTGTTGTGCAATTTGTCCTGAGTACTGTATGTGGATACCCCATATGTGGGGGTAAACAACTGTTTGGGCGCATGGCAGAGTTCAGAAGGGAAGGAGCGTCGTTTTAACTTTTCAATGCAAAATTGGCTGGAATTAAGATCGGACGCCATGTTGCTTTTGGAGAGCCCCTGATGTGCCTAAACAGTGGAAACCCCCACAAGTGACATAATTTTGGAATCTAGACCCCTAAGGAACTTATCTAGATGTGTGGTGAGCACTTTGAACCCCCAAGTGCTTCACAGAAGTTTAGAACGTGGAGCCGTAAAAATAAAAAATCATACTTTTTTCACAAAAATGATCTTTTTGCCCCCAATTTTTTATTTTCTGAAGGGTAACAGAAGAAATTGAAATGCAAGAGTTATCGTGCAATTTGTCCTGAGTACGCTGATACCCCATATGTGGGGTTAAACCACTGTTTGAGCACATGTCAGAGCTCAGAAGGGAAGGAGCGCCATATTTTACTGTTATGGTTTGCAGGTGCCATGACCCACTGGGAGAGCCGATGAGGTGCCAAAATAGCAGAACCCCCCATAAGTGACCCCATTTTACAAACTACACCTCTCAATATATTCATCTAGGGGTGCAGTGATCATATTGACACCATGGGTGTCACAGAATTTTATACCATTGGGCAGTGAGTACAAAATAACTACATTTTTACCACCAAAATTTTGTTTTAGTCAAAGATTTTACATTTTCACACAAGAAGTGGGTAAAAATGGCAACAAAATTTGTCCCACAATTTCTACTGAACGTGGCAATACCCCATATGTAGCTGTACAGTGCTACTTAGCCATGGGGAGAGACTCGGGAGGGATGGAGCGCTATTTGCCTATTTAAGTGAATGGGTCTGTGCACAT
Source organism: Dendrobates tinctorius (assembly GCF_039654945.1). NCBI lineage: Eukaryota > Metazoa > Chordata > Amphibia > Anura > Dendrobatidae > Dendrobates > Dendrobates tinctorius. Next base: position 1,881,258 of record NW_027361840.1, read on the forward strand.
GTCACTGTGTTTCCACGGACCATGTGTCCATGGGCAAAACACGCTGATGTCCATTTTTTATATCAGCATGGGCCACAAAACATCCAGCATATGTGCGTATGCATAACACACATGGATGTCATCCATATTGTCAGGGTCCTGACAGCGCCGGCGTACAGCCTCCACTAAGCAGGGACTCACCCGCACCGTAGGGACCCCTGGGGACAAGAACAGCTGGAAAATAAAGACGCACAGGACCTGAATGTAGAAGTTTAGCAAGCCGGCACAGGACCTACGGTCATGTGATTGCAAGGGGGCGGGGCCTGCTTTCAGAGAAGGTAGAAAACTCAGAGTCAGGCAAAGCAGGGGTCAAGCACAATACAGGCAAGTGAGGTACAGGAGGGATAAACAGACGGGAGGTCAGACAAAGCCAAAGGTCATACACAAGATATCAGTAAAGTACCAGGGATGAGACAGAAAGGATAGTCAGGGCCAAGCAGAGATCAAAACCAAACAGACGTAGAGGGTACCAGGCAGAATCCAAAGCAAAATCCAGAGAACAGACCGAGTCGTACACAGAGAATCAAGCAACCAGAACACAGCACTAACACACTCAGGGATCACCACACTATGCCAAGGGCGAAAGTATAACTGACAGGGATGGGAGCTTCCTGAGGCTATAAGAAGCCTCCCCAGAACCAATGAGAGGCCACCATAATAGGTCCCAGGTGTGCAGGTGAGAGTCTGCACTGAGGTCAGAACATTAACCCCAGCAGTGCCGGTCACCCAGCACTGGTATTATGACAGTACCCCCCTCTCAACGGGGGGCCTCTGGACCCCCAGGCTTGCCCGGGTATCTAGCATGGAAAGCCCGAACCAGACGATCCGCATGCATCAACCGGGCCGGCACCCATGACCTGTCCTCCGGCCAATACCCCTTCCAATGAACTAGGTACTGTACTGACCACCGTACCAACTTAGAATCTACGATGTGACCAATCTCATATTCCACATGTCCCTCAATCGAAACCGGAGGAGCAGCGGACTCGGATTCTCCCCGGACTGCTTCAAACGGTTTCAGTAGAGATCTATGGAAGATGTTAGGGATCTTGAAAGAGGGTGGAAGGCACAGCCTGTACGCTACTGGGTTGATTTTTTCCACAATCTTGTACGGGCCAATGAATTTGGGGCCCAACTTGGCTGACGGAATCTTTAACTTAATGTTTCGCGTGGAGAGCCAAACTTTCTCTCCAACCTGAAACATGGGACCAGGTGTTCGTTTCCTGTCCGCGAAAAACTTATACCTGCCTTGAGACCTAGATATACGCCGCTGGACTTCTGCCCATGTATCTTTTAACCACTGAACAGAGTCCTCAGCCCCGGGGCACCCCGTATCCAGACGAGAAAACTCACCAAAATGAGGACTGAATCCATAGTTGATCAAGAAAGGGGACATACCAGTGGATTGACTCACCTGACTATTGAAGGCAAATTCAGCCAACGGCAGTATATCACACCAGTCATTCTGTCTAGCAAAAGTCAGACATCTGAGGATCTGTTCCAGAGACTGATTAGTGCGTTCCGTCTGACCATTACTCTCAGGATGGTATGCAGACGAAAAGGACAGAGATATCCCTAATTTTTTGCAGAAAGCACGCCAAAACTTAGCCACAAACTGCACACCATGATCAGACACCACATTCAGGGGTACCCTATGCAAGCAGACCACATGCTGCACAAACAATCTGGATAAGGTCTCAGCAGAAGGTAATGCGGACAGAGGTACAAAATGAGCCTGCTTTGAAAATCTGTTCACCACTACCCATACCACCGTATTACCCCTGGAAGAGGGAAGATTGGTAATAAAATCCATGGACAGATGGGTCCACGGTCTTTCGGGAACTTCCAAGGGCATCAGCTCCCCCGGCCGGCTATGGGAGCTTTTAGAACGAGCGCAGACCCCGCAACCAGAAATGAGCTTCTTTATATCAGAACCAAGAGTAGGCCACCAGAAGATCCTAGCCACCGCCAGTCGCGTGGTTGATATACCAGGGTGAGCACACAACTTGGATTCGTGGAACTCTTGCAAGAGTTTAAGGCGAAGTTGCTCTGGGACAAACAACTTGCCCCCTGGCTTGGCCGCAGGAGCCAGCAACTGGGCCCCCTCAATTTCCCGTTCCAATTCAGACGAGATCCCTGCTAACACAACCCCAGGGTGCAGGATGGAGGACGGTGGCTCAGGGGCAGACACAGGGTGAAAACTACGAGATAAGGCGTCAGCCTTGACATTCTTTGACCCTGGCCGGAATGTAATAGTAAACTGGAAACGAGAAAAAGAAAGTGACCAACGGGCCTGTCTGGGCGTTAATCTTTTAGCAGACTCAATGTATGACAAATTTTTGTGATCAGTGATCACAGTAACCGAGTGACTGGCCCCCTCCAAAAAGTGCCTCCATTCCTCAAACGCCAACTTGACCGCAAGAAGCTCTCTATTGCCTACATCATAATTTCTTTCAGCAGCAGAGAACTTCCTGGAAATGAAAGCACATGGCCTGAGGTTGGTTAGAGTGGCAGACCCTTGGAATAACACTGCCCCACCCCTACCTCGGAGGCATCCACCTCCACCACAAATGGTTTGGAAGGATCTAGCTGTACCAAGACAGGAGCAGACATAAAACATTTTTTCAGCATTGCAAAGTCCTCTTTTGTGAGTGAGGACCAATTTCTCACATCCGCACCTTCGCATGTTAGATCCGTGAGAGGTTTGATCACTTGCGAAAACCCCCGGATAAATTTGCGGTAATAATTGGCGAACCCCAAGAAGCGCTGAAGACCCTTAAGATCTTGGGGTTGCACCCAATCCGCAATGGCCTGCACCTTCTTGGGGTCCATGCGAAAACCCTCACCGGATGCAATTAATCCCAAAAAAGACAATTCTTGCACATAGAATACACATTTCTCCAATTTGGCATACAGATGATTTTCTCTCAGTCTTTGGAGAACAGTTCGTACATGTTCCAGATGAGAATACTTGTCGGGGGAGTATATCAAAATATCATCTAAGTAGATAACGACAAAATGACCAATGAGATCCGAGAATACCACGTTGATGAAGTTCTGAAATATGGTGGGGGCATTGGTAAGACCAAACGGCATGACTAATATTTCAAACAGTCCCTCGGTCGTGAAGAACGCGGTTTTCCATTCATCCCCCTCTCGGACCCTTATCAAATTATATGCCCCCCGAAGATCCAGTTTAGAAAATCACTTTGCCCCTGATAGTTGGTTACACAAATCGGGAATCAACAGAAGGGGGTACGTATTCCGTACCGTAATCTGATTAAGCTCCCGAAAATCGAGACAGGGAGGTAACCCGCCATCTTTTTTCTTTACAAAAAAGAAACCTGCCGCCACAGGTGAGATTGAAGGACGTATGTGTCCTTTGCGCAGACTTTCATCAATGTACTCCTTCATAGCCAAGCGCTCAGGACCAGACAAATTAAACAGACGGGCTTGAGGTAATTTAGCCCCCGGGACCAGCTCAATAGCGCAGTCAAAGCGTCTATGTGGCGGTAACGTCTCGGCCTCGCTTTCGGAGAATACATGTTCGAAGTCCTTCAGGCATTCTGGAATACCTTCCAGCTCGACAGATGATACAGACACAGATTTAACAGGTTCAACCAGCAGTGCGGATTTATCACATAACTTAAAATCATTAAACCCCCATTGGACAATCTCCCCCATTTTCCAGTTAATAACTGGGTTATGACGTTGTAACCAGGGCATGCCCAACACCAACCCTGCAGGTAGATTGTCCAGAACAAAACAACTTAGGTTTTCCACATGAGTAGTGCCCACTCTGAGCGAAAACAAGTCAGACATAAAGAGAATTCCCTCCTTAGTGAGGGGAGAGGAGTCAATGGCCATCACCTTGATCGGAACCTTGAGCCTAACTGTCCCTATCTTACAGTGTGTGACCAATTGGGAGTCAATGAGGTTAATCGATGATCCGCAGTCCACGAAGGCTGTAGAGGAAAAAGAACTACTGTCCACAAATAGTTCCACATGCAGTAACACTTTAGAAAACGAGGAAAAGAGTACCTGAGGGTCTGAGTAGTCTCCCCGTTGACTACCCAGACCTAGTCATTTCCCGCCGACCGGGTTGAAGATGGGCAATCAGAACACTCCCTTTTCCAATGTCCCGTTTTACCGCAGTAAAAGCATAACTGCTTGTCCTTCCAGCGTTTCCTCTCCGTATCCTTCAGGGAGAGGGCGCCTACATCCATGAGCTCAGGGGCAGTCTCTTTCCACTGGGGAACAATGGAGTTTCCACCAGCATCACCCCTCTGGCCCGCAGCCTGTGGTCCATCCGGACGACCTGGGTCATGGCGTCCTCAAGAGAGTTAGGTGGGGGATGTAACGCCAAGGCATCCTGCAGCCGCTCGGACAAGCCTCTGCGAAAGAGTCCTCGGAGTGCAGCGTCATTCGAAGAGACCTCTGCGGCCCAGCGGCGAAATTCAGTACAAAACCACTCAGCTGAGTGTTTCCCCTGACAGACGCTCATCACCATGTCCTCTGCCAATCGCACTTGGTCAGGCTCATCATAAATGTGCCCGAGAGCCTCAAAGAATGCATTCACAGACACTCTCTCAGGGGCAGTGGGAGGAAGGGAGAAAGCCCAAGCTTGTGGGGACCCTCTTAACAGAGACATAATGACCATAATTCGAAGTGCATAATTCGAAGTGCACCTGAAGAAACAGAGGAATGGAGACATGTGACCCAGAGAAGCAGGAGGATCAGGAGGCAGTCAGCACCCATACTGCTCAGAAACCAGTACCAGGCTCTCACGCAGGGAAACGATGAAGAAATACATCAGGATAAGACTTTGCCAACAAACAGCAACCTTGTACGCCTTCAGAATCCTCCTGGATGGAGAAAGAAAAATGTTGTGAAGAAGAAACGGAGAGTGGTGGTCATGGGGGATTCCCTGTTGAGAGGAACAGAGGCCGCTATCTGCAGACCGGATATAACTTCAATAGAAATGTGCTGTCTTCCCGGTGCAAAAATTAAAGATGTGTCTGACAGGATATCAGGACTCTTCAGACCTACAGATGACTACCCATTCCTGCTACTACATGTGGGGACAAATGACACCGCAAGAAACGACCTGGAAACCATCTGCAGAGACTTTGAAGACTTAGGCAAGAAAGTGAAAGAACTGGGAGCGCAGGTGGTCTTCTCTTCCATCCTCCCAGTGGATGGCCATGGAACAAGGAGGTGGAATAAGATTCTGCAGGTGAACAACTGGCTACGTCGATGGTGCCGTCAGCAACTATTTGGATTTCTGGATCACGGAGTGAACTACTTATACGATGGACTACTTGCTAGAGATGGGGTGCACCTTACGAAGACTGGAAAGCAGGTATTTGGAAGTCGCCTTGCTACACTTGTAAGGAGAGCTTTAAACTAGAACATGGGAAAGGAAGCAAAAGACCAGAAAAAGCCATACACCTGACAAATGCTATTGAGAACTCTGCTATTAGAAGTGGAAAGGAAGAACAAAGACGAAAGAATCTAATTAATAAAAATATTGGAGAAAGAGAAACCAATCACAAACTAAAATGTTTCTATACTAATGCACAAAGCATGGGCAACAAACAAGGAGAATTGGAACTACTAACACAGGAAAAGAAATATGATGTCATTGGAATCACTGAGACTTGGTGGGACAATACACATGATTGGAATACAAGACTAGAAGGATACAACTTATTTGCAAGAAACAGACTTGATAAACGAGGAGGGGGTGTCGCATTGTATGTTAGAAACGCGTATATCTGCACAGAGATTGAAGCTTTAGAGACTGGGAGTTCTGTGGAAACTGTTTGGGTAAGAATACAAGGACAGAACAATGGAAAGGACACCATTGTAGGCATTTACTACAGGCCGCCTGTGCAAGCTGAAGATATGGATGAACTCTTTAAGCATCAAATGGCCAAGTTCTCCAAAAAATATGACATAGTTGTCATGGGAGATTTCAACTATCCAGACATTTGTTGGGAATCTCTCTCAGGCAAAACTAACAGGTCAAGGAAATTCTTATCCTCTCTTGCTGACAACTTTTTCTTCCAAAAGGTAAAGGAGAAAACAAGGGGAACTGCTACCTTGGATCTAATCCTTATAAACAGGGAGGAAATGGTTGAGGAGGTAAAAGTGGCTGGGACCCTAGAAGGTAGCGACCATGCTATTTTAGAATTTTGGATAACTAGCGGCGGAAGACCTGTGAAGACTCAGACGTCAAGGTTAGATTTCAGAAAGGCGGATTTTAAGGGATTCAGAAAGAGAATTGGAGGGATCCAATGGCTTGATATCCTTAAAGACAAAAATGTCCAGGAAGGATGGGAAATCTTGAAAAATGAAATTCTCAAAGCACAGTTGTTAACAATTCCGAAAAGAGGGAAGAATAGGAAGCATTTAAGGAAACCAGGATGGATGAACACAGAACTTAAGCGCATGATAAAAAGGAAGAAAAAAATGTTTATAAAATGGAAAGAGGGAGGCATATCTAAAGAAGAATATAATGCTGTCTGCAGAACCTGCAGGGCACAAATCAGATTAGCTAAAGCTGAAAATGAATTGAGGCTTGCAAGAGATGTCAAAAGCAATAATAAAGGATTTTGGGGATATGTCAAAAGTAAAAGAAAAGTCAAAGATGCTATAGGATTTTTACAGGATGAAAATGATGAAATGGTAAGACAGGATGTTGAGAAGGCTGAACTTTTAAATTCCTATTTTGCATGTGTTTTCTCTCAGAAAGGAAATGTAACATCAACTGTTATTCACTGTCCTATTAAGGGAATAGAAGAATCCAGAATATCTATAAACAGAAAGATAGTGAGGAAACACTTAGCTAACCTAAATGAATTCAAGTCTCCAGGTCCAGATGAATTACACCCCAGAGTACTGAAGGAGATAGCAGAAGAAATTTTTGAACCCCTCTCCATAATCTTTGAAAATTCTTGGAGAACAGGAGAAGTGCCAGAAGACTGGAGAAGAGCAAATGTTGTTCCTATCTTCAAAAAGGGGAAGAAGGTGGACCTAGGCAACTATAGGCCGGTGAGTCTGACTTCTATACCAGGAAAGATCTTTGAACAAATTATTAAACAACATGTATGTCAATACCTGGATAAGAATGAAGTGATTAAACAGAGTCAGCATGGGTTTGTAACTAATAAGTCATGTCAGACTAATTTAATTTCCTTCTATGACGGTATTACTGATTGGGTGGATCAAGGAAATGCTGTAGATATAGTATATCTTGACTTCAGCAAAGCATTTGACAAAGTCTCTCATACAATCCTTATTGAAAAAATGGCTAAGTATGGAATGGACAAGGCAACTGTTAGGTGGATTCATAACTGGCTTAGTGATCGGACCCAAAGAGTGGTCGTAAATGGCTGCACATCCAGTTGGAAGAATGTCTCAAGTGGGGTACCACAGTGCTCTGTCCTGGGCCCTGTATTGTTCAACATCTTTATCAACGATTTAGATGAAGGAATTGAGGGTAAACTGATTAAATTTGCTGATGACACAAAGCTAGGAGGGATAGCTAATACTAGAGAAGAGAGAGAGAGGATTCAAAAAGATTTAAATAAACTGGAGAAGTGGGCAGCAACTAACAGAATGGTTTTTAACAGGGAGAAATGCAAAGTACTACATCTGGGCAATAAAAATGAAAAAAGCATATATAGAATGGGAGGAATAGGGCTAAGTGACAGCACATGTGAAAAAGACTTGGGTATACTAATAGATCACAGACTGAATATGAGTCAACAGTGTGATGCAGCAGCAAAAAAGGCAAATGCAGTTCTAGGATGTATTAACAGAAGCATACAGTCTAGATCACGTGAAGTAATTATTTCCCTCTACTCCTCTTTGGTCAGACCTCATCTGGAATATTGTGTCCAATTTTGGGCACCACATTTTAAAAAAGACATCAACAAACTGGAGCAAGTTCAGAAAAGAGCGACCAGAATGGTGACCGGTCTGCAAACCCTGTCTTATGAGGAAAGGTTGCAGGATTTGGGAATGTTTAGTTTGCAAAAGAGAAGACTGAGAGGAGACTTAATAGCTGTCTACAAATATCTAAAGGGCTGTCACATTGTAGAAGGATCAACTTTATTCTCATTTGCACAAGGAAAGACTAGAAGCAATGGGATGAAGCTGAATGGGAGGAGACACAGATTAGATATTAGAAAAAACTTTTTGACAGTTAGAGTGATCAATGAGTGGAACAGGCTGCCACGAGAAGTGGTGAGTTCTCCTTCAATGGAAGTCTTCAAACAGAGGCTGGACAGACATCTAACTGGGATGATTTAGCGAATCCTGCTTTGAGCAGGGGGTTGGACCAGATGGCCCAGGAGGTCCCTCCCAACTCTACGATTCTATGATTCTATGATTCTATGACCCCAACCTTCTGACTTTCGTCCCCAGAGGAACGTGGTCTCAAACTAAAAAAAAGTTTGCACCCCTCCATGAAGACCCTGAACTCCTTTTTGTTTCCAGAAAAAAAGTCAGGCAGTTTAACAGGTGGTTCTGGGGACACCAAAACAACATCACTCGCCCCAGCCCCCAGAGACCCAGCAGCTAGAGCCCCCCGCACTGTCTCAGAAACCTGCTGCTGAGAACGAGCCAGAGATCGCTGCTCCAGAGATAAACCCTGAAACATCTGACTCAGACTTTTCATCTGGTCAGCCAGAGACTGTATGGGATCCATAACTCTCTGCATAAACCCCCCCAAAAAACGTAATGGTCAGTTATAATGTCAGGGTCCTGACAGCACCGGCGTACAGCCTCCGCTAAGCAGGGACTCACCCGCACCGTAGGGACCCCTGGGGACAAGAACAGCGGGAAAATAAAGATGCACAGGACCTGAATGTAGAAGTTTAGCAAGCCGGCACAGGACCTACGGTCATGTGAACGGTCATGTGACTGCAAGGGGGCGGGGCTTAGCATCCTGCTTTCAAAGAAGGTAGAAAACTCAAAGTCGGGCAAAGCGGGGGTCATGCACAGTACAGGCAAGCGAGGTACAGGAGGGATAAACAGACGGGAGGTCAGACAAAGCCTAAGGTCATACACAAGATATCAGTAAAGTACCAGGGATGAGACAGAACGGATAGTCAGGGCCAAGCAGAGATCAAACCCAAACAGACGTAGAGGGTACCAGGCAGAATCCAAAGCAAAATCCAGAGAACAGACCGAGTCGTACACAGAGAATCAAGCAACCAGAACACAGCACTAACACACTCAGGGGTCACCACACATTGCCAAGGGCAAAAGTATAACTGACGGGGGATGGGCGCTTCCTGAGGCTATAAGAAGCCTCCCCAGAACCAATGAGAGGCCACCATAATAGGTCCCAGGTGTGCAGGTGAGAGTCTGCACTGAGGTCAGAACATTAACCCCAGCAGTGCCGGTCACCCAGCACTGGTATCATGACACATGTGACACGCATTGGCGCCGGGGAAGAAGAATACGGCTCTCATCATTCTCCCCTGCTCTGCCGGCGATCGGCAAAAGCAGGGGAGAATGATGAGAGTTACAATTAAGTAACAAAAGAGAGAGCAGGCAGCAGATGATGGGAGTAAAAGTCCTACCCCTGCTGCTGCTAATAACAATGACATCAGGAGCGGCGGATGGGAGTATTCATCAGACGCTACTGCACTGTAAATAAATACAGTAATTAAAAAAGCGGTGTGGGTTCCCCCCTATTTTTCATAACCAGCCAGACAAAACTCACTACTGGGGGCTGCAACCCTCAGCTGTCAGCTTCAGCAGGGCTGGTTATCAAGAATAGAGGGGTCCCCATGCTGTTTTTTTTAAAATTATTTAAATAAATAAGCATTGCGGCTTTAAGTCTCCTCATCTCGGCATGCTTAACATGTCATTCTCCGCAAGGAGAAATGATACTTCTTGGATACTAGGGGACTGAAAGAATTTGGAGAACCGCTAGCCAAAATCTTTGAGAAATCCTGGAGAACAGGATAAGTAACAAAACATTGGAGAAAGGTAAATGTTGTCCCTATCTTCCAAAAAGGAAAGTAGATGGAGTCAGGAAATTACAGGCCAGTGAGCCTTGCTTCTATGCCAGGAAATCTTTGAACAAATTATTAAACAGCATGTATGTAAGCACTTGGATAAGAATACAGTAATTAATCACAGCCAGCATGGGTTTGTAGCAAACAAGTCATGCCAGACTAATTTAATTTCTTTCTATGATGGAATCACTGACTGGATGGATAAGGAAATGCTGTAGATATAGTATATCTTGACTTCCGCAAAGCATTTGACAAAGTATCTCATACAATCCTCATTGAAAAAATGACCAAGTATGGAATTGACAAGGCTACAGTTAGATGGATTCATAACTGGCTCAGTGATCAAACCCAAAAAAGTGATCATAAATGGTTGCACACCCAGTAGGAAAAATGTCTTAAGAGGGGTACCACAAGGCTCTGTCCTGGCTCCAGCATTGTTCAACATATTTATCAATTATTTAGATGAAGAAATTGAAGGTAAACTGATTAAATTTGCTGATGAGACAAAGCTAGTAGGAATAGCTAAAACTAGACAATTGAGAGGATTCAAAAAGATCTAACAGAATGATTCCTTAGCACTTTGCACTTTATATCTCTCATGTGAATAATCACTATTTAAATGGCGGCTGTGCTTCTTTTTGCTGGTACTTACCGTTGATTGTCCAGTATTCGTGCTCCTTCGTGTTCCGTTAGCTTGATTTGCAATTCATTTATTTTAATATATTTTATCATGTGTCATTAATAAAGATTATTTTAATCTTCTGCATTTTGTGGCAAGTTATCATTTTACCACTAGTATAACATCAGAGGTTGTGTATATAGATTGAAAAACTGGAGCAAGTACAGAGAAGAGCGACCAGGATGGTGAGCAATCTGCAAAGTATGTCCTGCGAGGAACGGTTAAAGGATCTGAGAATGTTTAGCTTGCAAAAAAGAAGACTGAGAGTAGACTTAATAGCTGTCTACAAATATCTGAAGGGCTGTCACAGTGTAGAAGGATCATCATTATTCTCATTTGCACATGGAAACACGAGAAGCAATGGGATGAAACTGAAAGGGAGACGATACAGATTAGATATTAGAAAAAAACTTGTTAACAGTAAGGGTGATCAATGAGTGGAACAGGCTGCCACGAGAGGTGGTGAGTCCTCCTTCAATAGAAGTCTTCAAACAGAGGCTGGACATCTGTCTGAGATGGTTTAGTAAATCCTGCACTGAGCAGTGGGTTTGGTACGATGACGCTGGAGGTCCCTTCCAACTCTATTTTGTATGTTTCTATGATGTAGTATCAGAATCCAATAGTCTTAACTGGTGAAGTGAGAACAATATAGGCATAAAGTAAACGTATTGAATCAAATAATTAAAAATCGACAGGTCCATATGTATTCATCCCTTTTGCGATGAAGTCCCTAAAAACTTCTGTTGCAAGCAATTCTTTTCATAAATCACATGCTTAGTGACAGGACGTTCTCCTGTGTAAAATCTCAGTGTCACATGTCTGTCAGTATATACTGTATTTTTTGGACTATAAGACGCACCGGTCTCCCTCATCCTTACCCTTATTTGCATGGCTCCTTAATCTCCATCCTAGCATGCATGGCTCCCTCATCCTTATCTTGGTATGCAGGATCTCCCATCTCATCCTAGTATGCATGGCCCCATCACTATCTTGGTATACAGGGTGCCATCCTTAACCTGGTATGATTGGCCCCCATCCCGGTATGCATGGTCCCATCTTTACCCTGGTATAATTGGCCGCTTCCTTATTCTGGTATGATTGGCCCCAAGCCCCTCTTCTGGTATGCATGGCCCCATCTTTATGATTAGCCCGCACCCACCCACCCCGATCCTGGTATGCACGGCCCCATCAGAAAACATTAAAAAAAAAACCATTATACTTAACTTTCCGGTGCTCCCTCGCAGCGTCAACTGCTTTATGCTTGTAAGCAATGCATAGCAGGGACGTCATGCGCTGCTCGCAAGCCAAAGAGCAGATGCCGGAATACTCAATGCTCTGTACGCTGGGGCTGTGTGCGCGTAAAGCAGTGAGTATTCATTGCTCTCTAGCGAGCACAGTGTCATCCGGAGACTTCCTGCTGCGGCCGGCAGTCACGTGAGCCGATACTTAATAAAAATGAATATTCATGGAATGGGGTACACTTTACCTTTTCTGAAAGGCCATAGAGGTTGCAACACCACTAACAAGTGGCACCACTAACCAAACAACACCATGAAGACCAAGGAGATCTCCAAACAGCACCATGAAGACAAAGAAGATCTCCAAACAACACTATGAAGACCAAGGCGATCTCCAAACAACACCATGAAGACCAAGGAGATCTCCAAATAACACCATAAAGACCAAGGAGATCTCCAAACAGCACCATGAAGACAAAGAAGATCTCCAAACAACACCATGAAGACCAAGGAGATCTCCAAACAACACCATGAAAACCAAGGCGATCTCCAAACAACACCATGAAGACCAAGGCGATCTCCAAACAACACCATGAAGACCAAGGAGATCTCCAAACAGCACCATGAAGTCAAAGAAGATCTCCAAACAACACCATGAATACCAAGGAGATCTCCAAACAACACCATGAAGACCAAGGCGATCTCCAAACAACACCATGAATACCAAGGAGATCTCCAAACAACACCATGAAGATCAAGGCGATCTCCAAACAAGTCAGGTGCAAAGTTGTTGAGAAGTACAAGTTAGGTTTGAGTTCTAAAAAAAATCCCAATCTCTGATGATCCCCGGAGCACCATCAAATGCATTATCATCGTTTGGAAAGAACAGGGTATCACAACAAACTTACCAAGAGATGGTCACACACCAAAACTGTCAGCCCAGGCAAGGAGGGCATTAATAAGAGAAGCAGCACAGAGACCAAAGTTAACCCTGAAGGAGCTGCAGAGTTCCCAAGCAGAGACTGGAATATCTGTCCAAATGACCACAATAAACCATACACTCCATAGAGGTGACTTTAAGGAAGAGTGAGCAGAAAAGTCTTTACTTCCAAGCAAAAATTGTAAGGCTTGTTTTGAGGTTGTCAAAAGACATGTGGGAGACTCCCTAATTATATCTTGTGGAAGGTGCTGTGGTCGGATGAGACAAAAATTGACCTTTTTGGCCACCAAGGTAAATGCTGTCTTTTGCCAAACCAACATGGCTCATCACCTCAAGAACACCATTCCCTGTGAAACATAGCAGTAGTATCATCATGATGTGGGGATGTTTTTCGGCAGCAGGGACAGGGAAAATGGTCTAAGTTGAAGGGAAGATGGATGGTGTGAAATACAGGGATATTCTTGAGCAAAATCTGTTGTAGGCTGTCAGTGATTTGAGACTGGGATGGAGGTTCATCTTCCAACAAGATAATGCCCCAATGCATACGGCTAAAGCAACACTCGAGTGGTGTAAGGGGAAACGTGGAAATGTTTTGGAGTGGCCTACTCAAAGCCCAGACCTTAATCCAATGGAGAATCTGTGGTCAGAAATGAAGATCAATGTTCACCTGAGGAAACCATCTAACTAAGGACCTGGAGCAGTTTTGCCTTGAGGAATGGGCAAAAATCCCAGTGGCAAGATGTGGAAAGCTCATAGAGACTTATCCAAAGAGACTCGTAGCTGTAATTGCCACAATAGGAGGCTCTACAAAATACTGACTTTAGGGGAGTGAATAGTTTTGGACACTGAAGCTTTCAGTTATTTTGTCCTATTTGTTGTTTGCTTCACAAAATAAAAGAAAAACGGATGTTCTCAGTTGTCGGCATGTTCTGTACATGAACTGATGCAAAACACAAAAAATGTCAGGAGAGTGGGGAGCTGTTGGGGGGTGGTACAATACTTTCACAAGCAACTGTATATACAGAATAATACAGATACTGAGAATTACACCCAGTGTACAGGATAGGAGAAGGATTTCTGTGCATATTATATACACTATATACTGAGTCCTGTGTGTATATATGGTGGAGGGCTACAGTGGTGACAGACTGAGAAATTTACAAGGAGCTCGTTATGTGGTGCCCCCATATACAAGGGAAGGGACACGAGACATTTGTCAGGGTCTCGGGGACAATTTTTGGGATGCTTTTCCTTGTGTCTCCAGATACAACTCTCCACCTTCTGCTCTCACTGGTACTAGAGATGTCTATCCGCTGTTTCTTCCCTCCCTTATAGAAAGCATATGCCTATGTGTATGGGGGTCTGGAGAAATTCCCCCACCTTAACCTTGGAGCTGCCACACTACTGAATTCTACTAATTCCCTCACATCAGTCTGTGTCCTCCGGCTGTGATGTTATCTAATATATAAAGCTCAAAGTGTGTATGTATGTATGTATGTATGTATGTATGTGTGTATGTATGTATGTGTGTATGTATGTATGTATGTATGTGTGTATGTCCGGGATTGGCATCCGCACCGTCGCAGCTACAGCCACAAAATTTGGCACAGTCACACGTCTGGACCCCGAGAGCGTCCTAAGCTATGTTGTGAGGCGAAATTTTAACCCCGCACGTTCCAATTCACCAAACAATTTTGCCCCTATCTACATACTGGGGAAAAAGTGTGTGTGCGTCAAGCCCCGCCCCTCATTATGATGTCATAATGCCCCTATTTGCATACTGGGGAAACAGTGTGTGCGTATCAAGCCCCGCCCCTCATTATGATGTCACAATGGTTGCCAACATAGGTTGCAAGCCCCGCCGCTTATTATGATGTCATAATGGTTGACTATGCGATGGAGGATGTGTGATGGGTATATGGGCACTGGACTATGGGATGGAGGATATGTATGACAGGTATATGGGCACAGGGCTATGGGATGGCGGATATGTATGACAGGTATATGGGCACAGGACTATGGAATGGAGGATGTGTGATGGGTATATGGGCACTTGACTATGGGATGGAGGATATGTTTGATTGGTATATGGGCACGGGACTATGGGATGGAGGATGTGTGATGGGTATATGGGCACGGGACTATGAGATGAAGGATGTGTGATGGGTATATGGGCACTCGACTATGGGATGGAGGATATGTATGACAGGTATATGGGCACAGGACTATGGGATGGCGGATATGTATGACAGGTATATGGGCACAGGACTATGGGATGGAGGATGTGTGATGGGTATATGGGCACTTGACTATGGGATGGAGGATATGTTTGATTGGTATATGGGCACGGGACTATGGGATGGAGGATGTGTGATGGGTATATGGGCACGGGACTATGGGATGGAGGATGTGTGATGGGTATATGGGCATGGGACTATGAGATGGCGGATATGTATGATGGGTATATGGGCACGGGACTATGGGATGGAGGATGTGTGATGGGTATATGGGCATTGGACTATGAGATGAAGGATGTGTGATGGGTATATGGGCACTCGACTATGGGATGGAGAATATGTATGATGGGTATATGGGCACTCGACTATGGGATGGAGAATATGTATGATGGGTATATGGGCATGGGACTATGGGATGGGGGATGTGTGATGGGTATATGGGCACTCGACTATGGGATGGCGAATATGTATGATGGGTATATGGGCACGGGCCTATGGAATCGAGGATATGTATGATGGGTATATGGGCACTGGACTATGGGATGGAGGATATGTATGATGGGTATATGGGCACGGGACTATGGGATGGAGGATAATTATAATTTGCTATAACTAACCACAGTTAGTTACTATGCCCGGGCAGCGCCGGTATCTTCAGCTAGTTTCTAATAAATCTCAACAAACATTATAGACCACCCCCATCCTCTGCCATCTGAGGCTTGGTGTCCTGCCACATACAGTAATAGAGGACGGCACAGCCACATAAAAAAGAAGGACTCCGCAGTCACAATATGACGGAGTCATTAGGATGAATAAGTCCTCACCCCACTCTTCATATATTACTCACTATTCCAGGAGCGACAGCTCTGGAGGTGGAGGATGGAGAGTTACCTGGATGGCAGACAGCGGGGTCCTGGAGGACGGTAGACAGCGGGGTCCTGGAGAGGCTGCTTAGTGCTGGAGGACGGCAGACAGCGGGGTCCTGGAGAGGCTGCTTAGTGCTGGGGGACGGCAGACAGCGGGGTCCTGGAGAGGCTGCTTAGTGCTGGAGGACGGTAGATAGCGGGGTCCTGGAGAGGCTGCTTAGTGCTGGAGGACGGTAGACATCCGGGTCCTGGAGAGGCTGCTTAGTGCTGGAGGATGGCAGACAGCGGGGTCCTGGAGAGGCTGCTTAGTGCTGGAGGACGGTAGACAGCGGGGTCCTGGAGAGGCAGCTTAGTGCTGGAGGATGGCAGACAGAGGAGTCCTGGAGAGGCTGCTTAGTGCTGGAGGACGGTAGACAGCGGGGTCCTGGAGAGGCTGCTTAGTGCTGGAGGACGGTAGACAGCGGGGTCCTGGAGAGGCTGCTTAGTGCTGGAGGACAGCAGACAGCGGGGTCCTGGAGAGGCTGCTTAGTGCTGGAGGATGGTAGACAGCGGGGTCCTGCAGAGGCTGCTTAGTGCTGGAGGACGGTAGACAAGCGGGGTCCTGGAGAGGCTGCTTAGTGCTGGAGGATGGTAGACAGCGGGGTCCTGGAGAGGCTGCTTAGTGCTGGAGGATGGTAGACAGCGGGGTCCTGGAGAGGCTGCTTAGTGCTGGAGGACGGTAGACAAGCGGGGTCCTGGAGAGGCTGCTTAGTGCTGGAGGACGGCAGACAGCGGGGTCCTGGAGAGGCTGCTTAGTGCTGGAGGACGGCAGACAGCGGGGTCCTGGAGAGGCTGCTCAGTGCTGGAGGATGGCAGACAGCGGGGTCCTGGAGAGGCTGCTTAGTGCTGGAGGACGTTAGACAAGCGGGGTCCTGGAGAGGCTGCTTAGTGCTGGAGGACGGCAGACAGTGGGGTCCTGGAGAGGCTGCTTAGTGCTGGAGGACGGCAGACAGCGGGGTCCTGGAGAGGCTGCTTAGTGCTGGAGGACGGCAGACAGCGGGGTCCGGGAGAGACTGATTAGTGCTGGAGGATGGCAGACAGCGGGGTCCGGGAGAGACTGATTAGTGCTGGAGGATGGTAGACAGCGGGGTCCTGGAGAGGCTGCTTAGTGCTGGAGGACTGTAGACAGCGGGGTCCTGGAGAGGCTGCTTAGTGCTGGAGGACTGTAGACAGCGGGGTCCTGGAGAGGCTGCTTAGTGCTGGAGGATGGCAGACAGCGGGGTCCTGGAGAGGCTGCTTAGTGCTGGAGGACGGCAGACAGCGGGGTCCGGGAGAGACTGATTAGTGCTGGAGGACGGCAGACAGCGGGGTCCGGGAGAGACTGATTAGTGCTGGAGGATGGTAGACAGCGGGGTCCTGGAGAGGCTGCTTAGTGCTGGAGGACTGTAGACAGCGGGGTCCTGGAGAGGCTGCTTAGTGCTGGAGGACTGTAGACAGCGGGGTCCTGGAGAGGCTGCTTAGTGCTGGAGGATGGCAGACAGCGGGGTCCTGGAGAGGCTGCTTAGTGCTGGAGGATGGCAGACAGCGGGGTCCTGGAGAGGCTGCTTAGTGCTGGAGGACGGCAGACAGCGGGGTCCTGGAGAGGCTGCTTAGTGCTGGAGGACTGTAGACAGCGGGGTCCTGGAGAGGCTGCTTAGTGCTGGAGGATGGCAGACAGCGGGGTCCTGGAGAGGCTGCTTAGTGCTGGAGGATGGCAGACAGCGGGGTCCTGGAGAGGCTGCTTAGTGCTGGAGGATGGCAGACAGCGGGGTCCTGGAGAGGCTGCTTAGTGCTGGAGGACGGCAGACAGCGGGGTCCTGGAGAGGCTGCTTAGTGCTGGAGGATGGCAGACAGCGGGGTCCTGGAGAGGCTGCTTAGTGCTGGAGGACGGCAGACAGCGGGGTCCTGGAGAGGCTGCTTACTGCTGGAGGACGGTAGACAGCGGGGTCCTGGAGAGGCTGCTTAGTGCTGGAGGACGGTAGACAGCGGCACTGACTGCTCCTGAGTCCAGAGAAACCTCCTGAAGATTGGAGGGACGCTCCTCTTCTTGATTGACTCCTGACAGCTGCACAGGAATGGAGACATATCGAGTATCCTGACAGCCATTGAGGACGATGAGGGTGATGGTGCAGCTGTCTGGAGCCGTCAGGTGGGGGCAGGGGGGATATTGTCAGCTTTGTGCAGGGGGCGAGAAATTAGGAGAGAAAGAACTTCTGTAATATGGAACCCCCAAGAAGAGGCCACCAGCCCCTCAGTACTATAGAGAGGGGTCACCAGTAGTGATGAGTGAACTCGAACTGCAAAGTTCGGAGATCGTACCAAACACCTAGTGTCCGGTACTAAACCCCAAACACGGACTTTTTAACAGATATCCGGTTTGCAGCTCTGCCAAACAAGCTTTTAAGCTGTGGGCACTTCAGGAGCCATCACATCCATACCAAGTATTGGCATGGCTGTGATTAGCCAGCACACAACGTGACCCAGCCAGCATAGGCTGTCACTATTTTACTCGGCTTAGCTTATTAACAATAATACATTTTATTTCTATAGCGCCAACATATTCCGCAGCACTTTACATTTCAGAGGGGACTTGTACAGACAATAGACATTACAGCATAACAATAATCACATAGATCATAACAGATACCAAGAGGAATGAGGGCCCTGCTCACAAGCTTACAGTCTATGAGGAAAGAGGGAGACACGAAAGGTGGGTGGTAACAATTGCTTTTATTGTTTGGACCAGCCTTAGTGTAAGAATTGGGTGTTCCTGTTGCTGCATGTGTATCACCCGGAGCGGGGTACTCTGGTCACCGGGTTGGATTCAGGGGTCATGGGGTTGGCAGCTGTGCCCGATGCCTGTGCTCCGGGAACAGTGAAATGGAAGTTAAAAAATAAAAGAAATTTGAAAAAGAGTCTGTGACGCCAGTTGGAGTGTTTGACTGTAAGATAGCCGGTACTGCAGATGATCTCTGGGGGATAGATGGTGATAGCAGTGCAGGTGTGTAAACCCCCTCCAACTAGGGCTAGTCACCCAGAGATAGTGATGGGAGTAGATGGCACGGAGTAACAAGGCAGGAGACAAGAAAAGTTACTTTATCATTTACTCAAGTCCAGATGCAGTTCAAAGGATAAAATACAATTCTCTCACCAGATTTACAGTCTGCTCTGCACGATGGAAGTTATCTCTCTGCTGTGATTGAGTGTAAACTTCCTGCTGTTCTAATCCCTTCAGGGACAAAGGTTTCCCAGATTCTGAAACTTCCAGTGTTTCTGCCCCAGCAACATGCAGCTTGAATCCTGTGTGAAGCAAGTGCTCGTTCTGGCATAATCCCTCACTGCTGTAGTTTTCCTGGGAGAAGACACTCCACTGCTGGTTGTACAAACCAAGCAGTCTCTCAACTTACTGTGGGGAGGTTGACCTGACAGAGGCACTCAGATCAAGGGAAAGGGTGCCATATTGAGAGTGACCATTAGATGGCAGTGAGGAGCTTGTAAAGGGTGGTTATGTAACTGCCATGAGAGTGTTACATAACTGCCAGAGGTCAAGGTCACTCTCATTGGTCAGAGGTGACTGTCAGGTGACAGTGGGCGGGGCTACCTGGGCTGAGAGTATAAATCCTGAGGTAAGCTTCTAGAAGCTTAAGGCCTGTTTCACACTTCAGTTTTTTGCCATCAGTCAAGATCCGCCGTTTTCCTAATAAAACGGATCCGCCATTTTTTTGGGCGGATCCGTTTTTTCTTCCATTGACTTTCATTACTGGTGGATCTTGACGGATGGCCATCCGTTATATACGTTTTTTTGTGGATCCGCCATTTCTATGGCATCCGCAAACATGCCTGGAAGGAGCATGTAACGTTTTTTGGCCTGAAGGATCCGCATTTTTCTACTGCGCCTGCCCGGAGGAATGATGTCAGGAAGAAACTTAACCCTGACATACATACATACATTCTCTCTCTCTCTCTTCCTTTAAAATTTCTTCTGCAAACGGATCCGTCATAAAAACGGTCCGCTGGCATCCGTTTGCATCAGTTATGAACGGATCCGCTTTCTGGCGTTTTGGCGGATTTTGACTGACAACAAAAAACTGAAGTGTGAAGCAGGCCTAAGTCAGCCCAGGGAGCTCACTAGAGAGGATGACCTGCTGTAGGGAGAAAAGTGGAATACCCCTACAGAGAGTAACTGACGGTGGAGACGGTCACGGGGGGTGACCCCAGCGCCGCCATCAGGGCATGACAGGCCTTACATGTGTATGGGGCCCGGTGATTAGGGGGGCTCGACCACGCTGGCAGCCCGATCCGCGCTGGGGCCCCCTACATTTTATTCAGGCTTCTGCAGCTTTATTTTAAATTCAGACTCAGCGCCTGCTGGGCCCCCCGGGCCCCTTGGGCAGGCCCCCCCCGCACCATGGTTCAGCCAGCGCCGAAATCCCCCCCTGCACAATGGTCCGGCAGCCACAGCTCTGCCCTCACCTGACGTCACACACTGCTCTGCTCCTCCACTTCCTCATTCAGTCAGTGTGCCACGTGGGACTGGGAGAGGAAGGGAGCCTTGCCGCTGGAGCACAGCTAGATAACAAGGTAAGAAGAATTTTTTTTTTTTTTTGAGAGCGGCTATCCAGGGAGCCCAGGGCAGAATGCTGGAG
This sequence comes from Dendrobates tinctorius, assembly GCF_039654945.1. Lineage (NCBI taxonomy): Eukaryota > Metazoa > Chordata > Amphibia > Anura > Dendrobatidae > Dendrobates > Dendrobates tinctorius. The sequence goes on from NW_027361840.1 coordinate 1,901,958, forward strand.
GCAGAATGCTGGGGGCAGAATGCTGGATGCTGGGGGCAGAATGCTGGGGGCAGAATGCTGGGGGCAGAATGCTGGACACTGGGGGCAGAATGCTGGGGGCAGAATGCTGGACACTGGGGGCAGAATGCTGGGGGCAGAATGCTGGACGCTGGGGCAGAATGCTGGGAGCAGAATGCTGGGGGCAGAATGCTGGACACTGGGGGCAGAATGCTGGGGGCAGAATGCTGGACGCTGGGGCAGAATGCTGGGAGCAGAATGCTGGACACTGGGGGCAGAATGCTGGACACTGGGGGCAGAATGCTGGGGGCAGAATGCTGGACACTGGGGGCAGAATGCTGGGGGCAGAATGCTGGACACTGGGGGCAGAATGCTGGACATGGGGCAGAATTCTGGGGGCAGAATGGACATGGGGTAGAATGCTGGATGCTGGGGCAGAATGCTGGACATGGGTCATAATGCTAGACACTGGGGGCAGAATGGACATGGGGCAGAATGCTGGATGCTGGGGGCAGAATGCTGGACATGGGGCATAATGCTGGACACTGGGGGCAGAATGGACATGGAGCAGAATGCTGGACACTGGGGACAGAATGCTGGACGCTGGGGGCAGAATGCTGGATATGAGGGCAGACTGTGAGATGGGGCAGAGTGCTGGACATGGGGCAGAAGAATGCTGGATGCTGGGGCAGAATTCTGGACATGGGGCAGAATGCTTGAAGCTGGGCAGAATGCTGGAGACTGAGGCAGAATGCTGGACGCTGGGGGCAGAATGCTGGACATGGGGGCAGGCTGTGAGCTGGGGCAGAATGCTGGACGCTGCGGGCAGAATGCTGGACGCTGCGGGTAGAATGCCAGACACTGGGGCAGAATGCTGGACATGGGGGCAGAATGTGACAGTGAGACACAGGAGGGGGCAGAATGTGACAGTGAGACACAGGAGGGGGCAGAATGTGACAGTGAGGCACAGGAGGGGGCAGAATGTGACAGTGAGGCACAGGAGGGGGCAGAATGTGACAGTGAGACACAGGAGGGGGCAGAATGTGACAGTGAGACACAGGAGGGGGCAGAATGTGACAGTGAGGCACAGGAGGGGGCAGAATGTGACAGTGAGACACAGGAGGGGGCAGAATGTGACAGTGAGACACAGGAGGGGGCAGAATGTGACAGTGAGACACAGGAGGGGGCAGAATGTGACAGTGAGACAGGAGGGGGCAGAATGTGACAGTGAGACACAGGAGGGGGCAGAATGTGTGACACCGGGCATGATTGGAGACAGATGGGGCAGGGTCATGGGGCAGGATGGATACGATTTAGACAGATTGGTCAGGAGGGGAGATCATATGGGGCAGAATGGATACTGATGAGGGTAGGATGGGAGAACATATGGCTGAAGCCAGGAATGAGACACATGGGGGTCAGGATGAGGGATATTATTACCATAGGGGCTAATTAAGGGATATTATTACTGCAGTGATGTATTTATTTTATTTTCTTGAGGATACTGTTGTAAATGGGGGGGTGGTCCTGTTACTGTGTAGAGTGATACTATGTCGCCTTTTTTTCTTCATGTGGTGTAATGTAGAAGTTGGGAAAAAATAAGTAATGTGTTCTGCAAGCGGAGCTCTAGATAACTGTGTTATTTCCTGCAGAGACGAGTCCTGGCTGGAAGACGTGATGGCGATCTGTGCTGGATGAAAGATGTGGTGGTAATATGTGGTCTGGGCGTGGTGCAGTGGTATTTGTCCCTTGTATATTCTATTATTTGGTCACTTTGTGGTGGTAATTTGCGGTCTGTTCATGGTGCGGTGGTATTTGTTCCTTGTATGTGATATTATTCGGTCACTATGGTAGTAATATGTGGTCTGGTCATGGTATGGCGGTATTTGTTCCTTGTATGTATTATTATAGGTCACTATGTGGTGGTAATATGTGGTCTGGACATGGTGTAGCGGTATTTGTTCCTTGTATGTGGTGGTAAGTTGTGGTCTGGACATGGTGCGGTGGTATTTGTTCCTTGTATGTGATATTATTGGTCATTTTAAAAAATTGAAAATAAATAAAAATATACCTAAATTGTATTGCATATTTTAACAAATATTTAATAGGTTACAGTAGAGTAGGGCCTGGCCAAAAGTGTCTACCCTGTTATGGTGGCGGCTTAAAACAATCTTTAGGCCAAAGCAAAAGCTGCTGGCTATATGTGTGACCTGGTGATGGGAACTGTTAATGTGTGATAGGTGAGAAGTGGAGTTTTACCAAGAGAGAGCGGTGGGACTGTGGACAGTTCGAGGGCTGGAGGCAGGGCTGGATGGAGCCTGGGCGGAGTCTAAAGGGGGCCCTGAAAATTTTGCCAGTATGGGGCCCTGAAATTCCTAGTGGCAGCCCTAGGTGACCCTAAAGGATAGTGGTCGCAGACGGTCTGTGAGTACCAGACGACGGTGTACTTTGGAGGGTGAAACGCCGTGGTGGATTTGCCTAGGGCAGCCATGGTGGAAAGAACCACGAAGGACACCACGACGGTGTTAGTCAAGAAGTGATGGTACTCGGGCCTGTGAACAAGAGAGCAGTGTAATATCTCCTGTCAAGAACTGTGCTGGCCGTCAGAAGGGTGGCTAATAAAAGCGGAACCTGTTGAATATAACTCTTGTCTCTGTCTCGTGTCTGTCGACGCCAAGAGGTGGGTCACCCCCCAGTTCTGTGGGAACAGCACACCTTCCCCGTCTATCAGTATCAACGTCAAAATTCACAGCAGCACCACAGCACGCCCTCCTTCAGCCCTACCACTACATTTGGCATAGTCGGCAGGATAGCCGCCACCAATACAACATCTTCAGTGGCAAGCCTGCCATCAAGAAACAAAGGCCCCCAAGTTGTGTGGGGTGAAGAATAGTTTGGTTGCTGTTCCCTGTGGATTACAAATAAAAAAAAAAAAACTGGACTGAGGATTGCTGGCTGTCAAAGAAATGGTTATGGTGATTTGGTGTCCAAAAAGAGAGAGATACAGGCATTGCTGATTGTACGGACTGACCCGGTGCTTTATCAAATCCACCCCTGGGGGGAGTGGTGTTCATCTAAAGAGAACTGTTCCCTCATGTTGGACCCTGGAAGATGGGTGGAGAAGCCCACTGCCGCACCCTCCAAGAACGGGAGTGGCCCACGTGGAGAGACCTGCTGCGGCTGTTTGGCGCCATTCAGCTACTGGACCTCGGACGGCATGAGACGCTGTAGCTGTCGGGGTATCGGATGCCAGGAATGGTGGTGGCGCCAAGAATTGGAGACCTGCCCAGTGAGTTTCCCCACGGAGCTGTCGGGCCTGGAGGCCGGCCCTGTCGGACGGCGGGGTGAAGATCAATGGCTGAAAAAGGAGCAGTGGGAAAGCCTGCAGGGAGCTGCGGCAGCTGTGAAGGTGAGCGTGTCACCGGTCCCGCCGGCAGCACTCCAGCCCAGCCTCATCACCACGCTCCATGTGTGGCGCCCCTGAGGCTCAGTCGCCACAGAGGTACTGCACCTTCTCCCAAGGTGTAGTGCCCCACCATCCAGGTAAGGTGGGAGCTCCTAACCACACTCCAACACCTGCATCCCACACCAGACGGTAGTTCAGCAAAGCCACATTGCGGCTCCATGCTCAGAGGGTAGCAGAGCACCTTTGGTGGTTCCCTGCTTGGAACACGAGACGTGCTGGGAGATGGGTGGAGTTGAGAGTATATAAAAGAGTGGGAAAGTGTAGGATGACAGGTCAGTCTGACAGGAGGTCAGTCGGTTAGGAAGTCACTCAGAGAGGAGTGAGGATCCCTGGAAGAGGGATGGAGGAAGGAGTGCTGCAGCTGCCTCAGTGATCTGAGCCAGCTGGCACAGGAAAGGAAAGAAGGAGAAAGACAAAGACTTGAAACCAAAGCTTCCATAAGAAAGAGAGACAAGTATGGAACGAAGGAGAAAAGGGAACATAGAGGACGTGGGTTAGAGAGCGAGAACCCTGCCTAGAAGTTCCCCGAGGTTGTATGAACACTAATGGTTCTGCAGCAGACACCGGTGGAGTAGTGGGCTGTAAATGCACTACTCCCATCTAAGACTTGGGGCACAACAGCAACATGGATAGAGAGTCGGGACTCAGGAGAAAGGAGTCCCCGAAGCAGGCTACAGCTGTCTGTCATACAAGTAAGGTTCTTGGGAACATCTGTCAGGAGGCACTCCAGTGTAACTCAGTACTGGGAATACTTCATCCAAATAGGCGCTATAAAGGAGACGTTCAGAAAGGCACATGTTGGCGGAGTGTTGGAAGGGAGCATTCCATCTTGCCTGGAGGTTGACTGAGTCTCTGACCTGGAGGACACAGTACGGAGGCAGGCACCTGTGTGCACTACAGACTGTGAATAAAGCTTTGGAACTACAAGCCTTGGTGTCCTCCACTTATTCTCACGCCAACACAATCAGCACTGCTACATCTGGGTACCAGTTTCTACATCGCTTGTGCCCAGGCTTGGACTGGCCCATAGGGGAACAGTGGAATCCCCCAGTGGGCCCCTGTGCAGAGCTGGTCCCCACCCCCATTGTATGGTCAGTACTTGGCATAATTCACTTGATTCACTCTGTACAGAAAAAAGCAGCATCTCCTCATTCATTAACCAAACTACCCAGCTTATTATTTCTGTAGAAATATAGGTAAATTTGTGATTGAGGGTAGCGTAATATTTGTATGCAGGTGAAAAGTGGGCCCCCCAAAGTCCATGTTACTGGTGGACCCTTGGCACCCCAGTCCGACACTGCTTGTGCCTCTCCTTCAACATCATATCTACACTGCCCTGGGACTACAGCTCCTCCTGTGGGGAGCTGCACCATCTATGCTGTCACACACCATCAGTCCAAGAGGATCTGCATGCAGCGTCGGCCTAACACCTCACTTGCCGAACACCACAGGTGGCATCACGAACTATTCATTCAAACCATTACATAAACTCCATTGGGCGCTCATGGCCACAGACCGGGTCACTGCTGCTGTGACACATCCCCATGACACCGGCCCGGTACCGAGTACCCCACAGCCCTGGTAGGGAGACCCAATTTTGGCGTCACGAACAGGATGACGAGACCTGATACCATCGGGTTCTGTGTGCCTTGGACTTAAATCTTTTGAGAATGTGCAGAAGACCCAATTTAATAGACTAACATGAACATTAAAAATGGCCGCTGGTGCGGAGAAGAAGGGCGTGAAGAGATGGGAGGTCCTAGGAAAAGACCGCGAACAGTCTTGAGCCTTCCCTGCCTGAATTACTATGTGACAGCAACATGGCCCACCCCCCGAGGGGTTCGTATACTGGCTTGGTATGGAGGCACTGGAAGAAGACGCCGTCCCAAGAAGGAGGGGCAGAAGAAGCCAGTGGTGGGAACGGGGCCGAGGCAGGAAGAAGAACACCAGAACGCCATGATGGAGGGAGTGCGGAGGCCAGAAGAGAATGGCGGGGGAAGCCACGCTCCCCCAGGCAGCGCTCGCGGAGCATACAGCCGCCTCAACGCCCTGTACCGCGCCCGCCGCGGCCTCCAGGCCGGTGTTGTCACTGGACGCGGCCTGCCAGGAGAAGGTACATGAGAGCCCTGGAGACTGTGGGATGGGAGCGGAGTCCCAGCCCAAAGCCGGCGCGGCTGCGCAGGCTCCTACCGGCCTGTCCTGGTCCTGAGTCGGGACGGATGCAGTCTCCGGCCGTACGACAGACAACCCCGGGGGTTGCGGCCGCCATCATTCGCCATCCTGTGCCTCCTCAGGAGCCGGAACATTGCCGGGAGGTAGCAGGTATGAATGACCGCCCCTACCATGGTCCTGGTATTAGGAGCCACACCCGCAAACAGAAACGGTCTAGTGATCGTGCCGACCTCATGTGCTGGCCATCAAATTGCCCAATACCCGCAACAACCGGCTGTAGTATCACTCGCTGTGGTACCACCTGCAATCGCAGAACAACACCTATCGGTACCCGCTACCGCCCTGGCTGAACCGGCTGCAACCCCTGCAGAACCCCAAGTATCACCCCTGGTAGCGGTTCCAGTTCCAGAACCCCACGAGGGGATCACCACTCAAAATAAATAAGCCACTTTTGCTACCCAGGAAGGTTTATTTGCACCAGTTGTGCCTTCTATTTTTGGTTATCATGTTTTGTGTTTTCCCGTGTTGCCCAGTTTTATTGGCAGCCTCTACAATTGAACTACAGTGATCATGATCTTGGAGTGTATCACAAACTCTCTTGTAAATAGTTTGCACCTCTTTAGGTGCTCTCTCTTGGTTTTACATAGGACACTTTGCGAAGATAATGTTTACATAGGACACTTTGCAAAGATAATGTTTTACATAAGGACACTTTTCGAAGATGATGTCTACCTCATTTGGAACCTGATTCCAATCAAAGGACACTGCAAGAGATCCCGGCTGGGAGTGGTGTCCAGCACTTTCAAGAATTGTTGAATGTTTTAAATGTGAAGTATTTGATAATGTGTTATATAAGAGTATTGGTAACTGAGAAATGGCTTTTATGGAAAATTAGGAATGTTTTGACACAGAGATAAGAGAATTGAATAAAGAATAAAGAGAATAAAGAATTGGAGGATTGAAGGTGCAGAGTGAAAAGTGGAAAATATGCACAAGACATAAAAAGAAATGTGTTAATAAAGAATACTGAAGTGATAGTGAGTAACAGAGAATAGCACTTTGAATTGAGAATTGCACTTAAAATTAAAAACTTTAGGTAGTTAATTAAGGACTGTTTGCAACATTAAAGAATGAGCACCTCCTATACTAGGAAGTTTAGTATAAGAAATGTTTGTTCTGCATTACAAAATTTTTGTATCTTTCTTTGCTGTCAACTTTGTTTACCTTGCAGCCTACGGACGTGCTGTGTTTAACGGGGGGGTATGTGGCACCCCTGAGGCTCAGTCGCCACAGAGGTACTGCACCTTCTCCCAAGGTGTAGTGCCCCACCATCCAGGTAAGGTGGGAGCTCCTAACCACACTCCAACACCTGCATCCCACACCAGACGGTAGTTCAGCAAATCCACATTGCGGCTCCATGCTCAGAGGGTAGCAGAGCACCTTTGGTGGTTCCCTGCTTGGAACACGAGACGTGTTGGGAGGTGGGTGGAGTTGAGAGTATATAAAAGAGTGGGAAAGTGTAGGATGACAGGTCAGTCTGACAGGAGGTCAGTCGGTTAGGAAGTCACTCAGAGAGGAGTGAGGATCCCTGGAAGAGGGATGGAGGAAGGAGTGCTGCAGCTGCCTCAGTGATCTGAGCCAGCTGGCACGGGAAAGGAAAGAAGGAGAAAGACAAAGACTTGAAACCAAAGTTTCCTTAAGAAAGAGAGACAAGTACGGAACGAAGGAGAAAAGGGAACATAGAGGACGTGGGTTAGAGAGAGAGAACGCTGCCTTGAAGTTCTAAGTGGGCTGTAAATGCACTACTCCCATCTAAGACTTGGGGCACAACAGCAACATGATAGAGAGCCGGGACTCAGGAGAAAGGAGTCCCTGAAGCAGGCTACAGCTGTCTGTCATACAAGTAAGGTTCTTGGGAACATCTGTCAGGAGGCACTCCAGTGTAACTCAGTACTGGGAGTACTTCATCCAAATAGGCGCTATAAAGGAGACGTTCAGAAAGGCACATGTTGGCAGAGTGTTGGAAGGGAGCATTCCATCTTGCCTGGAAACATATCCTCCTGGTGCATCAGGGATGCCTAATGAGAGTGTTATATTTAAAGGAAGGGGGCATCCCTGTCCTAATCTGGTTGACATGTTTTTTTTTGTGTGTGTGTAGTTGTGTTAAAAAAAAAAAAAAAAGAGAGCTCTGTTTTGATAAAAAACGTATTGCAACAAATGTGGAAAACTGTTTAGTGAATTTGAAATGTTAAAGTGTTATTTATTTTAAACAAGAAAATGTATATTCAGCAGATCCCGGGTATGGAGAGCATGACGACCATGACTTGTCCAAGATGACAGGACGATGGGACAAGAAGGAGACTGACAGACCGGGTACATGACAAAGGGGTCTGTGTGACCAAGTGTGTGTGCCCAAGGGCCTGTGTGACCAGGAGTCTGTGTGACAATGGGGTATGTGTGACCAAGAGTCTGTGTGACACGGGTCTGTTTGACCAAGGGTCTGTGTGACCATGAGTCTGTGTGACAAAGGGGTCTGTGTGACAAAGGGGTCTGTGTGACAAAGGGGTCTGTGTGACAAAGGGGTCTGTGTGACATAAGGGTCTGTGTGACCAGGAGTCTGTGTGACAAAGGGGTCTGTGTGACTAGGAGTCTGGGTGACAGAGGGTCTGTGTGACCCAGCCGCCGACTATGACAGTGCAGATTTCGGACACCACTTTCACCCCAGGACAAGATTGTCGAGGATGACAATGGTCAAAGGAAGGGAGAATGTGGGGAGGTTGACCTGACAGAGGCACTCAGATCAAGGGAAAGGGTGCCATATTGAGAGTGACCATTAGATGGCAGTGAGGAGCTTGTAAAGGGTGGTTATGTAACTGCCATGAGAGTGTTACATAACTGCCAGAGGTCAAGGTCACTCTCATTGGTCAGAGGTAACTGTCAGGTGACAGTGGGCGGGGCTACCTGGGCTGAGAGTATAAATCCTGAGGTAAGCTTCTAGAAGCTTCAGTCAGCCCAGGGAGCTCACTAGAGAGGCGGACCTGCTGTAGGGAGAAAAGTCGAATACCCCTACAGAGAGTAACTGACGATGGAGACGGTCACGGGGGTGACCCTATAGGATAGTGGTCGTAGACAGAGACAGTCTGTGAGTACCAGACGACGGTGTACTTTGGAGGGTGAAACGCCGTGGTGGATTTGCCTAGGGCAGCCACGGTGGAAAGAACGACGAAGGAAACCACAATGGTGTTAGTCAAGAAATGAAGGTACTCGGGCCTGTGAACAAGAGAACAGTGTAATATCTCCTGTCAAGAACTGTGCTGGTAGTCAGAAGGGCGGCCAATAAAAACGGAACCAGTTGAATATAACTCTTGTCTCTGTCTCGTGTCTGTCGATGCCAAGAGGTGGGTCACCCCCCAGTTCTGTGGGAACAGCACACCTTCCCCGCCTACCACTACATTACCATCTGACTCTAAAAGCATAGCTGGCCTAGGGGCTGAAGCCCTGATTCTCCTAAGCATTGTTCCAGGGGAGAGCACATGTCACTGCTCCCAGAACATTCTCCAATTTCTTCACACCGTCTTCCTCACAGAACAACAACTAAACTCCTCCCCTCCCAGTTAGGGTACATCTCCAAAGCTCTAAGCTTCAGGAAAGTAAGAGAGTGAGGTAAAATTGTGTGCTTATGTGGCGCCCCTGAGGCTCAGTCGCCACAGAGGTACTGCACCTCCTCCTGAGGTGCGGTGCCCCACCATCCAGGTAAGGTGGAGACTCCCAACCAAACTCCAACACCTGCACCTTACACCACAAAGTAGTGTAGCAAAGCACCTTCAGCGGCTCCCTGCTTGGAGTAAAGCAAAGCACCCATTGGTGGCTCCCTGCTTGGAACACGAAACGTGCTGGGAGGTGGGTGGAGCTTAGGTTACATTAAAAGAGCGGGAAGAGTTTAGGATGAGAAGGTCAGTTGGTTAGTGAGTTGGAGAGAGAAGGAGATCCCCAGAGAGAGGGATAGATGGATGGACGTGCTGCAGCAGACCCCAGTGACCTGGGTCTGCTGGCACCGGAAAGGAAGAGAGAGAGAGCAACATAGACTGAAAGCCTGATTCTCCATAGAAAGAAGGATTAGTACGGAACGTGAGGAGTAAAAGAGAACAGAGGACGTGGGTTAGAGGAGAACCCTTCCTAGAAGTTCTAAGCGCAAGGCCGGGGCCCGGTCCCCGAGGTTGTATGGATACTAATGATCCTGCAGCAGACACCGGAGGAGTAGAAGTTAACAATACTTTATTCCCACATCAGACTTGGGGGCACAACAGCATCAGAGAAGTGAGCCAGGACTAGGAAGCAATGAGTCCCCGAAGTAGGCTGCAGCTGTCTGCCGTACAAGGAAAGTTCATAAGAACATTGGACAGGAGGAACTCCAGTGTAACTCAGTACTGGGAGTACTTCATTTATAGGCGCTATAAGAGGAGACGTTCAGAAAGGCACATGTTGGCGGAGTGTTGGAAAGGAGTATTCTACCTGGCCTGGAGGTTGACTGAGTCCCTGACCCGGAGGACACGGCACAGAGGCAGGCACCTGTTTGCACAACAGACTGTGAATAAAGCTTTGGAACTACATGCTCTGGTGTCCTCCACTTATTCCTGCGTCAACACACCCGGCACTGCTACATCTTGGTGCCCGACATTGCCTCACCTACGCCTTCCCTTTGCCTCTACATCTACACTGCCCTAGGACTACAGCTTCACCTGTGGGGAGCTATAAAATCTTTGCTGCATCATACCATCAGTCCCAGAGGATCTGCATGCAGCGTTGGCTTAACACCTCCCTTGCCGAACACCACAGGTGGCGTCACAAACTATTCATCTAATCACCTACATTCCACCATTCAATCTCCCTTTTACTTGGGCACCCAGGGCCACGGACCGGGTCTCCGCTGCTGTGACACCTTCCCCTCTGAGTGACCGGCCTGGTACCGAGTACCTCACAGCCCTGGGAGGGCAACCCACATGCAGTTGTCTCCAATAGAGAAAGCATAACTCCCATCATTTACAAAACACATATAAAGTAGTACATAGTTGACCATTTTGTGGCGGCAAAGTCACAGGTCGCCACACATGAACCAGTTAACAGTCTAAATATGTAACAGTACAGACACAGAGGTCTATTAAATGCATAAAGCGTGTGAGAACATGATGAGAGGAACCTGGTTATGGTAAAAATATTGAATTGGCCACACAGGGATATTTAGGTTAATGCATTGAGGTGGTAGGCCAGTCTGAACAAATGCATTTTTAAGGCACGCTTAAAACTGTGGGTTTTGGGGATTAATAGAATTAACCTGGGTAGTGCATTCCAAAAAATTGGCGCAGCACATGAAAAGGTTTGGAGACAGGAGTGGGAGGTTCTGATTAATGAGGATGATAACCTCAGGTCATCAGCAGAACGGAGGGCACGGGTAGGGTGGTAGACTGAGACGAGGGAGGAGATGTAGGGTGGTGCTGAGCCATGGAGTGCTTTGTGGGTGAGGGTAATAAGTTTATACTGAATTCTGGAGTGGATGGGTAACCAGTGTAAGGCCTGGCACAAGGTAGAGGCATCGGTGTAACGATTGGTGAGGAATATGATCCTGGCTGCAGCATTCAGGACAGATTGGAGGGGGGAGAGTTTGGTAAGAGGGAGACTGATTAGTAGAGCATTACAATAGTCCAGACTAGAATGAATAACAGAAACAGTAAGAGTTTTTGCAGAGTCGAAAGTAAGAAAGGGTCGAATTCTAGAAATGGGTTTGAGGTGCAGATTACAAGAGCGAGCCAGTGATCGGATGTGGGGGGGTGAATGAAAGTATGATCCCAAGACAGCGGGCATGTTGCTGGGGAGTAATGGTGGAACCACACATGGAAATGGCAATGGCAGGCATAGGTAGGTTAGTAGAGGGAGGAAACACGAGGATTACAGTTTTTGACAGGTTCAGTTTCAGATAGAGGGAGAACATCATGTTAGAGACAGCGGTAAGACAATCACTGGTGCTTTGTAGTAATGCAGGCATGATACCAGGAGAAGTGTATAATTGGGTGTCATCAACATAGATATGGTACTGGAAACCAAATCTACTGATTGTTTGTCTAATAGGGGCTGTATACAAAGAGAAGAGGAGGAGGCCTAGGACCGATCCTCCTGCGTCCTAGGGATAGGATGCAGCTGGAGTGAGGGACAGTGTTAGGGTCTGTGTGTGTGCACTCTGCAAAAAAGCTTGTGAGTACTCTGCTCTCCTGCCTGTGGAAGTACTGTGCCAAAAAGGCTTTGTGTGTATTCTGCACCCCTGCCTGTTGGAGTACTGTTCCAAAAATTTCTCTGTGTACTCTGGACCCCTGCCCGTGGGAGTACTGTGCCAAAAAGCCTCTATGTGTAGTTTGTAGAACACCCCCAGGGCATGTGGGGTGACTCGGTACCGTACCGGTATCTTAAAGGGATGTGTCGCGATGGCAGTGACCCGGTCCGTGGCCCTTAGTGACCATGTAAAATGAGGAGATTGGTGTTGAATAAAGTTTATGTGTAGGTAAGTTTATGACGCCACCTGTGGTATCTGGTCAGAAGGTGACCAGCGCTGCAGTGCAGATCCTCTGGGACTGATGGTGTGATGCAGCAGAGGTGTAATAGCTCTCCACAGGTAGAGCTGTAGTCCCAGGGCAGTTGTAGGAAGATGGTGTAGTGTTTAGGCACAGAGATGTAGCAGTGCCGAGCGGGTTGACGCAGGAAGAAGGCAACAGACACAGCCAGATGCAGTTCCAAAGCTTTAGTCACTTTTCTGGTGCTCACAGATGCCCGTTTCTGTGCCGTGTCCTCCAGGTGTGGGGCTCAATCAACTCCCAGGTGTTGGGAATTCTCTCTCTGGCTTTACTGAAGGTAGTGGAGCTGGTCAGATTGACAGAGGGGTTGCGAGTTCTCTTTCTGGGCTCCCTCTGGTGGTTACTGGAGGTAGTGGAGCTGATCTGATTAACAGAGGCTCGCCACCTGATAATGTGGAAGACGATTGGAGATCTGGGGTTTCTGATTGGGATTTAAGACAGCTGACTCCCTCTATCCCTGCTGGTGATTTTCTTCCTGTTCCTTCTGAGGTCTGATGTCTCCTGCTCTTCCCCTGCATGGTTCAGCTAAGTGATTCATTTGCTATTCTGTTTGCATTTGATCTGGTTTTGTCTATCTCAGCTTTGTGCGGGTTAGCCAGCTCCGGCTGGGGCTGTGCTGAATCACCGCCCATATGTTACTGCTTGTGCCAGTTTGTTTTTTCCACTGTTATTTTGGTCTCTTTTTGCTTTGCTTTCAGAATATACCAGAGTGCTGATATAGGGGGGTGAAGTTGTGCGACTTCAGTGTTTTATGTGCATCAGAAGTGTTGGACTTTTTGCAGGGTTTTTTGCGTGATTGCAGACAGTGTCTTTCCTTTCCTGTCCTGTCTAGTCAGTGTGGGCCCCATCTTTTGCTCAGTCTATTTTTCTGCCTGTGTTTGTGTTTTCATCTTGTCTCACCGACAATATATGTTTGGGGGCTATCTATTCCTTTGGGGTCTGCTCCGGGGCAGATAAGATTTCCCTTTTCTTGCTTTAGGCTTAGTTAGCTCTCTGGCTGTGCCGAGGCGTCTAGGATCATCGTAGGCATGCTCCATGGCTACTGCTAGCTGTGTGGACAGGATCAGGGATTTGCATCCACTTAGTTACCAACCTCTCTGGTTTTCTGTGGCTTAGCTTGGGCCTGCTATCCTCCTCGGTGCCCATTCATAACACCCAGGCAGATGGAGTACTCCTTCCCACCACTCCCTCGTTATGTGCCTTTCCTGGATGACTCCTTCCTAGCGCTATTGTGAAGTACTTGTAGTTCTGGATTACACTCAAGTTCCTTCTGTCTGTTATTGCATAGAACTCGCATGACAGGCAGCTGTAGCCTACTTCAGGGACCACTTCACTCCAGTGTCCCGGCACACTCGTGCTGCTGTTGTGTTGTCGAGTCTTAGTTGGAAATAGAGAGTCTGAAGTCTCTACTCCTCCGGTTTCTGCTGTGGGACCATTAGCATCCACACAACCTCGGTTTCCCAGAGCCCGGCTCTTGGCGCTTTAGCTTGAGGAAGGGCTCTACTCTAGCTCCCAGTCCCCAGCTATTCTCCACACGTCCCATCTATTCCTTCCTTCCAATGAATAACTGTCTTTCTTTCCTTTTCCTTCCCAGCAGCTCCAGCTCACAGAGAGCTTCTGCATAAAACGTTCTCTCACTGCGTCCCCCTCTGGGGAACTGCTCCCTGATTTCCTACAGTTCTCTCGCTCTCAAGTAAAACCTAAGCTCCACCCACCTCCCAGCACCCTTCATGAACCAAGCTGGGTGTCATATAAGGTGCCCTGCTGTTCTAAGGTGTCTGTGCTGGGTGCAGGTGCTGGAGTCTGGTCAGGTGTCTCCATCTTACCTGGATAGTGGGATACTACACCTCAGGAAGAGGTGCAGTACCTCTGTGGCAACTGAACACTCAGGGGCACCACATACCCCCCGTTAAGCATAGCATATCCGCGGGCTGTAACAAGTAAGAAAAACATGATGATACTGGAACATACAAAAATATTTTAGATAGATCTGTCAACCTATTAGCAATATCAAACGCATCTTCCCTTTATGGGAGGCACTTATAGTTGAACATTGCATAAAATAGTTTAACACATTACCTGTAAGTTACTAATGCTATCTTATATACTATTACCATTTTAAAGTGCTACTGGCAACAGCTGTTATCTGTTTATTGGTTCGATACCATATTAAAGTTCCTTCATTACTACTGAAATACTTTTTCCATTTCCTTTTACCACTTTTAAACTGGGTGACAACCGCCATTCTAAGGTTCGTCACCTACTACAAACATTTTGGTCCCTAATTAACCATTTCTGTTTCCATTTTTCAAAAACTGCTTTAGGATCCTATCTATTATTATCATTTTTCTAGCTGCATTCACCATAAATATATATTACATCCTGCACCTATACATTTATCATACACAAGTCTTACCTAACAGTTGCGTGGTAACTGTTACCAATACCTATAGCCTATTATCTACATTATCAACATATGTTTCTTGTACACAGCATAATAATTACAGTTATATTATCACTTTTATTATTACATCCAAAAGGCTATTTATTAAGTGAAGTAGGTGACAGATACTGTTCCAGCCGGTATCTTCAAGTGTCCATCTGTTGTCTGGAGAACCCGCTCAAAACCTCCGACGTTGGTCCTGGGTGGGCTGCAGGACATCCCTGCTCTTCCCCTTAGACCCTGTCTTCGGCCACACCCAGCGGGTTTTGGTTCAGGTCTGTGATTTTGTGTGATGATGAAAAGATTTGCGTAAAACCAAGGAAGAGCACCTAAAAAGGTGTTGAACTATGTACAAATAGAGTGTCCGGATCACTCAGCGTTCATGATCTCACAGTCTGGAAATATTTTGATAAATACCCTCCTGGGGTAAACTATTTACAATAACTTGCTGCAAGTTTCGTTCAGCTCGTAAGGACTGGAAGCATCTGGCTTTTGTTGCCTCCAGGGAAGAACTTCTGTATTCTTTTTGCTAGGGTGCACAAGACATGCATTTTCCATTAGTGTATGCTGTAACACTTCCTACAATTGTTCTGGAGGGAGAACTGCCTGTGGTTGAGTCATGGCAGCTTGATGCTTTTTAGAAGCCGGTGACATTGCTGCTGAAGGTGGCTCCAGTGCTTTGCCCACCACTTGGTTAACTGTGGAAGCTGTTGCTGTAGCTGCAGGCGTTGCGGTGGTTACTACTGCCCCCTGGTGGTCAGATGAAGCTTTTGGTGAATGCTTGATTGGTTTTGGTGCCCCCTGGTGTTCTTGTGGTACTGCTAGCTCTGTGGGAATCCTGTGGACATGAAGCGCGTACCATCCCCTGTCTCCAAGATGGCGGGTGAAGGAGACGTACTCCCCCAGAAACAGGTCACGCTCTGGATGCCCGTGGATTAAATGAGCTTCTACATCTCGCCTGTTGACAAATAGTTCTGGGGCTTCCCTGGAGTCCTGTATGAAGCCGAACCCCCTCTTGTTGTCAAAGAGGAGGAATCTGCCCCATCCCATGGGACTGCAGTCATCCAGTTGTTCACCCCGGACCTATCTCTTGTGCATTAGATCCCGTTCCACCAGGGCCTGCTTCTGCCTTCAGTGCTCCATCTCCTCCTGCTCAAACTGGAGCACCTGCCGATGGCAGAACTACTCCGTGGAGATGGGAAACCCCCTGACTTCAGCTCCCAGTACATCCCTTTGGGGAATTCCTGCCTGCTGCACGCTACTGAAGGTGTCCACGGCATGGGGACAGGTTCCAGTATCCCTCCCCTGGGCGCTATTTTCCGGTCCCAGGTGGCGTCCATCACAACCTGGCTGGATTTTGGGGTCGGTGGTAACCCGATGGGGCCTAGCAGGACATCCCATGTCCCAGGGGTGATAGCTGTACCTGTTCCTCCAGAGCCATGATCATTCTCTTCAGCCTCAGGTGACGGGGAGACTGTTGCGGCAGGTACCGGGAAGCTGGCGATGGGTATCGGGGAACTGCTGGTGGGTACTGGTGGTGAGGGTACCAGGGGGATGGCGGACTGCTCCTGGGTAGTCTGTCTTCTCAGCGCAAGCAGAGCCTGTCGCTGCTGAAGACTCCTGCTCAGCTCCTCGATCTCCTTCTCCAGCTGCACCAGGTCGAAGTCTGCTGAGGGGCCGAGCCTGATTCCATAGAGCCGAGAGAAGCTGGTATCTCTCCACCGAGCTTCACAGGCCTCCTTCCATCTTCCATCATGGCCTCCTGGTGCTGTGTCTTCTTCTTGGCTCTCTTTCCCACCGCGGAGCTTCTCTCCACCCCCTGGGGCGGTGTCTTTTTCCTTTACCACCATACCAGGCCAGAATCTGGACCCCTCTGGGTCTAATAGATGCACCTCTTCTGGGGTGGCTGAGGGCTGCTAAAGTTATAGGCTGGGGAGGGTCAATATGCATGGCCCCTTACCAGTCTGAGAATACCAATCCCCAGTTGTCCACTTTAGCTTGTCTGGTTATCAAAAATGATGGGGATCCTACTTCATTTTTTAAAAATTATTTATTAAATAATTTTAAAGTGCACCTGTCAGCTGTTTTGGCCGCTTTAAGATGCGGCCACCACCTTCCAGGGCTCATCTACAGCATTCTACACTAGTGGCCAAAATTGGGGCAACACTTCAAATTTTTGTCGTTTTTTAACCCCTTAGCGGCAGAGCCAGTCTGCAGCTTAATGACCAGGCCAATTTTTACAATTCTGACCACTGTCCCTTTATGAGGTTATAACTCTGGAACGCTTTAATGGATCTTACTGATTCTAAGAATGTTTTTTCATGACATATTGTACTTCATGTTAGTGGTAAAATTTCTTCGATAAGTCTTGTGTTTATTTATGAAAAAAAAGGAAATATGGTGAAAATTTAGAAAATTTTGCAATTTTAAAACTTTAACTTTTTATGCCCTTAAATCAGAGAGATGTGTCACACAAATTTCTTAATAAATAACATTTCCCACATGTCTACTTTACATCAGCACAATTTTGGAAGCAACATTTTTTTTTGTTAGGAAGTTATAAGGGGTAAAAGTTGATCAGCGATTTCTCATTTTTACAACAAAATTTACAAAACCATTTTTTTAGGGACCACATCATATTTAAAGTTATTTTGAGGGGTGTGCATGACAGAAAATACCCAAAAGTGGCACCATTCTAAAAACTAGACCCCTCAAGGTGCTCAAAACCACATTCAAGAAGTTTATTAACCCTTTAAGTGCTTCACAGGAACAAGAGCAATGTGGAAGGAAAAAATTAACATTTAACTTTTTTTTGCAAAAAATTTACTTCAGAACCAATTTTTTTTATTTTTACGAGTGTTAAAAGAGAAAATTAACCACAAAGTTTGTTGTACAATTTCTCCTGAATACGCCGATACCCCATATGTGGGGGTAAACCACTTTTTCAGCACAAAGCAGAGCTCGCAAGGGATGGAGCGCCGTTTGACTTTTTCAACGCAGAATTGGCTGGAATTGAGATCGGATGCCATGTTGCGTTCGGAGAGCCCTTAATGTGCCTAAACAGTGGAAAACTCCAAGTGACCCCATTTTGGAAACTAGACCCATTAAGGAACTTATCTAGATGTGTGGTGAGCACTTTGAACCTTCAAGTGCTTCACAGAAGTTTATAACGTAGAGCCGTGAAAATAAGAAATCCATTTTTTTCAACAAAAATGATCTTTTCGCCCACAAATTTTTATTTTTACAAGGGTAACAGGAGAAATCATACCTGCACAGTTGTTGTGCGATTTGTCCTGAGTACGCTGATACCCCATATGTGGGGGGAACCACTGTTTGGGCTCATGGGAGAGCTTGGAAGTGAAGGAGTGCCATTTTGGAATGCAGACTTTGATGGAATGGTCTGCGGGCATCATGTTGCGTTTGCAGAGCCCCTGATGGGCCTAAACAGTGGAAACCCCCCCACAAGTGACCCCATTTTGGAAATTAGACCCCCTAAGGAACTCATCTACATGTGTGGTGAGCACTTTGAACCCCCAAGCGCTTCACAAAAGTTTATAAACGCAGAGCCGTGAAAATAAAGAGACTTTTTTATTTCCACTAAAGTTATTTTTTAGACCCCAATTTTTAGACCCCCAAAGTTGGTAAATAGTGGAAACCCCTCAATTCTTGCTCCAACCTTAACCCCAACACACCCCTAACCCTAATCCCAACCCTAATCCCTAATCCTAATTCTAACCCTAATCCTAGTTCGCCCTAACCCTAATTCTAACCCTAGCCCTAACCCTAACCCTAGCCCTAACACTAGCCTAACCCTAGCCCAAACCTAACCCTAGCCCATCCCTAACCCTAACCCTAGCCCAACCCTAACCCTAACCCTAGCCCTACCCTAACCCTAATGGAAAACTGAAAAAAAAATATTTTCTTTGTTTCATTATATTTGACTATATAAGGGGGTGATACACGGGGGGGTTATGTACTTTTTTTTATTTTGATCACTATGACCATTTATCATAGTGATCAAAATAATGAATGGAATCTGCCAGCCGGAGCCGGCAGATTCCCGGCGGGCGCACTGCGCATGCGCCCGCCATTTTCAAGATGGCGGCGCCCATCGGAGGACGCCGGCGGGACGTGGGACCACCGGGAGGCGACGGAGGGCCACGTAGATGTACCGGGGGGGGGATCGGGGACCCTATTTCTCTCTCCTCTGATGTGCGATCACATCAGAGGAAAGAGAAATTAAATGTAAAATCGCGGCTTTTTTTGGGGGTCGCCGTTATAGGGTTAATAACGGCGATCGCAAAAGCGGGGTCAGTAAAAACCGACCGATTCATGTTCTCTGGGGTCTCAGCTACCCCTGGCAGCCGAGACCCCGGAGAAAATCTGACACTGGGGGGCGCTATTCACTTGAATCACAGCGCCGTGAATTAATGGCGCTGTGGTTTTAGTACCCTTAACTACCGCCATTAAAAGGCGTATCGGCGGTCATTAAGGGGTTAAAGTGTTTAGCATGCAATCATGCAAAGTGTTTATAACAATAATGCCACAAGTAGTCTATGGTAGATTAGAACACTTCTACATAGAAAAAAAGGTTACCATAATACAAAATATCTCATCATTACTTCTAATAGAACAGTGAAATGGCCGAATAAAAATGTCACATCCTAATATTTTAATTTCATGCTATCCCCATGTGTTCTTCCTTTAGTAGCATGTAGGGTATTCTTTGCATCTTCTTGGCATTGATTCAACAAGGCTTCAAATAAAAATTTATGAATTTTACTCACAGAGAATGAAGTACAGTATTTCTTGTCATAATTATAAAAACTACCGACAAAATATCAAAAACAAGTCTCTTAATATCTTTAGTAACAGATTGCGTGCCTGGGCTATAAATATAATCACATAATCAAATAAGAAAGATCTCCAAAAGTTCCAGAAGCCTCAAAAATTATTACAAATTTTAAGTTTATCCACAATAAACTTTAAAGGGGTTGTCCGGGCTTTTCACATAATCTCAGTGCATATCTGGGCTGCAGAATGCTGACAATAAGTAATTTACCTTCAGTGGCCAGTTTGCAGGGTTTCCAAGATATGATCTCTTGCTTCTAAAAAAAACGTCCGGGGGGGGTGTTCTGGCATTGAAATGAGAACTGGTCGCTTCCTCCTACTCTACTAAAAACATGCCCTCTATAGCAACAACCCCACCCTCCATAGCAACAGGCCCTCCCCGACCACATGAAGAAGCCTATCCCTCCTCACACAATAACAAATCCTCCCCCTCTAGCAGCCTCCGCGCAGAGAGCAGGACCACCCAGCTGCTCCTCCCCCAGACACACGCTGAACAGTGATCTATGGAAAGTAAAACAATTGAGGAGGAAACGACCAGTTCTCATTTCAAAGCCAGAACACCCCCCTGGACGTTTTTCATAGAAGCAAGAGATCATATCTTGGAAGCGCTGCAAACTGGCCACAGAAGGTAAATTACTTATTGTCAACATTCTGCAGCCCAGATATGCACTGAGATTATGTGAAAAGCCCGGACAACCCCTTTAAGTGTTGCCACAGTTTTGGCAACTAGTATATAATGCTGTAGCTAAGCCCCAGTTCCGACCTGAAAGATATGAAGAATAAGTTTTATTATACTCATCGGGGGGCGGTCCGATGCGGTTCGGTCCGATGGGTGTTGCAGGTCCGGGTCCGGCGCCTCCCATCTTCTTAAAAACATATATGACATGCACAAAATGTGAACAAGTCGGTCAGACAGTGCTCACGCCACCCAATGGCTGAAATACAACAAGAAAACACAAAATGACAAATTTGCAAAAATACCCTGCAGTAAAAAATATGGCAGTAATCAGCAAGTGCTGGATAACAAATACAGGGTATTTAGTCGATACGTTTTTTGCAAAAAATATATGCCAAGCTGCTCCACCACGTCACGGTAACCCTTCACGGAGCAGTTCCTATCTAATGTATTTAAAACCTGAACATGTGAACAGTGTCTAAATGAACAGGATAAACATTTCGACTAAATACCCTGGATTTGTTATCCAGCACTTGCTGATTACTGCCATATTTTTTACTGCAGAGTATTTTTGCAAATTTGTCATTTTGTGTTTTCTTGTTGTATTTCAGCCATTGGGTGGCGTGAGCACTGTCTGACTGACTTGTTCACATTTCGTGCATGTCACATATGTTTTTAATCTGTTTTTTCCTTGCTCAGCATGGTTTGGAAGACCCCAGCCCTCTCTTGTGTGATATGCACATAAATGAGCTGCCATAAACCACAAGCCCATATACTAAGGAGGCGCCGGAAGTGTCCTCACAGTATAGCTAGTTGATTGAGTTTTCTGCAGCCTTTCAATAAGTGTTTGGGCTGCCGAATCTGAACAGTAACACAGCATTCCTGGAAAATTCCGTGTTTGGGGTCTGTGCATGGACACAAGGTGTTCGGTACGAACACTGAACTTTACTATTCGGGTTCGCCCATCCCTTGTCAGAAACTCTTGTTTGGACATGCAGCAAGACTTGAGGGGGATGGCGCAGCATTTGACTTTCGGAGTACAAGTTTTGCTAGAATAGATTTCAGATATCATGTCACATTTGCAGAGCCCCTGAGATGCCGTAACAGCAGAAACCCCCCCGAGGTGACCCCATTTTAGAAACTATACCTCTCCAAGAATTACTCTAGGGTTGCATTGAACATTTTAAATGTACAGATATTTCACAGAAGTGTATAACAATGGATTATGAAAGTGAAAAAATAAATTATTTCAAGTATAATGTTTAAGCACAAGTTTTCAGTCCCTCTCCACATAAAAAGCAGACATGGTGTTTTGTTTAGAGGAAAAAAAAAGGTTGAAGTCAGCTCACCTTTCTGCTATGTGCAGCTTGTCTCACCATCAGCCAACGCCCTGCACGGATCCAAGAGAGTAAGGAAACATCAGTCCAAGAAATGGAAGGATCCAGCGATGTCAGGAGACGGTTAAAAACAAATATTTATTGTCAATATGGCATTAAAATATTCTCAGGCACATAATGTCCGGCAACACTGCATGGAAACAGTGGTTAAAGTGGCCTAGGCTAAACTACACCCCTCCAAGCCCGAATACTGTTGTGTTTTCCTGGTGTAGTTATTCTACAGAATGACTACAATGCAGAAAGTAGGGCTACACTAAGGGTGTGTGCACACGCTGCGGATTCTGCTGCGGATCCGCAGCGGTTTTGGTCCTGCAGAACCGCAGCAGAATCAGCTACGTTGTACAGTACCATTAAAATGAATGGAAAATGGAACCCGCAGTGCAGACGGTGCGGAACTTTCCACGCGGATTTGCTGCGGTTTCAAAACCGCAGAAAGAATTGACATGTCAATTCTTTCTGCGGATTCCGCTGCGGTTTGCCATCTGCTCCATTGTAGAGATGATAAACCGCAGGGAAAACCGCAGATAAACCACAGGTCTTCTGACCTGCAGATTTTACTAAATCCGCTCGGACAAATCCGCAGAGCATTCCGACAGCGTGTGCACACAGCCTTAACAATATGTGTTGGAGGAGTTGCATTACACTGACAGTAGATGGCGCTGTTCCATCAGTGCAAAGTTAATGTTATGTCGTATGGCAGCTTGCTATGAATGTTTCTCTCTGCTCTCTATGATGTGCACTCATTTCTCCAGTGTGAGTTCCTCTTCTATCCTGAAAAGATATGTAAAGTGAGTTTGCAACACCCCCAACACCAAAATAAGGTTTCCAATTTTGACAACCATGGAAGACCAACTATATAACCAGCTATTGAGATTCTACACTGCAAAAGAACAAAAGTGCCCCCAGTGGATCAATGCCCTACCTCCAGAGAAACATGTAAGAGCCAAGTCCCAGTCCAGACAAACATCTAAGCCATATCGAGCAGATGAAGGGTTTCTTTACCATGGGGAAAAGGAGGTTCGAACAAAATATCCTAAAGGCCTGTCATGACAATCCAGTTTCTGGTGGCCATTGTGGCATTGCTTAAGCTATCGTTGCCAGCCCCTCTTGCATTGAAGGTGCTCGTACACTTGATTTACTTTTTTTCTTGATTTATGGGTTGTATATTGTTTTGAGATTATGTTTACGATTTTTTTGGGTATCAAGTGAAGCTGCTGAAAACTACATTGGACCTGATTCAATTTTTTTAATTTTTTTGTTATTAAAAAATGCCTATAGGGTCCAGACCTTGTTAAAGCCGAGCTGGTAGGTGAACAAAGTCATTGTTCTAACATCTTATATTACATTTATTAAATTTTGAATTCTCCTAAGGAAAACAAAGTTCCAATTTGAACTGACGAAATTGGTGACCCTAGTGACAGATGGGCTTTTACGGCAGAACGTGGAAATCCAGTGGTTAGGACTCAAATGTATCCTATGTATTAATTTTTGCTGTTTTTTCCTAAATGTCCCTAAATTCATTGATCACAGTTTTTTTATTTCTCACTTTTTTAATATATATTTACTATTTTGTTGTTGTTACCTCTTGTGTGTCTATAATATCCAGCTTCAGATAATTTTTTTTTTCTTTGTTTCACCCCGTCTTCCCACAGGTGCACATAAAAATCTAATACAAATAAACTGATTTTATGTTTTCTAGTTTATTATAGTTGTGTTTTTTAATGTACTTATTGAAACTATATTTTGTTTTTGTTGCTTTCTGCTGTCATTCACGCTTTCCTGCCCCAAGTTACAATGTGACTTGACCACTTTTCACTCCAGAGATTATTCACCTATTGTCCTTTTATTTATATATATATATATCTCCAAAGAAAGCCTTTCATGGTGTTTTAACTGAATTATTTTTTTTTTACATGTCGGATTATCTGAACATTAAAACTTACAAAAAAAAATGTAAAAATATGCAAAACACAAGCCGCGGAGACACAGTGTTTTGCATATTTTTACATATTTCCCATAAAGGATGGGGGCATTGCTCTAGAATCACTGTGTTGAGAAACATGTGATGTGTCTCCGCAGTGTTGGATGTTGATCTCCATGAGTTCATTCATCCTCATTTTTCACAGTCTTCTACTAGGCATTGCTCCTACTGGCCAGTTTCCTACTCCACACTGATGAGGTGCGGAGTTTCCTGAATACCCTGAGTGCTGTCTCTTGGCCTTCCGGCATCGCCACTTCGGTGGCTTAAGCCGGTCGCTGCTTTTGGGAGATAGCCAGGAGGTTTCGGAGAGGAGACCCTTGGAGTTGTGGATGATGGGAGTCAGACTTCAATTCTCTGGGACCGGTGATAGCCGGGTCAAAAATGGATTCAGGATTGACATCGCTGAAGATAAGAAGTTGCATTTTTCCCTGGGATATTTGGTCAACATGGTGTTTTATGACATCCTGAAGATTCGGAAGTCCGATATAATATGCCTGCAGGAATTTAGGAGAGAAGGCAGGTATGTACTGGTGCTATCTTCTATGGCGGCTTGCCAGAATTTGTTTACTGCCCTGAAAAATGGAGTGGCAAATCCTTTGCTGGAAGGTCTTACCTTTACTGTGCTGTACTCTAAGGGAGATATCCCACTTGTAGTTTTCATGCATAACCCTTTTGTTTCCGTGGAGGACATTGGTTTATTTTTGAAAAGACATTGCATTTATGTTCAGTACTCCCACAGGGTCCTGAATGGAGAAGGGCTTTGGACCGGGAAGTACAAATTTTTTGTGAGATTTGGGATGGATCCCCAAGGCCCGGGAGGCATCCATTACCCCCCTCTTAATTTTTCAATTGGGAAAAATACTGTTTTTTTCTTTCCAGATGCCCCGATGTATTGCAGGAGGTGTAAAAATTTTGGGCATACCCAGGATAGTTGCAAGGAGATGCCAACTTGCAGGAATTGTAATGCTTCTGGCCATATGGCAAAAGACTGCACAAATCCTGTTATGTGTACTGCTTGTGGTGAGGAGGGCCATAAGTATCGGGACTGTAAGGCCAGGATCAGTCCTAGGTCTTACGTTGAGGTCTCAGGTGGGGCAGCTGCACCCCCTGCTGCTGTTGTTGACATTCCACAGGTTTCAGACCCAGAACTTATTGAGGAACCTGAAATCATGGATGCACATGAGGAGGCCCTGCCCCAAACGGAGTCTCCCAGCCCAGAGGTGGCAGTTTTGGGTGCTACTGATGTTGAATGTGAGCTCCCTCATCAGTCTGATGTCTGTGGGGAGGGGGAGTTGGAGAGTACTCTTGGCAATACCCCCAGTGTATCTTGGTTTTCTACTGAGGAGGAGTTGGCCAGTTGTGGAGGTCCTCTGAGGACGAGGAGTTTGGAACTTCCTGTAAGAAGCCCAGAACGGATTGGGCAGACCCCGGTGAAGTTGGCTTAAGTCCGGTGAGTGAACGTAGTTACCCTCAGAATGTCTTCTCTCCTGACACCAATGCTTTTTTTAGGCATTCGCACAGACATAAACAGATTCAAGGAGTTGCAGTTCCAGATGGAAGACGAAAATGGCTGAAGAGGAAATGGCGTGTTTGTCGTCATGTAAATAACACAGTCATGTTATGGCTCCCCAAGCTGGTTGTGGCATTGCGTCCCTGAATGTCAGGCAAATTAGATCCAAATTCAGGAGGGCAATCGTTCTAGATTATATTAAACAGATGAATGCTCACATCTTTTGTCTTCAGGAATGTGGGATTGTGGACGCTCCAAGCGATAAGGACTGGCCTTACGGACAGCATGTAGGGTCTGGCTCATGTGTTAATAGGAATGATGGTGTAGGGATATTAATGGGTACCAGGGAGATTAGTTTAGATAGCTACACGGTGGTAGAGGTGGGTAGATGTATAATTGCACATGTTAGCTATAGGGGGTGGCGGGCTAGAATTTTTAATGTGTACTGTCCATCAGGACACGACAGGAAAAAGGAGCGTCTGGCTCTTTTGGAAAAATTAAGTTTGTTTCTTCCGGGCAAAATGCCTACAGTTTTAGTTGGAGACTTTAATTGCACCACAGCAGGGAATTGTGACATAACTGGTAAAAAGTTATCCAATCTTATTTCTGATTTTTCCCTTCTAGATGCTGCTGCTCTGAAATTTGGCATCCCACCACCACCAACGTACCATGCTGATAGGGGTGGTATTGCATCCAGGATAGATAAAATGTTGTTTTCCAAAAAAATTTTGTGTATGAATTTTGAACAAAATGCTGTACCTTTTTCTGATCATGAGTGTTTGAGAGGTGTGTTTAGTGCGATTGATGATCGTGTGTATGGGGGTGGGGTTTGGAAGCTGAATGTAAGATTGTTAGAAGATGAGGATGTGATGAATGAATTAAAAATAAAGTATAAAGACTGGAGAGTATGTAAGAGGGATTTTGCGTGTGTACTGGAATGGTGGGACTGGGCTAAGGTGTGTTGCAAAAAATTCTTCAAAAAGTGGGGCTATAAAAAAGCTGCTATTTATTGGAGTAGATTTAATGATTTAAACAGGCGCTTAGACTGGTTAAGGAAGTGTGGAGAAAGTGGCATGGATGTGTCTGATCTGCTGGCTTAGACAAAGAGTGAATTAAAGAGTGTTATGGATGAAAAAGGGAAAGAAATCATCTATTGCACCAAAATAGAACATCTTGAGAAGGATGAAAAGTGCACGAGGTTCTTTTTTAAGAAAATGAATGGGAGAAAGGTTGATATGGATAAAATCCTGGATAGGATTGGTTTGTGTGTGTCAGGTGAGAATGTGATAAAGGAGGTGAATAGGTTCTATAGCAAGTTATATGATAAAAAATGGATTGATTCTGGTCTTGTTTCAGAAGTGCTGAATGGGTTAGAGAACAAGTTGGATAGTGGAGAATGTGATATTTTGAATGAGGACGTAATTATGGAAGAAGTAGAAAATGTGATGAGGAGTGCTAAAAAGAATAAGACTCCAGGTAAAGACGGATTGCCGGTAGAATTCTATGCGAAGGTGTGGGATTTTCTGGGTGCCGATTGGACTGAAATATGTAAGTATATGTGGGAGAGTGGAAAGTTGTGTGAATCAGTGAAAGAGGGGGTGGTTGTGCTTGTGCATAAGAAAGGTGAGAGAAAGTGTTTAGAGAATTGGAGACCTATAACATTGCTGAACGCAGATTACAAAATCTACAGGAAATTGTTGGCGAATCGTATGCGTGAGGTGATTGGTAGTGTTGTGGATGAGGATCAAGTGTGTGCTGTGCCTGGAAGAAGTATGAGTGATAACTTATTGTTATTAAGGGATTTGATTGGAGACTGCATGGGAAGGAAACGGAAGTGTATGGTTCTGTCAATTGATTTTGAGAAAGCGTTTGATAGGGTCTCGCATGTGTTTTTGTTTAAAGTTCTGGATAGAATGGGATTTCCTCAAAAATGTGTGAATGGGATAATGTCTTTGTATGATTGTGTGTCAAGTGAGTTTCTTGTTAATGGGTGGTTGAGTGAGAAAGTGAATATTAAGTCTGGTGTAAGGCAGGGGTGTCCCATGTCCCCTGTCTTCTTTGTATGTGTGATTGAACCTTTGTTGTGCTTGGTGAGATGTGATAAAATGATGCAAGGTTTGCTGGTACCTGGGAGTGGTGGGAAGCAGGTGAAAATTCTTGGATATGTGGATGATGTTGTGGCTGTGAGTGAAAGTGTTGCGTCTATGAGTAGGGTTACGTTGCTTCTGGAGTTTTTCTGTGGTGCGTCTGGCTTTAGAGTGAATTGGAATAAATGTAGTTTTAAATGTTTTGAGGATGACAGGGTTAAAATGGAGGGGGTAAAGTGTGAGGAGGGTGCTATCAAAGTGCTGGGAGTATTATTTAATAAGGACTTGGAAGGTAAGGAGAGCTGGGAGGAGTGTGGATTGCGCATAGAGCGTAAGTTACATTTTTGGCGACTGAGAGACTTGACCTTGAGTGGTAAGATTTTGGTCATAAAAGTGGTGATTCTTCCGATTTTGCTTTTTATTGCAACAGTTTTTCCACCGTTGTGTAGGAAAATAAAAAGAGTGGAAAAGTTAGTTTTTATTTTTTCTGGAGCAGTAAAATAGAGAAACTTAAGAGAGAGAGTCTTTTCAAGGCGTGTCACCATGGTGGCATGGCCTTTCCAAACATGGAGATTTTTCTGGGGCTTCAGTATATCAAAACTGTTGTTATTTTGCTGAATAAAGGAAATAAGGGAGCGTACATGGCAAGTTATTCTGCTGGTTCGATGTTATATGGCTTATGTTGGAGAAAGAGGAATACGAGACTGCCTGTTGCTTTTCAGTGTCCGGTCTGGTATGAGGTGATTGAGAAGTTTGTGAGGAAGCATGATTTGCTGAGTGTGCCGATGAATGATTTTAGAATGGCTAAGAATGTGATGAAAATAATAGGTAAGAATGATGTGGAATGTAATATTGTGGGGTTGAGAGGGAATGAAGTTTCGGTTGCATGGAAGAGTTTGGGAACGCACAGGATGTCTAATAGACAAAGGGATATTGTATGGATGTCCTTGCACAATATTTTGCCTGTGCGACAGGTTCAGAAGAGACGAGGTCTGACCAGAACGGATGTGTGCCCGAGGGAAGGATGTGGTGGATGTGAGACTGTGTGGCATACTATGTGGGACTGTGATTACGCGTGCAGTGTGTGGAAGTGTGTAGGTAGGTTGTGTAAGGAGTTAGCGGGTGTGAGTTTTATTGACTGGCATGTTGCGATGTTTGGAATTG
This sequence comes from Dendrobates tinctorius, assembly GCF_039654945.1. Lineage (NCBI taxonomy): Eukaryota > Metazoa > Chordata > Amphibia > Anura > Dendrobatidae > Dendrobates > Dendrobates tinctorius. Next base: position 1,930,322 of record NW_027361840.1, read on the forward strand.
GTGCATGTGGTCGTGTGCAAAATAGAATCCTATGGTTAATTGTGACTTGTGCGATGCAGTTCGTGGGATGTGAGGAATTTAGGAATTTTCAAAGAGAAGCATGTATCTGTGAATAAGTGTGTCGGGCTGATCCTTTCTAGATGATACTTGATTTATAAATTAGACAGCGAAGGCGGTGGTGGTTCTGATGCAGAGGGTGTCTGGAAATTTAAAAAATAGCAGCACCTGATCAAATATCAGTGAATTTTACTGATGTTTATTGATGTTCAGGATGTCTTTTGTGTATACCCTTGGTTTGTTATACTAAAATAAATATGAACCATGATGATGAGAGTTGAAACAACGACGTTTAAGTTGATGAGCTTATATTGAGTTGTTTATAACTAGCCTGAATGGTTTAAAAAAAAAAAAAAAAGAAACAGCTCTCTGTGGATGGATTCCTGACCTTGGTATTTCCCTTGTCATATCTTTAAACTCGTAAAGAGCTGGATATTGACTTAAAGGGCCACTTAATATGGTGGTAATGGTGGTTTCCAAAAGGAGCCACCCCTTGGCTGGGTCCTTCCCTGGAGGAAGATCTGGCTAGTCCCGTGTTTGAGACTCTTAAATGAGGCTCCATGGACTTTATTTGCATATTCCTATTTCCCAGGAGCATTGCAATTAGGATTTCTCTGATTGAGCGCCTTTGCCGGCTGCCGCAGTGTTTTCTTTGACTGGTCTCCCCGAGGTCAGTGATTGTTTTGTGTAGTTGTTTTTTAAAGACTCTGCCGATATCCCCAAAGATGCCATTTGCACCACCTGCCATGCCCGCATCAGTAGGCGTAGCAAAACTACCAACCTGACCATGATCAGCATGATCAGGCACATGGCAGCAAAGCACCTGACTTTGTGGGCTGAACCCCAGGCTCCAAGAACAGTGTCTGTTGGTGACACCACTGCTTCTTCCACTGTTGTGCATGCAAGCCAATCCCCTGTCTACGGTGCATGTGAAGATGCCTCCTGCCCTGCACCTGTCATTGCCCACACTCAGCTAGCACCATCACCAAGCATGTCCACGTCCTTGTTCCAGCCCAACCTTCAGTTGTCCATACCCCAGTCATTGGAACGCAATCGGAAATACGCAGCCAAAACCCCACAGACCACAGTACTAAATTTACACATTTCTCATCTGCTTGTGCTCAAAATGTTGCCTTTTAGGCTTGTGGAGAAGGAAGCTTTCCGCAATCTGACGGCGGCGGCTGTCCCAAGGTATTCGGTCCCCAGCCGACACTATTTCCCCTGGTGTGATGTCCCAGCATTACACAAGCACGTGTCCCTAACATTACCCGTGGCCTCAACAATGCTGTTACTGGGAAAGTCACCTAACCACGGACACAAGTGCTTGTGGGCAGGGATGGTACATCTCCCTGATGGCACACTGAGTTAAAATACTGGAAACCGGGACCCAGTTGGACCTTGGGATGGAACACGTCCTCCCGACACTGAGGAATGGGGGCCCTACGTCAATCAGGGTTTCCCCCACAGTCTACAGCTCCTGCACCTCCTCCTCCACATCTTCAGCCTCAATCTCCGAAATGAGCACATCAGTCACAAGCTGAAAGCACTACAGCACTGTCTCAGCCAAGCGGCAACAGGCTGTGCTGAAGCTAATATGCTTAGGTGACAAACTGCAAAATGTTGAACAGGACAGCTCTGAAAGAGCAGGCAGGTCTGTGGATGACACCGCTGAACATACAGCCAGGCATGGTTGTGTGTGACAATGGCCAGAACCTGGTGGCAGCTCTGAGGTGAGCTCTCACAAGTACCATGTCTGGCCCATGTGCTTAATCTTGTTGTTCAACGGTTATTTAATAGCTACCCGGAGCTCCCGGATCTAATTGTAAAAGTACGCCACCTGTGTGTCCATTTTAGAAAGTCAGCTACAGTTTCAGCCGCTCTTGCCGTGCTTCAGCAGCGTTTGCAGCTTTCGGCTGCCCAGCACATACTACAAACTGCCCACCCATCCATTGAGGCATTCAAACAACCTTTTGTAGCCTGCTTTAGGAGGCCACACTACAAACGTGATACCCTTGTTCGAGCTGATATAGGCACAACCAAGCCAGACACCACATAATGTTTTCTCCGTAATCCCAAAATAGGCACGTTCCTGTGCCTCAATTGTAATCGGTGTAATAACGTTCTCAAGGGTGACATTATACACCACCCACACACCGGTAAGAGATATACCATTAACCAATTTTTCACTTGCGACTCCAATTTTGAGTGTACCTGATTAAGTGCCTTGTGGTCTGTTCTATGTGGGGGAGACCACACAGTGTATCAAGGATAGAATATCGAGACATAAGTCGACTATTAGGTGTAAGAACCTTCTTCTGCCCATCCCTCATTATTTTGTCTCAATGGGTCATAATGTATCACAATTGCGCTTCCAAGTAATTGAATACATCCCTCCACCATGACGCGGTGGTGACCATATTAGCCTGCTGAAACGCAGGGAAGCATTTTGGATTCATGAACTGAATACCCTTGCCCCTAAAGGACTAAATAGGGACTACGATATACAATCTTTCATATAACTTGAATGCTGAACTATGTATTTGCCATTTTTAATTTCTATAATCTTTATTAATTGTACAATGTTTCTGTGATATTCATATTGCCTTGTATCAATCTCTGGCTCCATTTTCCTTTTTCTACAGAGTTGCCTATATTGAGTGAAATGAATACTTATCCTCCATTACTACGTTCCTATCTATTCCTGTCCTGCACTGGACCCATTGGCTCCATCTCTTCACCAGTTCTTCACTACACTGTGATACATAAACACTAGCGCTCCCTGGAACGCATAGACCGGCCACTTCCTGCAGTTGGAACGCAGACCACTGTCACTTCCGCCCTGTGGACCGTACGCATCACTTCCTGCCTGCTGTTCGAGGCACCTGTGCACAGCACGCTGCGCGCACACTCTGCTCTCCATAAATAGACACTAGCCGCTCACCCACACACCTCCCTGACTGGCGGTGGACACCGTGTCATAGGGTACCCGGCGTGTTTCTATTTTGGTAAGTTAACACTTCACTGGCCTGGCTGCCCTTTCTTAGCGCCATCACAGTACTAACAATTATTCACTATTTTATCTCAGTATACCTGACTACAGGTCACTGACCACCTATGATTCAGGCAACACCTCTTTACCGGTATGTCTAGTCTGTTTTTGGCCCCTGCCTTATATTTTTATCATGACCCTGAAATTTAGCCACCCCTTTTTTCTACCCTAGATCTCTGTCTTCAGTATGTGAGATTTTCACATTAGCATCTAATAATTAACCCTAGGTAGGTTTGCTCTGGCTCTCCTTGATTTTGGTCTCTAGGAATTCTATTCTGTCTATACATGTTGGATTGTCCTCCTAATTGTTATTATAGTGCTTTGAAAAAAACGCACTATATTGTAATCCGAACGCTGCTAACTTATTCTTCTTCTTATTATTATTAAGTTGATTTCCGCAATTAACGTGGCCCGAACCGCTACACGCACAGACTCCGTTGAGGTGTCGTTTCGAAGCCAGCGTCCATGAGAGGTGTGCTAAGTATTTTTCGTGTCGATCGGATTTGTAGTTTTTGAGCAATTTGCGTTTGAAAATTTTTTTTCCCGTCATTGGAATGCACTGTCTCCAATGCTTTTCAATGGGAAATGGCAAAACGTGCCCTGAGGCGATTGAAATAGCAGTTAAGCTCATTGATATGCGCAGGCAGACCCAGTTACTATGCCAACGCCTACGAACGTCACATGACGCCCCGAGGACAGAACTTCTGCCACATAATATCAGCTCTTAAAGCGAAACCCACAGCACTAATGCAAATCTAGCTTCATCACATGACACATGCCCCTGAGAGAGAATGTGCGCCAAAGTGGATTTAGAAGAAGCCCAGTGAGCCAAACTAGCTCTTAAAGGGCCGACGCGCCAAAGTGATTGTTAAAGGGCCGACGCGCCAAAGTGATTGTTAAAGGGCCGGCGCACCGAAATGAGTCTTAAAGGGCCGACACGCCAAATCGAAAGCTGATGACCACAGGCTTCAAATGGGAGGCTGATCGACCCCCCCGGCCTCCAAATCGGAGGCTGATCGACCCCGGCCTCCAAATCGGAGGCTGACCCACCCCGACCTCCAAATCGGAGGCTCTTTGACCCCGGCCTCCCAAATCGGAGGCTGAGCCACCCCGGCCTCCAAATCGGAGGCTGAGCCACCCCGGCCTCCCAAATCGGAGGCTGAGCCACCCCGGCCTCCAAATCGGAGGCTGAGCCACCCCGGCATCCAAATCGGAGGCTCTTTGACCCCGGCCTCCCAAATCGGAGGCTGAGCCACCCCGGCCTCCAAATCGGAGGCTGAGCCACCCCGACCTCCAAATCGGAGGCTCTTTGACCCCGGCCTCCCAAATCAGAGGCTCTTTGACCCCGGCCTCCCAAATCGGAGGCTGAGCCACCCCGGCCTCCAAATCGGAGGCTGAGCCACCCCGGCCTCCAAATCGGAGGCTCTTTGACCCCGGCCTCCCAAATCGGAGGCTGAGCCAACCCGGCCTCCAAATCGGAGGCTGAGCCACCCCGGCCTCCCAAATCGGAGGCTGAGCCACCCCGGCCTCCCAAATTGGAGGCTGAGCCACCCCGGCCTCCCAAATCGGAGGCTGAGCCACCCCGGCCTCCCAAATCGGAGGCTGAGCCACCCCGGCCTCCCAAATCGGAGGCTGAGCCACCCCGGCCTCCAAATCGGAGGCTGAGCCACCCCGGCCTCCAAATCGGAGGCTCTTTGACCCCGGCCTCCCAAATCGGAGGCTGAGCCACCCCGGCCTCCAAATCGGAGGCTGAGTCACCCCGGCCTCCAAATCGGAGGCTGAGCCACCCCGACCTCCAAATCGGAGGCTCTTTGACCCCGGCCTCCCAAATCGGAGGCTGAGCCACCCCGGCCTCCAAATCAGAGGCTGAGTTACCCCGGCCTCCAAATCGGAGGCTGAGCCACCCCGGCCTCCCAAATCGGAGGCTCTTTGACCCCGGCCTCCCAAATCGGAGGCTGAGCCACCCCGGCCTCCAAATCGGAGGCTCTTTGACCCCGGCCTCCCAAATCGGAGGCTGAGCCACCCCGGCCTCCAAATCGGAGGCTGAGCCACCCCGGCCTCCAAATCGGAGGCTGAGCCACCCCGGCCTCCAAATCGGAGGCTGAGCCACCCCGGCCTCCAAATCGGAGGCTGAGCCACCCCGGCCTCCCAAATCGGAGGCTGAGCCACCCCGGCCTCCCAAATCGGAGGCTGAGCCACCCCGGCCTCCCAAATCGGAGGCTGAGCCACCCCGGCCTCCCAAATCGGAGGCTGAGCCACCCCGGCCTCCAAATCGGAGGCTGAGCCACCCCGGCCTCCAAATCGGAGGCTGAGCCACCCCGGCCTCCAAATCGGACCCTGAGGGGCCCAGCCCACCAAATCGGACCCTGAGGGGCCCCGCCCACCAAATCGGACCCAGAGTGGCCCCGCCCACCAAATCGGACCCAGAGTGGCCCCGCCCACCAAATCAGACCCAGAGTGGCCCCGCCCACCAAATCGGACCCAGAGTGGCTCCGCCCACCAAATTGGACCCTGTAGTTTTTGCGCAATTTGCGTTTGAAAAAACATTATCCGTCATTGGAATGCATTGTCTCAATGCATTTCAATGGGAAAATTTTGCCATAGGGAAAACATGGGGCAGTCGTGAGGTGGCAGTTAAACTCATTGATATGCACAGGCACACCCAGATACTATGCCAATGCCTACGAACTTTACATGACCCCACCAGGACAGAGTTTCTGCCAGATAATATCAGCTCTTAAAGCGAAACCCAAAGCACAAATGCAAATCTGATCGACCCTGGCCTACAAATCGGAGGCTGAGCCACCCAGGCCTCCAAATCGGACCCAGAGTGGCCCCGCCCACCAAATCGGACTCTGAGGGGCCTCACCCACCAAATTGGACCCAGAGTGGCCCCGCCCACCAAATCGGATCCAGAGTGGCCCCGCCCACCAAATCGGACCCAGAGTGACCCCTCCCACCAAATCAGACCCAGAGTGGCCCCGCCCACCAAATCAGACCCTGAGGGGCCCCGTCCACCAAATCGGACCCTGAGGGGCCCCGTCCACCAAATCAGACCCTGAGGGGCCCCGCCCACCAAATCAGACCCTGAGGGGCCCCACCCACCAAATCGGACTGAGAGTGGCCCCACCCACCTAATCGGACCCAGAGTGGCTCTGCCCACCAAATCGGACCCTGAGGGGCCCTGCCCACCAAATTGGACCCAGAGGGGCTCAGCCCACAAAATCAGACCCTAAGGGACCCCACCAACAAAATCAGACCCTAAGGGGCCCCACCCACAAAATCGGACCCTGAGGGGCCCCGGCCACAAAATCGGACCCTGAGGGATCCCGTCCACCAATTCAAGCCCTGAGGAGCCCAGGCCACCAAATCAGATCCTGAGGGGCCCCACCCACCAAATCAGACCCTGAGGGGCCCCACACGCCAAAGTGGCCCCTGAGAGGCACCCACAGTTAAAACGGATCCTGAGTTGAAAGTCTTGCTGGGGCAGCAGGTAAGTCTCTCTTAAAAGGGCAGCCCGGGCACCATTTCAAAGCACTATCTGTACTTCCTTCAGGAAATACACATCTAGTTTACATGTATTATTGCATCTATTCGACCTTGATTTTGTATATACTTTTGTTATGTTTTATATTTCTTATTTTGCACTTTATTTTCTTTTGTAGAACACTGATGAACGTCTATCACGACCGAAACGTTTGTAACTAGTGGCTACTGTATGTATTAAAAAAATTCTAATTTTTTGCATCAAAACTCCTTGCGTGTGCCCAGTATTTGATATATGGTCTTAAGGTTTGGGAACCTACTGTCTGGCACTTCCCTGTTTGGCTGTTCTAACATTTATTCCTATACTAAGTAACCCTTATGTTAAGCACGCCTTTATAAGGCCATGACCTCACTTACTTTCTCCTATAACCCAGAGGAGGCATCCAACATTATTGCCCTATCTAAAGTCCCTAGTGATTTCTTGAAAATCCCCCCTAGTGAAACCAGGGAATGGGAACTCTGTCACCACACTAGCCTGGAGCTCCATGGGGCTACCTTAACTGAATACTTTAAGGCAAAGAGAATACTCCGCGGTCTCCAGGTTTCACTCCGCCCCACCCTCTTTAGCGAATCTACTGAGTTTTGCTCCAAATTCAAATTGAGTTTAATCTTTATGGTTGTTACATTAGAACACCTCCATAAAGAGATCTCCGCAAGCCAAGAAAGAGTTAAAAGCATCGAGAGCCAACTAACCGCCACCATTAGCTCCTTGAAGTCCAAATTCGAGACCAACATTTGCCAACACCGTCGAGACATTGAACAGAGGAAAAGGGCTAAATTTCAGTGGGACCTAGAGGACTACGAGCTTAACAGGGTATATAGATGGCGGGACAGACCTACATCCAGACAATCTTTCACCAGACAGGGTCACTGATCTTCAGTATATTTTTCTACCTCTGGCTTGGACACGGAGAGGCCAGAAAGAGTCCCCAACCCAGGTCGTTTTTTAGGACATCAACGGTGACCAAGAAGAAGAGGCCAAGACGAGGGATCCGATGGCCAAAGAAACTTGGACTCTCTACTGGTGACACGCTCCCAGGTACCAATTCACTCGTAGTTAATATTTCCTCCAAATCATTAGGCGTAGCAGAACACCAGGTCCTCCAAAAAGGGCTATCTTTTTGTCCTAGTTACAAAAATAGCACCTTTCACCTTGAGATCGACCTTCAAAGATTCTACAGATCATTATGCCTCAAACTCCATTTTGCCAATAGTGATACAGATGATAATCAATTCCCCACCATCCCCTCGGATAAATGTTTATCTGCTGCAAGCCTCGGCCTATGCAACAAGAGTACATATAGGCCTCCATTAGGCTCCCATGCGGTTGAAACATTAATCCATTTAGCCTCCACATGTACAGCATGAGCCCCAAACTGCCTCACCATGTACAGCATGAGCCCCACACAGCCTCCCTATATATGACATGAGCCCCACATAGCCTCTCTATATACGGCATGAGCTCCACACAGCCTCCCTATATACGGCATGAGCCCCACACAGCCTCCCTGTATACTGCATGTGGGGAGGCTGTATATAGGGAGGCTGTGTGGGGCTCATGCTGCACATGGGGTGGCTGTGTGGGGCTCATGGTGTATATAGGGAGGCTGTGTGGGGCTCATGCTGTACACGGGAAGGCTGTGTTGGGCTCAAACAGAGGCTGGACAGACATCTGACTGGGATGATTTAGCGAATCCTGCTTTGAGCAGGGGGTTGGACCAGATGGCCCAGGAGGTCCCTTCCATGTACAGCATGAGCCCCACACAGCCTCCCCATGTACAGCATGAGCCATACAGCCTTCCCATATACAGCATGTGCCTCACACAGCCTCCCCATGTACAGCATGAGCCCCACACAGCCTCCCCATGTACAGCATGAATCATAGAATCATAGAATCGTAGAGTTGGAAGGGACCTCCTGGGCCATCTGGTCCAACCCCCTGCTCAAAGCAGGATTCGCTAAATCATCCCAGTCAGATGTCTGTCCAGCCTCTGTTTGAGCCCAACACAGCCTTCCCGTGTACAGCATGAGCCCCACACAGCCTCCCTATATACACCATGAGCCCCACACAGCCACCCCATGTGCAGCATGAGCCCCACACAGCGTCCCTATATACAGCATGACCCCTACACAGCCTCTCCATGTACAGCATGAGCCCCACACAGCCTCCCCATGTACAGCATGAGCCCAACACAGCCTTCCCGTGTACAGCATGAGCCCCACACAGCCTCCCTATATACACCATGAGCCCCACACAGCCACGCCATGTGCAGCATGAGCCCCACACAGCCTCCCTATATAAAGCATGACCCCTACACAGCCTCTCCATGTACAGCATGAGCCCCACACAGCCTCCCCATGTACTGCATGAGCCCCACACAGCCTTCTTTTATACAGCATGAGCCCTACAGTCTCCCCACATACTGAATGAGACACACACAGCCTCCTCATATACTGATTGAGCCCCACACAGCCTCCCCTTATATTGCATTAGCCCCACACGGCTTCCCTATATACTGCATGACAGTATACAGCCTTCTCATAGCCTCCCCATGTGTAGCATGTCACCACTATAGCCTCCCCATGTGCTGCACATCACCCCCATAGAATCCCCATGTGCTGCATGTCACCCTCATAGAATCCCCATGTGCTGCATGTCACCCCATAGCTTCCCCATGAGCTGTCACCCCCAAAGAATCCCCATATGCTGCACATCACCCCCATAGCCTCCCCATGTGCTGCACGTCACCCCCATAGAATCCCCATGTGCTGCGTGTCACCCCCATAGAATCCCCAAGTGTTGCATGTTACCCCCATAGCCTCCCCATGTGCTGCACGTCACCCCATAGAATCCTCATGTGCTGCGCGTCACCCCCAAAGAATCCTCATGTTCACCCCCATGAAAAAAAAAACACACCACATACTCACCTCGTCCCGTACCCAGGCACCCTGCTTCTGCCTCTGCCTCCGGAGCGCTGACTCTCTGGCTGTACACAGCTGTTGCGATGACATGACGTCATCGTGTCAGCTCTTAGCTGTTTCACATGCTGATTGGTGGAGGAATTGGCCAGAGGCCCCTCCTCCACCAATGCTGACTGCGGGAGACAGCGGGCGGGCGAGAGACGGCAGGTGGGGCGGGCACAGTGCAGCCCACGGACCTCAAGTTTCCAGCCCCACGGCTGTCTCGGTCCGCGGGCCGGACTGAGACAGCCAGAGGGCCGGATGTGGCCCGCGGGCTGCACTTTGCCCAGGTCTGATTTAATGCATAGGTAAACACTACAGTATGGAGACCCACTTTCTTATAATGGGAACATTTTTTCAGGAGGCCCTCCTATGTCTCATCAAAGGGGTATTGGGGTGCGTCCTAATTTTTGGCAGCACAGCTGCTCACTGCATAGGAAATAAAAGTATAGGAGACCCACTGTTTAACCCCTTCACCCCAAAGACTGTTTTCACCTTAATGATTGGGCCATTTTTTACAATTCTGATCACTGTCACTTTATGAGGTCACAACTCTGAAACGCTTCAACAGATCCTGGTCATTCTGAGAATTTTTTCTCGTGAAATATTGTACTTATACTGGTAAAATATCTTCGATATGACTTGAGTTTATTTGTGAAAATAAACGGAAATTTGGCCAAAATTTTGTTATTTTCAAACTTTTAGTATTTATGCCCTTAAATTAGAGAGTCATACAAAATAGTTTTTTTTGTTAGGAAGCTATAAGGGTTAAAAGTTGACCAGCGATTTCTCATTTTTACAACAAAATTTGCAAAACCAATTTTTTTAGGGACCACCTCACATTTGAAGTGACTTTGAGGCTATGTGCCCACGTAGCGTTTTTGAACCAGAATATTCCTGAGCGGAAATGCACACCCTCTTCCCGGGAAAACGCATGCGTTTTATGAAGTGCTTTTGTAAGCGTTTTTGACGCTTTTGTTACGCGTTTTCACATGCGTTTTTGCAAAACAATTGAATATATGCGGAAACGCGTGTGTTTCTGCAAAATTTATGAACATGGTGTTTCTTTCTGCTTAGCGTTTCCGCAGCGGAAAAAAAAGCACCATTAGCAACTTTAGCCTCAACCCTAACCCCAACCCTAATGGGAAAATGGAAATACATTTTTGTAATTTTATTATTTTTCCCTAACTAAGGGGGTGATAAAGGGGGTTTAATTTACTATTTGTGGCGGGTTTTTAGGTTTGGCAGCTAAAAGATGCTTTTTATTGCAAAAAAGTTTTTGCATCACCACATTTTGAGAGCTATAACTTTTTTATTTTTCTGCTGATGCCACTGTATGGCAGCTTGTTTTTTGCGGGACAAGATGACGTTTTTAGCTGTGCCATTTTTATTTACATCTGTCTTTTTGATCGCATTTTATTGCACTTTTTGTTTGGCGGTATGATAAAGCATTGTTTTTTGCCTCGTTTATTTTTTTACCATTTTCACTGAAGGGGCTAACTAGTGGGAACGTTTTATGGAGCGGGTCGTTACGGACAAGGCAATACCAAATATATATACTTTTATTGTTTTTTTATTTACATAAATAAATGTATTTATTGTAAAAATATTTATTTTTTCTTTGGGGATTTAAAAATATATATATTTTTACACGTTCTATTTTTTTGTTGTTAACTTTATAACATTGTTCCAGGTTGGGACATGACGATATCATGTCAGATCGCCGATCTGACACTTTGCATAGCAGTGCCAGATCAGCGATCTGACAGGCAGTGAAGGAGGCATGCCAGCACCTGCTCTCAGCAGGCGCTCACATGCCACCTCACTGCAGGACCCGGAAGGACCCTGCGACCATCTTGGAGTACTGACAGTGGCATCAGAGGGGTTAAATGCCCACAATCGGTGCTAACAGATCGTGAGCATTGCTGCATGGTGCCAGCTGTCACATACAGATGACACCCGCACGCGAGAGAGGAATACGGACGAGTGAGAGGCGTTAGGCTGCATGCACACGCTGCGGATTCACCTGCGGATTTTTCCGAGCAGATCCGCAGGTAAAAAAGCAGCTAAAGTGACCTGCGGTTTTCCTGCGGATTGGCCAGCGGTTTTCCCCTGCGGTTTGACACCTGGACAATGGAATAGGTGTCAAACCGCAGCGGAATCCGCAGAAAGAATTGACATGCTGCAGATTTAAAACCGCAGCTTTTCCGCACGGAAAAATCCGCAGCATGTGCACTGCAGATTTGAAAACCCATAGGATAACATTATACTGTACACTGCCTGCGGAACTGCTGCGGTTCCGCAGGGCCAAATCCGCTGTGGATCCGCAGCAGAATCCGCAGCGTGTGCACATGTGGCGCCCCTGAGGGTTCAGTCGCCACAGAGGTACTGGACCTCCTCCTGAGGTGTGGTGCCCCACCATCCAGGTAAGGTGGAGACACCTGACCACGCTCCAACACCTGCATCCCACACAACACAGTAGTGTAGCAAAGCACCCTTTGGTGGCTCCTTGCTTGGAACATGAAGCGTGCTGGGACGCGGGTGGAGTTAAGTTTGCATCAAAAGAGCGGGAAGAGTTTAGGATTTGGTCAGTCAGTCTGACAGAGTCAGAGGAGGAGAGAAGATCCCCTGAGTGGGATGGATGAAGGAAGTGCTGCAGCCGACCTCAGTGACCTGGGTCCGCTGGCACAGGAAAGAGACATTAGAGAGAAAGCCTGATTCTCCATAAGAAAGACAGGATTGTACAGAACGTAAGGAGAAAAGGAGGACTAAGGACAAGGGTTAGAGGAGAACCCTTCCCAAGTCCACAGCGCAAGGCCGGGGTCCGGTCCCCGAGGTTGTATGGATACTAATGGTCCTGCAGCAGACACCGGAGGAAGAGGAAGCTGTAAATGCTTTATTCCCACACAAGACTTGGGGGCACAACAGCAACGATAGTGAGCCGGGACTTAGTCACAAGGAGTCCCCGAAGCAGGCTACAGCTGTCTGCAGTACAAGTAGAGTTCATAGGAACAACGGACAGGAGGAACCCCAGTGTAACTCACTACTGGAGTACTTCATTTATAGGCGCTATAAGAGGAGGCGTTCCGAGAAGGCACATGTTGGCGGAGTGTTGGAAAGGAGTACTTCATCTTGCCTGGAGGTTGACTGAGCTCCTGACCCGGAGGACACAGCACGGATGTGGGCCCTTGTACCACAACAGACTGTGAGTAAAGCTTTGGAGCTACATGCCCGGGTGTCCTCCACTTATTCCTGCGTCAACCTACTCAGTACTGCTACATCCACTGCACCTGACACTACTCCATCAACGTGTCATTTCACCTACACTGCCCTGGGACTACAACCCTACCTGTGGAGGGCTATAACATCTTTGCTGCACCACACCATCTGAGGATCTGTCTGCAGAGTCGGCTTAACATCTACATTGCTGAATACCACAGGTGGCGTCACGAATCATCTATTTATAGACTGTCACCATCGGGAGTACACTGAATATTTCCCCCTTTTTGCAATGGGCACCCAGGCCACGGGCTGGGTCCCAGATGCCGTGACATCTCCCATTGAGACCAACGGGCCTGGTACCGAGTACCCCACAGCCCTGGGAGGGCGACCCAACTTGGCGTCACGAACAGGTTGACGAAGCCCGGTGCCACCGGGTTCTGTGTGCCTAGGATTTATTGGACTTAACCATTGCTGAAAATGTGCAGAACAGTCAATTTGATAGACTGTAAAATGAACTCTAAAAATGGCCGCCAGCGCGGTGAAGAGGGATGTGACAATATGGGTGGTCCCAAGAAAAAAATGCGAACTGTCCTGGGCCTCCCCTGCCTGAACTTCTATGCAACTGCAACATGGCCCACCCCCTGAGGGGTTCGTATACTGGCCTGGTATGGAGGAGTAGGAAGAAGACACCGCCCCCAGAAGGAGGAGCGAGAGACGGTGGCTGGAAAAGAGTCGAGACAGGAAGAGAGAATGCCATGATGGAAGGAGGACGAACCTTCCTCCCCAGGCAGCCCTTGCGGAACATACGGCCGCTGCGATATCATCTGCAGCGCCCACCACCACCGCCGGCCCGATGCCGCCATTGAATGCGGCCTGCCAGAAGGTACATGAGAGTCCCGGAGCAAGCTGAGGAGCGGGGATTGAGACCAAACCCGGTACCCGCACATGAGACGGAGCATCACTGGGGAGCACCAGGTACGATAACCGCATCTATGACCCTGGTGCTAGGAGTTGTGCCCACGGATAGAAATGGTCCCGTGATCACTCGGGCATCAAGTGGCGACACTCAAATTGCTCCCTGCCAGCAACAACACGTAGCAGTACCGCTAACAGTGGTACCCCCTGATATTGCAGGACAACACCTATTGGTACCAGCAGCAGCTCTTGCTGAATTACTGGCAGCAGAGATACCACCAGCCGCAGCTAATGTGCTACCCTTGCAGTCAGAAGTCACACTCACTGCCATTTCATCTACACAGGCAGTTGCCAACCTCACTCCTGGAGAAAAGGAGTACCTGCAATTTGTGACCAGTAAGCAGGAAGAGGATGCCCTAAAGATCTCCCCTGGAAGCAGCCCAAGCAATCCGCTTCCAGTACCCCAGGAGGGGACAACCAACATTGAAGAATTTACTAACTAACTCTGTACCCAGGAGGGTATTTGCACCCTTGTGCTAGTTTTTCTATTTTTTTTGGTTTATCATGATGTTTACCTGTTGATCCAGTTTTTGCTGCCCAGTTTAATTGGCAGCCTTTACACTTGAACTGTGGAGATCATGGATACTGAGTGATCCAGAACTGTCATTGTAAATAGTTTGGACCTCTTTAGGTGCTCTTTCTTGGTTTTACATAGGACCTCCTCTGTATAAGGACTACCTCATTTCCTTGCTGAATAGGGACATTTCAAGACATGTTGGCCGGACCAGTGTCTACTCTTTATTGAATTGCACTTAAAAATAATGCTTAGTATTTTTGTAATAAAGAAGTAAATAGTGAAGTGTTTGCAGATTTTACAGAGAATGTTTTATAATGTTTAAATAAAAATGTCAAAGTTTAAATAAAGATTTAAAATTTCAGGTGACGAACCAAGTAGCCACGGTTGTCACTTAGGGTTATAGAAAGTAGAAAATGTAAAAGAAAAAAAAATGTGAAGAAATGTGTTAATGATGATACTTGAAGTGGTAGTGAGTTTATCACTTTGAATTAGGTACTATAGTGAGATATAGATAGTTAAATTGTTTGCAACATTCAAGAATGAGTGCCTCTCATATTGAGAAGTTTAGATAAGAATTGTTTATTAGCATTACAAAAATTTTTGTATGTTCCTGTATTTGTCCACCTTTGTTTTCTTGCAGCCCGCGGATGTGCTGTGTTTAATGGGAGGGTAAGTGGTGCCCCTGAGGTTTCAGTCGCCACAGAGGTACTGCACCTCCTCCTGAGGTGTGGTACCCCATCATCCAGGTAAGGTGGAGACACCTGACCACGCTCCAACACCTGCATCCCACACAACACAGTAGTGTAGCAAAGCACCCTTTGGTGGCTCCCTGCTTGGAACACGAAGCGTGCTGGGAGGCGGGTGGAGTTTAGTTTGCATCAAAAGAGCGGGAAGAGTTTAGGATTTGGTCAGTCAGTGAGAGTCAGAGGAGGAGAGAAGATCCCCTGAGTGGGATGGATGAAGGAAGTGCTGCAGCCGACCTGTTAGGCGTCGGATTCCTGACACTGCACAGCGGGAATTCAGAGCCAGACATCCAGCGGTCTCCCATTCCACTCTGACCGCTCGGACTCGTGCTCAACAATCACAGCGAGCCAGCCATTCTCCTCAGACTCATTCTGTGAGCCTGGATGTTGCTGCCACCTCTGGTGCAGCAATGGTAGCGCAACCTGCTCTGCAGGGAACCGCTCCAGAGGCTAAGTCCTCGTGCCGTGCTACTGGGCATGCTCACAACTTGTCCTCTCAGTGGAGAGCAGGGGTCACATGCGCAGGTCCTGTGTCGGATCTGATTGGTCCTTCCCAAAGTACTGGAAGGTCCCGGAAGCGCATGGCTATAAAAAGCCCGCATGGCGGCTCGGCCATGCGCTAGTGTAGCTTATTATGCTGTGTGTGTATGGTGATGGATGCATGGACTGGTGACTGACTTATTATGAAACCCCTTCCCTTGGATAATACGAATGGTGACAGTATGTTGGGTTAATCAGCTCGTTTGTGGCAAGCTACACGCCACTGAACTTTCCTCACCTGCACTAGCGTCCGTCGGTGCCCGGCTCCTCCGGCACCGTCGCTTAGCGGCTTCAGTTACGGCCGCGCTGCAGTAGCAGCAGCTTTTGTGGTTCGCGGCTGTGACGCCACACGCCGGCTGACCTGTGCAGCTATCAGGTTCAGCCTTCACTTCTATGTTATATTTAGGCGTCTGTGACTCAACAGAGTCTGCCCTCAGGCTCTCGGGTGACGTTAACCCGAGCGCTGTATCGCACTTCCAGCGTATCTGCCATTACTCAGCAGCGGTCTTGTCACCTACCGCACGGTGGACCCCGGGCGGCGAACGCACCTCCTATTATTTATATCTGGTGCGTTCCGCCGACCCTAACATTACACTAGCGCCAGGGTCTGGCTAGTAATGGCGGATGATCAGCGACTGCTGCAGTACATCCGGCAGCTGCAGGGCAGGTTGGCGGCTCTCGAGCGTTCAGCCTCAGCTGTGGATGTTACTGCAGTCGCTGTTCAGGCAGCCACAGAGGCTGTCTCCAGTGTGACCACAGCCATCCCTGCCCCGTCTTTGTCCCACCTCCCGCTGCCCGAAAAGTTCTCGGGTGATAGTGCTTCTTGTAGGGGTTTCGTAAGCCAGTGCTCTATACAGCTGGAGCTGCTGGCCGCACGATTCCCCTCTGAGTGGGCTAAAGTGGGATTTATTATTTCCCTCTTGTCGGGCAGGGCTTTGGAATGGGCCACACCGCTGTGGGAGCGTGGTGATCATGTGGTGCAGTGTGTCTCGCGGTTCTTAGACACTCTGAAACAGGTCTTCCTGGGAGTCACCCATGACACCGCACTCCGGCTGCTGGCATTATTACAGGGCTCATCCATGGTCAGTCACTTCGCCATCCAGTTCCGGACGCAGGCCTCTGAACTAGAGTGGCCAGACAAGGTCCTCATTCCGGCATTCTGGAGAGGTTTGGCTGGCCATGTGAAGGACGTTCTGGCCACCAGGGAGATTCCCGCTACACTGGAGGAGCTTATCACCGTCTCCACCCGAATATATCTTCGCTTCACCGAGCGAAGGTTGGAGCGGGACCAGTGTAGGCAGAGGTTTAGGTTGGCACCTTGTTTTTCTAAACTTCTGGAATCTCCCGATCGGGCGTCCGAGCGTCAGGGGGCTTCCCGTGATGGATCCAGGCTCCGGTCCGCTCGAGCTCCTGTGAGCTGTCATATTTGTCGGCAGTCCGGTCACTTTGCCAACCGGTGCCCACAGCAGCAGGGAGAACGCGCGCGCCTAGTGGCCGTAGGAGGCGGCGCACTAGAGTCAGCGACGTTTTCCTCCAAGCTGTCCTTTAAGGGGACTCTTGGGTTTGATTCTTCCACTCTGGCGGTGGAGGTTTGCGTGGATTCCGGGGCAGAGGGCAATTTTATGTCATCAGCCTTCGCCCAACGGCACGCTATACCCCTGGTTATGATGTCTACTCCAGTCACCGTCAGAGTGGGGAACGGCGCCACTCTACCCTCACAGATAACACAACAGACCGTCCCCTTGGTACTCTCAGTGGCTCCGTCTCATCAGGAGATGATATCCCTCCTCGTCATGCCCAAGGGTATTGACCAGGTACTTCTAGGGGTTCCCTGGCTGCGGTATCACTCCCCCCATATAGAGTGGTCCTCAGGGAGGATTATTGGGTGGAGTAAATCATGTGAGGGTAGATGTCTGAGGGAGTGCATTCAGGTTGCCTTCACCGAGGTTCCCGCTGATCTCTCCTTGCTCCCCAAACACTATCGACAGTATGCAGACGTGTTCTCCAAAAAGGCGGCGGAGACCCTTCCATCGCATCGCCCCTATGACTGTCCTATTGACCTCTTGCCTGGTGCTGAGCCTCCCCGGGGTCGAGTTTATCCCCTATCTCTCCCGGAGACTGAGGCCATGTCTCAATACATCAGGGAGAATCTGGCAAGAGGATTCATTAGGAAGTCAGTGTCACCAGCGGGGGCGGGATTCTTCTTCGTCCAGAAGAAAAGTGGGGAACTACGTCCTTGCATTGATTACAGGGGTCTTAACGCCATCACCGTTAAGAATAAGTATCCTCTGCCCCTGATATCAGAACTGCTTGATAGGCTACGGGGAGCGAGGGTGTTTTCCAAACTTGATCTGCGGGGGGGCTTACAACCTGATTCGCATCCGTGATGGGGATGAATGGAAGACGGCATTTAACACCAGAGACGGGCGCTATGAATACCTGGTGATGCCCTTCGGCCTCTGTAATGCCCCGGCCGTCTTCCAAGACTTTGTGAACGATATCTTCCGGGATATGCTTACCACCTCGGTTGTAGTCTATCTGGATGATATTCTCATCTACTCTCCAGATATTGACTCCCACCGGAGAGAGGTTTGCAAAGTTTTCGATCGCCTGCGGGCGAACTCCCTCTATGCCAAGTTGGAGAAGTGTGTGTTTGAGCAGGAGTCCTTGCCTTTCCTGGGCTATATCATCTCCACCCAGGGATTGGCCATGGATCCTGCCAAGCTACAGGCGGTGATGGATTGGCAGGAACCTCATTCTCTCAAAGCGGTGCAGCGCTTTATGGGGTTCATAAATTATCGCCAATTCATTCCCCACTTCTCGACTTTGGTGGCACCCTTGGTAGCCCTCACCAAGAAGGGTGCAAATCCCAAGTTGTGGTCAGAACCGGTCTCCAAGGCCTTCTCCTCCATTAAGTCCCATTTCGCTAGCGCTCCCATTCTACATCGCCCCAATGTAGATAAGCCCTTCATTCTGGAAGTGGATGCCTCTTCCGTCGGCGCAGGAGCGGTCCTGTTCCAGAAGGACACGCAAGGTCGGAAGCATCCATGCTTCTTTTTCTCCAAGACCTTCACACCGGCGGAGAGGAATTATGCCATCGGGGACAGGGAGTTGCTAGCGATGAAGCTGGCCTTCTCGGAGTGGAGACACCTCCTGGAGGGGGCTCGCCACCCTTTCCAGGTGTTCACCGACCACAAAAACTTGGTGTATTTACAAACAGCCCAGCGGCTAAACTCTCGCCAGGCCAGATGGTCTTTGTTCTTTTACCGTTTCCATTTCACCCTCCACTTTCTCTCCGGGGAGAAGAACGTCCGGGCCGATGCTCTCTCCCGCTCTGTGGTGTCATCGGAGGAAGAGGAGGAGGAGCCTCGGCTGATTGTCCCATCCGAGAGAATGAGGACTGTGGCTCCGGTTGCCCTTGAGTCAGTATCTCCGGGCAAGACATTTGTCCCTGCCCGTCTGCGACCAGAAGGTCCTCTCTTGGGCTCACTTGTCCAGAGTGGGTGGACATTTTGGGACAAAACGGACCTCTGAGCTTTTGGCGAGGACGTACTGGTGGCCACATATGGCCCGTGACGTCAAGGACTATATTGAGGCGTGCGTCTCTTGCGCCCAGAATAGGTCATCTAGGCAGCGGCCCGCTGGGCTTCTTTTTCCTCTGCCGACAGCAGACAGGCCCTGGGAGATGGTCGGTATGGACTTTGTGGTGGGGCTACCCAAGTCCAGCGGCAGCACGGTCATTTGGGTTGTCACCGACCATTTCTCTAAGATGGTGCACTTGGTACCTCTCTCCCGGTTACTTTCGGCGCGGGGCCTGGCAGTTTTGTTCATCAAGCACGTTTTCCGCCTGCATGGCATGCCGGACAAGATTGTCAGTGACCGAGTCCCTCAGTTTGCGTCCCGGGTCTGGAGAGAGCTCTGTTCCCTACTCAGCATTGAGCTGAATCTCTCCTCGGCCTATCATCCCGAGACGAATGGGTTGGTAGAGAGAGCCAACCAGACCTTGATCACATATCTTCGACATTTTGTCTCGGCCAGGCAGGACGACTGGGCATCCTTGCTGCCGTGG